>NC_069128.1:36828914-37492808 GCF_026914265.1 Mya arenaria | reverse complement strand
CCAAGTACAGTCTCCTATACAGTCACTTCAGGGACACCAACTACAGACTCTAATACAAACACTACAGGGACATCAAGTACAGCCTCTAATACAGCCATTACAGGGACACTAAGTACAGCCTCTAATACAGCCATTACAGGGACACTAAGTACAGTCTCCTTTACAGCCACTACAGGGTCACCAAGTACAGCCTCTAATACAGCCACTACAGAGACACCAAGTACAGTCTCCTATACAGCCACTACAGGGACACCAAGTACAGCCTCTAATACAGCCACTACAGGGACACCAAGTACAGTCTCCTATACAGCCACTCAGGGACACCAAGTACAGCCTCTAATACAGCCACTACAGGGACACCAAGTACAGCCTATAGAAAAGCCATACAGGGACACCAAGTACAGTGTCACTATTGCCACTACAGGGACACCAACTACAGCCTCTATACAGTCACTACAGGACACCAAGTACAGCCTCTAATACAGCCACTACAGGGACACCAAGTACAGCCACTAAAACAGCCACTACAGAGACACCAAGTGCAGCCTCTAATACAGCCACTACAGGGACACCAAGTAGAGACTCTAATACAACCACTGCAGGGACACCAAGTACAGCCTATAAAACAGCCACTACAAGGACACCAAGTACAGCCTCTAATACAGCCACTACAGGGACACCAAGTACAGCCTCTAATACAGCCACTACAGGGACACCAAGTACAGCCTCTAATACAGCCACAACAGGGACACCAAGTACAGCATCAAATACCGCCAATACAGTGACACCAAGTACAGACTCTAATACAGCCACTACAGGGACACTAGATACAGTCTCCTATACAAACACTACAGTGACAACAAGTACAGCATCTAATGCAGCCACTACATGAACACCAAGTACCATTTCCACTAAAGCCACTACAGGGACACCAAGTACAGCCTCTAATACAGC
The DNA here is from genome assembly GCF_026914265.1 of Mya arenaria. Taxonomy (NCBI): domain Eukaryota; kingdom Metazoa; phylum Mollusca; class Bivalvia; order Myida; family Myidae; genus Mya; species Mya arenaria. Next base: position 37,491,854 of record NC_069128.1, on the reverse strand, counting down.
CACTACAGGGACACCAAGTACAGCCTCTAATACAGCCACTACAGGGACACCAAGTACAGCCTTTAATACAGCCACTACAGGGACACCAAGTACAGCCTCTAATACAGCCACTACAGGGACACCAAGTACAGTGTCCACTATTGCCACTACAGGGACACCAAGTACACCCTCTAATACAGCCACTACAGGGACACCAAGTACAGCCTCTAATACAGCCACTACAGGGACACCAAGTACAGCCACTTCAGGGACACCAAGTGCAGCCTCTAATACATCCACTACAGGGACACCAATTAGAGACTCTAATACAACCACTGCAGGGACACCAAGTACAGCTTCTAATACAGCCACTACAGGGACACCAAGTACAGTCTCTAATGCAGCCACTATAGGGACACCAAGTACAGCGTCTTATACAGCCACTACAGGGACACCAAGTACAGCCTATAAAACAGCCACTACAGAGACACAAAGTACAGACTATATGACATCCACTATTGGGCAACCAAGTACAGCCTCTAATACAGCCACTACAGGGACACCAAGTTCAGCCTCTAATACAGCCACTAATGGAACACCAAGTACAGCCTATAATACAGCCATTACAGGGACACCAAGTACAGTCTCCTTTACAGCAACTTCAGGGACACCAAGTACAGCCTCTAATACAATCACTACAGAGACATCAAGCACAGCCTCTAATACAGCCATTACAGGGTCACCAATAACAGCCTCTAATACAGCAACAACAGGGATACCAAGTACAGTCTCCTATACAGCCACTACCAAGACACCAAGTATAGCCTCTAATACAGCCACTACAGGGACACCAAGTACAGCTTCAAAAGTAGCCACTACAGGGACACCAAGTACAGCCTCTAATACAGCCACTACAGGGACACCAAGTAAAGTCTCTAATACAACCACTGCAGGGACACCAAATACAGCCTCTAATACAGCCACTAAAGGTACACCAAATACAGCCTCGAATGAAGCCACTTCAGGGACACCAAGTACAGCCTCTAATACAGCCACTGCAGGGACACCAAGTACAGTATCCTATACAGCCACTACAGGGACACTAGATACAGTCTCCTATACAACCACTACAGTGACAACAAGTACAGCATCTAATACAGCCACTACATGGACACCAAGTACAGTTTCCACTAAAGCCACTACAGGGACACCAAGTACAGCCTCTAATACAGCCACTACAGGGACACCAAGTACAGCCTCTAATACAGCCACTACAGGGACACCAAGTACAGCCTCTAATACAGCCACTACAGGGACACCAAGTACAGCCTCTAATACAGCCACTACAGGGACACCAAGTACATCCTCTAATACAGCCACTACAGGGACACCAAGTACAGCCTATAATAAAGCCACTACAGGGACACCAAGTACAGCCTATAAAAAAGCCACTACAGGGACACCAAGTACAGCCTCTAATACAGCCACTGCAGGGACACCAAGTTCAGTCTCCAATACAGCCACTACAGGAACACCAAGTACAGCATCTAATACAGCCAATACAGTGACACCAAGTTCAGCCTCTAATACAGCCACTACAGGGACACCAAGTACAGCCTCTAATACAGCCATTACAGGGACACTAAGTACAGTCTCCTATACAGCCACTCCAGGGACACCAAGTACAGCCTCTAATACAACCACTACAGGGACACCAAGTACAGTCTCCTATACAGCCACTTCAGGGACACCAAGTACAGCCTCTAATACAGCCACTACAGGGACACCAAGTACAGCCTATAAAACAGCCACTACAGGGACACCAAGTACAGTGTCAACTTTTGCCACTACAGTGACACCAAGTTCAGCCTCTAATACAGCCACTACAGGGACACCAAGTACAGCCTCTAATACAGCCACTACAGGGACACCAAGTACAGCCTCTAATACAGCCACTACAGGGACACCAAGTACAGCCTCTAATACAGCCACTACAGGGACACCAAGAAGAGACTCTAATACAGCCACTGCAAGGACACCAAGTACAGCCTATAAAACAGCCACTACAGGGACACAAAGTACAGCCTCTAATGCAGCCACTACAGGGACACCAAGTACAGCCTTTAACACAGCCACTTCAAAGACCACCAAACACAGCCTCTAATACAGCCATTACAGGGACACCAAGTACAGTGTCCACTATTGCCACTACAGGGACACCAAGTACAGCCTCTAATACAGCCACTACAGGGACACTAGGTACAGTCTCTAATACAGCCACTACAGGAACACCAAGTACAGCCTCTAATACAGCCTCTACAGGGACACTAGGTACAGTCTCTTTTACAGCCACTACAGGAACACCAAGTACAGCCTCTAATACAGCCTCTACAGGGACACCAAGTACAGTCTCCTATACAGCCACTTCAGGGACACCAAGTACAGCCTATAAAACAGCCACTACAGGGACACCAAGTACAGCCTCTAATACAGCCACTACAGGGACACCAAGTACAGCCTCTAATACAGCCACTACAGGGACACCAAGTACAGCCTCTAATACAGCCAATACAGGGACACCAAGTACAGCCTCTAATATAGACACTACAGGGACACCAAGTACAGACTATATAACATCCACTATCGGGACACCAAGTACAGCCTCTAATACAGCCACTACAGGGAAACCAAGTTCAGCCTCTAATACAGCCACTACTGGAACACCAAGTACAGCCTCTAATACAGCCATTACAGGGACACCAAGTACAGTCTCCTATACAGCCACTTCAGGGACACCAAGTACAGCCTCTAATACAGCCACTACAGGGACACCAAGTACAGCCTCTAATACAGCCATTACAGAGTCATCAATAACAGCCTCTAATACAGCCACTACAGGCACACCAAGTACAGCCTCAAAAGCAGCCACTACAGGGACACCAAGTGCAGTCTCTAATACAGCCACTACAGGAACACCAAGTAAAGTCTCTAATACAACCAATGCAGGGACAACAAATACAGCCTCTAATACAGCCACTACAGGGACACCAAGTACAGCCTCTATTGCAGCCACTTCAGGGACATCAAGTACAGCCTCTTATACAACCACTACAGGGATATCAAGTACAGTCTCCTTTACAGCCATAACAGGGACACCAAGTACAGACTCCTATACAGCCACTTCAGGGACACCAAGTAGAGCCTCTAATACAACCACTACAGGGATATCAAGTACAGCCTCTAATACAGCCATTACAGGGACACCAATAACAGCCTCTAATACAGCCACAACAGGGACACCAAGTACAGTCTCCTATACAGCCACTACTAGGACACCAAGTACAGCCTCTAATACAGCCACTACAGGGACACCAAGTACAGTTTCCACTAAAGCCACTACAGGGACACCAAGTGCAGCCTCTAATACAGCCACTACAGGGACACCAAGTAAAGTCTCTAATACAACCAATGCAGGGACAACAAATACAGCCTCTAATACAGCCACTACAGGGACACCAAGTACAGCCTCTAATACAGCCACTACAGGGACACCAAGTACAGCCTATAAAACAGCCACTATTGGGACACCAAATACGGTGTCCACTATTGCCACTACAGGGACACCAAGTACAGCCTCTAATACAGGCACTACAGGGACAACAAGTACAGCCTCTAATACCGCCACTACAGGGACACCAAGTACAGCCTCTAATACAACCACTTCAGCATCTAATACAGAAAATACAGGGACACCAAGTAAAGTATTCTATGCAGCCACTACAGGGACACCAAGTACAGCCTCTAATACAGCCACTACAGGGACACCAAGTACAGCCTCTAATACAGCCACTACAGGGACACCAAGTACAGCCTCTAATACAGCCACTACAGGGACACCAAGTACAGCCTCCAATACAGCCACTACAGGGACACCAAGTACAGCCTCTAATACAGCCACTACAGGGACACCAAGTACAGTCTCCTATACAGCCACTTCAGGAACACCAAGTACAGCCTTTAATACAACCACTACAGTGACATCAAGTACAGCCCGTAGTACAGCCATTACAGGGACACCAAGTACAGCCTCTAATACAAACACTACAGGGACACAAAGTACAATCTCTCAAACAGCCACTACAGGGACACCACGTGCAAACTCTAATACAGCCACAACAGGGACACCAAGCACAGCCTCTAATACAACCACTTCAGGGACACCAAGTACAGCCTCTAATACAGCCAATACAGGGACACCAAGTACAGCCTCCAATGCAGCCACTACATGGACACCAAGTGCAGCCTCTAATACAGCCACTACAGGGACACCAATTACAGCCTATAATACAGCCCTTACAGGGACACCAAGTACAGCCTCTAATACAGCCACTACAGGGACACCAAATACAGCCTATAATATAGACACTACAGGGACACCAAGTACAGACTATATAACATCCACTACAGGGACACCAAGTACAGCCTCTAATACAGCCACTACAGGGACACCAAGTACAGCCTCTAATACAGCCACTACAGGGACACCAAGTACAGCCTCTAATACAGCCATTACAGGGACACTAAGTACAGTCTCCTTTACAGCCACTACAGGGAAACCAAGTACAGCCTCTAATACAGCCACTACAGAGACACCAAGTACAGTCTCCTATACAGCCACTACAGGGACACCAAGTACAGCCTCTAATACAGCCACTACAGGGACACCAAGTACAGTCTCCTATACAGCCACTTCAGGGACACCAAGTACAGCCTCTAATACAGCCACTACAGGGACACCAAGTACAGCCTATAGAAAAGCCACTACAGGGACACGAAGTACAGTGTCCACTATTGCCACTACAGGGACACCAACTACAGCCTCTATTACAGTCACTACAGGGACACCAAGTACAGCCTCTAATACAGCCACTACAGGGACACCAAGAACAGCCACTAAAACAGCCACTACAGAGACACCAAGTGCAGCCTCTAATACAGCCACTACAGGGACACCAAGTAGAGACTCTAATACAACCACTGCAGGGACACCAAGTACAGCCTATACAACAGCCACTACAAGGACACCAAGTACAGACTCTAATACAGCCACTACAGAGACACCAAGTACAGCCTTTACTACAGCCACTACAGGGACACCACGTACAGCCTCTAATACAGCCACTACAGGGATACCAAGTACAACATCTAATACAGCCAATACAGTGACACCAAGTACAGCCTCTAATACAGCCACTACAGGGACACTAGATACAGTCTCCTATACAAACACTACAGGGACAACAAGTACAGCATCTAATACAGCCACTACATGGACACCAAGTACCATTTCCACTAAAGCCACTACAGGGACACCAAGTACAGCCTCTAATACAGCCACTACAGGGACACCAAGTACAGCCTCTAATACAGCCACTACAGGGACACCAAGTACAGCCTCTAATACAGCCACTACAGGGACACCAAGTACAGCCTCTAATACAGCCACAACAGGGACACCAAGTACAGTGTCCACTATTGCCATTACAGGGACACCAAATACACCCTCTAATACAGCCACTACAGGGACACCAAGTACAGCCTCTAATACAGCCACTACAGGGACACCAAGTACAGCCACTTCAGGGACACCAAGTGCAGCCTCTAATACATCCACTACAGGGACACCAAGTAGAGACTCTAATACAACCACTGCAGGGACACCAAGTACAGCCTCTAATACAGCCACTACAGGGACACCAAGTACAGCCTCTAATGCAGCCACTATAGGGACACCAAGTACAGCCTCTAATACAGCCACTACAGGGACACCAAGTACAGCCTATAAAACAGCCACTACAGAGACACAAAGTACAGACTATATGACATCCACTATTCGGCAACCAAGTACAGCCTCTAATACAGCCACTACAGGGACACCAAGTTCAGCCTCTAAAACAGCCACTAATGGAACACCAAGTACAGCCTATAATACAGCCATTACAGGGACACCAAGTACAGTCTCCTTTACAGCAACTTCAGGGACACCAAGTACAGCCTCTAATACAATCACTACAGAGACATCAAGTACAGCCTCTAATACAGCCATTACAGGGACACCAATAACAGCCTCTAATACAGCCACAACAGGGACACCAAGTACAGTCTCCTATACAGCCACTACCAGGACACCAAGTACAGCCTCTAATACAGCCACTACAGGGACACCAAGTACAGCCTCAAAAGTAGCCACTACAGGGACACCAAGTGCAGCCTCTAATACAGCCACTACAGGGACACCAAGTAAAGTCTCTAATACAACCAATGCAGGGACAACAAATACAGCCTCTAATACAGCCACTACAGGGACACCAAGTACAGCCTCTAATGCAGCCACTTCAAGGACACCAAGTACAGCCTCTAATACAGCCACTACAGGGACACCAAGTACAGTATCCTATACAGCCACTACAGGGACACGAAGTACAGCCTCTAATACAGCCACTACAGGGACACTAGATACAGTCTCCTATACAACCACTACAGTGACAACAAGTACAGCATCTAATACAGCCACTACATGGACACCAAGTACAGTTTCCACTAAAGCCACTACAGGGACACCAAGTACAGCCTCTAATACAGCCACTACAGGGACACCAAGTACAGCCTCTAATACAGCCACTACAGGGACACCAAGTACAGCCTCTAATACAGCCACTACAGGGACACCAAGTACATCCTCTAATACAGCCACTACAGGGACACCAAGTACATCCTCTAATACAGCCACTACAGGGACACCAAGTACAGCCTATAATAAAGCCACTACAGGGACACCAAGTACAGCCTATAAAAAAGCCACTACAGGGACACCAAGTACAGCCTCTAATACAGCCACTACAGGGACACCAAGTACAGCATCTAATACAGCCAATACAGTGACACCAAGTTCAGCCTCTAATACAGCCACTACAGGGACACTAGGTACAGTCTCTAATACAGCCATTACAGGGACACCAAGTACATTCTCCTTTACAGCCACTACAGGGACACCAAGTACAGCCTCTAATACAGCCACTACAGGGACACCAAGTACAGTCTCCTATACAGACACTTCAGGGACACCAGGTACAGCCTCTAATACAGCCAGTACAAAGACACCAAGTACAACCTCTTATACATCCACTACAGGGACAACAACAACAGCATCTAATACAGCCACTACAGGTACACCAAGTAAAGTATCCTATGCAGCCACTACAGGGATCCCAAGTACAGCCTCCAATACAGCCACTACAGGGACACCAAGTACAGCCTATAAAACAGCCACTACAGGGACACCAAGTACAGCCTCTAATACAGGCACTACAGGGACACCAAGTACAGCCTATAAAACAGCCACTACAGGGACACCAAGTACAGCCTCTGAAACAGCCACTACAGGGACACCAAGTACAGCCTCTAATACAGCCACTACAGGGACACCAAGTACAGTATCCTATACAGCCACTACAGGGACACCAAGTACAGCCTCTAATACAGCCACTACAGGGACACCAAGTACAGCCTATAAAACAGCCACTACAGGGACACCAAGTACAGCCTCTGAAACAGCCACTACAGGGACACCAAGTACAGCCTCTAATACAGCCACTACAGGGACACCAAGTACAGCCTCTAATACAGCCACTACAGGGACACCAAGTACAGCCTCTAATACAGCCACTACAGGGACACCAAGTACAGCCTCTAATACAGCCACTACAGGGACACCAAGTACAGCCTCTAATACAGCCACTACAGGGACACCAATAACAGCCTCTGATACAGCCACTACAGGGACACAAAGTACAGCCTATTATACAGCCACTACAGGGACACCAAGTACAGCCTCTAATACAGCCACTACAGGGACACCAAGTACAGCCTCTAATACAGCCACTACAGGGACACCAAGTACAGCCTCTAATACAGCCACTACAGGGATACTAGGTAGAGTCTCCTACACAGCCACTACAGGGACACCAAATACAACCTCTAATACAGCCACTACAGGGACACCAAGTACAGCCTATTATACACCAACTGCTTGGAAACCAAGTACAGCCTCTAATACAGCCACTACAGGGACACAAAGTACAGCCTCTAATACAGCCACTACAGGGACACCAAGTACAGCCTCTAATACAGCCACTACAGGGACACCAAGTACAGCCTCTAATACAGCCACTACAGGGACACCAAGTACAGCCTCTAATACAGCCACTACAGGGACACAAAGTACAGCCTATAATAAAGCCACTACAGGGACACCAAGTACAGCCTATAAAAAAGCCACTACAGGGACACCAAGTACAGACTCTAATACAGCCACTGCGGGGACACCAAGTTCAGTCTCCAATACAGCCACTACAGGGCCAACAGGTACAGTGTCCACTATTGCCACTTCAGGTACACCAAGTACAACCTCTAAAACAGCCACTACAGGGACACCACGTGCAGCATCTAATACAGCCACAACAGGGACACCAGGTACAGCCTCTAATACAACCACTACAGGGACACCAAGTACAGCCTCTAATACAGCCACTACAGGGACACTGGGTACAGTCTCCTACACAGCCACTACAGGGACACCAAATACAGCCTCTAATACAGCCACTACAAAGACACCAAGTACAACCTCTTATACAGCCACTACAGGGACAACAACAACAGCATCTAATACAGCCACTACAGGTACACCAAGTAAAGTATCCTATACAGCCACTACAGGGACACCAAGTACAGCCTCCAATACAGCCACTACAGGGACACCAAGTACAGCCTTTAATACAGCCACTACAGGGACACCAAGTACAGCCTCTAATACAGCCACTACAGGGACACCAAGTACAGCCTCCAATACAGCCACTACAGGGACACCAAGTACAGCCTCTAATACAGCCACTACAGGGACACCAAGTACAGTATCCTATACAGCCACTACAGGGACACCAAGTACAGCCTCTAATACAGCCACTACAGGGACACCAAGTACAGCCTCTAATACAGCCACTACAGGGACACCAAGTACAGCATCTAATACAGCCACTACAGGGACACCAAGTACAGCCTCCTATACAGTCACAACAGGGACAGCAAGTACAGTGTCCACTATATCCACAATAGGGTTACCCGGTACAACATTTTCTATAGGCACGCCAAGTGCAATGTCTACTTATGTGAGAACAGTAACACCAAGTACGCATTCTACTTCAGTGACTACAGGCCCACCTAACACAGCCTCAACGGTTTTTCCCACTATGAAGCCAAACTTAGGTAATTTGACTGTTTTGTTTCTCTTACTTATTTTTCATTTGTTTTAAATTTCAACGACAATATTGTGGAGTATTATTCGGGCAGCTATACGCCATTATTAATATTACAACGTGTAATCAACCTTAAAGATTAAAGATTTTGTATTTGCACATTATTTTCACACAACTATGTAACAATATATATTTCGTACTTATTATTAAAACGATAACTGTTTTAATAGTGAGGGCCGTGGTCGTGTTCAACTTCACACTTGTGATTCAAACTACATTCAGCGAGGCAATCGGTCAAGATGCAGACTTTAACAGACACTTTAGGGAACTGGTAATATCTCTCCGATACAATATACTTTATGAAAGTGAATGCAGTGTCAGAGTATAACTTCACACTTGTGATTTAAGATCAAGTAGCTCTGCCATGAACGAGACTTTAAACCTCTCTTTTTGAAATCTTGTAAGAATCTCCTCGAGTCGCTACTAAATATATGTGAGAAAATGATCGAAGTTCAAAGAAGAAATTCGAGGATTCGCTTGTTCAAGTTGTTCCTGTGTGACTGTTTTGGAGGTTGTTCTCAGTCACACTGGCTCCAAAATTTATTTTCACTATTGATTTTAAAACCATTTTACAACATGAAAATTACCATAGAAAAAGATGTTTTATATGAAAAAAGTGTATGAAGACATATCTATAAAATTCTATTCGATTTCTCTCCATATAGCCTAGTATTAAAACCCGGGTCGCAGTACACCGTACCGTACACATTTAGAGTATTTTAGTATTTATAACCAGCATTAATCAGAAGGCTTACACTACAAACACACATATGGTAATATGTATTCAATCATAAATAAATCAAAATGCAATTACTTATAATTGTATTTTATTTAAATCTAATCCGTTTTAAATTTGAACTTGGCTGATGATATTTATTTGGTCCTTTTTTAAGTAATTGCAAAGTAATCCTAAGAAGGGCAATGTTGCCATAGAACGTTTGAGACGAAGCCCGACCTATCGGCCACTTATGCGTATTCAACATTTTGTTTGGTCTTTATTCTGAAGTATACGAAGAATCATACGAGAAATCATGAGCATTCCATCCAAGCTCATCCCTAGTTTGTAAAGCCCGAGTCAAAGATACGAAGGACTAAGGCCTCCGAATAATAGATGTTTTGTTTGCTTAAATATGCCTTTCAAAAAATACAAAATACGGGCGTTTTATATTTTATCCGAGGGCAAATATAAAATTATTACTTTTTTGATAATTCTCGTACAGCAACATATTACCCGAACTAAAAAAGAATGAATAAATATTTATTTAATAATGTTATTAACGACTCCGGATATAACCGACAACGGCTGTACCGTCTAGATTCCGTACATACTGCATTATGCTATACGTTTACACTATGTTCCCGGTGGCCACGGCAGCCCCGTTTCAGACCACCGTGGAGAAAACGGGATAAACGTGAGACAGCGCGGGGGAGTGAGATATGCAAACGTGACAGACCGTTATTGCCGTGCATGCCGGGCCAGAATTTTAAACTGTCAAAAAAATTACCACGGCAGCCACGGTGTGGATGATACCGGTAGTAGGTCGTAGTAAAACGGGGTAAACGTAATGACACGTGACACGTGACAGTACGTAATAGGCCGTTACACAACTTATAAATCGTCCGTATGGGGGCGGGAATCATATGTAATCCCCGGCATCTGAAGTTCCTTTCCAGTTTTGTCACGTTGTGCTTCGTTTTGTCACGGTTTTCACGGCAAGCTAGAGTGAACGATAGCCGTTTTGTTACGTTTCATTTGCGGTGAAAACACAAAATCTTCTTCATCTTTGGAATTCATGTTTACTTGTCGAAGTGTTCTGATACAGTGATACCGCGATTGCTGTTGTTTGGGGGATTTTATTTATACCGTGGACACAAACGTAATCCAAAGTTCTGCGGTGTTCGCGTTCGATGCATAGGAAGCCTTGACAAAACGTGGAAAACGCATCAGACCTGAATGAAGACGTGAACAACGTGAGGGATCCCATCAGAACGTATCGGACCGGGACGCAACGTACATGCATCCCTGGTAGACCGCGCCCGGACCTTAGTGCGCCTTGGACGAACCACTTGTTCGCCCCTACGGCTTGTCACGGTTACCTTGATAAAACGTGAGGAAACTTAGCACAACCTAACAAAATGGGGACAAAAATGGCCAAAATCACACGGCGCAATACGTTTCGGGCAAACGGGGCTGCCGTGGCCACCGGGAACATAGTGTAAACGTAGCATTACCGTATAGCCGATATATGACGGACGGATACAATTGTCGGTTAATGAAATTCAACATAAAGGGATCCGTTATCTTTTGTCTTCTCATATCTTAATATTTATGTCCACACGATCAGGCCACAACATATTCAGTTGCGTCTCGGTGCCTGTCATCAACATAATTCTTGTAATTTAGTTGTTTTCGTATTTATTTCAGCTCATGCAGACAATGTTTAACAACATTCCACATGTAAACTTCACAGTCACTTACAGGTAAAGGTTAATGCTTATTAATTAAAACTTCAAAATGTAGCTTTTAAAATCCTGGTCAATCGAAATCACAGAGTACATTTTAAAAAGCTGGTTCTTGAAAATATACATTCGTGGAAACTTCCGATGACGTCGGATGCAATCCCTATTCCATGTCGACTTAGCCAATAGTGTGTTGACTCGTTATGAATGTGTTTTTAGATATTCTACATCATGAACTTTGTCATAAACATCAGGGACGCCTATTTTGTCACAATAGTTAGTAAATTACTTATATGTATCAAATCATTTCTTAATTATACCATTCAGAGACGAATGCATTCAATATGAATACAGTGTTTCATGGTGATTGAAATTCATTCATCCACTTAATATTTCATGACGTCATTTTCGTATCTGATATTTAATGAGGTCAGGTGTGTGTATAAACTCACTATTCATTACAGTGCAGGAAGTATACGGTGTCACATTGCGACGACAGTGCCACAAGAGAAACCAGGGATCGCACATGAAACCGTGAAGGCACTAGAAGATATCCAAATCAATACTAACGTCGCAAAAAAACGTCATTGCCACAAATCTGACTCACCTTTTAACAAAGGTCCTCCATATCAATATCAGCGAGGACGCTATTGAAGTCAACAACATTGTGGAAGAGATAGCGGGAAAAAAAGGTAACTTCTCTTGATATCAAACAGATTCAATTCGTGTTATTTTTTTTCCATTCTCTCGAATGTTTAAGGTTATTTAACTAAAATCAATATTTTATCAAATCGATCACCCAATTTTTAACAAACCGACCTCCTTAATGCGCTGGGAAATATGTTTACTGCATGCCATGATCAATTAGGCTGAAAATGGCATGATATCTAGTTTTACATGCAACATATTGTTTTAAATATGGTTATATTATCAATAAGAGCGGTAACTCATAATAGATAACTGTCCTACATAGGTTAATTTCTACTAATATTGAGTGTTATGGCTATAAACGGTACAATGTAATCCGTGGCGTTCACAACCGTCCAGCTAATTGATTACTATAGTAAATATTCATTTATATCTTGTTCATGTATTGTTTATAAACCTTTTTCCTAACAGAGGCATACGAACAGTCTCCCGACCCCTGTTCCTACTTTCGGTCAGACGTGTGCCCGACCACCGCCTACTATTTCACGTGCGCGGGGAATGGATCACCCTCTTGCAGACACAAATGCGAGGGGCCGAATGGGCAGGGCTTATGTGGGGATCATGGCACGTGCTTCTTTGGTCTCCAAGACAATGCACTGGCTTGCAAGTATGTCGATATGACAAATAAACGAGGGCGAGTGGTTTGGTAAAAAATGCACGAATATGAATGATATATATGGTACATATTCAGATAAAACACTCTATGAAATTAATTTACTGGTTCATTCGTATATGGAACATTGACTTGGGTGACGCTTTCGACTGAATAAATTACATTCAAAATAAAACATATGTTTGCATATATATTACTTAAAGTCAAACTTTTAATTGCGTTTCTGGAAATTTGCTTCTTCAAAAAAGAGTGATACGGGCAAATTAGATAGTAAGGACAGGCACATTTTACATTTGGCGATTTCTAAAAATAGAACAATAATAACCCGTATGTTGCAGGTGCGAGGTGACATCATGGCACGTGTATCACGGCGCGCAATGTGAGCAGACGACAGCGACACTTTGGTTCGTGTTGGCGGTATCTCTGGGTACAGGAAGTGCTTTCCTGCTCATTCTTGTAGCCATCATTGTTTGGCTCTGCATACGCCGCCGACGAGATAAAAAGACGCACGGTGTCAGGTAATTAATTCGTAGGGTCATTTAAGGGTACAATATATGGATGTTAGCATCATTTTAGCATCCTTTTTACAAATTGGTGACGATTGCTTCAAACATAATTATATATGATAATAAGTCAATGGTCAACCCTGATTATTATTATTATTATTATTATCATTACTATTATAATTATTATTATTATTATTATTATTATTATTATTATTATTATTATTATTATTATTATTATTATTATTATTATTATTATCTATTAATATATTAGTATATACACATATTATTTGTCTTTCAGTCTGTCTGATGACTTGGAATGGGAATTTTTGAGGGCTAAAGGGATTGGGACTCTTAGGGACCTCAGTTTCCGGTCACGCCCCGATAAGACGAGCCCCCTATACGGCCGATTCCACAGACAACCTGGACATGTCAATGAGGTTTATTTAATACTTTAGCAACTTCGGTGTTGGAGGGTATGGGGCTTTTAGAGACGTCGTTTATTTGGATACGCCAAGGAAACCTACCAGAGCATGATACATGATACATATCCCCTAACAGCAAGCTTCTTATTCTATCTTTAATTATAACCTAGTGTTAACTAATATTATCAAAAGTCTGTTATAAATATGTGATTTAATTGACTGACAGAAGAGTATGAAAAAAATGGTTCCAACATCGTAACTAGGTCAACAAAAATCGCCGAAGCGCAGCCTTGAGCGTCTGTTTTCTTATTCTCTAATTTTCTCTCCCAACAGACATTTGAACCGGTGTTTAGCGGAAATGGCCGACTGCGGGCGGGCATGTACCTCCCGACAGAACCAGAAGCTGGTGCCTCAAACGTGCCTTCCTTCCTTCGTATCGACACCGCCGCTGACGTAAGTATATGATCGTAATCTATGGTATCAATCGACTAAGGTAATGTTAACCAATTAAGCTGAGATCAACCGAGTATGGTCATATCATCATATTTAGTAAATGTCAACCGATTAAAGAAATACAAACTAAAGTCGGTCACATCATCCGACTCATGTGATTTCAGTTCATTGGGGAATTGTCACATGATTTTCACCGTATAGTCGTACCAACCGTATCTGCCATATACTGATTTCGGTCATTTTAACCGAATTAGGCCATATCAACTGATATCGCCCAAATCAACCGATTTTTATCATACATACTGAATTAGGCCATGTCAACCGATTTCAGTCATATATTGATTTCGTTCATTTTAACCGAATTAGGCCATATCAACTGGTTTCGCCCATATCAACAGATTTTTGTCATATATAGCGAATTACACCATATCAACCGATTTCGGTCTTGTACCGATTTCGGTCATATAAACTGACTTGGGCAATATCAACTGATTTTGGTCTTAAAACGATTTTCTTCATATCAACCGAATAAGACCATATCAACCGATTTCGGCCGAATATCGATTTGGGCCATATCAACCTGAAACTGTATTGTTAGTTATAACTATCTCTTTGACTTATTTGTGCTCTTTATGGACACCTTCATAAATTGGCATCAATATATCACCATTTAAATCAGCGCATTAAAATACTTCCATATATGCATTTTAATGGTTTCTTTCTGAATCATGTTGATGTTGGCCAAAGATAACGCATTTTCAAGCAACTTTTATATACAACTACTTTGTTTGCAGCCTGAATACTAGTTAGCTTACTTTCTATAGCCACCCGATATTCCACTAACCCTTCAACCCTAACTTAGTTAAAATCTGCTAGCTTAACTCATTTATTTAAGAAGTTATCTTGTTCTGTATTCTTGATTTTGTTCCCGTGTTGTTCTGTCAATGTTAGGTGGATGTTATTAGTTTCAAAACTGTGTTATCATTAATTACAGAAAAAATGTCAACAACTCTTTAAAAACAAATCCAAATTAGACATTCAAGATTTGGCACATCCTTATGATATTACTTAGAGCATGCTGAACTCACGTCTCTTATTTGTTTCCAGTATTCCATACAACGACCGACAGTTTCGTACGAACCATTGGACGTCTACAGAAACCTCTACTCAGATGTGAGTATAAGTGGAACATTTCATTTACACCCAAATTAATCAGTGATCATGAACAGTCATACATATCAATGTATATTACAATTCCAAATATCAATAAAAACATACTCTCAAAAATAAATAATAATTTTCGATTACAGACATGAACAAGCATCAACAATTACAACACTAATGTCCGAGTTTAGAATACCAAGTTGGTAATTTGGAAAATTTAATAATCGCCACATTTAAATCTAACACAATTTGTTAAAACATTTTGAGCCACAATAGATTCTGATTCTGTTTTACAGGCATATAACACAGAGTTTCCGACAGACACACGCCCTAAGCCATCAGCTCCTGACATGGAAATTAGAACAATGGTTTAGTTGCCATGGCACTGGAAGTTTTAATATAAGTTGCGCGCGCATAACCAGCTGGCCTGAACATGCGCGAACATATTATAGCGCTTTGGTACATTTTGTTTCATTATCATTTAATCATATTATGATATTTCCTTTATTGTATTTTGCTTGACGGAAAATATAACCAGTTACATTCCTTTATTGTTGTTAATGTTTTATTATGTTTATGGATATTAAAATAAAGCCTTTAAGCAGTTTTATGTATTTAGTTAATGTAAAATAATAAAGGCATGTCAGATGTAGTTCTTTTTCAGCTAGTGTGTTAGTTTTATCTTAGTTTGGGCTGGGACCAATAATACAACGCCAAATATTTTTTTTCATTAGTGTATTCTATGTTAAATGAAAGATAATGTATTCAGGTTTATATTGGTAAATAAATTGTCAAATTATCATATTCAGTTTTAAATAAATGAATATTTTCATTACACCTTTCCTCTTTTTCAAACCTGTTCTGGCGGTCAAATATTGCCGATTTTCATTGAACGTCTCTTTTTTAACTCGCCTTTTCAACTCCACACATCTTTTTTCATTAGTGCATTTTATGTCAAATGAAAGGTAATTTATTCAGCTTTATTTCGATGTATAAATTGTTAAAATTTCATGTTTATAATTAAATAAATGATAATTTTCGTTAGACCTCTCTTGTTTTTTTAAACCTGCACAGGCGGTCAAATATTGCCGACTTTCATTTAACGCCTCTTTTTAACTCGCCGTTTTAAAGCCAAGCATATTTTTGTTATTAGCGCATTTTATGTGAAAGGAAAGGTAAATTATTCAGCTTTATATCGGTGTATAAATTGTAAAAATCTTAAGTTTAATACTTTAGTAATGACCATTTTTGTGAAGTCATGTACATATTTCACTCCATACGACATCGCTGTAAATCTTGAAGCGCGCGCTGATATCGATCGAATCATTGTTATCAGTGATAAAATCAACTGACGACAGCATATCCAGACTGGCTCATGCTGTATAGCTTGGTTTCCTCTCCCTGTAATCTTACTCCGAGGTTTGGGTTACAATCTTGGTACAGTGTTGAACACGACAAATAAGAAATTAGGCATTCGGAACTCCTCGCCCTTTTTTTATCGAAAACAACCTCGGATGTGTGCCGGTTCGAAAATGTTTGAATTATATCATTAATTAAATGTAGTGTTTTAAAGTTGCATTTATTGATCAAAGTTTAAATTAATTGCCAGTGAAGTGTATTATTGCAAACGTAATTAAAATTCCCAAGAGGTAAGTCATAAAGTTTTACTGCTAAATAAAATAACTTCGCGATCTACTTGCAGAGGACTTAAACGTACAACTTTTTTGGGTATGTAAACCGTCCAAATACATCCGAGATTGTTTTTGATAAAAATGGCCGAGGAGTTCCGAATGGAAATTAGGATCCCAGGTCCATCTTACCAAGAAACCTGTCGCTTGGTGGGTGGCCCAATCACCGTGAACGTGAACTTATATTGGAACTATTACATTGGAATTATCTATGAAAAATACATTCATGTTTTAGATATATTATTTTATGTACACGCTTTCAAAACAATATAATTTATTTACAATCCCATGCCCAGCCATCCTCGTTCACCAGAGTGATGATTTATCACGATCGAACCTCAGATGAATGAGAATGTGCCCGGCATACACGATTACATAATTTAAAGAAGACAGAATCATCCGGCATTCTGTTTATTTTGGGGTCCTATAACCCTGATAATATCTTTGGACCAATCAGAGAAGAGTATTAACAAAATATTCAGAAATTTACCTACATTCAACGAAACTTTGACCCAAATGATGCACAAATAAAATAGGATTAGATTTAGAAAGTTATTTCCAAAGTTTTAAATTCAATCAAGTGCAGAATATAAGGGGCCTTTTTATGATTCAGTTTTTAAAAATACCATTTGACTCATCCAGTTTGACAACTGAAAATAAGTAAACATAAATACCCTGAAAATGGCTCATAAAAAACTACGCATGGGTACACAGTTGGCATAATCTTGACATTCACGGTAATAGGATCCTCGGGCCTACAGGGACACAGACCATGCAATCAATCCTTCGACTAAGAAGAAGAAGAAGAAGTAGAAAATGAAGCAGAAAAAGAAGAAGAGTAATCCAAACACACTTAAGACAGGCAGATGAAAAAATGAACAAAACATATTTAATTATCGTTTTACTACTGCTTTTCATAAAGGAAATCCACAAAAAGACGCATGTTATGCATAGGAGTTATTGTTGGGCCAGACACAAACGCAAGACATATTGTCACACTTGGTCGTACAGAAAGGTGGACACCCGGACGCCGCTCCCTGTGGACATTTGGTAGTTGCGCCGCAGGGGTCTGAAACACACAAAAATATGTGACTCAGTCAACACACATTTGATTATTCATGTACATTGCATGTACACTTCCATATGTAGAGTGTTAACGTTAACTCATAGGGTAGTCACATACATGTGCACCTCTACACCTTTTGTCAATATACTAGAAATGAAAGCTTTCACGGCCTTCGTTTGCAAAAGAGTGGTCAGTGGTTAAAATGAAACACATTGGATTGTTCATAAATATGCCCATGTGCAGAGTGACAACGTTTACTCATAGGGAAGGCACATAGACCCCTACATCTTTAGGCTATTCACTAAGAATAGTAACATTCAGGTATTTGCAAAGGTATAGTCGGTGACTCTACCAAACAATGAGTATCGTTTCAATTAGCCTCGGGTTCGTGTTAATGCGCCTGGTAAATGGTTCACTACTGATGATAGTTTGTCACTTAATTTGAGTGGTCTGAACGCCCGAAGTTATCAAGCAACATGACGATCGAAAAACAGAAGAAAACAACAACTCACGATTCGGACACATGCACTTCTGGTCAATGCATTGCGAATGGTAACCGTCTACACACTTCTGCGGACAATCAATGTTGGTCGTGCATGCCTGTACGCCTACAATGATAACATATGATGCGCATATCAACAATAGTATATGCCAGTACAGCTGAATTGATAAGCAAACATGGTGCTTATATTCGCATAGATAATACAGTGTGTAGTTGCACAGCTGAGATGATGAAATATGGTGTCTATATCCACATCCATGTCATTCTAATAACCACACTGATTTTTTTATGAACTTCCGTTCTTAAATTAATTAAAAAAAATCATATTCGTCCACATCAAAACATGTAGTTCAGAAAAAATGATGCAAATTATTTGTCATAAACATGCCTTTTAATTTGCGCAAATAACAAGCATTCAGTGTTTTATATTCTTAAATAATTGATTAAAACAGTTAAAGCAACTAAAGGTTGTCTTTAACCTTCAGTTTGTCAACGGAGGGTTACTTCCCTTAGAAGAAAATATGCCTTGAAAAGTAAAACCTGCGAACCTTTTTTAAATGGAATTCAAACAAGGTTTGTGACTGGAAATATATTCAAAATACTTAAATAAAATAGCTGAAAGATCGAACCAATGTATTAAAGAACATTATCAGAGTATAAACTAATTAGTATCGAGTTGTACACTTAAATATGTCCCTTTATCATGTGCACTATGATAATTTGATCCAATTTAAAGTAGAGAAAGCCATATAAAATAAAATATTCTACAGATTGTTACATGAAATTGAACTTAATTCAAACAATAGATATTTAGTTTAAAGATAAGAATCTGTTATTTTTACGACACTGTTAAGCAAAACAAGTATGCCATAAATTTTCTCAGCATTGCCGATTGGCAGTTTTTTTAGGCTAGATCATTCATAATTGGGATCAGTTTCACAATCTACAATCACAGATACATGCATAGATAACGCAAGCCATGTAAATTTATGTTGGATTTTCATTATTTTCAGTTTCTGAAATAAGTTCATACATGAGCTTGGCACATCGGGATTACCATTTCTATAAAATTTACCAGTTAGTATGTATCAGGATTATTCATACATTACTAAAATTAACTAAAATCTGAAGTCAGATATTGGATTTGAATTACTCAAAATATGTTGAAATGCCTGAGATAAATATATGTCGAATTTGGATTTGGCATCATGTTATTTCGATGATAAATAAGCATATTTATTTTCATCGCTAGATTTTAAAAATTCAAAGACATAAAAAACTTACAAAATAAATATTAAGGGTATTATTCATTACCAATTCCACGAATGCATTGCAAATCGAGCGAAGTGTACTTGGCTCTGATCGGCATATAAGAAGCGATAAACTATAAATTCAACTTACAGACGAGGGTAGCAGCTGTAATAATCAAAATAGTCAGTTTCATGATTTCAACAGTGGTGTTTCCCAAATCAATTTGGCTAACGAAATATGATGACGAAGATCTGTACTTCTGACTAGATAAGATATTCATAGATCTCCACATATATGTCAGGGACGGACATTAATCAGGACACATAGATATGTATTTATCTAGAACAATGACATGGAGGGCAACGATTCTGTTACTTCCAAATACTAAAATAGCCTTGAATTTAGCTAAAATCAGATTAGCAGTTGCTCGCCTTAAGGGAATCAAATCGTAAACGTTAGCCTCAAACAACTTTTCAGTTTAAAAAGATCCCATGAAAGCAAATTCAACATGATAACACAAACACTTGTAAAACATCTATGAAACCTGTAGCTCTGTTGTACCATCTTTGCACTTTGCCACATTTGCGGAGGGGCTGCTGTCTGATATATATATATACATATATATTTCGCTAAATATGTTAAGTAACTAGCTGTAATGGTTAAAATCATTTTTAAACGAATTGGATGGCATTTTTTTTAAATATTATACTTTGAGTTTCCATAATGAATAATGTTTTTCGTGCCGTACTTATTGGTTGAATTGCTTACATATATTGGCCGTTTACATTAAATTTGAAGCAAAACAGCCTGTCTGATAATTTTATTACGTAAGCGTCTAACTTCTATGGCCGCGCTGTTAGAAGAACGCGGAAATGTGTCATAATAATGCGGCTCGTTTTGTTCTGAAACTGACTTTTAGTACTATGAAAGAATCGCAACAAAGCTTTGCACGAAGATAACAGCGTTGGTCTGTTAGTCACGGAGCGCACGTCAACTTCTTCATCCTATTATAAAACAATGAAAATGTTTTTTTAAGTGTTCACATGTTGATATCCAGTTACGAAAGTATTCACTAACTGTTTTTAAATAAATAATGTTCAACATCAGTTTTTTTACACCGTGGCTTTCATGCGTTGAAGACAATGAAGATTTTCGTGAAAAAATATCTTACGACGGAAAAGAACAATTAATGTCGTCTGAAAGAGAAAAACACTTGAGTGTATCAATTAATACTTCTCCATCGAGATCCATTGAAGGCGGTTCCTTATCTCATATTACAAAATAAAAAGATTGATAATTTTCAAACACAAATGTTAACATTGGGCTAAATCAGACATATTGTTTGTCAACATATTAAGACAATGGCTTGCCCGATAAAGTTCTTTAATACTTGTATAATGTATTGTGTATAGCTAGACTTCATCAATAAATGCTAGATATTTAAATTTGCTATGTATTTAGCTTTAAATGCCTATGTTTAACAAAAAACAGGTGCTCGCATCTTTTATTTATAAGGACCATTTTTTGTTTGAACTATACGTTTATGAAATGAGAATGTTTGGCACTGGGCTGCCCCCTTTTGGTATTCAGGTAACAGCTTTGTACTCGTATTTTAGGCACATTAACAGAAATATGAGAAGAAATAATTGCATTTTCAGTTTACAGATTGATCTGTTATTAAATAGCGGGTCTAAATAGTCAAAAGAGAAAATCATTATAATTGTGTTTTTATCCTTAAGAAACAAAATATTAGCATTTTATGAAATGATTAAGAAACAATGAGCGTATCATAAACGATTCACTCACATTACAATGAATCATTGTTACCCACAACGGAACCAACGGGGTATGACTGTGAATGATGTAGTTGAATAACATGAAGAACATAGCAGAACAAAAGCCAAATGTAATACATGAACATTTAAATATATATGATTTAGAAAAAAGAATATATAATTAACACATCATTATGTAATTACTACCATAGAAAGTGCGTATATACTTCTCAATTGTATTAGTTCATTAACCCTCAGAATATTCTTACAATATATTCTATGAATTAAATATTGTCTTTTCCAAAACTAATGAAACAGTTTAAAACTTGTTTTAAAAACCTTTTAACACGACTTTTATCAACCATAGTTTGAGACAAATATACTGTTTTTGATATTATCAGTGTCTCTGGAAACAGAGTACATACGGATTTTCTTTATATTAGTTTAGCTTTTTAATGTGTTAACGAAACGAATCGCTACCAGAATGAACGAATCTTTAACCGTCTTGACGAATTCGGCCGTTAACAGAACGAGTTGGTATCGTCTACTGAACAGAACATTCTACGTTGTGTCTGAGTTGAGCCGGTGTGAAGACAAAGACGATCATAATCCAGTATTTGCCTTTAATCATACCTTTATAAATGAATGAGGTTGGAGCTATCTTAAAACAATGAAGCCATCGGGTCGCTATTAACACCGCTCTGCTCAATGAATGCCAACTCATCGCCAAAATTGGTTTAATGTCACCAACGAATATTATTTTCAGTGCTTTGTAAACTTGAATATTTCGATTTAAAATATATGGGAACAAAAATAGCATGCAAATTAAAAAGTTGTGAAGCAAAAGAAAGTGTTATATCAACGTTGTTCCCATGGAAACGTTTACATGAAATATTAGCGCATCAGGGATGCCGCCAGGGAACGAAGGGTGAGCGAGAAATAAGACCGGAAGTGACATCTACGGAAGTGGATTGTTCTCACGAGCAATTGAACTTGGAATTGTGCTAACGCGGTCTGCGACCTGGCATGTATGGTTTCGTGGGCGCCATGGTTTTCTGTCGTTACCATCCACACAAGCGCTGTGAGCATTTTTGTGAGGATCATGCGCAGCAGCTATGCAGCATCTGCCTCCGTGAGAAGCACAGGGGATGCACTGTCGGAGATGAAAATTCGTACAAGGAATATTACGGGCGGCGTGTCCGCGACGCCGGTCACGTGATCGAGGAGAAGAAAAATGACGTCATCGAGAAAACGAATGGGGTTGTTCACGCGCTTGATACAGGAATCGTGCGTCTGGTGAAATACCAGCGTGATCTTGACGGCGTGGTCAAGCGTCTTCATGAAATGAAGGATGAGATTGAGGGACAGCGCGCAGGAATCCGGCAGACGTCACAGAATCTGCGCGACATTGAGCGGTCTCTTACCACTGCAAACGAACTCAAGCAGTGTAAACAGTGCTACAATGACGTTGACATTGAAAGGATCAAGTTTGAGAGAAAGCAGAAGAAAATCATCCAGTCGCCGGGGAGATTCCACGATGAGATTAAGATTCACTTTACTGGACTATCAAAGAAACTTAAGGGTGTACGTAATGAGATGGATTCCGAACTTACTGCCAGCCAAGCCAGGCTCCAACTTCCGGACGACGGTCGGGCACAGAGTCAGCTTTCTAATTATAATCCACCATCTATGGATATTAGCCGGAAGTTCGCAAAGATGCGCGGACGTCACTCAGTCGCCGCTAGCTACGGCCATGGCGGACGGACCCATCGCCGCGCAATCCCTGGCGACGACGGTCGTTTTACAAACTACGTGTACGAGAAACGCGTCAAGTTGCCGGCACTTCCGGGAATCACCCAAAAGCCGCCGCACCACCGCCGCCGCCTCGACATCAAGTTCCCAGGCTTTGGAGCGCCTGGATCGGCTAAGGACGCAAGGTGGCACATGACTTGATTGCCATCAAATACCATATTTTAGTGATTAATTCGTTATACTAATCATAATTATAATGCAGTATTTTTATAGTCGTATTTCGTTGTCTGTTTTGTATAACTTGAAAACAAAGCTTAATGCAAAGATGTAAACAAGGGAGAATCGTATCTAAAAATATGTATGTATTCAAATGTGTATCTGGACGACTTACTATTGTATAAAACTTCTGTTCCTTTTTATGAAATATGTTTGTAATTGTTTTCTTTCCTCTGTTTTGTTATTGTTGTTGTTGTATTACATATGTTACACAATAAAAATATAATCTAAACCATGTATGAACACTAGTATTCAAAAGTTGTTTATATTGCTCCTGGGTTGACCTTACGCGTTCAAATTGCTCGTAAGCTTACCTAAATTGCTCCTAAGTTTACCTAAATTACTCCTTAGTTTATCTCCTTAGTCTACCTAAATTGCTCCTTAGATTACCTAAATTGCAACTTCGTTGACATAAAAAGCTCCTTTGTTTACCTAAATTGCAATTTCATTTACCTAAATTGCTCCTTAGTTTACCTAAATTGCAACTTCGTTGACCTAAATTGGTCCTTAGTTGACCTAAATTGCTCCTTAGTTTACCTGAATTGCAACTTCGTTGACCTAAATTGGTCCTTAGTTAAACTAAATGGCTCCTTCGTTGACCTGAATTGCAACTTCGTGGACCTAAATTGGTCCTTAGTTATCTGAATGGCTCCTTCGTTGACCTGAATTGCAACTTCGTGGACCTAAATTGGTCCTTAGTTAAACTAAATGGCTCCTTCGTTGACCTGAATTGCAACTTCGTTGACCTAAATTGGTCCTTAGTTAAACTAAATGGCTCCTTCGCTGACCTGAATTGCTGCTTAGTTAACCTTAATGGCTCCTTAGTTTACCGAAGATGTTCAAAATGTTCTTTAGTTGGCCAAAGTTGTTCAAATTGTTCTCAAGTTGATCTTAGTAATTAAAATTAGTATTTTATGAACTAAATTGTTCAAAATGATCCTATTGGTATACCTATCACCACAGGTACAGACGCCACAACTGGTATTTCCTATCACCACATTACAGACGCCACAAACTGGTATACCCTACACACAGTACAGACGCCACAACTGGTATACCTATCACCACAGCTACAGACGCCACAACTGGTATTACCTATCACCACAGGTACAGACGCCACAACTGGTTACCTATCACCACAGCTACAGACGCCACAACTGGTGTACCTATCACCACAGCTACAGACACCACAACTGGTGTACCTATCACCACAGGTACAGACGCCACAACTGGTATACCTATCACCACAGGTACAGACGCCACAACTGGTATACCTATCACCACAGCTACAGACGCCACAACTGGTACACTATCACAAAGCTACAGACGCCACAATTGGTATACCTATCACCACAGCTACAGACGCCACATCTGGTGTACCTATCACCACAGCTACAGACGCAACCACTGGTGTACCTATCACCACAAATACAGACGCCACCACTGGTGTACCTATCACCACAGCTACAAAGGCCACCACTGGTGTATCAATCACAACAGCTAAAGTGACCATCAGTGGTTTACCTATCACCATAGCTACAGACGCCACAACTGGTATACCTATCACCACAGGTACAGACCCCACAATTGGTATACCTATCACCACAGCTACAGACGCCACAACTGGTATACCTATCACCACAGCTACAGACGCCACAACTGGTTTACCTATCACCACAGGTACAGACGCCACAACTGGTTTACCTATCACCACAGGTACAGACGCCACCACTGGGGTACCTATCACCACAGCTACAAAGGCCACCACTGGTGTATCAATCACAACAGCTAAAGTGACCATCACTGGTTTACCTATCACCATAGCTACAGACGCCACAACTGGTATACCTATCACCACAGGTACAGACGCCACAACTGGTATACCTATCACCACAGCAACAGACGCCACAACTGGTATACCTATCACCACAGGTACAGACGCCACAACTGGTATACCTATCACCACAGCTACAGACGCCACAACTGGTATACCTATCACCACAGGTACAGACGCCACAACTGGTATACCTATCACCACAGCTACAGACGCCACAACTGGTATACCTATCACCACAGCTACAGACGCCACAACTGGTGTACCTATCACCACAGGTACAGACGCCACAACTGGTATACCTATCACCACAGGTTCAGACGCCACAACTGGTATACCTATCACCACAGGTACAGACGCCACAACTGGTATACCTATCACCACAGCTACAGACGCCACAACTGGTATACCTATCACCACAGCTACAGACGCTAAAACTGGTTTACCTATAGCAACAGCTACAGACGCCACAACTGGTATACCTATCACCACAGGTACAGACGCCACAACTGGTATACCTATCACCACAGCTACAGACGCCACAACTGGTGTACCTATCACCACAGCTACAGACGCCACATCTGGTGTACCTATCACCACAGCTACAGACGCCACATCTGGTGTACCTATCACCACAGCTACAGACGCCACAACTGGTATACCTATCACCACAGCTACAGACGCCACAACTGGTATACCTATCACCACAGCTACAGACGCCACAACTGGTATACCTATCACCACAGCTACAGACGCCACAACTGGTATACCTATCACCACAGGTACAGACGCCACAACTGGTTTACCTATCACCACAGCTTCAGACGCCACAACTGGTATACCTATCACCACAGGTACAGACGCCACAACTGGTATACCTATCACCACAGCTACAGACGCCACAACTGGTTTACCTATCACCACAGGTACAGACGCCACAACTGGTGTACCTATCACCACAGTTACAGACGCCACAACTGGTATACCTATCACCACAGCTACAGACGCCACAACTGGTATACCTATCACCACAGGTACAGACGCCACAACTGGTATACCTATCGCCACAGCTACAGACGCCACAACTGGTATACCTATCACCACAGCTACAGACGCCACATCTGGTGTACCTATCACCATAGGTACAGACGCCACAACTGGTATACCTATCACCACAGCTACAGACGCCACAACTGGTATACCTATCACCACAGCTACAGACGCCACATCTGGTGTACCTATCACCACAGCTACAGACGCAACCACTGGTGTACCAATCACCACAGATACAGACGCCACCACTGGTGTACCTATCACCACAGCTACAAAGGCCACCACTGGTGTATCAATCACAACAGCTAAAGTGACCATCACTGGTTTACCTATCACCATAGCTACAGACGCCACAACTGGTTTACCTATCACCACAGGTACAGACGCCACAACTGGTTTACCTATCACCACAGGTACAGACGCCACAACTGGTATACCTATCACCACAGCTACAGACGCCACAACTGGTATACCTATCACCACAGCTACAGACGCCACAACTGGTATACCTATCACCACAGGTACAGACGCCACAACTGGTATACCTATCACCACAGCTACAGACGCCACAACTGGTATACCTATCACAACAGCTACAGACGCCACACCTGGTGTACCTATCACCACAGCTACAGACGCAACCACTGGTATACCTATCATCACAGATACAGACGCCACCACTGGTGTACCTATCACCACAGCTACAAAGGCCACCACTGGTGTATCAATCACAACAGCTAAAGTGACCATCACTGGTTTACCTATCACCATAGCTACAGACGCCACAACTGGTATACCTATCACCACAGGTACAGACCCCACAATTGGTATACCTATCACCACAGCTACAGACGCCACAACTGGTTTACCTATCACCACAGGTACAGACGCCACAACTGGTATACCTATCACCACAGCTACAGACGCCACAACTGGTATACCTATCACCACAGCTACAGACGCCACAACTGGTTTACCTATCACCACAGGTACAGACGCCACAACTGGTATACCTATCACCACAGGTACAGACGCCACAACTGGTAAACCTATCACCACAGCTACAGACGCCACAACTGGTATACCTATCACCACAGCTACAGACGCCACAACTGGTATACCTATCACCACAGCTACAGACGCCACTACTGGTATACCTATCACCACAGGTACAGACGCCACAACTGGTATACCTATCACCACAGGTACAGACGCCACAACTGGTATACCTATCACCACAGCTACAGACGCCACAACTGGTATACCTATCACCACAGCTACAGACGCCACAACTGGTATACCTATCACCTTAGGTACAGACGCCACAACTGGTATACCTATCACCACAGCTACAGACGCCACAAATGGTATACCTATCACCACAGCTACAGACGCCACAACTGGTATACCTATCACCACAGCTACAGACGCCACAACTGGTATACCTATCACCACAGCTACAGACGCCACAACTGGTATACCTATCACCACAGGTACCGACGCCACAACTGGTATACCTATCACCACAGCTACAGACGCCACAACTGGTATACCTATCACCTCAGCTACAGACGCCACATCTGGTGTACCTATCACCACAGCTACAGACGCCACAACTGGTATACCTATCACCACAGCTACAGACGCCACAACTGGTTTACCTATCACCACAGGTACAGACGCCACAACTGGTATACCTATCACCACAGCTACAGACGCCACAACTGGTTTACCTATCACCACAGCTACAGACGCCACAACTGGTATACCTATCACCACAGGTACAGACGCCACAACTGGTATACCTATCACCACAGCTACAGACGCCACAACTGGTATACCTATCACCACAGCTACAGACGCCACAATTGGTAT
Source organism: Mya arenaria (assembly GCF_026914265.1). Taxonomy (NCBI): domain Eukaryota; kingdom Metazoa; phylum Mollusca; class Bivalvia; order Myida; family Myidae; genus Mya; species Mya arenaria. The sequence goes on along the minus strand of NC_069128.1, from coordinate 37,463,106 downwards.
ACCTATCACCACAGCTACAGACGCCACATCTGGTGTACCTATCACCACAGCTACAGACGCAACCACTGGTGTACCTATCACCACAGATACAGACGCCACCACTGGTGTACCTATCACCACAGCTACAAAGGCCACCACTGGTGTATCAATCACAACAGCTAAAGTGACCATCAGTGGTTTACCTATCACCATAGCTACAGACGCCACAACTGGTATACCTATCACCACAGGTACAGACCCCACAATTGGTATACCTATCACCACAGCTACAGACGCCACAACTTGCATACCTATCACCACAGGTACAGACGCCACAACTGGTATACCTATCACCACAGCTACAGACGCCACAACTGGTATACCTATCACCACAGGTACAGACGCCACAACTGGTATACCTATCACCACAGGTACAGACGCCACAACTGGTATACCTATCACCACAGCTACAGACGCCACAACTGGTATACCTATCACCACAGCTACAGACGCCACAACTGGTATACCTATCACCACAGGTACAGACGCCACAACTGGTATACCTATCACCACAGGTACAGACGCCACAACTGGTTTACCTATCACCACAGCTACAGACGCCACAACTGGTATACCTATCACCACAGGTACAGACGCCACAACTGGTATACCTATCACCACAGCTACAGACGCCACAACTGGTATACCTATCACCACAGGTACAGACGCCACAACTGGTATACCTATCACCACAGCTACAGACGCCACAACTGATTTACCTATCACCACAGGTACAGACGCCACAACTGGTGTACCTATCACCACAGCTACAGACGCCACAACTGGTATACCTATCACCACAGCTACAGACGCCACAACTGGTATACCTATCACCACAGGTACAGACGCCACAACTGGTATACCTATCACCACAGCTACAGACGCCACAACTGGTATACCTATCACCACAGCTACAGACGCCACATCTGGTGTACCTATCACCACAGGTACAGACGCCACAACTGGTATACCTATCACCACATCTACAGACGCCACAACTGGTATACCTATCACCACAGCTACAGACGCCACAACTGGTTTACCTATCACCACAGCTACAGACCCCAAAATTGGTATACCTATCACCACAGCTACAGAGGTCACAACTGGTGTACCTATCACCACAGCTACAGACGCCACAACTGGTTTACCTATCACCACAGGTACAGACGCCACAACTGGTATACCTATCACCACAGCTACAGACGCCACAACTGGTATACCTATCACCACAGCTACAGACGCCACAACTGGTATACCTATCACCACAGGTACAGACGCCACAACTGGTATACCTATCACCACAGCTACAGACGCCACAACTGGTATACCTATCACCACAGCTACAGACGCCACATCTGGTGTACCTATCACCACAGGTACAGACGCCACAACTGGTATACCTATCACCACATCTACAGACGCCACAACTGGTATACCTATCACCACAGCTACAGACGCCACAACTGGTATACCTATCCCCACAGCTACAGACGCCACAACTGGTATACCTATCACCACAGGTACAGACGCAACCACTGGTGTACCTATCACCACAGATACAGACGCCACCACTGGTGTACCTATCACCACAGCTACAAAGGCCACCACTGGTGTATCAATCACAACAGCTAAAGTGACCATCACTGGTTTACCTATCACCACAGCTACAGACGCCACAACTGGTATACCTATCACCACAGCTACAGACCCCAAAATTGGTATACCTATCACCACAGCTACAGAGGTCACAACTCGTGTACCTATCACCACAGCTACAGACGCCACAACTGGTATACCTATCACCACAGGTACAGACGCCACAACTGGTATACCTATCACCACAGCTACAGAGGTCACAACTGGTTTACCTATCACCACAGCTACAGACGCCACAACTGGTTTACCTATCACCACAGCTACAGACGCCACAACTGGTATACCTATCACCACAGCTACAGACGCCACAACTGGTATACCTATCACCACAGGTACAGACGCCACAACTGGTATACCTATCACCACAGCTACAGACGCCACAACTGGTATACCTATCACCACAGATACAGACGCCACAACTGGTATACCTATCACCACAGCTACAGACGCCACAACTGGTATACCTATCACCACAGGTACAGACGCCACAACTGGTATACTTATCACCACAGCTACAGACGCCACAACTGGTATACCTATCACCACAGCTACAGACGCCACATCTGGTGTACCTATCACCACAGGTACAGACGCCACAACTGGTATACCTATCACCACAGCTACAGACGCCACAACTGGTGTACCTATCACCACAGCTACAGACGCCACAACTGGTATACCTATCACCACAGGTACAGACGCCACAACTGGTATACCTATCACCACAGGTACAGACGCCACAACTGGTATACCTATCACCACAGGTACAGACGCCACAACTGGTATACCTATCACCACAGGTACAGACGCCACATCTGGTGTACCTATCACCACAGCTACAGATGCAACCACTGGTGTAACTATCACCACAGATACAGACGTCACCACTGGTGTACCTATCACCACAGCTACAAAGGCCACCACTGGTGTATCAATCACAACAGCTAAAGTGACCATCACTGGTTTACCTATCACCATAGCTACAGACGCCACAACTGGTATACCTATCACCACAGGTACAGACCCCACAATTGGTATACCTATCACCACAGCTACAGAGGTCACAACTGGTGTACCTATCACCACAGCTACAGACGCCACAACTGGTATACCTATCACCACAGCTACAGACGCCACAACTGGTTTACCTATCACCACAGGTACAGACGCCACAACTGGTTTACCTATAACCACAGGTACAGACGCCACAACTGGTTTACCTATCACCACAGGTACAGACGCCACAACTGGTAAACCTATCACCACAGCTACAGACGCCACAACTGGTATACCTATCTCCACAGCTACAGACGCCACAACTGGTATACCTATCACCACAGGTACAGACGCCACAACTGGTATACCTATCACCACAGCTACAGACGCCACAACTGGTATACCTATCACCACAGCTACAGACGCCACATCTGGTGTACCTATCACCACAGCTACAGACGCAACCACTGGTATACCTATCACCACAGATACAGACGCCACCACTGGTGTACCTATCACCACAGCTACAAAGGCCACCACTGGTGTATCAATCACAACAGCTAAAGTGACCATCACTGGTTTACCTATCACCATAGCTACAGACGCCACAACTGGTATACCTATCACCACAGGTACAGACCCCACAATTGGTATACCTATCACCACAGCTACAGACGCCACAACTGGTATACCTATCACCACAGTTACAGACGCCACAACTGGTTTACCTATCACCACAGGTACAGACGCCGCAACTGGTATACCTATCACCACAGCTACAGACGCCACAACTGGTATACCTATCACCACAGGTACAGACGCCACAACTGGTTTACCTATCACCACAGGTACAGACGCCACAACTGGTATACCTAGCACCACAGGTACAGACGCCACAACTGGTATACCTATCACCACAGCTACAGACGCCACAACTGGTATACCTATCACCACAGCTACAGACGCCACAACTGGTATACCTATCACCACAGCTACAGACGCCACAACTGGTATACCTATCACCACAGCTACAGACGCCACAACTGGTATACCTATCACCACAGGTACAGACGCCACAACTGGTATACCTATCACCACAGGTACAGACGCCACAACTGGTATACCTATCACCACAGGTACAGACGCCACAACTGGTATACCTATCACCACAGCTACAGACGCCACAACTGGTATACCTATCACCACAGCTACAGACGCCACAACTGGTTTACCTATCACCACAGGTACAGACGCCACAACTGGTATACCTATCACCACAGCTACAGACGCCACAACTGGTATACCTATTACCACAGGTACAGACGCCACAACTGGTATACCTATCACCACAGCTACAGACGCCACTACTGGTGTACCTATCACCACAGCTATAGACGCCACCACTGGTTTACCTATCACCACAGCTTTAAAAGAAACAACTGGTTTACCTATCATCACTGCTACAGAGGCCACCACTGGTGTACCTATCAGCACAGCTTTAAAAGAAACAACTGGTTTACCTATCACCACAGCTACAGCGGCCACCACTGGTTTACCTTTCACCACAGCTACAGAGCGGACAACTGGTTTACCTACCACCACAGCTACAGAGGCCACAACTAGTTTATATACCACAACTTCTTCGGAGGCCAGAACCGCTTTGCCTACCAATACTACTACAGAAGCCATAACCGGTGTGCCTACAATCACTACTTCAGAGGCCACAATCGGTTTACCTATCATCACAACTACAGAGGCAATAACTGCTTTACCTACAACCACAACTACGAAGGTCACAACTAATTATATTACCACTACTCATACTGTCGCTACAACTGGTTTATCAACCACTAACACTTCAGAAGCAACCCTTGGTTTGCCTACCACCACTACTACAGAGTCGATTTCTATTTCGTCTACCACCACTACCTCAGACGCAACTTCTGAGGTTCTGACCACCACCGCCACTAGTACAGAGGCTAATACTGGTGTGCCTATCACCACTACTGCAGAGGCCACTGCTGGTATTTCTACCACCAGTTCTGCAGAAGCCACTGCCCTGCCTTCCAACACAACCACACGGGTCACTTCTGCCTTGCCTTCTTCCACTTCTGCGAAGGCTACTACATTCTCGCCTACGACGACTACTACAATGGTCACTTCTTCCTTACCTTCTACCAATTTTCCAACCATGAAGCCAAATTTGGGTAAGAATATTATACAGGTATGAGTTGTGACACACTTTTTCGTTTTCACATTTTTTTGGTCTAAAGCCTTCGTTTGTAAAAGTATTTTGATAAACTAGCTTCAGTGAATTCAAATGTGGAGTTTTGTGTTCCAAGATGATCCATGCATGCTATTATTGATTTACTGATTCTTACATCAAACAATGAATTGTTGTGTTTAAAAAATGCCTTCTATTTTATTGTGTTCTTTCTTTCTTTGATGTGAAATTCTCTCTCACCTTACACACAGTGAGCGCAGTGGTTGTGTTCAACTTCACACTTGTGATCCAAGCAGAGTTTACAGACAAGCTCGGTCATGATGTCGACTTTAATGCCAATTTTAGGAGTCTGGTAAGAATCGCACCATTTACTTCACAAAGGGTGCCTTCAACTGTTTACTTGTTAGACACAGCAAATTCTGTAACTCGCTCGAATCAATTGTCACCTTTAATTTAATGCTCACTTCTAGGTTAATGTTTACAAAATATCCCACATCTGAGTCTAGACTCATACTCAGAAATATAAAGATTAAACATATATAATATAAAGATTTATAAAGGGAAAAAACATACATTTGTATTGCATATATTTTACAAAACATATGTGTATAATGTTGCTATAAAATATGCAGCATTTTTCATCATCAACGCTCTCAAAAAAGGAAATTTACTATGAAATTAAAATAATCAATTTTGAGTCTTGAGTCTTAACTCAGGCTCAAGACCGGACGTAAACATGGCCCCATAAATCTGTGTAAAATAAACCTATAACGTTTAAAGTTTGATTGTTTTATGTTAATTCATGTTCGAAAAGTACTCATTTTAAGGTTTCATTTGCTGAGTAAAACATTTTCCAAAAGAACGTTTGAGACGATGCCGAACCTCGACTTTATTTGTGTATGAAATATTGTGTTTGTCTTCATTCTAAAATATTTGAAGAAGAGAAATACATGTAATGAGCATTTACACGTCTCTCTGATTCAAGCACATCCCTTATTTGGTCCACAAATATTAAGATACAAAGGCCTGAAGTCACCGAACAACCGATCCGCGAACCGTCTTTTGTTTTAGCGTCATTTTTAATATGCCGTTCTAACAGGGTGCATTAATAATACACACTAAAACTTCTCATTTTAATCAGTTACATCCCTACTCTGTGGAAATGACTCAGATATGGTGCTGTATATTTATTGGATGTGCACTTTCAGTAGATAAAAATACAAAACAAAGGAGATATATATTTGTCGTACAAATGATGAATGTTCCACAACGCTCAGCAAAACGAAGTACCTGAAATCCGGGCGTTTTATCTTTTACCCGAGGGTAAAAATAAGTATATTACCTAAAACTCGTGTAACAAAATGAGAACCCAAGCCTTTGTTATTATTAAGGTCATTGACGATAAGGAACCGTCCAGATTTCGTACATTCGGTTATAGCGGATATATATAAGAAAGGTACGATAGTCGGTTGACATAATCTAACATAGAGGATCCTTAGTGTTTTGGACACTTTTACTCATGGTCAGGCTTAGTTTAGACATTTAATACTAAAACCATAACATTTATATTAAATACACGAAATCATCAGAAGCAAAAGCGATTACGGTGAAACCCGTAAACAGTCAAATACTTTATCATTCGGAACTCCTCGGCCATTTTTATCGTAAACAACCTCGGATGTATTTGGACGGTTTACATACTCAAAACGTGGCACGTTTAAGTCCGCTGCAAGCAGATCGCGTAGTAATTTTATTTAGCAATTAAACTTTATGACTTAACTCTTGGGAATCTAAATTATGTTTGCAATAATACACTTCACTTGCAATCAATTTAAACTTAAATCAATAAATACAACTCTAAAACACTACATTTAATTAATGATATAATTCAAAAATTTACAAATTTCTTCAGCTGATGTTTTTATCAATTTTTTTTTTATCAATTTTTTTTTATCAAATTTTAGTAAGAATATGACTTGGTAACTGTAACTTGTGAAAATTGGCAAAAAAATTATTTTTTTATTTTTTTTATTTTATTATCTTTGTAGATAAAATGTAGAGTTTGGTTAAGATTTGATAAAGTTATGGCCTCTTAAACAGGGTCATGTCGGCAAATACATGGAAATTCAGGGTCAAGTCGTCACCCTTTTCAAAGATAATAAAATTTAAAAAAAATTAAAAAATATTTTTTTGCCAATTTTCAGAAGTTACAGTTACCACATCATATTCTTACTAAAATTTGAGAAAAAAAAAAAAAAAAAAACGGACGGGGGCGTGGTGTGTCAAAACAACGCAACCTGCCCCCGTGGCATACAGTACATCCGATGTCGTTTTCGATAAAAATGGCGGAGGAGCACAGAATGATTCTTTATAACTTTCACTGAGACAGAAGAAGTTGGTTTGTTTCATTCTTAAACTATGTTAAATAGACGTTTAATTGATTACCCTATGATTTAAATCTCAAAGGAAGTATAAAAACGCAACTTACTTTTCAGACGAAAATACTATGTACTTCGTACGCCATTCGGAGCTCCTCGGCCATTTTATCGAAAACAACCTCGGATGTATTTGGATGGTTTACACACTCAAAAAGTGGTACGTTTAAGTCCGCTGCAAGTAGATCGCGTAGTAATTTTATTTAGCAGTTAAACTTTGTGACTTAACTCTTGGGATTCTTCATTATGTTTGCTATAATACACTTCAATGACAATAAATTTAAACTAAGATCAATAAATACAACTCTAAAACACTACATTTAACTAATGATATAATTCAAAATTTTACGAACTACTTCAACAGATGTACCGGCATACATCCGAGGTTGTTTTCGATAAAATGGCCGAGGTGTTCCGAATGCTTCGTACGCATGACATAAAAACCTACGCCCAACTGTACTATCCGGAAATGTTTATTTTCAGGGCTCCGGCCTAAATGATTCTAGGAACATAACACAACATACTAAGCCGCATCGTTGATGCATTGCATCAACATTAGACACATACTTTCGTATTTATTTCAGCTGATGAAGACGATGTTTAATAACATTCCACATGTAAACTTCACAGTCACTTTCAGGTAAAGGTTATTGCTTATTAATTAAAACTTCAAATTGAAGCTATTAAAATCCTGGTCATTCAAGATCATCGAGTACATTTTAAAAAGCTGGTTCTTGAAAATATACATTCGTGGAAACTTCCAATGCCGGTGTTTCTTACGGATCCTTCTCCAAATAAATGCTAATACTTCACTAAGACTGAAATACATTCTCTCATATAATCCCTATTCAATGTCGACTTAGCCAATAGTGTGTTGACTTGTTATGAACTTAGATATTCTACATCATGAATTTCGTCATAAACATCATAGACGCGCCTATTTATATATTGACCATGGTTAGGTAGAACGAAAAACCAGTCTAAGGCGAACAAGTATGGACGAAGGCGCCTATTTGTCACAATATTTAGTAATTTACTTGTATGATTGTATCAAATCATTTCTTAACTATTCCGTTTTTAGGACGAATACATTCAATATAAATGCAGTGTTACATGTTGATCGAAGTTCATTCATCCATTTAATATTTCATGTATACTCAGGTATATACACTCATTATTCATTACAGTGCAGGAAGTATACGGTGTCACATAGCGACGACAGTGCCACAAGAGAAACCAGGGATCGCACATGAAACCGTGAAGGCACTAGAAGATATCCGAATCAATACTAACGTCGCAAGAAACGTCATTGCCACAAATCTGACTCACCTTTTAACAAAGGTCCTCCATATCAATATCAGCGAGGACGCTATTGGAGTCAACAACTTTGTGGAAGAGATAGCGGGAGAAAAGGGTAACTTCTCTTGATATCAAACAGCTTCAATTCGTGTTATTGTTTTCCCATTCTCTCGAAGTTTTAAGGTTATTAAACTAAAATCAATATTTTATCAAATCGATCACCCAATTTTTAACAAACCGACCTCCTTGATGCGCTGGGAAATATGTTTACTGCATGTCATGATCAATTAGGCAGAAAATGGCATGATATCTAGTTTTACATGCAACATATTGTTTTAAATATGGTTATATTATCAATAAGAGCGGTAACTCATAATAGATAACTGTCCTACATAGGTTAATTTCTACTAATATTGAGTGCTATGGCTATAAACGGTACAATGTAATCCGTGGCGTTCACAACCGTCCAGCTAATTGATTACTATAGTAAATATTCATTTATATCTTGTTCATGTATTGTTTATAAACCTTTTTCCTAACAGAGGCATACGAACAGTCTCCCGACCCCTGTTCCTACTTTCGGTCAGACGTGTGCCCGACCACCGCCTACTATTTCACGTGCGCGGGGAATGGATCACCCTCTTGCAGACACAAATGCGAGGGGCCGAATGGGCAGGGCTTATGTGGGGATCATGGCACGTGCTTCTTTGGTCTCCAAGACAATGCACTGGCTTGCAAGTATGTCGATATGACAAATAAACGAGGGCGAGTGGTTTGGTAAAAAATGCACGAATGTGAATGATATATATGGTACATATTCAGATAAAACACTCTTTGAAATTAATTTACTGGTTCATTCGTATATGGAACATTGACTTGGGTGACGCTTTCGACTGAATAAATTACATTCAAAATAAAACATATGTTTGCATATATATTACATAAAGTCAGACTTTTAATTGCGTTTCTGGAAATTTGCTTCTTCAAAAAAGAGTGATACGGGCAAATCAGATAGTAAGGACAGGCACATTTTACATTTGGCGATTTCTAAAAATAGAACAATAATAACCCGTATGTTGCAGGTGCGAGGTGACATCATGGCACGTGTATCACGGCGCGCAATGTGAGCAGACGACAGCGACACTTTGGTTCGTGTTGGCGGTATCTCTGGGTACAGGAAGTGCTTTCCTGCTCATTCTTGTAGCCATCATTGTTTGGCTCTGCATACGCCGCCGACGAGATAAAAAGACGCACGGCGTCAGGTAATTAATTCGTAGGGTCATTTAAGGGTACAATATATGGATGTTAGCATCATTTTAGCATCCTTTTTACAAATTGGTGACGATTGCTTCAAACATAATTATATATGATAATAAGTCAATGGTCAACCCTGATTATTATTATTATTATTATTATCATTACTATTATAATTATTATTATTGTTATTATTATTATTATTATTATTATTATTATTATTATTATTATTATTATTATTATCTATTAATATATTAGTATATACACATATTATTTGTCTTTCAGTCTGTCTGATGACTTGGAATGGGAATTTTTGAGGGCTAAAGGGATTGGGACTCTTAGGGACCTCAGTTTCCGGTCACGCCCCGATAAGACGAGCCCCCTATACGGCCGATTCCACAGTCAACCTGGACATGTCAATGAGGTAAATTTAATACTTCAGCAACTTCGGTGTTGGAGGGTAAGGGGCTTTTAGAGACGTCGTTTATTTGAATACGTCAAAGAAACCTACCAGAGCATGATACATATCCCCTAACAGCAAGCTTCTTATTCTATCTTTAATTATAACCTAGTGTTAACTAATATTATCAAAAGTCTGTTATAAATATGTGATTTAATTGACTGACAGAAGAGTATGAAAAAAATGCTTCCAACATAGTAACTAGGTCAACAAAAATCGCCGAAGCGCAGCCTTGAGCGTCTGTTTTCTTATTCTCTAATTTTCTCTCCCAACAGACATTTGAACCGGTGTTTAGCGGAAATGGCCGACTGCGGGCGGGCATGTACCTTCCGACAGAACCAGAAGCTGGCGCCTCAAACGTGCCTTCCTTCCTTCGTATCGACACCGCAGCTGACGTAAGTATATGATCGTAATCTATGGTATCAATCGACTAAGGTAATGTTAACCAATTAAGCTGAGATCAACCGAGTAAGGTCATATCATCATATTTAGTTAATGTCAACCGATCAAAGAAATACAAACTGAAGTCGGTCACATACACCGACTCATGTGATTTCAGTTCATTGGGGAATTGTCACATGATTTTCACCGTATAGTCGTACCAACCGTATCCGGCATATACTGATTTCGGTCATTTTAACCGAATTAGGCCATATCAACTGATATCGCCCAAATCAACCGATTTTTATCATACATACTGAATTAGGCTATGTCAACCGATTTCAGTCATATATTGACTTCGTTCATTTTAACCGAATTAAGCCATATCAACTGGTATCGCCCATATCAACAGATTTTTGTCATATATAGCGAATTACACCATATCAACCAATTTCGGTCTTGTACCGATTTCGGTCATATAAACTGACTTGGGCAATATCAACTGATTTTGGTCTTAAAACGATTTTATTCATATCAACCGAATAAAACCATAACAACCGATTTCGGCCGAATATCGATTTTGGCCATATCAACCTGAAACTGTATTGTTAGCTATAACTATCTCTTTGATTTATTTGTGCTCTTTATGGACACCTTCATAAATTGGCATCAATATATCACCATTTAAATCAGCGCATTAAAATACTTCCATATATGCATTTTAATGGTTTCTTTCTGAATCATGTTGATGTTGGCCAAAGATAACGCATTTTCAAGCAACTTTTATATATAACTACTTTGTTTGCAGCCTGAATACTAGTTAGCTTACTTTCTATAGCCACCCGATATTCCACTAACCCTTCAACCCTAACTTGGTTAAAATCTGCTAGCTTAACTCATTTATTTAAGAAGTTATCTTGTTCTGTATTCTTGATTTTGTTCCCGTGTTGTTCTGTCAATGTTTGGTGGATGTTATTAGTTTCAAAACTGTGTTATCATTAATTACAGAAAAAATGTCAACAACTCTTTAAAAACAAATCCAAATTAGACATTTAAGATTTGGCACATCCTTATGATATTACTTAGGGCATGCTGAACTCACGTCTCTTATTTGTTTCCAGTACTCCATACAACGACCGACAGTTTCGTACGAACCATTGGACGCCTACAGAAACCTCTACTCAGATGTGAGTATAAGTGGAACAGTTCATTTACACCCAAATTAATCAGTGATCATGAACAATCATACATATCAATGTATATTACAATTCCAAATATCAATAAAAACATACTCTCAAAAATAAATAATAATTTTCGATTACAGACATGAACAAGCATCAACAATTACAACACTAATGTCCGAGTTTAGAATACCAAGTTGGTAATTTGGAAAATTTAATAATCGCCACATTTAAATCTAACACAATTTGTTAAAGCATTTTGAGCCACAATAGATTCTGATTCTGTTTTACAGGCATATAACACAGAGTTTCCGACAGACACACGCCCTAAGCCATCAGCTCCTGACATGGAAATTAGAACGATGGTTTAGTTGCCATGGCACTGGAAGTTTTAATATAAGTTGCGCGCGCATAACCAGCTGGTCTGAACATGCGCGAACATATTATAGCGCTTTGGTACATTTTATTTCATTATCATTTAATCATATTATGATATTTCCTTTATTGTATTTTGCTTGACAGAAAATATAACCAGTTACATTCCTTTATTGTTGTTAATGTTTTATTATGTTTATGGATATTAAAATATAGCCTTTAAGCAGTTTTATGTATTTAGTTAATGTAAAATAATAAAGGCATGTCAGATGTAGTTCTTTTTCAGCTAGTGTGTTAGTTTTATCTTAGTTTGGGCTGGGACCAATAATACAACGCCAAATAATTTTTTTCATTAGTGTATTCTATGTTAAATGAAAGATAATGTATTCAGGTTTATATTGGTAAATAAATTGTCAAATTATCATATTCAGTTTTAAATAAATGAATATTTTCATTACACCTTTCCTCTTTTTCAAACCTGTTCTGGCGGTCAAATATTGCCGATTTTCATTGAACGTCTCTTTTTTAACTCGCCTTTTCAACTCCACACATCTTTTTTCATTAGTGCATTTTATGTCAAATGAAAGGTAATTTATTCAGCTTTATTTCGATGTATAAATTGTTAAAATTTCATGTTTATAATTAAATAAATGATAATTTTCGTTAGACCTCTCTTATTTTTTTAAACCTGCACAGGCGGTCAAATATTGCCGACTTTCATTTAACGCCTCTTTTTAACTCGCCGTTTTAAAGCCAAGCATATTTTTGTTATTAGCGCATTTTATGTGAAAGGAAAGGTAAATTATTCAGCTTTATATCGGTGTATAAATTGTAAAAATCTTAAGTTTAATACTTTAGTAATGACCATTTTGTGAAGTCATGTACATATTTCACTCCATACGGCATCGCTGTAAATCTTGAAGCGCGCGCTGATATCGATCGAATCATTGTTATCAGTGATAAAATCAACTGATGACAGCATATCCAGACTGGCTCATGCTGTATAGCTTGGTTTCCTCTCCCTGTAATCTTACTCCGAGGTTTGGGTTACAATCTTGGTACAGTGTTGAACACGACAAATAAGAAATTAGGCATTCGGGACTCCTCGCCCTTTTTCCGAGATTGTTTTTGATAAAAATGGCCGAGGAGTTCCGAATGGAAATTAGGATGCCAGGTCCATCTTACCAAGAAACCTGTCGCTTGGTGGGTGGCCCAATCACCGTGAACGTGAACTTATATTGGAACTATTATATTGGAATTATCTATGAAAAATACATTCATGTTTTAGATATATCATTTTATGTACAAGCTTTCAAAACAATATAATTTATTTACAATCCCATGCCCAGCCATCCTCGTTCACCAGAGTGATGATTTATCACGATCGAACCTCCGATGAATGAGAATGTGCCCAGCATACACGATTACATAATTTAAAGAAGACAGAATCATCCGGCATTCTGTTTATTTTGGGGTCCTATAACCGTGATAATATATTTGGACCAATCAGAGAAGAGTATTAACAAAATACATGTATTCAGAAATTTACCTACATTCAACGAAACTTTGACCCAAATGATGCACAAATAAAATAGGATTAACTTTAGAAAGTTATTTCCAAAGTTTTAAATTCAATCAAGTGCAGAATATAAGGGGCCTTTTTATGATTCAGTTTTTAAAAATACCATTTGACTCATCCAGTTTGACAACTGAAAGTAAGTAAACATAAATACCCTGAAAATGGCTCATAAAAAACTACGCATGGGTACACAGTTGGCATAATCTTGACATTCACGGTAATAGGATCCTCGCGGCTACAGGGACACAGACCATGCAATCAATCCTTCGACTAAGAAGAAGAAAAAGAAGCAGAAAAAGAAGAAGAGGAATCCAAACACACTTAAGACAGGCAGATGAAAAAATGAACAAAACATATTTAATTATCGTTTTACTACTGCTTTTCATAAAGGAAATCCACAAAAAGACGCATGTTATGCATAGGAGTTATTGTTGGGCCAGACACAAACGCAAGACATATTGTCACACTTGGTCGTACAGAAAGGTGGACACCCGGACGCCGCTCCCTGTGGACATTTGGTGGTTGCGCCGCAGGGGTCTGAAATACACAAATAATATGTGACTCAATCAACACATATTTGATTATTCATGTACATTTCATGTACACTTCCATATGTAAAGTGTTAACGTTAACTCATAGGGTAGTCACATACATGTGCACCTCTACACCTTTTGTCAATATACTAGAAATGAAAGATTTTACGGCCTTCGTTTGCAAAAGAGTAATCAGTAGTTAAAATGACACACATTGGATTGTTCATAAATATGCCCATGTGCAGAGTTACAACGTTAACTCATAGGGAAGGCACATAGACCCCTACATCTTTAGGCTATTCACTAAGAATAGTAACATTCAGGTATTTGCAAAGGTATAGTCGGTGACTCTACCAAACAATGAGTATCGTTTCAATTAGCCTCGGGTTCGTGTTAATGCTCCTGGTAAATGGTTCACTACTGATGATAGTTTGTCACTTAATTTGAGTGGTCTGAACGCCCGAAGTTATCAAGCAACATGACGATCGAAAAACAGAAGAAAACAACAACTCACGATTCGGACACATGCACTTCTGGTCAATGCATTGCGAATGGTAACCGTCTACACACTTCTGCGGACAATCAATGTTGGTCGTGCATGCCTGTACGCCTACAATGATAACATATGATGCGCATATCAACGAATAGTATATGCCAGTACAGCTGAATTGATGAGCAAACATGGTGCATATATTCGCATAGATAATACAGTGTGTAGTTGCACAGCTGAAATGATGAAATATGGTGTCTATTTCCACATTAAGTGGATGCCTGTACGCATGAAATGATGAAATAGTGTGCTTTGGTCTTCTCTTGGTCAATCAAATAACCACACTGATTTTTTTTATGAACTTCCGTTCTTGAATTAATCTAAAAAAATCGTATTCGTCCACATCAAAACATGTAGTTCAGAAAAAATTATGCAAATTATTTGTCATTAACATGCCTTTTAATTTGCGCAAATAACAAGCATTCAGTGTTCTTAAATAATTGACTAAAACAGTTAAAGCTACTAAAGGTTGTCTTTAACCTTCAGTTTGTCAACGGAGAGTTACTTCCCTTAGAAGAAAATATGCCCTGAAAAGAAAAACCTGCAAATCATTTTTAAATGGAATTCAAACAAGGTTTGTGACTGGAAATATATTCAAAATACTTAAATAAAATAGCGGAAAGATCAAACCAATGTACTAAAGAACATTATCAGAGTATACACTAATTAGTATCGAGTTGTACACTTAAATATGTCCCGTTATCATGTGCACTATGATAATTTGATCCAATTTAAAATAGAGAAAGCCATATAAAATAAAATATTGTTACATGAAATTGAACTTAATAGCAGTTTCACAATCAACAATCACAGATACATGCATAGATAAGCAAGCCATGTAAATTTATGTTGGATTTTCATTATTTTCAGTTTCTTAAATAAGTTTATACATGAGCTTGGCACATCGGGATTACCATTTCTATAAAATTTACCAGTTAGTATGTATCAGGATTATTCATACAATACTTAAAACTAACTAAAATCTGAAGTCAGATATTGGGTTTGAATTACTCGAAATATATTGAAATGTCTGAGATAAATATATATCGAATTTGGATTTGGCATCATGTTATTTCGATGATAAATAAGCATATTTATCTTCATCGCTAGATTCTAAAAATTCAAAGACATAAAAACATACAAAATATATATTAAGGGTTTTATTCATTACCAATTCCACGAATCCATTGCAAATCGAGCGAAGTGTACTTGGCTCTGATCTGCATATAAGAAGCGATAAACTATAAATTCAACTTACAGACGAGGGTAGCAGCTGTAATAATCAAAATAGTCAGTTTCATGATTTCAACAGTGGTGTTTCCCGAATCAATTTGGCTAACGAAATATGATGACGAAGATCTGTACTTCTGACTAGATAAGAGATTCATAGATCTCCACATATATGTCAGGGACGGACATTAATCAGGACACATAGATATGTATTTATCTAGTACAATGACATGGAGGGCAACGATTCTGTTACTTCCAAATACGAAAATAGCCTTGAGTTTAGCTAAAATCAGATTAGCAGTTGCTCGCCTTAAGTCCCTGTTGAATCTCGGCGCATACAATGCAAGCAGGGAATCAAATGGAATCAAATCGTAAACGTTAGCCTCAAACACCTTTTCATTTTAAAAAGATCCCATGAAAGAAAACTCAACATGATAACACAAACACTTGTAAAACATCTATGAAACCTGTAGCTCTGTTGTACCATCTTTGCACTTTGCCACATTTGCGGAGGGGCTGCTGTCTGATATATATACATATATTTCGCTAAATATGTTAAGTAACTAGCTGTTATGGTTAAAATCATTTTTAAACGAATTGGATGGCATTTTTTTTTTAAATATACTTAGAGTTTCCATAATGAATAATGTTTTTCGTGCCGTACTTATTGGTTGAATTGCTTACATATATTGACCGTTCACATTAAATTTGAAGCAAAACAGCCTGTCTGATAATTTTATTACGTAAGCGTCTAACTTCTATGGCCGCGCTGTTAGAAGAACGCGGAAATGTGTCATAATGCGACTCGTTTTGTTCTGAAACTGACTTTTAGTACTATGAAAGAATCGCAACAAAGCTTTGCACGAAGATAACAGCGTTGGTCTGTTAGTCACGGAGCGCACGTCAACTTCTTCATCCTATAATAAAACAATGAAAATGGTTTTATAAGTGTTCACATGTTGATATCCAGTTACGAAAGTATTCACTAACTGTTTTTAAATAAATAATGTTCAACATCAGTTTTTTTACACCGTGATTTTCATGCGTTGAAGACAATGAAGATTTTCGTGAAAAAATATCTTACGACGGAAAAGAACAATTAATGTCGTCTGAAAGAGAAAAACACTTGAGTGTATCAATTAATACTTCTCCATCGAGATCCATTGAAGGCGGTTCCTTATCTCATATTACAAAATAAAAAGATTGATAATTTTCAAACACAAATGTTAACATTGGGCTAAATCAGACATATTGTTTGTCAACATATTAAGACAATGGCTTGCCCGATAAAGTTCTTTAATTCTTGTATAATGTATTGTGTATAGCTAGACTTCATCAATAAATGCTAGATATTTAAATTTGCTATGTATTTAGCTTTAAATGCCTATGTTTAACAAAAAACAGGTGCTCGCATCTTTTATTTATAAGGACCATTTTTTGTTTGTACTATACGTTTATGAAATGAGAATGTTTGGCACTGGGCTGCCCCCTTTTGGTATTCAGGTAACAGCTTTGTACTCGTATTTTAAGGCACATTAACAGAAATATGAGAAGAAATAATTGCATTTTCAGTTTACAGATTGATCTGTTATTAAATAGCGGGTCATTTAGTCAAAAGAGAAAATCATTATAATTGTGTTTTTATCCTTAAGAAACAAAATATTAGCATTTTATGAAATGATTAACAAACAATGAGCGTATCATAAACGATTCACTCACATTACAATGAATCATTGTTACCCACAACGGAACCAACGGGGTATGACTGTGAATGATGTAGTTGAATAACATGAAGAACATAGCAGAACAAAAGCCAAATGTAATACATGAACATTTAAATATATATGATTTAGAAAAAAGAATATATAATTAACACATCATTATGTAATTACTACCATAGAAAGTGCGTATATACTTCTCAATTGTATTAGTTCATTAACCCTCAGAATATTCTTACAATATATTCTATGAATTAAATATTGTCTTTTCCAAAACTAATGAAACAGTTTAAAACTTGTTTTAAAAACCTTTTAACACGACTTTTATCAACCATAGTTTGAGACAAATATACTGTTTTTGATATTATCAGTGTCTCTGGAAACAGAGTACATACGGATTTTCTTTATATTAGTTTAGCTTTTTAATGTGTTAACGAAACGAATCGCTACCAGAATGAACGAATCTTTAACCGTCTTGACGAATTCGGCCGTTTACAGAACGAGTTGGTATCGTCTACTGAACAGAACATTCTACGTTGTGTCTGAGTTGAGCCGGTGTGAAGACAAAGACGATCATAATCCAGTATTTGCCTTTAATCATACCTTTATAAATGAATGAGGTTGGAGCTATCTTAAAACAATGAAGCCATCGGGTCGCTATTAACACCGCTCTGCTCAATGAATGCCAACTCATCGCCAAAATTGGTTTAATGTCACCAACGAATATTATTTTCAGTGCTTTGTAAACTTGAATATTTCGATTTAAAATATATGGGAACAAAAATAGCATGCAAATTAAAAAGTTGTGAAGCAAAAGAAAGTGTTATATCAACGTTGTTCCCATGGAAACGTTTACATGAAATATTAGCGCATCAGGGATGCCGCTAGGGAACGAAGGGTGAGCGAGAAATAAGACCGGAAGTGACATCTACGGAAGTGGATTGTTCTCACGAGCAATTGAACTTGGAATTGTGCTAACGCGGTCTGCGACCTGGCATGTATGGTTTCGTGGGCGCCATGGTTTTCTGTCGTTACCATCCACACAAGCGCTGTGAGCATTTTTGTGAGGATCATGCGCAGCAGCTATGCAGCATCTGCCTCCGTGAGAAGCACAGGGGATGCACTGTCGGAGATGAAAATTCGTACAAGGAATATTACGGGCGGCGTGTCCGCGACGCCGGTCACGTGATCGAGGAGAAGAAAAATGACGTCATCGAGAAAACGAATGGGGTTGTTCACGCGCTTGATACAGGAATCGTGCGTCTGGTGAAATACCAGCGTGATCTTGACGGCGTGGTCAAGCGTCTTCATGAAATGAAGGATGAGATTGAGGGACAGCGCGCAGGAATCCGGCAGACGTCACAGAATCTGCGCGACATTGAGCGGTCTCTTACCACTGCAAACGAACTCAAGCAGTGTAAACAGTGCTACAATGACGTTGACATTGAAAGGATCAAGTTTGAGAGAAAGCAGAAGAAAATCATCCAGTCGCCGGGGAGATTCCACGATGAGATTAAGATTCACTTTACTGGACTATCAAAGAAACTTAAGGGTGTACGTAATGAGATGGATTCCGAACTTACTGCCAGCCAAGCCAGGCTCCAACTTCCGGACGACGGTCGGGCACAGAGTCAGCTTTCTAATTATAATCCACCATCTATGGATATTAGCCGGAAGTTCGCAAAGATGCGCGGACGTCACTCAGTCGCCGCTAGCTACGGCCATGGCGGACGGACCCATCGCCGCGCAATCCCTGGCGACGACGGTCGTTTTACAAACTACGTGTACGAGAAACGCGTCAAGTTGCCGGCACTTCCGGGAATCACCCAAAAGCCGCCGCACCACCGCCGCCGCCTCGACATCAAGTTCCCAGGCTTTGGAGCGCCTGGATCGGCTAAGGACGCAAGGTGGCACATGACTTGATTGCCATCAAATACCATATTTTAGTTATTAATTCGTTATACTAATCATAATTATAATGCAGTACTTTTATAGTCGTATTTCGTTGTCTGTTTTGTATAACTTGAAAACAAAGCTTAATGCAAAGATGTAAACAAGGGAGAATCGTATCTAAAAAGTATGTATGTATTCAAATGTGTATCTGGACGACTTACTATTGTATAAAACTTCTGTTCCTTTTTATGAAATATGTTTGTAATTGTTTTCTTTCCTCTGTTTTGTTATTGTTGTTGTTGTATTACATATGTTACACAATAAAAATATAATCTAAACCATGTATGAACACTAGTATTCAAAAGTTGTTTATATTGCTCCTGGGTTGACCTTACGCGTTCAAATTGCTCGTAAGCTTACCTAAATTGCTCCTAAGTTTACCTAAATTACTCCTTAGTTTATCTCCTTAGTCTACCTAAATTGCTCCTTAGATTACCTAAATTGCAACTTCGCTGACATAAAAAGCTCCTTTGTTTACCTAAATTGCAACTTCATTGACCTAAATTGCTCCTTAGTTTACCTAAATTGCAACTTCGTTGACCTAAATTGGTCCTTAGTTGACCTAAATTGCTCCTTAGTTTATCTGAATTGCAACTTCGTTGACCTAAATTGGTCCTTAGTTAAACTAAATGGCTCCTTCGTTGACCTGAATTGCAACTTCGTTGACCTAAATTGGTCCTTAGTTAAACTAAATAGCTCCTTCGTTGACCTGAATTGCAACTTCGTTGACCTAAATTGGTCCTTAGTTAAACTAAATGGCTCCTTCGTTGACCTGTATTGCAACTTCGTGGACCTAAATTGGTCCTTAGTTATCTGAATGGCTCCTTTGTTGACCTGAATTGCAACTTCGTGGACCTAAATTGGTCCTTAGTTAAACTAAATGGCTCCTTCGTTGACCTGAATTGCAACTTCGTTGACCTAAATTGGTCCTTAGTTAAACTAAATGGCTCCTTCGTTGACCTGAATTGCTGCTTAGTTAACCTTAATGGCTCCTTAGTTTACCGAAGATGTTCAAAATGTTCTTTAGTTGGCAAAGTTGTTCAAATTGTTCTCAAGTTGATCTAAGTAATTAACATTAGTATTTTATGAACAAAATTGTTCAAATTGATCCTATGTTGATCTTAGTTGTTCAAATTGCTCCTTAGTTTAATATTTTTATTGCGCATTAGTTGACCTTAGTTGTTCGAATTGCTCCTTAGTTTAATATTTATATTGCGCATTAGTTGACCTTAGTTGTTCATAATGCTCCTTAGTTTAATATTTATATTGCGCATTAGTTGACGTTAGTTGTTCATATTGCTCCTTAGTTTAATATTTATATTGCGCATTAGTTGACCTTAGTTGTTCATATTGCTCCTTAGTTTAATATTTATATTGCGCCTTAGTTGACCTTAGTTGTTCATATTGCTCCTTAGTTTAATATTTATATTGCGCCTTAGTTGACCTTAGTTGTTCAAATTGCTCCTTAGTTTAATATTTATATTGCGCATTAGTTGACCTTAGTTGTTCATATTGCTCCTTAGTTTAATATTTATATTGAGCATTAGTTGACCTTAGTTGTTCAAATTGCTCCTTAGTTTAATATTTATATTGCGCATTAGTTGACCTTAGTTGTTCAAATTGCTCCTTAGTTTAATATTTATATTGCGCATTAGTTGACCTTAGTTGTTCATATTGCTCCTTAGTTTAATATTTATATTGCGCATTAGTTGACCTTAGTTGTTCATATTGCTCCTTAGTTTAATATTTATATTGCGCATTAGTTGACCTTAGTTGTTCATATTGCTCCTTAGTTTAATATTTATATTGAGCATTAGTTGACCTTAGTTGTTCAAATTGCTCCTTAATTTAATATTTATATTGCGCCTTAGTTGACGTTAGTTGTTCAAATTGCTCCTTAGTTTAATATTTATATTGCGCATTAGTTGACCTTAGTTGTTCATATTGCTCCTTAGTTTAATATTTATATTGCGCATTAGTTGACCTTAGTTGTTCATATTGCTCCTTAGTTTAATATTTATATTGCGCATTAGTTGACCTTAGTTGTTCATATTGCTCCTTAGTTTAATATTTTTATTGCGCATTAGTTGACCTTAGTTGTTCATATTGCTCCTTAGTTTAATATTTATATTGAGCATTAGTTGACCTTAGTTGTTCAAATTGCTCCTTAGTTTAATATTTATATTGCGCCTTAGTTGACGTTAGTTGTTCAAATTGCTCCTTAGTTTAATATTTATATTGAACATTAGTTGACCTTAGTTGTTCATATTGCTCCTTAGTTTAATATTTATATTGAGCATTAGTTGACCTTAGTTGTTCGAATTGCTCCTTAGTTTAATATTTATATTGCGCCTTAGTTGACCTTAGTTGTTCGAATTGCTCCTTAGTTTAATATTTATATTGCGCCTTAGTTGACCTTAGTTGTTCAAATTGCTCCTTAGTTTAATATTTATATTGCGCCTTAGTTGACCTTAGTTGTTCATATTGCTCCTTAGTTTAATATTTTTATTGCGCATTAGTTGACCTTAGTTGTTCATATTGCTCCTTAGTTAAATATTTATATTGCGCCTTAGTTGACCTTAGTTGTTCAAATTGCTCCTTAGTTTAATATTTATATTGCGCATTAGTTGACCTTAGTTGTTCATATTGCTCCTAAGTTTAATATTTATATTGCGCCTTAGTTGACCTTAGTTGTTCAAATTTCTCCTTAGTTTAATATTTTTATTGCGCATTAGTTGACCTTAGTTGTTCATATTGCTCCTTAGTTTAATATTTATATTGCGCATTAGTTGACCTTAGTTGTTCAAATTGCTCCTTAGTTTAATATTTATATTGAGCATTAGTTGACCTTAGTTGTTCATATTGCTCCTTAGTTTAATATTTATATTGCGCATTAGTTGACCTTAGTTGTTCAAATTGCTCCTTAGTTTAATATTTATATTGCGCATTAGTTGACCTTAGTTGTTCATATTGCTCCTTAGTTTAATATTTATATTGAGCATTAGTTGACCTTAGTTGTTCAAATTGCTCCTTAGTTTAATATTTATATTGCGCCTTAGTTGACCTTAGTTGTTCATATTGCTCCTTAGTTTAATATTTAAATTGCGCATTAGTTGACCTTAGTTGTTCAAATTGCTCCTTAGTTTAATATTTATATTGCGCATTAGTTGACCTTAGTTGTTCATATTGCTCCTTAGTTTAATATTTATATTGCGCATTAGTTGACCTAAGTTGTTCATATTGCTCCCAAGTTGACTTTAGTTGTTTAAATTCCGTCTAGTTATAATTCAAATTGCTCGTTAGTTGAGCTTCATTGTTCAAATTTAACTTGACTACCCTTTGTTGTTATAATTGCTCCTAAGTTGAAATGGTTGTTAAACCTGCTCAACCATCCATAATCGAACTGCAATTTGTAATGGATAGAGGGATATTTAAAGAATTTGACACAACTCCACGACAAGACGGTGTGACGTACAAGGCACTTGTATGTTCATCAAAGGTCAAGGTCTCATTTAAACGTCGTTTGTCAAAATGCTTTGTACTTGTCATGCATACATGATGCATAGAGGTCTCCTTAAATAACTTGTCCCAACTGTTCTCCTACACAAGATGGCGTGTTCAGTACAAAATCCAGGTATGTACGTCAAAGTTCGATTTTAAAATAATTTGACACAAATGTTCACCAATACTAGACAATGTATCCCTGCAAGAACCATTAGGTCACAATTTAGGATCATTGGTCTAACTTCGTTGTACTTTGGCTTGTCCGAGCTGTAATCAAGTCTTACATTGGGGATTTTAATATAAATTGGAACATGATGTTCGCCATGACTACACTCATGCCCGTAGGTTAAAGGTGGTCAAGGTCATATTAAGGTCATGGATAAAAATTCCTTGTATTTTCTCTTGTCAAGTCTGTTACTCGGTCATGCATTTCGGTAATTCAAAATAACTTGGCGCACATTTTCACAAGACTGTGTGTGTTACTAGCACCAATAATGTCCGTACGTTAAAAGTCAAGGTCACACTTAAATAAATATTTCTTGGATTTAGGGTTTTGGTCAAATAGCAGACCAGCGCTTAAGTTGGGACTAAGTTCCTCATATTTTACTTTTTTATGTAATTAAAGCAATTCAAGGGTCATAGCATTGAAGCGACTTGCTGATCTAACTGGCTGAAGCGACTTGCTGATCTAACTGGCTGTCGACCGTGGCCGAGATGTTTTGTTCTTAAAATTATTGTCCAAGTTTTATTATGATCGGACAAAAGCTTCTCGAGTAACGAACGCGGACAATTTAAGGTATGTGCAATTTAAGCAATTCAAGGACCATCACCCTGTAGTGACTTGGACGACATGGCTGGTAACCGAACGTGGCCAAGAAGTATTGTACATGTTTGAGTTATTTAATTAAGTAATTTAAGTTATTCAAGAGCTATAACTCTGAAGAATTATATATATATTTTTTTAATTTAGTTAACATCGTTTTGCAATATCTTTAGCGATATCCAAAATACACTGATTTCTTTAAGATGTCAATGAAAATTGATGAATTATAAAAAGAACTTCAGAGAACAAAACCTTGGCTTACCAGTGATTTATACAATAAGAAAGTAAACGTGTTATCACATTTAATATATTTTCAATAAAATGATTAAGAAATTGATAAACGGCGATAAATCTCGACATTTATTTGGCAGGCTTCAAAGGTTCAAACATACTACTTAAATTCCGTAAATAATCAAGGACTGTACAACACATAACTTTATTAATACTAATCAAGAACAGAAAACTCATGAACAGGTAAAAAAATACAACATACTTTAAAACAAACATGAGAATAAAAGTTTAATAAATAATGAATAACATGAACAATAGAAGTCTGTTTTTAAAGGGACTCTCAGACATTGCATGTCTGTGCCATTTTTTCGATTTTTAATGCAAATAATTAACGTTAAAGTACAACTTTGTATTAGTGATCTACGTTTTAAAAACGTCTTTTGATGTAACAAGCAATTATTTTACATTACACATGACACTTATTCTCGATGCATTTATATTAAATTTAGTCAGTGCAATGTTGGCAGGCGCGGCATCTGGTTCCGTCGGGAGTGAAACCGCTGGTCAAACCGGACATCCGTCATATCCGGCCATTTCGCCAGACGACCATCGTTACGAGTGTGGTCCTTTGGTCGCTTGAGGGTCACGCGGTGCTCGACGTCCATGTAAGGGAAGAGGGATGAGGCGCCCGCGGGCTCCCGGAAGGAGCGGGAGTTGCCACGCACGAGCTTCGTAGAACTGAGCTGGGAACCGACGCCGTTCCGGATGGACTTAAGGCGCCGCTGAAGGGCGTTCATTGTAGCGTCAACTTCCTCGTTCAGGCGCGAAGGCACCTTGGGTGAAATAATCATTGATATATGACGTCAGTTTCAAAATCATTTACAAATATTAGCAACAGAAACAATAAACGCTTTCAAAACAATTGAACACGGCTGTCGAAAAACAAAAAAGCAACATATTTTTTTTTTTAAATAATATTAATACGCACTTTCTATAATGCTTTTAGCTAATAAAGTTATTTTTGATAAAGCGTATTAAACTATTCGGAAACTCTTCAAGTTAATATACCTGCACAATTTTACGTTCTTTCCGCTGGAAGCGCGCCTTCTCCAGATCAACGTCGGCGTAACACTGCTGACACGTCCGCAGATCATACGCATTTACCAGCTGTCTGCAAATAAAAACAAAGTGATCAATAAGTTCTTCA
The DNA here is from genome assembly GCF_026914265.1 of Mya arenaria. NCBI lineage: Eukaryota > Metazoa > Mollusca > Bivalvia > Myida > Myidae > Mya > Mya arenaria. The sequence goes on along the minus strand of NC_069128.1, from coordinate 37,437,475 downwards.
AGTTTGAGGTTGTCTGGGTGGTGCTAGAGATTAAACTGAAAGCGCCACTCCATGTCTTTCTGTAATCAGGGTGTAGAATCACGGACAAATGCAGGTAGTAAACTTTCCATTCCTTGGGAGTGTTCGTTATACAGTCCACCACACGGTACACGTCTTTCTGTAAGCATGTTGTAAAATCACGGACCATTACCGGTATTCAAATTCTATCCCACCGGATATTTTGCGGGTTGCACGTTCCCACAGTGACAACGTATTTCTGCCATATCCGGTACTCAACTTTCTTACTCCCCAAAAGTGTACGAGGTCCGCTTAAGTCCACCACAGCTTCTACCACCGCACATAGAACCATGGACCAGATTAGGTACTGACCTTTCTATCTCACCGAGAGTGTCCGACGTCCGTTGCAGGTCCTGTCTGTGTCCACCTACGTCGTCTTTCATATCCTCAAGCCGGTCAACCACAACGTCAACGTCTTTCTGTAATCAGGGTACAACATCAAGTTACTAGTATACAAAAACAGAGGGCTGCAATTAATGGGCTTAAAAGACAATCGTGATTGGGAGTACTCTCTTGATCAAATAACACTTCAAATCATTTCATCTCAAGAGTTGATCTAAGTCTAAAAGTACAATAAATAAGGGTCTTCGGCAGATCTACTGTCAAACAAAAACTGATCTGGGTGAGAAAGTAAAATTAAAAGAAAAATGACCTTCTACATAAGGGTCACCTTTAGATCAAAATTGAAGGGAAACACACAAAATGACGTTAAACATAGATGGAGCTTACGATGTGACACTGAAAAGAAATAAAGCTCACAAAGTGACGAAATAGATGGGTTATGGTGGGAGCTATTGGAAAGGAGAGAGAATGGAAATGGAGGAAAAGACAGCCGGAATGGGGGAACCTGAGTAAATCTCAATAAGAAATGTAACCTTGAACTTTTCGAGGCGACCTATTCCGGCATCGAGGGCGGCTATAATGGCGGACGTCTGAGCGACCAGGTCTCCTCTGTCTGCGTCTAACAGCAAGCGCACCTGTATGAAAACGTTACCATGGTTACAGGGATGAGTGTTAAAAGGACATTGGAACGCAGCACCAAATCGGAAACCGCTAACACTAAATCGGAACACCGGCCATTCTCCATCGAATCCAACCACGGATATTACCGGTACACCAGTTCGTAAAATTAATGTTTATATTAATTAATTGTTTTGTTTTGACGTGAATCTGTATCAAGCTGCCATGGTTGTCAATGAGGTGTATATGAGCATACATAGATAAGATTCCTGACAATAAATTTAAGTCCTTATAGGTTTAGCTGCTAAATTGAAATTATTAGGCGATCTACTTGCAGTGTATTTGAATGTGAAGAATTTGGACATTTTAAACCGTCCATATACATACGAGGTTGTTTTCCATGGAAAATGGCCGAGGTGATTCGATTGTGCTTACACTTTTAGTGAAGACAGGAATTCAGTTTTGGCAGCACTCCAATAAATATGAGCTGCAGCGTAGTCTACATATTTTTACGACATTTTACCTTATATTGTACCTAGATATAATAAAAATGCATGTCAACAAATGAATTGTTTTTAGAACATTTTAAAGATTAGAGAGTATAGTAGAGGTTTTTATTGGTTTGTTACGAGATTATTGTGTTGTTTTTGTTCATACTGTAAAGGTCAATTCCTGTACAGGTTTCTGAAATCACACTTGTTTTCGTAAAATCCGTGTATGCTCACAAAAGATTGAGTGTCCATCTTAAAAGAAATGTGAACAATACATCACTCGTGCATTTGACAACAGTCCCCCTCGCGGGGTCGAATCCCATCAAGGACACGTTTTCTGTGTCTCACAATAAAAACACCGGTACTGGTTAACACCCAAAGAAACGGACACGAGGGTGAATTTATGCAAGCTCATAAGTGTCTGCATAAACTAAATAAAATAATTCAACTGAAAAAAACTTACGTCTTTAATTTTCTTAGCGTAGTAATTCTTGAACTCATGATCGTCGGCAACGCTGCAGTCACGGTGTTTCTCCTTCAAACACAAGCTGCAAATGAGCGCATGGTGGTCCCGACAGAAAAACTCGCACTTCCGGTTCGGGTGCGCCCGACAGAATTGTTTCTTTAGACGCGGGCGTCCGAACATTCTCACAGAAGCCGCTTCCGGTGATCACTGCTTGTCTGAAGCGAAAAATGAGGAACTTATGACGTCGATGGTCATTTTCACTTTTTCCTGATCCAATCTTTATGAAATTTACATTTCCTCTGCAAGATATGGCCACGTTAGAATCTTATGACCAAGTTGCATGTGTATTCGTCTCAAACAATATAACTATATATAAATAATGCTACTGGTACTTGTTCGATTCTTTAATTGTCTTATCGAAGAATATAGCAGCGCTGTTAGAGTGTATTCAATATTCCTTATTAGTTTGAACAAAACATTCACAAAAATCAACAGATAAGGTGTCAATACCTTTTCGTAGATAAAACATATTTCTTTTGTTCTGTATGTTACAAGTTGAAATGATGGTTTACCTTTATTAAGAGCTGGAGCTTATTTGTCTTAAACCCTACAAGTATTCTCTTAGTATTGGTAAATATAGCTCAACTTATTTTTTCCTTTATTCTGCTGTTATCGCAATTTTTTTTAAAGGAACTTGTTCATGGTTTGTAAAATGCACTTTTAACTGATTTTTATACGAAATAAAGTGTGACAAATCATTAGGAGTGTTAAAGCTAAGATACTGACGACTGGAACTCTCAACAAATCTTGATATATGATCAAATATTGTCTTTAGAGTCAACAATTTTGATATACTTTTCTAACGCAATTAAAAAAAAATGCTATAGCATGATTGGTTGATTGACATTATAACGTGATGCTTCCAATGTGTTCAATAAAGTTTTAAATATCCATGAGCGTAATATCTCTGTGGGCGAGTGGATAAGGTAACGGTTTTTGAACAGGGTTGTTTTCAATCCTGTTCAGTGTAGCCACAAACTCGACACTCACAACAGAAAATTCCTATTAATAGTAACAAATGTCGCCATCCGATTTACCACTAAGAATATAGTTTGGAAAAGTGCAGACTATATAAATTGCAAGCTATGTTTCCAATAACCGAGGTAGATTTGACAAAGCAAGAAGCAATCATAACGCAATATCTATTTAAATAATTTAATATGTTGAACTTAGATAAAGATAACATTAAAGTAGTATCCTGCGGCAAAAATGAATGAACATCGAAACGTAAACAAAGAATTACTATATCCACTCAAAGCGCATCATTCAATCACGTGACACAATGATGAAGCCAAGTGAATTTACACTCGAAGAGAGATAATCATGTAATGAGATAATGCAGTTAGTTAATCAGATTTCTCTCCCTTACCTTTGTAAAGAAGAAGCGGGAAATCCCAAGCTTGATTGATTGTCGTGCACAGTTGAAGCCTACAGAGATGTTTGTTTTACTTTGTTTTAGAAAACTTGATTGTTTTACTTGGAATCTGATGTTCTGCTGGTTAGTATTGATATGCATTTGTAGTCTTTTGTGTTTGTCTTTGGTTAGCAATGGATTGGAATGATCATTATTTCATTTAGCTGCATTTATTTAGTTTTATCATGTATTTTTACGCCATCAGCAGATTTTGTATTTAAAACGAGAATGGCAGTTCCGTGATATTCTTTTAGCCTCTTTCCCTATACTACAAATGTATTCTCATCTTAAAACCTGGAATTACCTAGAAAGAAACAATGGTCTCATTGATCTCAATGATCGCACAGTTTCCCTGCTTAAAGCATCATGCGATAGGCCACTTGGGAATAACAAACGTGCTAAAGTGCTGACGAGTTACTTGACGATATTGAAAAAGATGAAAGTTGCTGACCATATAGACAATGAAGGAAAACAAGTTTTGAAATTAAATATTTTATGCTTACTTTATTTTATATATATGCACTTTCTGTAGTGTACGTATAGACGGATGTTTGTGCGTTTATTTTTGAAAATGGAATTTTATTGAAATGAATCGATTTCTATTTTTGCTGGTTTGGTGAAAATATGAGAAATATCGAGGATTTAATAACTTTTTTAGGTGTTTCATCTACAATTGTTTGAAATCAATCATTACAATTTTCATCTTTTTAATTACGAAACTATTTCTCTTTAATCTGTTGTATTTTCGAAGTTGTTTTGTGAATAACAGGCAAACTCTTTCAAATCAGTAAAGTTTGATTAGTATATATATATATACTCAAATGTAACACCATATGATGGAGTTCTGCTTGGATTGGTTACATTCTCCATCCTTGTTTGCCTTCTTACACAGCGACATTAATTTATTGTCAATAAAATATTAATTTTTCATTTACCATCATGCTTCAATAAACCTGGGGCGGCCCCTGTGGTTGTTTTACACAGGGACTCTTAGATTCACTGTGCAACATATCAGCACCTTATTAATACACACATTATCGTGAATCATAATGGTGAAAACCCGTATAAAACCCTATTCATGCAGCGCTATCAGCGCTTTGATTTTATTTACTGTACCTGCGTGGAATCGCTCCCCACAACAAGCAGACCGATTTTGTTTTGTAATACATTAAAAAACTGCAATTTCGGTATTAAAGAGAAAAATCATTAACTTTGAATATAAGTGTTTATCGTGAAAATAAGGTTTCGTCGACACATGATCGAGTCCTTTATAAAGACGATGGGACCCTCTAACGATCAAATCGTACCATCGCTTTTTCGAGAAAAAACACACAATATTCTGAGCATTTCAAATATATCTTTCGAAACTACGAGCTTTCTTAGACAGTTAAGGCAAAGTTCATAAGAATCTGGATGTAAAACTTCTATTTAATTAGTGACAATCCCCAAAAGGAAGTTTAAGAGACTCGCAGTTCCCCTTTTTAGCTGAAACTCCTCTTTAAAACAAAAATAAACACAAACTGATATTTTCAATGTCGGTTACAATCCAGGAATTGACCTTAGGGTGGGCGTAAATAGAGGCACAACATTTTTGCACGCGCTTTTCCCTCGAAACCGAAATTCAAATGGTTGAACATTTGAGGAGTAAGGGGGAGATCTTCATAAACCTCAAACAATTGTAAGTGGTACATCAGTTTGAGCGTATCTTATTACTTTTTTCTCCGATCAAGTCGACATAAAAAGGAAATTTGGACGATAATTAATAATGTGTTGTTTTTTGTTTGTTTTGTTTTTAAACGTTCGATTTAACAGAAGCTTAAGGTTTCGGTTATGTTTCTTCCACATTTACTGGGGTCAACTTTAATATTAACATTCTAGTACTAGACGGGTCACAAATAACACAGAAAAAAATCTGTAATCCTACAATGCGGTAGCCGTTTTAGCTAATCCGCTGCGCGCGCACCAAGCAACGTTGTAAACAATATGGCGGAAATCGTCTGTCAATTTTGATGATTTATAGGGGTGACTCCTATCTTAACACTGCCCATAAACCGTGTATTCACCCCAATTGTTTTATCAAGATTGACTATTTAATGCCTAATTGTCAAATTTCACTGAATGGAAACCGTAGTACTTGAACATGAATGAAAGTGAAACTCGATAAACTCTAATTGGATTTTAATTGATTGATTTTTTACTAATTAAGAAATAATGGCTACGGGGAGTGCCCTCAACCTATCGCTGTTGTCCCGTGGGGTCGGGGAGGTTAAAAGAAATGGGACAGAAAAAGTTGATGTTATTTTTGAACCACAGGTAAATGAAATTGAAGCTTATATTTATTATTTAACTGTCTGCTTGAAATTGCACTGATCGATTATACTGTATATTTATGTAAGAGTGTCAGTCAACATACCTGTACAATGTAAGCACCAATATTGACATAAGTCAGTTTGTTTGCAAATGTCAGTAAATCTGTTTGACCAACAATTTGTCCTATATAACTGAATTTTAAACAGAAGCAATTCATTTTTATGAACATTTAACACTCATGTATACAATAAACAAACATACGTACATACGTATAAAAACATCAAACATTATTATTGTTGTGAGGTCAACTCAGTTTGTCATCCACAAATACCTATTATTTTGTTTTTTAAAAAGAAAGCCATGTCCATGACACTAGAAAATACCACTCAACATACTTGTAGTAATTAACTTTTGTAAATACTGCAGTAGTAGATTGTTGTGATTACTCAGTCTTGCTATTGACATAGCTTTAATAGAGATGTGGTTGAATGTGCATTAGATTTAATGACCAATATCCGAAACTTGTATTATAACCCTTATATTTAAAGTTTCATTTAGAGCTATAAACTTAATAATTTTTCTTCAGGATTATTTCAACTTTGTCGAAGGATCCCATGAGCGGCCTTTTTTCCTGCCCCCTCTGCAGCCACGATATGGATTCACCACTCATGAACCGCCACAGCTTTCCTCCAGGAAAGATGATATACGGTATTTAACAATCAGTTTATAAAGGTTAATCAATCATTGAAATTAACCCCAAAAGTGAATGTCCCTTAACTTTTTATATATGTTCGGGAGGAGAGTCATCATTCAAAAACACAAAGCGGTATGACATAACGGTCCTAGTTTCATTTCACCTGCTCATCCTGACAGAGGAAAATGGTACACGAAATGCCTTGTATATATAAGTCATGAAATGAAAAATGTAGCCCTCTTGGTTTCTTTATCAGGTACACACAAAGTTACACAAAGGATGCGGTTCACCTTCCGAAGACATTCACCACGCGTAAAGGCGCGCTACTTCTCTTCTCCGAGGACATGGCAAATCGTACGCGGCCCACAGAACATCACAAAAAGCACCGAGCCCTCGGTTTCCACAGCAATCAAGATGTCACTGACTCTACCAATCCCATCACAATGCCCGAGGAACATGACTTAAAGACGGTGGATGACTTGGCCAAGTCAATTCTGTCTTATGGGGGCTTTGTGAGTACTGAGTACTAGCTATTTGCTGCTCTATGCTGCTCTATGTTGCCCTCTGCATCTCTCGCTCTGTGTCCATGTTAGTCTGCCTGGTTGTAAAATAAGAAGGTGATAAGTTCACAAAAGAATGTGGTATCTTCATGCAAACAATACACAATATACATTTATATGCCACCATGTTGATTTGTAAAACAATGCAATTACTACAATTAAAATACAAATAACATTTCAACTGCAACCATAAGCGTTTAGAAATAATACCATGACTTACCTGTTGAATTATCTTGAATGTATTACATGTTATAAAATATGTCAGCTGTGTACACCACAGAAGTCAGGTGAACAATGACTTGTGAAACTCACAACTCCAGAACTGTAAAAACCAAACAATGGGTCTCACCTGATGACCACAAAAGGTCACATAGCCTATGTGATAACGTCCCGGACGTCCGGGATTGTCCCGGAAATCGTATCTCTGTCACGGAGTCACGGAGGGTGCATGTTTGTCCCGGAAAGTCATAAAAAAAAACGAAAAAAATAATCTCGGAATCGGAATCGATTATCTTAATTTTACCAATGTAAGTCAGCTATTTTGCCTGTCCGGGACACTAGTCGTAAAACACAGGACATGTTGACACTAATCCGTTAATTGGTACGCGTGTCGTCGAGGTCATCGTCAATCACCCGATAAATGATCTATCGGCCTATTGTTGTGCTTAACGAGTGGGGGAGGGTTCTTGTATACAAATTCATTGTTTTCATATGGATTTGTTTGGTCTTATGAATGATAGCTTTTAATTGATGAATTGATATTTTTCACACATTTTACCAACAAACGAGCATGAAGGTAAGTTCAAAGAAAGTGACAAAATGAGTAAAAAAACAAAATTAAAACACGGAAAACATCCCATATTCCTTTCAAATTTCAAAGTCGATACGTCGTTATACTTTAAACAACTTACGCGTCCATAAGGAATTTTAGTGTTTTGACCTTTTTTCCGAACTATCGTGTGTATTTTTACGCCGAAATAAAATGTGACATAGGTCAATATGCCTTCAAGCATCACTTATGGTCAAAGGGAAATAATCACAATTTAGTTCTGGCCTGGTTACAATTCTTTTGTGGAGAACCTTCAGAGAGCTGTGAGCTAATGAATAAAGAACATTGGGATTAAATGATGATCAAGTATTTTCAAAAATTGATCATTTGCCTCCAAGTTTGCAATATTCAATTATGACTAAAATTGATTATCGATGATTGTTGCATTTTCGTATATTTTTTCATCTCAATATGTAGATATAAAGCTTTATATCATGACTTATTTCGGCTAGAAGTGTAGTCGTGGGTCCATATTCACTAATGCCTTTAGTCTGAGTTTCAGACTCGGGCTCAAAAAAGTTAATTCTTAAAAAGTTCTAAATATCTATAATATAACAAATTTTGCCAAATGTGCCTGATTTCGGAACAAATTCTACGTAGCACATATATCACTTTCCACCGTCTTTGCTCCTATAATATAATCTCTTCAACAAAATTAAATTTAGCTTATCTGAGTCTAAGTCACAAACTCAGTCTCAGAATGTTTGTAAATACCCGGTATTAAAGGGCCATGGTGAGCTAAATGAGTCAGAATGTGCTTTTTTATAAATTATTTACATAACGATTGTTAAAGTGTTGGCAACAGTTGTTTTTCATTTGAATGTGAATCCGAGTTTGATTATGAAATCTATAATTGATTAAAAGGGCCTCTTCTATTGTTTCTGATATTTCAATATTTGGATGGGTCAGCTAATTTTTCATAAAAAAAATAAAGTATTTATAAACAAATCTGCAGTTAAGAACAGACATTTCCATATCTTATTTCCGCAGGATGAGGGAAAAATGAACCTAAAATTCCTGCAGAAACAACGACGTTATGACTTTGACCGACAGATTCGACCAGGTTTCTCAGCTAAACGATATCTCTCAACATGGACCAAAACATGGGACGATAATGTCCTTGAAAAGGTCATCAGCAAAGGTAATATATATATGTAAATATTATACCTTACATAAATGTGTCCCTTCTTCATGTATATAAAGTTGATCAGTCTGTATCAATGTTTTTAATAACAATCCTTTTTTTTGCATTAGCAGTTTATATAGCATTTTTGGTCAGTCCAAGACTGTCCAAAAAAATATGGACCGCTGACATCATAAAACTGCTGAGTGTGGCTTTGTGATTTTCATAGCAGCTGTATGAAAACAGTAGGGCAGGCGAGCAAATTCCATGAAGCATATAGCTTATACACAAGAAAATGCATTCAATACTTATATTTACATTTTAAATAATTGTTCATTATGACTGAAAATTAGCCAAATATTCTGTAATTGAGTATTTGTATATGTAACTGACAACATTCGTTTGTTTTAAAGAATAGCTGATATTTGTAACGTCATATATCATTGGTTAAATGACACTTTATGTATATATGTATGAGTGCGAGTGTGCTTGTGTGCGTGCGTGCGTGTGTGTGTATGGTGTGTTTGTATGTGTGTGTATGTGTTTGTTATTTTTTGTAAAATGTATTAAGCATTGAAATGTTTACAAAATATCATTTTCGTTTGCCTTTTATGTCAACATTCGATGTAGAGAATAAATGAGAAAAAAAAAAATGACACTTATACAGTCAGACTGCAAAGTTGAAATAAACAATGACATCATAACTCCTTGTGAGTAAACAAAATTTATTATCTATACAAAGGACTAGGTGATTGTAAATGTTTAAATTCGTTATATATCTCTACAGGCTACTTGACAGAGAAATCCCTCTTCTACTACAACCCTCTGCTACCTCATCTATCTCGACGACTCAATGACGACCTCTCACACTACCCAACGCCGTACAAACTGTTACGCAGCATGCTGATATCACCTGGCTCTTTGTCAGGCTACACATTCTACAGGGTGCGGCCAGAGTCTCAGGAAACTGGTACGTAGCTTTAGTTAGTAATTTCGATACTTAATAGTCCTTGAAACGGCAACCTGTCACACTACCGGAGGCCACACAAACTGGGTTAATGCAGCTTGCTATTTGGTTACACATTCAAGGAACAGCCAGTCACAGAAATCTGAAATGATGCCCTATCACACTACCTGACATCATAAAAACTGGTGTATAGTTGACTCGCCAGACTCACTGTCAGGCTGCATGTTATACAGGGTGCAGGAAAGCTTTAGTTAGTAATTTTAATAGTCAATAAGTCTTGAAACGGCAACATGTAAAACACCCGTGGCCACACAAACTGGTTAATAGCGGCTTGCTATTTGGTTACACATTCAAGGTAGTCTAAGGAATCTTGAGTTGATTTATTCTGTATTAAACTTGAAACAACAACCTATCACACTGCTGAGAGGGGTAAGCATTAAGTTGGTCATTGATACTTCATAAACTGACTGCTTATCACAGTGCCCGGCGCGGTACAAACTGGTGTTAAGCATGCTTTTGCACCCAACTTACTTTATGGCTACATGTCCTACAATATATGGCCAGCATTGCAGGTAACAGGTTAATTGCTTATTTAGAAATAGTTCTTGAAGTAACGATCTGTTGCCGTACATCTTATGTGAAGTATGATCCGTCCTGCCTTGTTGTCTAGTTACGTGTTAATGATTACTATGTTTATCATACTTATTCATGTTGGCAATCTTTTTCAGACTACTATGACATCGCAGAGGAGGAAGATGAAGAAAGTCGTTTGAGTCGCTCAAGAGGTGCGGGTTCCGTGAAAGTTGCAAGCCTTGCTGCTGATGGTCATTTACATGAGGCAGTTTACAGCCAGCTGGATAAGAAGTCGCAGGCGGAGGTCCTTACTGACCTTCTTGTGAAAGGCGCTGTACACTATGCTCTGGAGAAACAACAGGTTTGTTTTCTATGGATGATTTTACATGAAGGTTAATTGAGGGGGGTGGGGCGGGGTTTAGCTAAGCCAGTATTTTGGAAGAAAGGTCAAGGTATTGTCATAGCATTAGTGTTGTTGTCATAATAGTGCCACAACTTTAACCTTCTAGTCTATATATGATCTCAAAAACTGCTCAGCAAATGGAAATGAACCTTTGTACAAATGTTGCCAGAGACAATATGCACATGTATTGCAAGGCCCATAACTCTGACCATCAGGATTGTCCCTTTTTCTACTGAAAAGCAATAGTCAGTGTTAGCATTCGCTCCACGACGCTCTTGTTGTTCTTTATTTTATCTGAACTTATACCAGAAAATTGTCCTTGTTGTTATGGTTGTAATATATTTTTTGAGATAATTTTCACAATCATGAGTATCAGACCTTAAAAGGCTATCTACTTTAACACAGGCTCACCTATTCATTATCAGATTGTCAAAAAACACTGTTTTTCTTCCATGTCAAAAAACACCGTATTTTTTTTCCATGTCAAACAACACCGTATTTTTCTTCCATGTCAAACAACACCGTATTTTTCTTCCATGTCAAGCAACACCATATTTTTCTTCCATGTCAAACAACACCTGTTTTTCTTCCATGTTAAACATCACCGTATTTTTCTTCCATGTCAAACATCACCATATTTTTCTTCCAGGTGTACGCAACAAAAATTGTGGAACTTCCTGAGGAGGAGACGAAGAATATTCCCAAGTTTGATATGCGGGATGCAGTGGAGGTTTGTGTAGTCTCTTTATATCTAAATAATGGGTTAAGAAGTATTTAACGCTGGAGCTCCTTTTAATGATTTGTCACTTCATTCTCCCAAAAATAAATGAGAACATGAATAGGACAGTTATCATCCATCAAAGCTGTCATTCCAAAATGCTTGTTAAAGAGATATTTATTTATTTTTCTTTGAAAAGCAACCAATACCGCTCTTATTTTGGCATTAGTGAGTTATCTTCCTTAGATAAGGACCAGAAGCTTGTCAAGTACTACCTAAGTCGTGGGATATAACTCATCTTTGTTGTCTTAATTTGTTGAGTGGCTATAATCAGGGTTGAGTTGAATAGGCCGAGTGCTGAATGAGAGTTCTACATAAAAAACATGCTTACTTGTAGACCAATAGAAAAATACCAGCCCCACCACCAGAAAGTTTCTGTGTTTTAACAGATTAATTTAGGGTAGATGTAGATGCAACCATCTGAGTCAAAATGATGTTCCCTAGGCAGCAAAAGTGTAGCAACTGGAGTGAATGAAGTGCTCTCTTGTAACAAAATGTTACATTGGAATTGTTTTAGGATCACTAAAGAGCTAACAACTTAAGCAACAAACCCCAGATTAAGTTAATACTATATATGCATTTATTGGATCAAGAGTTGGTCAAGGGAAGTAACTTGACTTATGGTACTCGTTGACATTTATTTTAGTAAACATTTTTTTTGCATACATCTTTTATCATTTAGATTGATAATGATGAAATAGTTATTACTTATTTTTATTCAATATTAGTTAAATAAGAAAAACCACAGTATTCATGTTATATAAGTATGCCAGTTATCTTGGAGATGTTAGAAACATGTAATCACATGACAAATGTTGTTCAATGCAACATGAATTTACAAGAAACTGTGTTCTTTTCTACTTGCTATGTAAAAAATAGCAGCTCTAAATAAAATTATTTTGCATTTTCTGAAAAAATAGGTGCGGGAAATCTGTCAAATGTGACATCAATTTGGTGTGGCTCAGGATTATAATTAATATGTACATTGATTCTTTTATAGACTTCTTAGGAAGATTGAGTGGCAACAAAACAATTCATATCACATCGTTGTAAGTTGCTGTACCAGGGGGTTAAAATCAACACATTTCTTGCCAACTTAAGCACTAAATAGCTATTCTATATTAAGAGAGTCTTTTTAGGGGGGCAACATTGCTGATTGTATTGGATTAATTTGCCTTTTTTCAATCTTGGCAGCATATACCACAGCCAGTCAAATGTTTCCATTTTGTACAATGCTTAGCAATAAACTGATTTGAAAAGACTTTCCTTAGATGGTGAAGTGCAACGAGAACATGTTGTTAACCCAGCCATGCAAGACTGTTCTGCCATTAAAATTTGTTTCTTATATTGGTGTTTACGATGGTCTGAGGGCAACTTTGTGGTTGCATGTGGCTCCAACCTGTCACATCCTCTAGTGTGACTGAAAGGTTAATTCCAATGCCAGAGAGGGAACTTTACCCCACCAGTCAGTGGGGTAAGGGCCAAAATGGTTATTTCAAAGCCAAAATGCCGAGAGATCTTGATGGTCACCCAACGCCCTGTTTAGAGCCCCCCCCCCACCCCCCACCTACCCCCATTGGTCTTAGTTAAGACTACATTGGATGACAACTATATAGTTAAGTCATCTTCTCAGTTCTCAGGCAGTCCTGGGGCAGGATTCATAAAACATCTTATCATAAGTAATTTCTTAACTTAAGTCCATTTTTTAATTTTCCTAGTAGAATTAATTATAAAAAAGTATATTTGTTCAATAAAATCAATGAAAATGAAGTATTTACAATATTTATTAAGTTATTGTATGAAATGTCCAATGAGAAACTTAACTGAGGGAAATGACTTGAAGCTGCACTCTCACAGATTGAATGTTTTGACAACTTTTTAATGTTTGTCTTGGAACTTGCCATTTTTATTTTGCATGGAAACCAGTGATATATGACTGCTGACAAAATATTTATGATAAAGATAAATTAAGGTTTATGCATTTTTCTTAAACCGTTAGTAACACTTTTAGCCATAATACATTAGTTTTCTAACAGATATTTGAAAATCTGTGATCTGATCTTTCATCAGCAGTCTTATATCACTGGTTTGCAGATATTTATGCAAAAATTGGCTGATTCCAAGACAAAAAATAATAATGTTTACAAAACGGTAAAACTGTGAGAGTGCAGATTTAAGATGTATTTATGAATACCAGCCCTATGTTCTCCTAGCATGTTGCATTTGCCAGTGGATTGAAAAGTCTACAGTCTGCAACTGTTATCTTTGGCAAAATTCTACACTTTACTTTCCATCACAGTATGCAATTTGTTTCCATTTGAATTGACTGTAACTTTTCATTGAAAGAAATCTAATCAGCCTTTCGCAAATCAACTTTCACTGCCTTTTTGCAGTAATTAAGTGGAAAATTTGTTTTTTCATCTTTAGCAAATATATTTCTAATTCATATGCTTCAATTTCATAGATGCGTTACGCCTTCTTACTCTCAGATCAATATATTGTAGAAGATTTAATTGATAGAGTCTTTATAGTTCAGAATTGATATAATGTTGCTTTTTGAAAATAGGATTAAGACGTTATTTTTAATTCTGTTTTTCTAATACCTAAAAGAGGAAAAATGCAAGAGTGAATAATGATATCATAATTAATAAATATTTGCGATCCAATATTTGAACTATCATAAAGTTTTATCAAAATATATTATCATTCTGAGTGCTTGAATCAAATGGAATATTGTTTATGGATTAATTTTTTTGGATTAAAAACAGCCTTGCGAGAGTCTTGAAAGTTTTAATTTTTTGGAATAAGATTTATTTCTGAATGGGTAGAAAACATTGTAAATATTTGTTGAATTCATTTTCAAGGATTTTTTTCTCTTTTTTTATGAAATGGGCAGTATAATTTATGACTAGATTTGATTTAAGTGACTAAAAATAATTTCAGTTAAGAATTATGTGTATACTTTCATAACATTTTGTTAAATTTTGAGCATGAATTTCAAAGACACAATTCATGATCATCATTTCATTGTATGCATAATATAACATGTTTAGAATATTGTTTGTTTTAATAGCATTTCTTAGTGATCGATATTGTTAATTTTTACTTAACCATTAATTGGCTGCTAAATTAATTGTTAAGTAAGCAAAAATAAATAACAAATTCCTTAGTGTTTACTCTAATGTCTTTATACCTAAGTCAGCATGTATAATTAATTAACCCACTTAATCATTAAAAACAAATGAATGACTAAATGGAAATTCTATTTTTGAATACTACTTGTTATTTAAAGTGTGTTTAAAGTCACGTTTGCAAGTAAAAACTGTAAAACGACTTTGATCATGTAGGAATAAAATTTCCAAAATTTCAAAACATAAAAGCCAAACCATATGAAAATTTGGTGGGTCCAGAGCTCATTGTTTGAGAGGAGGCACAAATGGAGACATGCTCCCCTCCTGAAGAACTAGAACATATAATATGGGAGGTTTGGTTTTCCCCTTAAAATGTTGGCTTTTGTTAATCTGAAATTGTACAGTCTTGTATATTTTTTTTCATATTTCTTCTTTGAAATGGGCATATTAAAGTTAAGTGAGACAGTTTAAGGGGGAACACATATGCCAGGTGTGATCCCCAGTAAGTGTTCATTGACAAATTGTTTGGAGAAAAATAGATGTGGAATTCAAAATTTTCAACAATTTACAATATAAATTTCATTTTAAAAAAAAATCAAGCAAAAGAAACTAGCAAATACATCTGACTTTACAGTATTTCAAATTCTTCCTTGCAACAACTATTTTCTGTAATCAACTCATCAAAATAGTCTATTGCCTTTGTTTATAGCTCGCATAATGATATACTTGATAAACAGTTAAAAGACTCCTGGCATTTAAATCAATTATCAAATTCTAAATGGTGATTTAAGGGCTGGGTAGCTCACACAATTCTTAATTAGAGACACACACTCTTTTGAATTTCTGTGGGAAAAATCTTGGATGTTGCACGGATTTGAATTTCAAATTTAAAGGATACCAAAGAAGGAAATTGTGTGAACGTGTATAATATGAGTGCTCGGAATTTTTCATTATTAGAATAATTAAAGTAAAGGTCTTGAATTATACCTCTGATATTAATGTGCATTCCATGTTAAATTAATTGGATGGAAAATTTATTAAGAACTTAATGTATTTTGTGGAAAATATATGGAAAAAAGTTTACTCAGCTGCACTGGGATGTATATTTTTTTTAGAAAAAGATGTTCTTTTGGATTTAGAATATAAATTTCATGTGGAAGATGCTTTTAATACATGATTTATTTATTTGAATTGATAAATGTATCATCTTTCATGTGTTTTCCTTCCGTGCGATATAATACATGAGCTTATATTAATTTCAGTAACATTATCTTGTTCAATTAAATGTACACATTGCAAAGCGTGTATTGCTAGTGTCTTTAAAACTGGTCTGTTATAATGTCTTGTGTCATCACTGTTGTTTAAGTCGTTACTTTCAAAAACTTAAATGATGACCATACATGGAAAATTTAATGTTAACAATACACATTTATGCAATAAGCTCAGTAACTCTGGCAAGAGTCTTTAGTGAGTTGTTTCCCTTGGTTAAATAAGAAGAGTGGCGGAGCACTGTGATGTTCCTTTTTCATAAAAATTATAATGATATTTTTTATTAACTGTTAATAACTTATTTAAATACCGATAGTTGATTCTAACGCATTTGTGTGCGAAAAATAGGACTAAGGTTCATGAAGTCATACCAAAATGTCAAGTGAAAGTGAAATGAATGAGAAAATAATTTCTGTCTTATTAATTGAACTATGACACATAACCTGGACTTTATTTGAAGCACTCTTGACGTCGGAATTACGGGTACATTGTATCAGGTTCTTAAGACCAGGGTTCCAATATAATTGCTTTCATGTTAATGATGTTATCGTAATGTCTTAATGAAAAAAATATCAATGCATAATGTTACTTTTCAATATGATATTGACTTCTATTGAACGTGTACAAAAAAGAAGTAACAAGTCTAGAATGAAGTACAAAATTAATTATATTATGGTAGATCCTTTGACAAATAGTTTGTTTTGTAGATACAATTGATCCACATTAATATTTTTTTATCAAAATAGGTGAAAGTATAGCAATTTACAAAATTAGGATTATTCTAATTGACAGTGATATATATAATGTATTGTAATTTGGACAAGTTGAGAAATATCAATTAATGATTTTAAATTCAATTTTTTTATTTGAAATAAAAAATGAAATTTATATAGACTTAAAATCAAATTATACAGATATGGAAAACTGTAAATTTTTCAATGAAAATTGACTGGCGTATGTATTGGCCAATCTAAAATTAAAAACAAGGATTATACTTATGTGCGCTAACGAACATATTATGGGATATATGCCATGATTTGCAATTACCTAGGACAATATTTTCATATCTTCTTTATTCTAATGTTCAATATAGCATGATTGATTTCGGGCTAATGACTTCGTGCTAAAAAGTAGGTGTTTTCTTATAGACATTTTTACGGCTTTAGCCAGCTACTGGACACTACTATGGCTTTTCTTAAGTATTGATTTAGGAATCAAAATGATCAGTTGTTATCTTTCTTTGCTAATAATATTATGAAAGCATGGTATTAAAATGTTATGAAAACCATATCTGTATTCTTATAGGGATAATTCCAATATCCTAGAGCGAATATGATCTGTAATCCTTCGTTTAATGGGTGGTATGAAAAATGGAATTTTTCTGTCGATAATAATTTTTTTATCATTACATTTTCCCAAATGTTTATAGAAGGATGACAGCTTTAATTCCATGAACAGATTAACAGTGAAAGTGATGATAATATTTTAAGGAATTCAGTGTCAAATACACATGAACCAAAAAAAAATGGATGTGAATATGTGAAAAATGCCAAAAAATCATTTTGAAAAATTTGGAGAATTTTACTGAAAAAGTTTTTGGAGATCTTATGAATTTGACAATTGTGTTTGTGAGGATTATAATCGTATGATGAAGACATTGATAAGATAACTGTGCAACAGTGAGGTAAAGAGCTTACTTAACCCAACTCAACTCAACTCAACTAAGGATAAATCCACTTAACATGACTGTACAGCAGTGACTTAAGAGTGCACTCAACACAACATAACTCAACTCAACTTTACTGATCAAGAGTCAAATTGGTGTAGTCATACTCAACTCGACTCAACTCAGGACAAAATTCAGCTCATATTGACTGAATAAGTAGTGTAATAAAAAATATATTTCTCAACTCATGACAACTCGATATCAACTCAGAAAACTCAACTCTTGATTAATAGCTGTAAAATAAGAGTACGCTTAACTTACCAGTAGCTCAAATCAAGGCAACTCATCTCAGGCAACTCAACTTCGTGTTTATACATGTACACAATACAGGACAATTCAACTCAGTGTTAAACTGTACAATGGGACAATAAAAGTACACTCAACTGAGGACAACTCAACTCAAGATGACTGTTGCACCTTTACCCCCGATTCCCAGAAAGTTCCTGGTCGGGAAGCCGTTTATTGCCTCACATAAAAAGACGAAATTAAAACGCACCCATTGTTACAAGCTACGACGCTTACCAAATGAGTTGAAGCTTCATCGATTGGGCTCCGGGTTTTTCAACACCGGGCAATTCCATGATAGCCTTATTTTGGGCTATTTGTTGCCACGAATGCCGGTAATTACAGCATTTTATGCATATGTATTACTCTTGTTATACGGTAATTAAAGTGATTTTTAAATGACATACATGCCAAAATTCCCAGCTCCATTATCAGGCATGAAATAAATATTCCGTGTGTGTGTTTTATAGAAAGGTTAGCAAAAGCTGTGCTTTTTAATAATAGCTTAGCAAAAGCTATGTTTTTTTCTCTAATAAGCTGCGATTTTTCTTCAAAGCTGCGCTTTTTAAAAAAGAGCTGCACAAAAGCTATGTTCTTTTCTCTAAAAGCTGAGTTTTTTTCTTCTAAGCTGCGCTTTTTGATTATGAAGATGCGTTTTTTAAATCAAAGCTTAGCCATATACTCTATACAGTGTTTTTTCAGTTAAAAGGAGTTTGACTAAAATTAAAAATAGAACATGTAATTTGCAGGCATAGGTTGATAAGTGTACTCTTAGTTGAGGGCAAAAATCCCCTGGTTTTCTGAGCAAAACCCTCGGGAAGCCTTCCATAAAGGTGGCCATTTGCATCCATATCGCATTACTTCACTTAACAATATCAATGTCGCAATTGCTTCCCTTGACTAATAGTGTTTGGGACTTTTTATTGAATCCCATCATCGGGCACCCCTTACACTCCGCTTCATTTAGTTCTGTGGGATATTTTGCAAGGAAAATCTTGTTAGGATGTAAATGAAAATAATTAGGTAGTTTTATTGGTGTTTATTTATGTGGGCAACTTCAGAATATAAGCTGAAAAAAAAAATTGTGTTATTTTCTATATTGAGTAACAAAAACCCCAAACGTGAAGATTGAAAAATGCATTTTATTCTAAGAAAAGTTAACTCCCCTACTTATTTACCTGGTAAATTGAAAACGAGGTCTATTAAGTCAACTTTTTCGGTAGTACTTGTGCAGTATAAACTGAATTAGGAACCAGGATTTGCCTTGATTATTTTATCCAGACAAGTCTCGTGATGATTAACTATTGAAGATATTTTTTAATTAGTCCAAGATTTTTTTGTGAATCAGGCAAAATATTAAATATTTTTTAAAGAATAGCCACATAGTAGTTTTATTAAAATAGTTCATGATGTCCATTCCATTTTATGCTAAACTTCAGCGTGGTGTCCTGTCGCAAATGTAACCTGTGCTAATATACTTGTGTAGCAAGACCCATAAATCTGGCTCAGATTTTGTTGAATTATGCCCCTTTATTTATTTCAGTCTATGCTACAGTCCAGTGAACAGCGTGGAGTTCCAGCCCAAGTTTTAGACGCAGACCTACCAGAACGAGACGACCGCTCGCAGCAGTCTGGCTCATTCAAGGGAAGCAAACTCGGACAGCATCGAAGAGGTATTATCTCCCCTAATTTCCCATATTTAAAAATATATTCCCCCCTGATATTTATTGGAATGGTAAATTCTAATAGGCCAGTGAAACAGAATTTTTAGGTTCTAATCTGAATTTGGATATATTGCTATGGGTGGACAGAACTAATTTTTACTCATCTTATTTCGAGGCCTTGGATATAAATAAAAAATTAATCAAGATATTTGAATGAAACTTGGTACACAAGTTGCCAGACACAATATGCTCATATAAAGCAAGGCTTTAGTTATTGTTGAAATATGCCCTTTGTTAGACTGAGAAATAAAAACAGACAAATACTGAGAGCTTTTTGAGAGGCGCACAAAGTTTGAATAATTTTTTTGATAATTTCTAGCCACAACCAGATTTTTTTTTTCAAATAAATAAATGGTTCAGACAAGGCTTAATCCTAGAAGAATCTAAAAAATCTTTGGCCTAATAGACATCTTATTATAGTCTGCTAAAATGTAGACAATATTGAAGGTGGCAGATTTTTGTGATGTTTTAAACAAGAGTACCCTAGTTTGGATGCAAAAGCTCATCTGTTTTAGGGAAACTTTATCAAGGAAATTTAAATTATGTGATATAATATTATCAAATAATATTAGTTTTCTGAGGCAGTAATTCATTTGAAAGTCTGTGTGAATGCGTCCCTTGACATTGTTGAAAAATAGGGTTTTAGGCAGGTTTTAAAAAGGGCAGGTTGCTGCAGAAAAGCGTCATGGTGCTAAGGGGAAAAAGGGTCCATTTTATTGGGCTTTGAAAAACATAAATATTATCAATTTGACGAAAAATGTTGCAGATGTGTTTTATTGAAGAAGTTTTTGGTATATTAACTTTGTGTGTATTTATAATCATATATCAAGCTTTTTTAAAAAAGCAAAGGAAATATTTGGTTATCTAAAGCTTTTGATTCATGAAGGCAGAAGGATGCACATGAAGATAGAGAATTGTTACCAAAAAAAGGGCAGCACCCACGACTCTTTCTCTTAAACCCTACTCAACTGAAAATTCTGCACCCAGCTGATGCACATGTTTACGAATAATGGGTCCTTTGGAAAAACATTGAGTTGATTGTTCAGAATTTTGTTTAAGTTAACGACGTGATTTACGACATAATTGTTAACTTTTAAATGTGGAATATATAACGATATGCTCACATAATTAAATATAAACACCTACATCTGAAAATGTTGTCCCAAATCATTTTTGACATACAGCCAATAACAAGAGAATCCTGTAAACTTCCAGCGCAAAAACGATTTGAAAGTTAACAAATAAAAGTTATTAATTTCAACAAAATTCTGAACAACCAACCCAGCATAGAATTTCGGATGCGAAGTAAAATGAATCACTGCTAATCTCACAGGAAAAGATAATTATATTTATGTTATTACAAAAATGGCAAATGTGGAAACTTACAAGGTACTTTCAATCCAAAACAGTTGAGCAAAATTGTGTTTGTTATTTCTGAAGAGAGTGTGCACTGCATGTTAGAAACTGTGGTTGCATTTGGTGCATGATATGTAAACAAACAAATTTTATTCCTTATGGTTTCAGTGCGATAATGACTGTTTGCAGAATGATTTGTTATTTTTTGCCCCAAAATTGTTTATTCATTAATATTGTCTTTTATAGTTAAAACTTAAGCTTAAGGCAAAGAAGCTTTTTTTAAGGCTTTATTTACATTGATAAGCAATCGCTCGAGTAAATTGGTGAACAATTTATGGAATTTTAATCATTTTTTTATGATAACCATTTAAATAAGAACAAAGAAATTGAGACATGGTGAATTTTGGCACAAGAAAGACAACTCAAATTGACTATTAAGTCTTACTAATATTATCTCCCTTGAATATCTCCGCTTTTAAAAAATTAAGGGAGATAATACATTTTTAGAAAAACATTGTCTTTTTTGTGCCACATGCATCCAGTATGGTGGTATACATTTGTTGCCTCTATGGTGTTTTTTCCTTTAGAGTAACACTCTCATAGATTAACCATTTTGACAACCTAATAAAAAAATTGTCTGGGAATGAGCCAATTTTTGTGTAAATATCTGAAGACCAGTGATATAAACCTTACATGGACTTAAAAACTGAAGAAAACTGTATTTAAGACATGCATTCTGTAAACAGTCGGGTTTGTGTGTGTTCATGTGTAGTGGTATATGATAGCATGCCTGCATGTGTATGTAGTGTGGTTCCCTTTACGCATGATTGTGTCTAGGTCCGACTGGGGAGCTGTCAGTCACATGGCGAGATGACGCCTCCTCCCACAGTTCGGCAAGTGGGAGGGGCTTACCTACCACCCTGCCAGGCCCCGCCCCCTTGCCACCGATTGGTCACCAAGATAAGTCACACACTCAGCTCACGCCCATCGGAGAGGCCAGCAGAGAGCACACGCAGGCTTATATTGCACAGACAAACACAGGTCGGTATAATACACCCAGTTGTCATGGATACTTCAAAGACAAGTTTGTTTTAAAACTAAAAATTAATTTTAAACTCAAGAATTAAGCATCTTGTGACCATATATAATATTATTTGTTATACTTCAGTGATTTATGAAACTATATTCAAACAACTTATTAAAGTTCTTTACAAAATAAGTAAAAAAATAAAAATTGAAATGAAATTTAAAAAATTTTATTTCTGCAATGTATTTTCATCAGACAATTTATATTTATGTGGCTGATAAGATTATGAGTTGAGTGGGTTGGATTTCGAGGAAGACTTTGATTGCCCAAGAATTGTGATAGACCTCACTAGTTATAAGGGTAAAGGTTTGAAACTGATCTTTAGGCGCCTTAACCCACAGCCATCGAGAGCTCATCAGATCTCCCTCATCAGATTTCAACCATTTGCTTTTAAGAAAATAGAGCCTTAAATATATTGAGCCAATTATTCAGAACTTTGCTGAAGTTAACAACATGATTAACTAAATTGTTGTTAACATTTAAATGTAATTTTTTTAAGATGTACTCAAATAATTACATAAAGTGGGTATAGCTGAAACATTTGTCTTAAATATTGTTTGAAATATTGCAGGTCACAAGTGTATCCATTAAACTTCCAGATAAATAAAGATTTCAAAGTTAACAATGATGATGTTAACAAAGTTGTTAACTTATCAAAGTCCTGAGCAGTTGGCACAATGTCTTATATAATATGTATGCATGGGTTGTCTCAGAGTTTGATGCATGTCTAGATTTAAAATTTGTGTGTGACTTGTTTGTTTTCTTGTAAGATTTAAGCATGGTTTGTACTGTTAAATGATGAATGCATAAGTTTCTTTTAAAATTACTCCAGATAATTGTTGCATTGTGTAGAGTGATGAGAAATATTTGAGGCATTATTGCATTTAATAAATTGACGTATATTAATCAAGACAATTAACAAAATTGTCTACGTATAGGACGTACCCATAAATAATACTCGTGCAAAATATTAAAAATAAAATATAAAACCTCTAATGATGCAGTGAAAATTCTCAAATCAGAAAGCAGCGAAAGAGTTTGACTTAAGGTTTTTGGTATGTTGGAACTTTAAATCAATCCAAAAATCTGTAGATTAAATTGACTTGAAACTTCACACAAGTGTTCAGGGCTATCAGACAATTTAGTTTGACAACTTAAAATTATCAAAATGGAAGGCTTGAGCCAAATAAACATAACTCTTTCTAGTTTTATATGGAGTTAAGTTTGAATTGCGCTGAGCCTGTGATTTGTAAGGGTAGACGAGTAAGAATATATACTTAATAAATAATGGTTTGTTTGTCGGACATCACTAGGAGGAGATAGTATGGTCCCGCAGCTAAGTGTGGTCCCGGCCACACCCCAACTTTCTACTGAAGCTGTGGTAGGGGTTAAGGACCCCTCATTTTTGCCTCTCCATGAGGAGATTACGGAGGTGTTTGGGCAGGATAGTGCAAGTGAAGGTAGTCTGCGTGACCCCTGGATGACCTTGAACTTGTTACTAGCATCATCACACTGTTATCAGAATGTCACTTGCTCACTTCGATCCTTCACTGATATATCATTCTTTCACTGAGTACCCAGACATCACAGTAATATCAGAATGTCACTTGTTCCCTTGAATTCTTCACTGATATATCACCCAGATATCAAAATGTCACTTGTTCACAAATTTCTTCTCAGATATATTATTTTTTCACAGAGTACCAAGATATCAAATTGATATCAGAATGTCACTTGATGACAAAGTTCTTCACTTTTATATTATTTTTCACTATCATTATTATCAGAGCTCTGTGATATAAAACTTATATCAGAATGTCACTTGTCCACTTGAATTTTTTACTAGTGTACACAGACACTAATATCAGAATGTTAATTGTGGATTCTTCACTGAGATATCACCCAGATATCAGAATGCCACTGGTTTACAAAGTTCTTCACTGATGTATCATTTTTACTGGGTTCTGAGATTTCAAACTGATATCAGAATGTTCACAATGTTTTTTTCACTGATTTATCAATCTTTCACTGATATCAGAATGTCAATTGTTTACTACGATTCGTCACTGATATATCAATCTTTCACTGAGTTCTTAGATATCAAATGATATCAGAATGTCACTTGTTCACTTGGATTATTCACTGATATACCAATCTTTCACTGAGTTCTGAGAGATCAAACTGATATCAGAATGTCACTTGTTCACTTGGATTCTTCACTGATATTTCAATCTTTCACTGGGTTTCCAGATATCAAACTGATATCAGAATGTCACTTGTTCACAAAGTTCTTCACTGATATATGAATCTTTCTCTGAGTTCTGAGAGATCAAACTGATGTCACTGATATATCAATCTTTTGCTGAGTTTTAGATATCAAACTGATATCAGAATGTCATTTGTTCACAAATTTCTTCACTAATATATAACTTTTTCACTGAGTACCGAGGTGTCAAACTGATATCAGAATGTCACTTAATCACAGAGTTCTTCACTGATATATCATTTTTTCATTGAGTTCTGAGATATAAAACTGATATCAGAATGTCACTTATTCACTTGGATTCTTCACTTATATATCAATCTTTAACTGAGTTCCCAGATATCGCACTGATCTCAGAATGTCACTTATTCATAAAGTTCTTCACTGATATATCATTCTTTCACTGAGTACCCAGATATCAAACTGATTTCAGAATGTCAATTGTTCACAAATGTCTTTACTGATATATCAATCTTTCACTGAGTACCCAGATATCACACTGATCTCAAAAGGCCAATTGTTGGCATTTCTAAGGGTCCTCCCATTTCTTCATTTCACGGTTAAGTTCATTATTTGTATTTTTCTGGTTTACTTACTGGGAGAAAGTACTACCTGAGTGCTGTGAATTTAGGGTTGAGAAACTAAAGCAAGCCTGTTTTTAAACCTTCAATGCAGGTATGTTTTAATGCTCTTAAAATGCTTCAATCCCAGGAGCATGAATAGGGCCTTGCCTCTCTGACCCCCAACCCCAACACACTGCCCTGACTCTGCCAAGGGGCCTTAAAGCCCTGGACCCCACAGGATAAAGTTCATAGATTTTTGCTATGGCCTTTTAAGACTCAAATGATTTTTACTTGGAATTTTTCACTGTTTTTACCATTTGTTTTACAGCACTAGGCGAGAATTCATGAAACATCTTAAGTCATTTTTTTAACTTCAGTCAATTTAATTAAAATTTCATACTCAAATTAAAAGAAATTTATGGGTGTGTTTAACATTATAGTTTTTATTTTAATCAAATCAAAGAAAATAAAGTACTTCAGACATTATTATAAAGCTGTTATATCATTTGATCAGTGAGATTATAACTTAACTAAAGAAAATGAATACAGTTAGGAAATGACTTCAGTTAGGAAATGACTACAGTAAGGAAATGACTTCAGTTAGGAAATGACTTCAGTTAGGAAATGACTTCAGATGTTATATGACTACCAGCCTAGGTCACAAATCTGTACATTCCAAGGATGATATTTATGATATTAGAATCACAAACACATTCTTTCATAATAATATGTAACTTTACATCCTTGCATGTGAACTAAATCACTTCCATTGTGTCCAGTTCACTTGAACCTAGAGCTACTAAATATCAGTATATTTTTTTTTATTTTTTACTCCAATACTTAAATTTTGTTTATTATTTTTATAGCAATTTATATTAAAAGAAATTGTATTTTAAAGAAGCTCTAGCATATATTTTTAATCCATGGAAGTCAAAACTATACTGTTATTTTTACAGCAGAAACTAAATGTGCTTGTTAAATATTGTTGTACAGATTTAGATTATTGTTTGAATTTTACCCAATAAATTCTGAGAGCCATGTTTTAAAATGGTTAAGACAATAAGGTCCAATATATACAATGATGTGGTTCTAGTCAAATGCTGACAAAAACAACAGGCTTCAAGACAATGTTACATGGAAAACATTTCATTTTGATAAATTTAATATTGTGTACATACACATTTGGACATTATTGTTACAAAAAAACAGTGCCAAGAAAGTTACCCAATACAACCTTATCACTTTGTACATATAAAAGTTCGACCAGGATTATTTTTACAATGATAATTAAAAGTTATTTTTTATTTTTTATTATCCACATTCAAATTTGGTATTACTTGTGTTTAATCTATCATACCCCATTTTTTACAGTGAAATTCAGTTCTGTGTAGATTCCATCCCGGCCTATTATAAATAGTGAAACATGGTATTGCATATTATTGAAAGTAAAACTTGGTATTTGCAGAGGAAGAGGAGGAGGGTTGGGCCGGAGGTCGTGTTGTTGAGCGACCTGCAGACGGACGCGCACCAGCGGAACGTGATGCACTGCAGCGGGAGGCTGAGGAACGACGCAGACAAAATGCTGAAAAACGCCGAAACCGAGTGTCTGCACACAGTGTAGACCTTGAAGGTAAAAAATGATTTTTAAAAGTATGATTTAATTTCGAGGGCTCATAGACTATGAAGAACTTCCTAAATTGGTTCTTTATAAAACTACGTTTGAGATTATTATTTCATTTACTCCCATATCAAAATGATATTAGTTGGCTGAGCATTACTGTGCAATAAGTACTGTGAGGATAAATTACAACGCTTTTCACTTATATGCGTAGTAGTTATTGAACATTGTCCTTGACAACATGATACAGTTACTTCACCCACTTGATCCTTGTGAATGAGATCATAACCTCACGTGAACAAGTGTAATTTCAATATCTCAGGATGTGGGTGCCATAACTATTACTGATAGTCAGGATCATGAAAGTAGGGGTCAGTTTTCGAAACCGCCTATTCTGGAATGGACTTTTAATTTTCATATCTAATATTGACAGTCTTTTTGGGCAGGACGAAATATAAATATACAAGAACATTGACCTAAAAATGTCATTTGTTTGTAATTTGCTTGAGAAATTACTTGAGATTTCATTTGATAGATTAAATTAAAACAAAATACTTGATAAGTAGGCAATAAGTTTAACCCACTTTCGTGAACAATCTTACTAAATGTGGTTATTCAAATTTCTTTCACATAATGGATTTACTTTAAAAGTTGTTTTTTCCATTAAAAACTAAACGCTTATTCACGTTTTTGATAAAAAATTATAATCATGACATATTTGAATAATTAGTAGGTCTTAGAGACCTCAATTGTTTGTTAAGTGATTAGTTTTTAAGAGAATTTAACATTCGTTGAAATTTTATTACTGTTTGTCAATAGTCATAAAGTTTCTATATTGCTGGGCATGCCAAGGTGTCAAGTGTTTAATGGTCTTCAATTCGTCCTTAACTAAACCATCCTAAAAGTTATTCATTACTTGTGGCCAAAGCAGGCTAATTTTTTAAATTATGGATGTTTGTTAGTGATTGGAAATCGGACAAAAATCATAATCAATTATTGGAAATAATCAAAGGGGTTATTTCAATTATTCATCAATTTAATATACATAACTTAAAATGAAATAATGATCATTTTTTTGCTGAAATTAATTTTATGAATTATGTATTATGAAAATGCCATTCTGCCAATGATACACATATAATATATGCTGTTAAAATAAAGACCTCAAAAGCACACAGAAGGGCCACGAATTTTTGTAAAATTCCCAATAAAAAATTATGTCAAGTTAAATACTTGAGTATTTACATGAACTGCTTGCCAGCAAGATTTATCAGAAATTTTAATGAATGAGTATCATTTAGTTTAGTATTCATTTATTAAAAAATCTTCAGGTTGAAATGAAAGTGTCAGAGGCTCATGATAAGGTGGGTCTCTAGTGTAGGTAAAGAGGCTATCGTAAATAAGGTTATAGTGCACCTATAAACCTCAAATGACAACAAGTCTAATTGTAAATAGACGTTCTTATGAGTTCTTTAATTTTTAAATATTAAGAAAATCATTCTTTAGGATATCAATATTTTTTAATCATTTTCTAGCTTTAAGTATTTTAAGGAGTTAATTGTTATAAAGTTAAAGAGTTATTTCTTGGCATATTAATATTTCTGGAATTAATTAAATATAAGATATGAAAGCTTTGTACGCCAGATGGAAGTTAATGTACTTGGATCAGAAAAATAGACCTCCAAATGGTAAACATTAGTTTTGTTTTCTTTTATGATTTTATTAAACTGTACTTTTAGTGAGCTACGTAGTACTCAACAATTTTGTTTTCTTTTATGACTTTTTTAATCTATTGTTATAGTACTGGACAGTTTTCTTTTCTTTAATGACTTTGTTAAACTGCTGTTTTTACAAATATATATTCATCAATAAATATAGATACATATTGAATTGACTTGACTAATGACTTAATAAGTCAATTGACTGCTGTTTTTTGTGCTTGTTTTTTTTTATATAGAAGAAGATTCATGGTTTTGTTGAAGCAATGTTGTTGGCAGTGACATCTTAATGGCCAATTGGGGTTATTTGCAATCTTTAATGTTGACCATTATTCCATGACAAACAATGGCTTTTACAACACTCAATTTCTCATTTGGCCGCGCCCATATAATTATAAACCAACCATACAAAAACACTTATCAAACTTCATTCATACCAGCCCCTAATGTAACCTACTATTGTCTTTACCTTCAGACCAGAACTCATAAGAATCTAATTCACACATTCATGTTATATGCTTTGATCTAACTTAAAGTAATGACAACTGCTTACCAAGTTTCCTTCAATTAATTATGGAAGATACAGTATGTCCAGTAATTAAGAACAAGACTAGCAGATGTCTGTAACTAATATTTCAAAGACTATGAATTAGTACTAGACCATAACAAAATATAGTAATTAGTAACTATGATTTCCTCATGTGGACTTGTAGAGAAATCCTCATTCAATCAATTTAAGAAAAATATAAATAATCAATTTTGATATTTAAAATAATGAACTGTTTTATAACTCTGTGACAGCATATCATATTTAAACATGTTTATATTCTCTAAAATTACAGGTTAAGTTGTAGCATTTCATGTCAAGCAGTGACAGTTACGGACTAGGAAGCCAGCAAATTCCCACAAGTTGGCATCAAGGTTGCATGAGGTAACACTGGAAGGGCATATAATGTTCAAGCGTGTTAATATACACTTTATTTTTACAGGTCAAGTGTTGGGAGCCCAGGGTTTCATGTCAAGCAGTGACAGTTTGGGACCAGGAAGCCAGCATTCCACAAGTTGGCACCAGGGCGGCCATAAACAACAGCAGTGGAAGGGGAGCCAACAGAGTCTTCGCAGTCATGGATCTAGAAAGACGTGTAAGTATGGGTGTTTGGTAGGCCGGAATAAATGGTGTCGTTCAGGAGCATAGCTAGCAATACACACAAGCCATATATATATGCTCATGCCTATTATTATTTTTGAAAGTAAAAAGGCGCAAAATTTGGTTAAATTTGGGGGTGAAATTGGGAAAGGCTCTACATGAAGGCTGGTGTGTTACATAAACATTGGTCTAGCTATGCCCCTTGCTATTGTCTGAGTCTTGTCAGCATTATACCACCCTCCTAATGTGACATCATTGTATATTAATTGTCAATATTTTGTTTTAGGAAATCGTCACACTGGCATTACAAAAGCTGTAATTTTGAAAAAGTTTTATTATTTTGGTGGTGTAATGCTTTTTTTGTTGTATATATAGATATCCATCAATGTTTAAAGTTTAAGTATAATAAAGTAATAATAATTATAATTATGTAAAAAAAATGTAGTCACATTTTATTTTCTACCATGCCACAGTCAATATATTGTTTGTTTGGAGTTCCCCTACCAATTTTTTTAGTTGTCAGTAGGTAGGTCAGATAGGTGTTTTTATTATTTGTTTTTTTTATTTGTTTTTTTTCATATCTACCAATTAATTCAGTAATGAAAAATGAAGACAAAAATATGACCATTGGAGGGACTATAAAACGTGGCTTATTTTGTGAGTCACTTGGGAAAGGCCAAACAAACGCTCTATTATAGTTGTCCGATTAGCGCAGTGGTTAGCACACTCGCTTCTTACTCAGGTGTCCCAGGTTGGATTTGTGGCTTGGGCCCACATGAGTTTGGTTTGTGTTCACCAACCGGACAAGTGGGTTTCCTCCTGTTTCCCCAACAACACAAGATTATACTCTTGCGTAACGTCATGCCAACGAGAGTAATTAATATAATGTTGTAAAAACTTGTTTGAAATAAGTTTAAACTAAACTCTATATTAACTGTGGCCATGTATAGAATTCTGTTGTGCCTTGTGGTATTCAAAGCATTCATATCAATGTTGTACACTGTATTACATAGTATGTATTGTGTGTATTATTTCAAACTTCTCTTTATTTCAGCTTTGTCTTGTATGATAATTTCATTCTTACTCATCAAGATATACATCAAGATGTATGTACATGTAATCAGAATAAGAAGGAGTTTCATGTCTTTAAACAGAGTTGATAATTTTTTGCATGTATATTTAGCCAACAGATGATTCTCGATATAGCAAGTCATGTATTTGCATGTTTAATTTTGCCCTCCAAAACAGAAATGAGATTGACTTAGTGGTAATGTCTGGTGTTCGCCCAACACCCAATAGTGGTAATGTCTGGTGTTCGCCCAACACCCAATAGTGGTAATGTCTGGTGTTCGCCCAACACCCAATAGTGGTAATGTCTGGTGTTCGCCCAACACCCAAATAGTGGTAATGTCTGGTGTTCGCCAAACACCCAATAGTGGTAATGTCTGGTGTTCGCCCAACACCCAATAGTGGTAATGTCTGGTGTTCGCCCAACACCCAATAGTGGTAATGTCTGGTGTTCGCCCAACACCCAATAGTGGTAATGTCTGGTGTTCGCCCAACACCCAAATAGTGGTAATGTCTGGTGTTCGCCCAACACCCAATAGTGGTAATGTCTGGTGTTCGCCCAACACCCAATAGTGGTAATGTCTGGTGTTCGCCCAACACCCAATAGTGGTAATGTCTGGTGTTCGCCCAACACCCAATAGTGGTAATGTCTGGTGTTCGCCCAACACCCAATAGTGGTAATGTCTGGTGTTCGCCCAACACCCAATAGTGGTAATGTCTGGTGTTCGCCCAACACCCAAGAGGTCATGGGCTGAAGCAAAACAACAAGCATCTTTGCTTGGCATTTTTTGCAAGACGTCAGTTACCAATTGTATAAAACCCTGATAAGTTGTTCACAAGCCACTTTGAACCTTTTAATGAAATGATTGGTTAGTAGTAGTTATTGGATAAATATTGGCCAATCAATTACTGTTTTGGCTCATTTTGAAACCAAGTAGTTAACCAGTGGTATTCAATTAGCTGTTGTGCTGGTTTCTACCCAGACAATGGATAATAGAGTAAATCATATCAGTTGACAGCTGTCGTCACTTTTGAGCGGAAATTAATTAGTATTTAAACTAAATCTGAAGAACATTTAAAAATCATCCAACTTTTACGTAATAAAGTTGATTTCTGATTGTCTGGTTTTAAACTGTTTCAGGCGAATCCCAGCTGGGTGTTGGCAAACAAATGAACGAACCTGACAATGGTCATATCTCTGACTCACCCGTTATATCAGACGATGTCATTAAGACTAGTCATAACGCTCTTTCTAACCCTAGCAAGTCTTTGACTGCTTCGTCCCCTTCAAAATCTCGCTCGCTTCAGTCTCGGTCCACTGGTGTGCGTGCAAGTCCAACCCCAGACTCAGCACGATCAGAAGAGACGGCAAAGGCATCTGTCACCTCTGACGACATACTTGCGTCCAATGAAAGCACAAGATCAAAATATTTAGGGTCGATGACAGATATTTCAAATATTCCTTCTGTAATGGGTCAGAGTATTTCAAAGAGACCCAAACCTTACACATCAGGCTACGGAGCTAGTGAAAACTTAGTACGAGGCTCAGAAAAAAAGCGGCCCTATTCTTTCCGCACTTTTACCTCAGCAAGGTCATCTAACCTGAATCTGCAAACTCCGTCAATGACCCTTCCACGAATGGGGTCTAGCGTTTCAGACCCCTTTCTCTTCAAGTCACATGACCTTGATGATGATGTCGCTTATAGTGACGTTCCATCAACCCAAACACAAATCTATGTTGACCATTTTGATGACGATACCACGGTTAGCAACGCAGGGGACTTGCATATGTATACTGGCCCATTGGTCATCCCAGTTATGCCCAAACTTGGTAAAACCTATTACACATCGTCGAACAGTACAAGTCTAACAGCCACACCCAGAACTGGGAAGAGTTTTAGGCGCGGTGATCACTTGTCTGTGTGTAAGTTAAATAAGATCAACTAAAATGGTGTTCTGTCCTGAATTGATTCTCGAACGGGAGTTTCAGGTGTTCAATTTTCTTCTTGAGTTCTAAACTAGAGTAGTTACTTTGGTTTAATATATAGTAGTGTTACTATCATTATGTATAAAGTCTCTGGCAGAAACTGGTTAGCTTTCTTTGGTTAAACTGTGTGTTTTTCAGGTTTATTGTCTCGCGTTTTTTAAAAGTAGCCATGGTTCTTGGGTATTTCTATATTTTGGTTTTTTAATCAACTTTTTCTCAATCAATACTGTGTGAATTAATTCCAATGCCTGTGTCTACAGATGTATATAACACATTCCGAATCTCACAAGTGTCTGGGCCCCCTACATCTGTACGGGTGCCTCAAGAGAAATCACGGGCTCGGGCCCGCGGTATGTTCAACACCCGTTTACAAATTAGCTGATATACTGCTTTCCAACATAGATTTTATAGGCATGGGCTATATCTAACACCAACATAAATTGTTCAATGATTGCAAAAAACAAATCCACATACAAATGAAGAAGTCTAATAAAACCTATTGGTATTAATTGATTTTTTTTTTTTAGTTTTGACAGTAAGGTTAAATTATGCTGATGGTTGAGATTATAATGTTATTATTATTTTGAATCTCAGAATTCAAATGTCACTACATAATCATGCGAATATCATCTTTATTTTTTTCTAAATTTGCTTTTTGCTTCAATTTTCAAGATATATTTAAAACCAATTAATTACATATAAACACCACCACAACGAACGACATTATGGCACAGTTGTTTAACTGGACTTAAATACTTTTATACCAGCTTCTAATTATAGCAGATAGTCAGATGTGCTAACCACTACACCACAGCAGATGATGATATTTCAGAGCTTATAATACTTACTTATGTACGAGCTTCATTCTAATTATATCCTCGACAGCGGGTAGTCAGGTGGACGGTGGCGCAGACTCGAGCTCTGCCCGCGGGAGTGTCGTGTACGGCCCGGACGGTCAGGTGATCAAAGTGGGCGAGACAATGAAACTGTCCGCCCGGGCTCCTGATATTGTCAACATCCATGATGCCAATGTGCTCCCGCCTCACCATATAGGTACAGCCCCTTGAAAACAATAGCATGGTGTGATCCCATTAACATTTGAATGCCCCTAAATGCAATTTTTTACCCTGATGATGTTACCTCATTTACCTAAGACCTCTTATTGCAAATTTTCACCTCATTTGCCTCAGACCCCTTACTATGAATTATATATGTGATTGTGTTATGTCATTAGCCCACGGTGGCAGATCCATGGTCTTGTTGTTACACACTTGAATGTCAATCCAGGGGTCGCAGGCTCGATTCTCCTCCGCACCACTAAAAAATACTAATTGTCTTCCGGGAGGGACGTTAAATTGGGGCTCATAAAGGTTACCCTGATTATGACATCCAGTTAACATTTATTATTTAGATCTTGGATAACCTATTTTCATCAAGTTATCAGCTAGGGTTAGCCTTATTTGACATTGTTTGAATTTTTCAAATAAAAAATATATTTTGCTCATTTGATCATTCAAATAAAAATGCACCATCAGTATTTTTATTTGTTTTATGGTTTTTGTATTAACAAACCAAGAATAAAACCACACATGTACATCTGATTTGGTGAGTAAAAGTTTGGGTACTGTAAAAGGAATAGTTTTATATCAGAAACTAACATTTGCAATGTAGTATGTTTTATTTATTGCACTTACTTGAACTAGTCTCCATGGAAACGGAATAGTAGGTAAAGCAAAATTTTGGTAAGAAGTTTTTTTATAAGGAAAATAAAGTTTTTGTTTGAAGGAATTTTATAGCCTATTTTATGGATTGGTTATCAACAGAACATTTTATGCATGTTATTTATAAACTTGACAGCTTTTTGAAGAAAAGACGAGAAATTGTTTTAGCCTCAGTGTCGTTGTTGACGAAAACCTCGTCATACAACTTACTTAACCTTGGCCTTAACTTAAAAGAATTTCTACCTATTCACATGAAATGTGTGCATATGCTGCAAGAGACAATTATACCGACATATGCAAAATAGACTATAACACTTCGCTTTTAATAATTGTTCAGTTCTGAACCTTGATATATTGAAATATACTCTTGCAAAGAGTACATGTTGCCAGAGACAATTTTACCGACATATGCAGAAGAGTTATTATTGTTGAGTTATGCCCCTTTATAATTTGAAAAAGTATCACAAGATTTTTTACTTGGCCATAACTTAATAACTATTCAAGTTATTCACATGAAACTTTGTACAGTCATCTGGTGAGAGAAAATATGCAGATGTGTAGCATCAAAAGCCCCTATTATCATACTTGCTTAAATACTTGTAGAGTAATGTCCCTTGAAATAAAAACAACCAACTGAGCGTTGTTATTCGTATGTGATGCTCTTTAACAGTTACTCTTATTTGGATCAGTGTTGTAATTCATTATTTTAAGTTTGTCTTTTGATTTCAAATCTGAATTCTCATTGATATTGCTATTGCATATTATATATGAAGAAATTCAATAAGTATATACATTAATTTACAAAAAAAATGCATTATAATGTATTCGCTATTGCATGTTATATATGAAGAATCTCAATAATTATAAATATTAATTTACATAAATATGCATAATAGTGTATCATTAAATTATGCTGATTATAATAGTATGTAAAATATATCATAATAATTATGCATATATGCACTCTGCTAAATAACCGTAACGCAATAGTCCTTAAATTAGGTATTTTAATATTCTAAGAAATTGTATTTTTTTTAATTTTGTTCATGTTAAATTTTGTAGTACATTTCAATTTTATTTAATGCATCTGTGCCTTATTTTTAATGAAGAATTTTCTTTATAAAATCCCTTATAAAGTTTAAAGAACTAAATTAAAAAAATAAAAATAAACTGTCATTCGAAATCTGAAATCGCAAATTGATGACCAAAATGGCTTTTCAGCATTTTATGAACTTGGAGTATGTATTGTTCTTGCTACTAACCATGTTTCATATCCTCACATTGTAGACGCTAGTGACGAATCGGACGCTGAAGTACCAGATGCCTGGAAGGGAAGCCAACGCCCAAGGTCAGGGCGTCGATCCGAGGCAAGCATTACCAAACGAAGAGGTAGCGTAGCAACTGTGTTTATTTTGGGGATTGAAAGTGAAAATGTTTTAAGTTCCTTTTGTTGTTAGAGGATTTGGATTTTTTTTGCTTTTATTCTATGATTTGTTTAAATTATGAATAAATTCACTGAGGCCATTGTAATATTATCGTAATATAGCGCATAATGTATGCTTTGACCAAAGGTTTTGAAAGAAAATAATTTTATTTCCTCTTCTATTTATCATGGATGTCTTTCACATTTTGTGCAATAACCTTGGTATAGCTAAAAATAACTTTCAAGATATTCACATCAAACTTTGTACACATGTTGCCCGAGACAATATGCAAATGTTTTGTAAGCAAGGCCATAGATCTGGCATGAATAGTTGTCAGGTTATGCCTTTTTTCACTGAAAAATCAATATAGAATCTAAATATGTATCCCTTTACTATTATTATGTCTCCCCCTCTCTGGGGGAGACATATTGTTTTTGCCCTGTCCGTCAGTCCGGTAGTCCGTCAGTCCGTACGTCACACTTCGTTTCCGATCGATAACTGGAAAACCGCATGACCTAGGATCACCAAACTTGGTAGGGAGGTTGGTCGTGATGTGTAGAGGATCCCTATTGTTTTTGGGGTCACTAGGTCAAAGGTCAAGGTCACGGCGACCCCCAATATAAAAAACATTTCTGCTCAAAATCTTGAGAACGGTTTGACCTAGGTTCACCAAACTTGGTAGGGAGGTTGGTCATGAGGTGTAGAAGATCCCTATTGTTTTTGGGGTCACTAGGTCAAAGGTCAAGGTCGCGGCGACCCCCAATGTAAAAAACATTTCCGCTCAATATCTTGAGAACGGTTTGACCTAGGTTCACCAAACTTGGTAGGGAGGTTGGTCATGAGGTGTAGAAGATCCCTATTGTTTTTGGGGTCACTAGGTCAAAGGTCAAGGTCGCGGCGACCCCCAATGTAAAAAACATTTCCGCTCAATATCTTGAGAATGGTTTGACCTAGGTTCACCAAACTTGGTAGGGAGGTTGATCATGAGGTTTAGAAAACTCCTATATTTTGGGGGGTCACAAGGTCAAAGGTCAACGTCGCTGTGACCTCTAATGTAAAAAAATATTTCCGTGCAATATCAGGAGAATGCTTTGTTCGTTTCCGATCGATAACTGGAAAACCGCATGACCTTGACCTAGGATCACCAAACTTGGTAGGGAGGTTGGTCGTGATGTGT
Organism: Mya arenaria; assembly: GCF_026914265.1. NCBI lineage: Eukaryota > Metazoa > Mollusca > Bivalvia > Myida > Myidae > Mya > Mya arenaria. The sequence continues at coordinate 37,400,526 of NC_069128.1, read as the reverse complement.
AGAGGATCCCTATTGTTTTTGGGGTCACTAGGTCAAAGGTCAAGGTCGCGGCGACCCCCAATATAAAAAACATTTCTGCTCAAAATCTTGAGAACGGTTTGACCTAGGTTCACCAAACTTGGTAGGGAGGTTGGTCATGAGGTGTAGAAGATCCCTATTGTTTTGGGGGTCACTAGGTCAAAGGTCAAGGTCGCGGCGACCCCCAATGTAAAAAACATTTCCGCTCAATATCTTGAGAACGGTTTGACCTAGGTTCACCAAACTTGGTAGGGAGGTTGGTCATGAGGTGTAGAAGGTCCCTATTGTTTTTGGGGTCACTAGGTCAAAGGTCAAGGTCGCGGCGACCCCCAATGTAAAAAACATTTCCGCTCAATATCTTGAGAATGGTTTGACCTAGGTTCACCAAACTTGGTAGGGAGGTTGATCATGAGGTTTAGAAAACTCCTATATTTTGGGGGGTCACAAGGTCAAAGGTCAACGTCGCTGTGACCTCTAATGTAAAAAAATATTTCCGTGCAATATCAGGAGAATGCTTTGTTCGTTTCCGATCGATAACTGGAAAACCGCATGACCTAGGATCACCAAACTTGGTAGGGAGGTTGGTCGTGAGGTGTAGAGGATCCCTATTGTTTTTGGGGTCACTAGGTCAAAGGTCAAGGTCGCGGCGACCCCCAATATAAAAAACATTTCTGCTCAAAATCTTGAGAACGGTTTGACCTAGGTTCACCAAACTTGGTAGGGAGGTTGGTCGTGAGGTGTAGAGGATCCCTATTGTTTTTGGGGTCACTAGGTCAAAGGTCAAGGTCGCGGCGACCCCCAATATAAAAAACATTTCTGCTCAAAATCTTGAGAACGGTTTGACCTAGGTTCACCAAACTTGGTAGGGAGGTTGGTCATGAGGTGTAGAAGATCCCTATTGTTTTTGGGGTCACTAGGTCAAAGGTCAAGGTCGCGGCGACCCCCAATGTAAAAAACATTTCCGCTCAATATCTTGAGAATGGTTTGACCTAGGTTCACCAAACTTGGTAGGGAGGAAGTACAAATTTCATGTCCATCATTGATTATTTCTCACCTACGACCACACAATGGGGGAGACATGCGCTTTTTCAAAAAAACAATCTCTAGTTTTTTTCTATTATTAATGTGCGTATCTTTAGTTTTTCCCAGGTTGTCTGAATTGTGTTGAAATTAACCATGAACATTTTTAAGTAAGCATGTTTTTTTATAATTTGTCTTACGGAACGCTAAATGTCATATACATGGAACAATTGCAGATGTGTATGCAACTGATTCGATCCATGAGAATGAATTTATCTGTGGTTCTTTAGATCAGCTGAGAAATAGTTGCGCACAAGGCCAATGAAGTTGACCTTAAAAGCTAACAAATGAGCTTTATTTGGCTTAATTAACCCCATCAGGCCAGCAATATATATATACTAAACAGTTAGAATTAGCTTGCTTTTAACAAACAACATTTCCTTATCAAGAGAGTTTAGAGAAAGACTAATATGGCATATTTTAGGTTGAGGAAGAAAAGATAAAACATTAAAACTATTGAATGCCGGAACTGACAATCCATAGCGAAAATTTAATGATTGAAACATGTCTTAACATGTTTTAAACACGTTCTAACATGTTATTTCGAAATGTTTGAACATGTTTTGAACATGTTTTAAACATGTTTAAACATGCACGTTAAATGGCACCACGATCTAACATGATCAGTAAACAATCGTGATTAGTCATGTTTGATGATCAAAAAAAGAGTAACATGGTCAATCACATTTTGACATGTTTTTGTTCTATCCAGCTATCATGCTTTGACATGTTTGAAAACGTTGGTCCAGCTGCCAGTTCCAATAAAGATCTTAGTCCTAAATTGAAATTATATTAGTGTCGTATTTTTCTGATTTTGCAATTGAAGTTCTTGAATTAAACTTGAGACAGTTTTGAAAATTAACACAAAGTTAGGGAAATAATAAAAAATAAAAAAGGGGTCATAGGGGACATTTGTATTGATTTAAGTTTATTGTTGCTACGATTAAGATCCTTGAACAAATTGGGCCCCTGACTCTTCAATGTAGATGATTTATGGTACAAATTACATTTTCAAGGTGAACAGGAACCGCAGATACAGATCACCGTGACAACGTGTGGTGAGGACAATGTGCACTTGTCTATTCTTGTCGATTGTAGTTGCCCGTTCTAGAACAATTTTCACCAATTTTCAGTTTGTCGCAGAAACGGCTAGATGTAAAAAATAAACTTGATTGTGGGATATCATGTAACATTTAAAACATAAGCTGAATATAGCTTTTTACAGACATGTATTGTATTATTAGAGCACATGTTTCATTGGCTTCTGTGAGAACAATTTTCAATCATGGCTTCTCGTTGATTGTAAGATCAAGTTGCCCATTTTAGAAGTTTACACAAGCTAGACGTAAAACTTTGATTGTAATTGTTCATTTAAGAGCTTTTTCACAGGCTTTCGGTGGATCATATAAAATGTTCTTAGCGTTGATTGCCGTTGCCCCTTTTAGAAGGTTTTTACAAACTAGATGTAAAACTTTGATTGTTATAGTTCATTTTAGGACATTTTCACAGGTCTTAAATGGATTATATGAAACATTTTTCTCATTAATTGCAGTTGCCAGCTTCAGACCTTTTTACAAGCTCAGTGTAAATCTTTGAGTGTGATTGGTCATTTTAGAACGTTTTCACTGGCTTTTAATGGATTGTATGAAGCACTCTTTTCTTGTTGATTGTAGTTGCCTATTTCAAAGGTTTTCACAAGCTAGATGTAAAACAAAAGAATTGTGTTTATTCATTTTAGAACGTTTTTCACAGGAACTGTTGTAGTGGACCATAGTAGATGTTCTAGATCATTAAACACAGCCCAAAGGACTTTTAAACACCGGCGAAAGTTGAAATTCTTAATGATTTAGCCTTAATGTACTTAATGATTGCCTACCTGCAATTTCATTGGCTGAAAATGTTAGTTGTATTCTAAACAAAGGATGCAGAACTTGCATATTTTCACTGTGTGGAGGTTAAGGCTTTTAAAAGCTTTTTTTGCAATCACTCAATGGTATATGTTGGAGAATGCGCATTTGAAAAGATAAAATGCTATGAACTCTTTTTTCCTTTGTAAAAACCATTCATTATAATGTTGCACTCCTTGTTGTCGTGTGGCAAGAATGACAAGGTTTTGATTGTGTGCAGCATATGTTGTGTTTTTTACATAATGCATATGATACATTGTAGTGCATTAAAATTTCATTTAATTGAAGATATTATTCACTCTTCAGTTTTTATGTGGTCTGCGAGCATGGCAGACAAATAGTGATTACTAGGAAAAATGATTTCAAGACAGACTACAAATTTGTTTTTGCTTCATAATATTTTGATTGGCTTACAGAAATTGACCTTCACAGCGGTGACATCGATGCGACGCTGTCACTGCGCAGCTGGGCTTACGGAGTTCGACCAACTGAAAAGGCAGACAGTCGACTAAGTCTACCCTTGTACCTGAATGCCGGTATTTGCCGCACAATGTTGCTCAGAACTCTCTTTTTTTGCATGGCACTTTGAGTCATGTTTGTTATACCCTTCACATGCAATGCTCACATTCCTTTGGTTTTGTCTAACAGCATCCAGCAGCAGGGCATTCCTGTCATTACTTTTATTTGAGAATTTCTGTACCACCTCAAACTTGAAATTGAGTGTCATGGTAATGACATTTTGAGGATCATTTCCATTGTTGAAAACCTACACAGCATGCCACAATGTTGACATTCAATTCAGTTGATTAAACATACCTATGCTAAAAATATGGTTTTGTTCAACGAGTTTTGCTACCATTGTTGTTATTTAGCTAAATTCCTAAGCATACTTGTTTGACCAAACTAACACACTTGAGTTGATGCCCAATTCTATGGTGGCTGGTAGCATCCATTTTCATTAAGCAAGATTTTTTGTCTTCAGCTTATAAAAAGTCATGGTTAAGCCAAAAATATATGTATTATTTTGCATTCAGACTAGAACATGTCACGGTAAAATACAACTATAAAGAATTTTTTCGATCTTTAATTTTTAAAGATGTTTAAAATTGTATTTATGCTCCAACATTTATTGCCTTACCTGCATGCAACCCTTTATGTGCCAAAGACTAAAAGATCTCACTGAATAAAAGTGGACACTACTGGCAACCATACATTTCACCTTGTTCTTGACAGTGTTTGTTAGTTTGTTAAGATGTCATTATATTGTTACTGAGAATTTATGAGTAGATGAATATTTCAACAATACCATTCTTGATGTTGAAATTTTGTTTTTCATTTTGACTATAAAGCCCTTGTTATAAGTCACAAGTTTGTTATTGCAGAAGTTTGTTCGTTTATATTTCATTTCGGAGCATGGGAGCCCCCATCATTTTGGCATAATCATCATAATTGCAGAAAAAATAAAAAATAAATATTCATAAGGACTTAAATAATTTTATAAGGAATAATATTTAAAGTTCTAAGGGTATTACCTCGGTATACACATCATTTTGCATAATCATATCATTATTGCAGACAATCAGGAGAGTTTTGATCTTGCTGCTGAAAGAGAAGCGTGGGAAGGAATAAAGCCGTCAACCTTCATTGGAACCCGCAGCGAGCCTGTGTCTGGGCGTAGCTCTGTTGTAGGCTCCAGGATGTCCCCAGAGCGATCTAAGTCAGAGGTGAAGGAGGGCTCTCCTAGAACGCCCGTCTTGCAACGTTCTCATAGTTCCCCAGTCTCAGATAGGTCAGATATCAGTGGCCGGGCACGGTCCCGAACTGACCGACCCCTGCGTCCACTGCAGAGCCAGCTGACCCACATGGAGGACAAGGCACAGATAATCCGAGAACAGACGGAGGTTTCCCACATCACAGACAAGGAGAAAACAGATCTAAGCAAGGTTTCCGAGCAGCTCGATACTGAAGTTCAAGACACCAAGTCTGAACAGCTTGGTCTTCAAAAAGAGGTCGTGCAGGAAGAAGTTGAAGTTGAAGTGGAGAGAGTGGTCAGTGAAGAGGAAACTGAGGCGGAGGCACCGTTGCACATGGAGGTCCACATTGGGACAGCTGCAGCGGACTCGCCATCGGAGAACCCACCCTCGGAGTCTCAAACGCCAAAATCTACATCACTAGTAGCGTCCCAACCGCAGTCAGTAACAGGCGATAGCCAAGAAGGTACACTCCGAGTGACTGCCGTGATATCGACCCCACACGTGTGAAATCCTAGAGTTGTTTATCCCACTGTTCTAGTTCTGTTTGTACCATCTAAAATGTTATTCACTATCTGACATGTAGCATTTAGCTAATCATTGGTTGATAGTTTTCCCTTTTCAGCAATGATGTTCTTCCAGAATGAGTTAGCTGTTTAACCTAATCTCTCACGTTAATTAGTCGATAATAGACGATAATATTATTCACAGATTATCTTCCAGGTACTCTTCACAGAAATATTTGATTATGCTTCACTGTTTCATAACAATATAAAAATTGTGACTCTTCGTCAGTGAAAATGAGTTCTGTGGTGGAAAATGAGTATTTTGATTCATAAGCTGACAATTATAGCTAATTTATGAAAATCGGCCCTTTTTTACAGTAGATCAATATTCAACTGATAATCGTTAATAACAGGCAGGTCTAATTTAATAACACTACAAGTAAATAAAAATTATTTAGAGTGGAGTCTGCTACTTAACTCCATGTTTTTTTTTCATCTGTTCATCAAATTGGGATCATCATCAGTTCTGTCGGTATCTACTTATTTCAAACATATTGTATTTGTACGCATATGTGTACATTGCAACCATTGGGTATGACCACTCATATATGATCTATTTATTTGTATGTACTGTATGCATTGTAAACAAAGGCTTTTTTTTCTTATCAAGTCTCATTGATATATGCGTTGTTTTTTCTAGGTAACATTACTGACTCCACAAGATTTATTTTCATAGACAACGTCACAATTTATATTCATGTCTGATCTAACATGTGTTACTACTCACCGTGTGCAGTTGTGTGTGTTTCAGGTTTGATAAGCCCGTTATCATGGCGTTTACTGGCTGGGGAAAAATCAACGTTCATTTAGATTAACCTGCTTACTTCAAAACTTGATATTTGTACCAAATTAGTTTTTTGCACTGTGTATTTATAAAAAAATATATATCGCTATTTTATTAAAACGGAATGCCTAACATGAAATTATTTTATTGACAAATGATTAACAACATGTTTTTTTAACAATAACCATCCTAAGAACAATCACCTAATCAGATGCCGCAATTAAATATTAATGTGCTATTATTATCAAAAAATTAATGCATGCATGCACGTTGCTAAAACTGCTATTTTGAGCTTATAATGGCTGATTAAACTTTTAACCTCAAATGCTTACAACATTCAGCCATCATGTGCTGTATGAGGTTATTAAAGACCTTATACTACTTAACAATTACGTATATGTAACGTAATTGACTTTAGTAACGTAATTGACGTTAGTAATGTAATTGCATTAGTAACGTAATTGACAATAGTAACGTAAATATGTGGCATTATGACATTACAGAGTCCCCAAGATCTGTAACAGAGCAGGTTATCATTGACAAGTTGACGTCCCATGCAAGTCAGATTGCAGACAGTATTCTCTCGCAGAATGACAGTGGACAATTTCTGGAAGAAGATATCAGGGTAAGCTGTCATTCTTTAAGCTATCATGTTTTGAACTATCATCTCTAAAGCTGTAATGCCTTGAGCCATCATGCATTAAGTGTTAACGATAGACTAAGATACGTTCTTTTAGCTCATCTGATGTTAGAAAATGAAAATAAAATGACTAGTATTTTCACTTCAGTTTTCTTTACAGTGTCATCGATTAAAATAAAAATGATTTTTTTATCGATATATTAATTTTAAATTTTACTTTGTTGAAATTGTGTTTTTTTATGTGTGAATTAAAATGAATATGCATGATTTGAGTTTGTATTAACTGTTTTGAAGCTGAAAATTAATAAAAGGTGTGATAATTTACATTCAGCTAATTTGACGCTGCGTGTAAGGTCAGGTATAACTATTGAACGTAGATTGCATGATGTATAATTATTTGGACTGCATGACTATATTGAGTCTCCTGAGGTCTGTTTCTCCAAACTATGACTCAATGCGTGTAAGGGTTGTTTCAAACTGTAAAAATATCTGTCCCTTCATCAACCGCTATATAAGATTAAATTAATTGTATGAAAATCTAACCAAAGATGTGTACCTGAATATTTTGGGACATTGATCTTGTCGTAGAATAATAGAAGTATAAAGCATGTAGCCATAATCTAATTAGACTATAGTGACGCAGATCTAACATTATTATGTATCTAACTGCAGTATGATTTAATGCATATAGCAGTAAGGTGGTTGACCATCGTCCTGTCGTCCATCAGCAGCATTACCGGTCATCTGAAGGAAGATATGGCTGTGTGTGCAACTGATCCAATACAAAAATGAAGTGAAAAAATTAAGGCTCCAAAATTGTATTAAATTTTTGCATTTGTAATGATATTTTTTTATAAAACAGTGTATGACATTGACATCTTATCCTAAATATGATTTCATATTTAATTTCTGATGAAAGTGTAATGCCGTTAAGAGATAAAAGTTTAAACAGTTTGTGTGAATTATGTTTTAAATACAATTTTCGAAGTATATCTTGGTATAGATTAGGTTGGAAAAGTTGTACACACGGCCATATCACTTTGAAAAACAAAGAAACGAGCAAGGTTATGATCTTTAGTTAGATTGTAGTGTGTGATTATTTGACTAACCTTTGCAACTCCTGTAGCGAGCAGCGGCACTCTGGATGGACACACACCCGCCTCGTGACATCTCGCGGAGCCAGTCCGTGCAGGACTTACCTGACAATGTAAGGTTACCTCCCCTTGTCAACCAATCACATACCTCCCCCTTCTTTCTTTCCTGTACATAATAACATTTATTTTTAAATTTAGTTATTCATTTATAATTTGTTTATCCTTTTTTTATAATCCAACTAAATGTTACTTCCCCTTGTCAACCAAGCACATAATTCCCTCGTCTTCCTTTCTAATGAATTATTACTGCATCATAACAAATTTTTTTTTTATTTAGTTATTTATTTACATTTTTCTTTTTCTTTTTATTATCCAGCTGATGGTTACCTCCCCTTTTTAACCACTCACATACCTCCCTTGTATAATTTTCTAAAGAATTCTTCCTGCACATCATAACATTTTAAAGTTTTGTATATCAAGTTATTTATTTTCTTTTTTTCTTTTTATTATCCAACTTCTGTTTACCTCCCCTTTTTAACCATTCACCCTCCTCCATCGTCTTTTTTTCTAAAGAATTATTCCTGCTCAATATAACATTTATATTTTCCAATTCAGTTATTATTTTTATTTTTTTTACCTCAACAATATATGGTTTAACCTCCCTTTGCAACCAAGCACTAACTTCTCCTTCTCCTTTTTTCTCCTATATTATTTTACCAGTGAAATGTTTAAAAAAAATAAAAATATCCAAATTAACTAATCCTACTTTCGGTCAAGTTTTTCTCAAGATTTTGACTTTATCATTGGTTTATTGCCCTTATATTTAATTATCTGAATCCATCTTATTCTTAACCTAAGTCCTAATGTCACTGTATTTTTTTACCGATATACCCTGTCTTTTTGTATTATTGTTTTTGTATTAAAGTCCTTAGACCTAAATTCCACCTAGTTTTTAATTTCATATTAATCAGTTTAATTGTACATGTCACTATATCCCTTTTGTTCAAACAGTATTTAACCAGATGTATATACAAATTTTCATGTCTTTTCTATTTAATGTGTGTATATATATTTTCTATCTTCTTTACATAGTACAAGCGGTTTTTGGTATAATCAATTTTTTGTCCTGTCTTTGCTACACAATTTTAGTATGTTTTTTTTTTTCTTATATATTTATTTGTTGTTGCTAGTTCTTTATTGTTAGGTTGCTCATGCAGTACATGTTGTATAATTATAAAAACAAATCTCATTAGCACCTTAACGTGGTATGTTTTCTGTTACTTAAAAGAGGGAATTTCAGAAATCATTGACAAGTGAGATTATATTTATACCCCAGGGGGCTAACCCCAGGGGGCTATACAGGATCGGCATTGTCCTGTCTGTCTTTTCATTCTTGGACATCGAAACAAGTCCTATTTTCTCCATAACTCCATACTTTGTTGAGGTCTTTGCTTCACAAATAATTGACTGTGTTGAGGAAAAGTGCTGTGCAAAAGAGATATTATTTTGTGTATGGTATTTTTAGAGTTGTTGCCCTTTGATTATTTTAATTCTAAAAATAGAACTAAGGACCATTAACTTAATTCAAGCCTTCTCATGACATAGAGCATTCAAGGAGCATACATCACTCCTAGTGATACTTGGTATAACAAAAAAAGTGATGTGGGGGGTGGGGGGTGGGGTTCATCACATCCACTGATAGCTCTAGTATTATTTATGAAAATTTACTTGTGCAAGTATGTGAGTAATTGTAAACTGTTGTTTAAGTTCCTAAGAATATCGAGACTTCATGTCATGGTAAGTTAATGTCACCATTGAACACTATGTTCGGGTTCATTTTCTGGTACAGGGCAATGAGGGTCAGATGGTAAAATAACCTCAAATAAGTGTGACATTGGGGACTTTAAAGGGGCTAGACACCAGATGGTCCCAAAAATTGGCAAACGGGTTAATATAATAAACAATCAATCATCAACCATTTAATGCTGTCTCATCTGTGTTTCCACTTTTAAATTAGTGCATAATGGTTTCCCAGTTTAAGTAATACCTGTGAGTACCGATAAATAAACTAATGCTATTTTTAACTTTACTGGGATTTACTTGGTAGATAACAAAAGTAAATTCAGAATTGGAAAAATGTGCAAAAAACTGTGAAAGATACAGGTGTCATAACTCATAAGTGATGTGATACCTCAGTAAGTATGATGCAATGCATTGTACACAATTATGTCAAAATTAAAGTTTTTGACAATTTTTTTTTCTCTATCAATTGAATCATCTGTTGTCTAACCCCTTTAATGGATACTTATTGGAAAAATGTTTCTATGTGGTATACAAGGAACAAGGATCTGAAAGGGCACATACATGTTGTATTATATGTCTTAAATTGTTTGAAAAAAATTATATTATGTTGTAATGATGGTTTAAAGAAACTTAAGACAACACTTGCGTCTTTACCATATTTTAACTTAATATCTTTACTCGTATATAATAAAAAATATATAACATACATGGTTACTTTTGGAAGTATTGTATTATAGCCATTGTTGTTGTTTTTTATACAATTTTAAACCGTGTTAAAGTAAATAAAGAAATAAATTTGATTAAGCAGTATAAAGTTTAAAGTTACCTATTTATTTGTATTCTGTAGGTTTAAAAAGAAACAAATTTAATTATAAAAAATGTTTAAAAAAAAGATCTGTAAATTTCGTTTAGGGAAATCTAAACTGAAAATTCTAATAAATTCATTTTATATTAATTTTTTTTTTTGTCATTATATATACTGTCTTTTTATAATAATAAGTTTTCTCCATGGAAAAAAACATTTTCTAGATGAATGCTTCTTTTTCAGAATTTGCTATAAAGTTTTTAAATCAAAGTATCTGATATACAGATAATAATGTTTGTCATTTCATCCAGCTATCAGTAATAATGGTAAATTTCAGTGCCTCATTGGCACCATATATTTTGGTATCATTTGAATTAGGGCTTGCAAAAAAATTTGTCTAAAATCTTGTTAAAAATACAGCAGATCACGAGTGTATCCATTTAACTTCCAGAGCAGTAGCGAGTTAAAAGTTAACCATGATGGTGTTAACAATGTATTAACTTTAATAAAATTCTAAACAATAATCAATTAGCCCATTATGCAACCATTCATGGTCAATGATTGTTGTTTGTTTTGATTGTATGTAGGCTTGCTTTGATAATGCTATATATATATTATGTTTGGTGCTTTTTAAAGTACTAGTAGCTCTATGATTCATTACGGATAATAATCTTAATTTCAGATACTGGTAGATTTAAAACTTAAACTTGAAAAGTCGGAATGCTATTTAACCATAAAATGTGATGCATAAGTTATGAATATGGTAATTAACAAAAACAAAATTAATATAAATTACGACTAATTATCAACACATAGAAATAACAGATTTACTCTAATCAAATAGAATAGCACAGTAAAATACACAAAGCATGTATTGTATGATAAATATTACATGTATTTTTTTCAAAAATTAGTCCACTTTAACCTGTTCATTGCAAATGTGTGTGTGTTACAGACGGTCATCCAGGAAGTGATGAAGGGTCAAAAGAGGAAGAGTGCTGGGCCCACAGTGGCCGAATATCGTGACAAGATCAGGGGAAACATCATCACCGCCCGTGAGTCCCAATTATTCAGTTCTGGGCTCCGTTTAAATATGATATCTTAAACCTTACGCTGCTTTAAGGTGCTTGGGTTCAACCAAAATGTTGCGTTCAGAATCTATGCGATAAATGTTCTTATGATATTTTTTATTGAAACACGTTTTATGTTAAAAACTGAGTTACGCCTAGAAAGTTACTATCTTAGGTCTAACAATATTTATTGAAATAGGTTTCTCATTTCTAGTAGGCCTATTCAACATATAACTATTTGTGATAACATTATCCACCAGGTAATAAATACATTTTTTTAAATGTGTAACCAGTCATATCAAAACTCTGTTTTCACCATTCCATAGGGTTTTTTTATATTTAAGAAATATAACACACCACTAAGGGTCATATGACATTATAAGGACCGGCCAGTCAGCCCCCGAAGGTGTATATGGACCGAGGCGTTAGCCGAGGTCCATTCACCTTCGGGGGCTGATTGACCGGTCCTTATAATGCCATATGGCCCGAAGTGGTGTGTTATATTTCTTATATTATACCGAACACTTTTCATTACTATTCAATATTTTTAAAGCGATTTAATTGTGTTTTATTGAACAAAGCTAAAAGTGTTTACTTGCGACAAGTTTTCGCCGTTGTGAAAATAGCATGCCGCACTTACCAATTGTACAGTATGACGTCAGCGGTCCATATTACATTTTTGGCGAGGTCCGGACCGGCTAAAATATAATATCGACCGCTGACGTCATAAAAATAGATTTTCATCAAAATACAGTAATATACGGACCGATCGAGTTTATATATATAAAGAAGGGACAAATTTAAGTGAGGTATAATATTCTTTTATAGTCTTACTGAAACCGCAAAACAAGAAATAGTATATCATCAAGATGTTCATTAAAATACGCATTTGCCATTATAGTTTTTACAGTCACACTTGATTTTTTCAACCTTTCACTATGATTGGAGTTTCTTAAGAAAGACCTGGGTCATGCATAAATGAAACGCGAATTCAAATTCTTGATGATTTTTTTTTTATATATGTGAAAATTATTACAACCAAAATCATTACCACAAAAAATAAACTAATAATAAGAGGAAAATGTAATCATATGAATTTATTCTTATTTTTCATGGGCTTCATGGATTGTAATATCATGGCCTGAAGCGTTCATGCTACATTTACATACAAAAGATAAGGTCTTATCCTGAACATTTGTACAAAAATAATGATACCATTCTGTCCTTGCTCTATATAGTTGCCAAGGCTACAGGACTGAGTGAGGCAGACATTCCAACAGACGCTGAGCTGGACCCAGCACTCCTTGAGCAGCTGGCCAACCAGAACCTCGCGCCGGAAGATATTGAGATTTATCATGATGAGGAGACGGGGCGCAGCTATATCCGTTCACGGAATCGTGTAATCAATGAGGCGATGGGAGGCGTGGAGCCGGGACATATATATCAGCCTGCAGGAAGTAAGTAACTGAACTTGAATCAAGGCAGGATATCACAAAGAAACTTGCATCATATACAGGTATCCCCCTTCAAATAGTCTGTTGTCTTGATTTTTTTGTCTTTTTTGACACTTAGTCGTTTTTCAAAATAGTGGAAATACTGACATTTTTCATTTCTATAATATGATGGCATCGGAAAATGTTACCCATATTAAATCCATTGCTCTTTACATTCATAAACTCATGTTAGCTATAGATAACACTTAACTTGTTAACCAAGAGACACAACTCTTATTTAGTTACATATATGCATTTTGTTATATTTGATTTGCATTGTAACATGTATTATGGGCTGGAGGCCTTTCATTGAATAAACTTTCGTTCGTATCAAAGGTTTGGATTTAATTTAGCATCTCCAACCATGATGCAACATTTTTCTACCATAAACTTATACAATACAAAAAGTAATTGTTAGTGCACCAACAACCGGATTTATTGAAATTAAATTTTGCACACATCATGCTTAATTGCGAGCATTTAATTTCAATAACAGGTAGTGGATTATTTAACTATTTTGTTCCATATTGTCATATTGGGTTGTATCAGGGAATAGCATTGTATTTTATCAGCATGGTAGAAATAGCACAGTTAAAGTCTGCCTTCTTATGAGAGTCAATTGTTGATGAAAAAAATCAGCAAACATGGTTTAATGCATGGTGATGATGAACTATATATTTAATGTTCAGCAGTGTTGCAAATGGGCAACTGGCAATTGATTAAGTTTATGTCTTGGCTTAAATTTTTTCCATTTTAAATCCTTGTTATTTCTTATCTTAAATATGTACAAAATGCGTTTGTAGAGCAAGTGAAATGGCTAGATATCCCAGATGAGAAGGATATTTATACACAATGGTCTCGCACGGGTAAGGCGTTACATAGGTCGACAAGTAGTCATACCCTTTCGACCAGGTCTCTCTAGGTCTCAACCTTTTTTATTGTGCCTGTCTTTTTTCAGGGTTCTTAGTAGAGATGTCATAGACATTTGTTTAATTGTTTTAGTTTTTAGCTGTTTTGTTTGTCAAAGAAAAAAAAAAATTATTGTCATACCCTTGCTGTCTTTATAGTCTTTGTCATTGTTGTGCAGAAACTGTTACCGTTGTCATAACTAAAAAACTTCACATATAATTTTCACATCAAACTTGTACACAAGTTACCAGTAACAAAAGGCACACATTAAGCCATGCCCATTAATCCAGCTTTAGGTTGTCCGGTTAGCGCACTCACTTCTCAAGAAGACAACCTGGGTTTCGATATCTGGCCTGGGTACATGTGAGTTTGGTTGGTGGTGGCAAAAATGAACAAGTTGTTTTTTTCCGGGATTTTCAGTTTCCCCCCACAACACAAGACCACACTCTCATGCAACATTGTGTCAAAGAGATTGACGTAGTATTTTTTTTGAGTTATGCCCCTTTATCTACTGATAAACAAAAACAGACAAGTGTTCAAGCATTTACTTTGTATATCTCTTGTTGTTATTTGTATTGTTATAGAGACTTGTTTTACCACAATAGCTAGTTCTGTATCTTGTTCAGTAGTTTTAATTTTGTATTTATACCAGAAATATGATGTTATTTTTTCAAGATTTGATTTAATTCTTATTTTTAGCTCATCTTTTATCCAAGAACAGGTGGAGATACTATCATAACCCTGGTGCTGTTTTTTTAGCATCATAGTTGCCAGGCAAAATCTTTAACCTTGGCCCTACCTCAAAAACTGGTCATTATATTCAACTGAAACTTGGTACACATGTTGCAAGAACGAATTATTTCATGTATAGCAAGGCCCATAACTGTTTCATTATAGTCAAGTTATGCCCCTTGGTCAAATGAAACATTCAGAACACCTCAGGATGTATTTTTATCAATGTATTTAAGTGTATGTTTTTGTTACATTTTCAATGTATCTTAACCTAAGTGTATGTAGTTTTGTTTTGTTCTATATATAGATTTTTGATGTGTTCTTTTTTTCTATTTTTGTTTTAACCAGTATTTATTTCAGATAGTAATACATTAAATCTAAGCATTAAAACTGATAAATATTGAAATGAAAATAATAATAAAAATTATAGTGAATTCAATTATAAAAAAAAATGCTGAAAATTGTCTACATTCTACACCGAAAAGTTATAGGAACAATTGTTCTTTTCTGAGTGTCTCTTCTTCATTTGTCAGTGTTGTTAACATTATATTTTTAGATTATTCTCTAAATTGATTAGCAATGTTAGTTTGCCTCTCAATATGTATTTCATTTATCTTCAATTCAACATCAATATTTATATATTCAAAAGATGACATAGATGTATGTTCACAAAGACAAAATTAAAAAGGCACTTACAGACATTAATAAAGAGGCAGATAGGACCTTTTTGCTGTTTAGCCTTGATAATATGCAAATTATTATAGATGTTTAATATTCATCCAACCAGATGGACGCACACGGGAGATTAAGACAATTTAAATTTCAAACTTCGAAGTTGAACCTAAATGAGGTTTTGTAGAAAATTCTTCACTTGAACCAATATTTTCAGAGGAAAAGCTGGCTTGATGTTCAAATTTATACGAAGTTATGGAAAAACAGTCAACCATTTTGCAAAACGTCTGGTATATGAATGTAACGGCCCATAATTACTGAGTGATGCAAACATTTACAGTGACATAAGTTTGGAATAGATTGTGTCCATCTTTTCTTGTCATAACTAATTATTGGTCTCAACTAATTCTGCTCTTCTCTACATTTTTAGAAGCAGACGGGAAACGTGTGTCCATCCCAACGGACCGAAAAACTCATGATCTTGGTGAGATTGGCGTTGTCAACTACGGGGGAGCAGAAAAACCATCATCTGACAAGGCGCCATCAGAAAAGACTCCCTCCGAGGTGGGATCCAAGAAGGGATCAGTTGTGGGATCCAAAAAGGGTTCCATTGCAGGTATGAACATTAAATCATTGACTTTTCATTGATTTTTATTTTCAACCTGATGTGTTGGAATTTTAGGTGCTTGATAGTGCTGTGTGGCTCTTTCTATTATAAATGTGTGCCCTACATTTTCAGCCAATCACGAGCGCTAGATTAAAATGTTACTTAGTTTCTTGATTGTAAGAATAATTACTTATAATTGCTGAAGATAACTTGAATGATAAAGTAAATTGCTTTAACTCTGCAGGCGGATATAGCCATGCCTACTGTTTGCAATTTTAGTGTCAACGTTGATTTAAATGACCTCACCATATCAGGGGGGGGGGGGGAGGGCATGCAGTGATTGACAGGTCTTTTTGACGGTGCAAGGGCATAATTTTAAACCTGATGCAGTTTATTACGTTTGATATTACTATAATAGTTTTTAGACTTATGGCTGTTGTGTTTGCTGACTTATTAACATACATAATGTGGTTATATGTTTTACAGCAGGGGATGAGAGTTTAAGGTCAGGGGCTTCCGGAGAACAAGGTGACCTACAGAAGGTCATGGCCGACCTTGAGCAGGTTGATTAATCTTTATTATTTTACATGAAATGACCTTGACAGGCTGACCTTCACCTTTACTTCATATTGTCAGTTTCTTCTATGATTTGATAGTACATGTATGATAATATCTGGCTTATCTGTACCATGGTGTAATGTATCTTAATTTTTGGCATAACTTAATCGCTTCAGGATATTCACCTGAAACTTAGTACACAGGTTAATGATAAAATATTGTATATGACCTGTAGCCAACTAAATTAAATGGACAAGCATTGGCATCCGCGTGTATAGTTATTTTGTTTTGTCTGGTTCTTCATTCTGCTGGGGTTTTGCATCAAAGTGGTCAAACTAATTGAAAATCAGTTATATTATTTTCTCTTTTCTTAGCTTCGCCACTCATCCTTTGAAACATGGGTAACTTATATCTATGTGTAGAATTTGTACATCTGTTGTCATGACAATCACAGCCATTTCTGTATTGTTTCCAATTAGTCATGTACCAGCATACTTATATCTATTGTAATATTTTTTAATTGTCACTTGAATTTAACTACTCATGAAATGTGATGTTTTCTGCATTATTGTTGACATCACATTGGCAAAATTCAGTCTGGTTTTCACGCACACCTGGTTTTTCTGACAATACTCTTTAAATATGTTAATTATAACGCTAAAACCTGTTATACAAATAACTGTGAAATAAATCAATCCTTTTTATGCAGGCTGGTTCCCCTTCACGTTCTGGTGAGGGTGTCAGCTTAAAGAGTGGAAAAAGCGGGGACAAAAAGTCACAAGTTTCAGAGAAGAAGAAGGACGAATTTGTTGTGGGTAAGTCACATGATTAAGATTGTTAAAATCACATTATCTTTGTTGTTAGTCATATTATCATAGATATAAGTCATCGATGTCATCTTGGATATAAGTCATATTATCTTTGATGCAAGTCATGTGATCTTTGATACAAGTCATGTTATCTTGGATATAATTCATATGATCTTGGATATAAGTCATGTTATCTTGGATATAAGTCATGTCATCTTGGATATAAACCATTTCATATTAGATATAAGCCATGTGATATTGAATATAAGTCATGTGATCTTAGATATAAGTCATGTTATTTTGGATGTAAATTCATTTTATCTTGGATTTAGGTAATATTGGATATAAGACATATGATCTTGGATTTAGGTCATGTAATATTGGATATAAGAATATGATCTTGGATTTAGGTCATGCAATCTTGGATATAAGGAATTTCATCTTGGATATGAGTCATGTGATCTTGGATATAAGTATTTAATTTTTAAAATATCTTTGATTAAAGTCATGTGATCTTGGATATAAGTCATGTGACTTTAGATAGAGGCCATGTGATCTTGGATATAAGTCATGTGATCTCTGATATAAGTCATATGGCTTTAGATAGAGGCCATGTGATCTTGGATATAAGTCATGTAATCTCTGATATAAGTCATATGGCTTTAGATAGAGGCCATGTGATCTTGGATATAAGTCATGTGATCTCTGATATAAGTCGTGTGGTCTTAGATAGAGGCCATATGATCTTGGATGTAAGGAATGTAATCTCTGATATAAGTCATATGGCTTTAGATAGAGGCCATGTGATCTTGGATATAAGTCATGTGATCTCTGATATAAGTCATATGGCTTGAGATAGAGGCCATGTGATCTTGGATATAAGTCATGTGATCTCTGATATAAGTCGTGTGGTCTTAGATAGAGGCCATATGATCTTGGATATAAGGAATGTAATCTCTGATATAAGTCATGTGATCTAGGATATAAGTCATGTGATCTAGGATATAAGTCATGTGGTCTTAGATAGAGGCCATATGATCTTGGATATAAGTCATGTAATCTCTGATATAAGTCGTGTGGTATTAGATAGAGGCCATATGATCTTGGATATAAGGAATGTAATCTTGGATATGAGTCATGTGATCTTGGATATAAGTCAAGTTTTTGTTGTCTTTGATAGAAGTCATGTGATCTTAGATAGAGGCCATGTGATCTGGGATATAAGTCTTGTGATCTCTGATATAAGTCATGTGATCTTGGATATAAGTCATGTCATCTTGGATATAAGTCATGTCATCTTGGATATAAGTCATGTGGTCTTGGGTATAAGTCATGTGATCTTGGATATAAGTAATGTCATCTTGGATATAAGTCATGTGATCTTGGGTATAAGTCATGTGATCTTGGATATAAGTCATGTGCTCTTGGATATTAGTCATGTCATCTTGGATATAAGTCATAAGATCTTGGATATTAGTCATGTGATCTTGGATATGACACATGATAATTGATTAAAGAGCAGCAAGTGGCAGAGAAGAAGAAGGAATTTGTTGGTTTGTAAGTCACATGATTTAAGATGTTCATCATTTCATTTAGGATATATAAAAGTATTTGTATGTCACTAAGGGTATTGACAGAGTAAGTCACTTTCAACGGCACAGAATTTGCACATTACTTGTGCAATGTTTCACAATTTTAACTATGATGTTTTTTTCAAAGTTTTCTTCATTACTAGCCATTAGGAATAAAAGTAGTTTTAAAAAAAAAAAATTAAGGCTAAAAATTATAAATAAGCAAGAGGTTTGATCTAAGATATAGAGGAATTTCAGCTCATAAATTGCAGTTAAATTTTGATTTCATAATTTATGACTAAATGATGTATTATAGAGTACAGAGATTGACCTTAAACCACTTATTGTTTAGTTTGGAAAATACTTAAGTTTTGTTTTAAGTTTATCTTACTGTTTAAAAAGTCAAGTATCATGAAAATCCTTTTAAATGACCTTACTTATCTTTATTGATATATTAAAACATTTAATCATTTTAGAAATATTTTTATGACTGACTGTATTTTTTCAATCCCGTGTAGAGTATCCCTATGTTGAGATTTATAATGTACCACTGATCAGAAATTAGGTTCTTACCGTCTTGAAGTGCTTGAATATATTAATATCAAAAATAAAAGTAAAATTGTGATGATCATCAATTAATTAGATAAAGGTTAATTGGATAAATAAAAAAGGTAAGTTAATTGATTTCCATCCCTGTGATAAATGCTTTTATTCATAGGTCATGAGTTGTTAAAATCAAAATTAATCGTGAAGTTTTTGAAGCAACCCAATGGTTCCAAATGGGTTTGAAAATGCAAAACATTAATTTCAATATAAGTTAAATCACCGCTACAGACTAACAATAGTTTGAGTTATTTGAATGCGCTGTTTGTGCTAATGCATGTTGAGTTCCAGGTTTTCAAAAAAGAGTTTCAAGTGTTTAAATATTAAGCATGTATGAAACACTTATTATTTTGAGTTTTTTTGAAAGAAAAAAATTAAGGTATTGTCATGGTCCTGGTATCTTTCTCATCATCAAGGCGGTGTTATGAAAACCTTTAACTTTGGCCATAAATCAAAAAACTTTCAATATATTTAAATGAAACTTAGCAGCAGACAAATACACCTTTTTAAGCTCATAATGATGGCTATAATAATTGTTGAGATATGCCCCTTTTTTCAATGAAAAAAGGACAGACAAGCATTGGTGTCCTTTTCAATGCTCTCTTGTTTCTTAAGTGCAGGTGGACTGTTGGCTGATGGCTGACTATTGGTTGAGTTGGGGTTGGGGTTTTGGTGTTGCATAAAATTATTTTACTGAGCAAAAAATTAAATAAACTGATTTATGTGCATGTTGAACATTGAACTTTGAATGTGCCAAACACTTATATTACGACTTGGCTCTGCTGTTTTTTGCATGACAACTGATTGAATGAGTTTGAGATTTAATTTTGGTGAGTTGAGTTGAGTTGAGTTGACTTTCCATAGGCAAAGTGCAGAACAAGAAAGAATTGGAAGAGCTCTACTATCGATCACCGGAGCCACCCGAAGAGAAGAAACCCATCGGTAACCCACCTACTTCAGAGCCACATTTATGATCACTAAATATTGGGTGCTGTGGTGTCACCTCTACTAATCAAGTTTTATTTTATTTTTAACCTCATTATTAATCATGTTGTTGTTATGATGAAATGTAACAGAACTACCACTCAAAAAGAAGCCCTTTGGTACTTCAACTTAACTTCTGGATGGTCGCTTAATATTTGGTGTCCTGGTCTTATACTCTTTTTTTGCTAACTTAAGGTTTGGTTTTGTTATTAACATCACAATTAATATATATCTACTCACCAAATAAAATATATGCTCTTACAATGAGATATTGTGTTAGAGTATAATTTTTTAGCAGAATTGACATTAAATCTCTTCTGCGTTTGAGAGGTTTGGGGTTTTAAAGACTATGAACTCATAGTAACTGTTCAGTCGAAGCAAATTGTTAGCTCTCCTCTTAACACTGACAAGTTCACAGAAAACAGTTCTATTCTAATTCTTACTCCCCAAATAAACAATTTAACCTTTATACCCTCATAATTGTTATCAAACCCACTGATACCAACCAACTACTGTAACAAGCAAATTAACATGAACCAAATAATACAAAACCAAATTATAACATTATTTTTCCTCTAATAAACAAAATTTACAAAAAATATTTAATATTAAAACATTGGTACCTTTTTTAATGAAGTATCATTAATGAATTTTTTTAAAAAGTGTCTTGTTTAAGTCTATGAAATATGAAATATTTTATAGCAATAAAGATCTTAAGTGATTAGTAATTAGCCCCTCTTCAAGGATTGTAAATATGTTATGAGCAAACTATGATGTGTCTGATTTGCTCGTTCAGAGGAGAAAAAGCCTGTTAGAAAGCCCTCAGTACAGCCATCGGCCACGAAAGAAAAGACTAAGGAACCAAAGGAAATGAAGGCTGGTAGGTCCCTTTGTCATCACCCCTTTACCCCTGGAAAAAGCACACAAAACACACACCTAAAAGGATGATATGTTCTTTCTGTTCTCCAGTAAAATATTTCCCTACCATCATACAGGGCCCATTGTGCTAATGACTGGCCCCTATATATCACAAAAATACAAAAACATATAATAATGTTAAATCTCAATCATGTCTGACTTAAGACTCAGGAAAGCTGATATTCAAAATGTTAACAAATAATTTAGGTAACAATTTTGTGTAATATTTCAACAAAATCTGCCTAAATAACAGTGGCACATCATGCTGGTAATATATCAAGCAATGTTCACTATCAATGTCCAGCTAGAAAAACATTTATGAGAAAATTAAGATTTTCATTTCTTCATAACAGCATCCATCATGCAAGTCAATGACATTATGTGTATACAATCCCTGTTCCAATGTTTAGTAAATATTGGGTCAATGTCAGGAATTGCTTCGGACACAACATACGGTAGATCTAGTGTTTAACATTAAAAAATGAACACAATTAAACATTGTCATGTACATTGGAACATCATCAAAAATTACTCCTGCGTCTTAGCAATTATTGTGTGCCTGAATTTCAAACAATATACTTTTGTCTCCTAACAGTCAATCTTTTTTTACTATTTCAACTTTTCTTTAATTTAATTTGTGAGTTATCATAACACTTATTTTGTTGTTAGACATGTTTAGAAATTAGAATTTTTGGTGTTCATTTGGAATATTGGCAACATAGATAAAAATGCATTCATCACATAATTATGCAAAATATTTAAGATATCTATTTTTTTTAATGAAATAATATAACAGGTATATTAATAATGTTACTTTAAACCTAAAAATCCTCTTTACGCATGGCATTGACTCTTGATTTCTTATGTTAAATGTATGTTCATAGAGTATAACATGTGTGAGAAATAACTTAATTCATAATATACATGTATTGTAGACCTGATTAAACAGCGTACATCTGTTGACAAAGGTAATGTTACACTCTGCAGTGCCCTTCCCCTACAAGCGTGCGGTCAGGGTTGGATTGACGCTTGGCAATGAAACATGAGCATTGTAGATTGCCTAAATATCAACAGGGTTTCGTTTTGACATCGTCTGTTATTGAAAAGAAGTCTATGTATTGACTTGGTGTCGTTGTTGTTCATGTCATCAACAACGACGTGCAAACATCTTAGACTTGGCCATAACGCATAAAACATAACTCATAAAACATTCAAGACATTCAAAACAAACTTGGGAAACATGTTATAGAGCCAATACGCGCAACACATGTACAGAAGTGTTTGTTTATAAAAACTCTACCATGTATGTATGGATTATTGATTATTTTTGGCATCACTAAAATACTAAATTTTGTGTACATAGTCATTAAGTACAAAGCTCATGGTAAAAGAGACCTCACAAATTTAAGGCAATCTACAGAATATAAGTGTTAAATCAAGCGTCTCTTCACCCTGACATCAAGCTGATCCATTTTCCTCCCACTGTTTGGTATAAAAAAAATGAAACCAAACCAGTGTTTGATTTTAAAATGCCTTCGTTGTACAAAGTTCATTTCCCCAAAGTAACTTTGTTAATACTAATGTATATTGAGGAATAATATGTTTATAAACTTACTGAACTGAAAGATTGCATGATATCATCCATGTTTAAGTTGTTCGTTATGTTTCTCTACTAAACTCCCTTGTTTTGTTTACATCTAATATCAATGATTACCGATTCAAAAATGGTTCAAAATGATTTAATTATTTATAAGGTTATAAAATCAAAAGCTCCCTCAAAAACTTGTAAATGTATAAAAATGATGGCCTACGACTTCATAAACATTGTTATAAAATAGAACCTACAAAGCCCAAAACACCTCAGTCAAAGAAGTCAAAAGAACCCACGTTGGTACCACCAAAAGAAAAGGAGCCACCGAAAGAAAAGGCGCCACCAAAAGAAAAGAAGCCTAGCACGCCAATGAAAAAGGAGAAGGTTGAGGCTGCTCCTGCTCCGGCAGCACCTGTTAAGGCGCCAAAACCTCCACCTGGTACTGGAGCACAGCGTTGTTTAACCTGAGTGGTGGCAGTGTTCACAAGATTCAGTTTTTTTTCCAGAGCACCATGAGTTTATGCTGTTACTTTTTGACCAGCCTTGGTTTGAATCTCTTGAGTGGCACAAACAATTTGATGACTTTTATCAACCACACACTATAATTCATGTTACATGCTCTCTGATTGGATGAAAAATATCATTCATCCAATGAACATTGACCTATCATCTCATCAATCTACTTGACACTAATGTAACGCAATTATCCTGCGTATTAAAACAGTGTGATAGGCATGTGTAGTTCATACACATCTTTAATCAAAACTGCAATAAGGCTTCTGAGTTGTTGGGGCATAATACTATAAACATGCCCTCTGAAAAAAACTGCTTAAATGAATTTTTTTTTTTTTGTTTTTTTAAATTTCGAAAGAAATATTTGTCCCAAACTGGGAGACCGGGGGTTGCAAACTTCCAAGGGACCCCCCCCCCCCACCAGGCGATATGGCATGTATGATTCAATGAAGACTCTTCAAGTGATGACTAATTTTTGTTTTGGTGACTGGTTCATTTTTATTGACTTTCAGCATCACATGTTTTCAGCGCTGATTATATTTGAAGGTGCCAAACCTTGTTGGGGGGTTGGCTCATAATAATTTACAGGTTATATAACAAATAAAGGTGTAAGTGAAATATTTTAAGATATGCCAGAATCATGACCCTGATGGCATACATTCTTTTACTGCATCTTTGCGTATTTAATTTGATGATCACTTCACACTTGGCTTTCACAATTGGTTGATGATATTTATCACTTCACACTTGTGTACGTCACTTTTTGGCAGGCTCTACCGTTGACCATACAAAGGAGAATTCCAAACTCTACGGGCTCGGATCAACGGGCTCAAAAACAGCGCGTAAGACTCCCTCAACACTCGTAGATGATCCCAATCTTATATAGATATATATATTAGCATGCACTTCTCTTTTTATCATGCCTTTCTTTATATTCTGGTGACAGCATGTAAAAACACCAACATTTTGTAGATATCTCCATGTAATATAGACATATGTAAGCATGCCCTTCTCTCATTATCATGCTGCATTATACTTTTCTTTTTATCATGCCTTTCTATATATTCTGGCAACAGCATGTAAATACACCAACAGTTTGTAGATATCTCCATTTAATATAGTAAGCATCTCACTTCTCCTCCTTATCATGCCTCATGCACTTAAGTTCTCTTATCATCATGCATTTCATTATATTCTGGGGACAGCATGTGCGAAAACCAAAAATTTGTAGATATTTTCTTGTTATATAGCAATGCGTTAGAATACACTTCTCTTTTTACTATGCCACATGCACTTCCATCATATCATGCAACATGCACTTCTCTTAATGTCATGCTGCATGCATTTTACTTTTTGCCATGCCACTTTTCATGCCACACACAATTTTCTTATTACCATGCCAATAGGAATTCTCCTATTATCATGCTATATGCACTGTTTTATTACAATGCTTCTTGCACTTTTATTTATATGATGTCACATGCACTTTTCATATTGTCATGTGACATGCATTTTTAGCTCGACTATTCGAAGAATAGGTGGGTTATACTACTCGCCCCAGCGTCGGCGTCGGGGTCCGGTTAAAGTTTTAGGGCAAGTTGGGATTTTCACTTATAAGTCCAATACCTTTCATTCAATTGAGTTAATACTTCACACATTTGTTCAGGGCCATCACATGATGAGGTTAGATATCTCCATATTATTCTTTACACAGATTATGGCCCCTGATTGACTATGGAACTTGGGTTAAAGTTTTAGGGCAGGTTGGGATATTTATAAATAACTTCAATACCCTTTGTTCAATTGACTTAATACTTCACACAGTTGTTCAGAGCCATCACATAATCAGGTTAGATAACTCCATATTATCTTTTATACAAATTATGACCCCTAATTGACTATGGAACTTAGGTTAAAGTTTTAGGGCAGGTTGGGATATTTATTAATAACTTCTATACCCTTCATTCAATTGACTTAATACTTCACACAATTGTTCAGGACCAACACCCAATGCGGTTACATAACTCCATATCCTTAATACAAGTTATGGCCCCTGATTGACTTAGGTTAAAGTTTTAGGCAAGTAAAAGTTAAGGGCAAGTTGGGATTTTAATAAAAAAACTTCTACACCTTTCATTCAATGCACTTAATGAAATTCAAAATTATTGACGACCACCTTACAACAAGAAACATAACTCCATTTTAACCCTAAATACAAATTATGTCCCTTGAATATTTTTTTTTTTTTTATTTCTTTTGACAGGCACATTTTTACATTCTTAACCAGTTTTTTTTTACCAAGGGAAAACAAGGAGGGCTATACTATATGGCCCTTGAATTTTTTTTATTATTATTTTTTTTTATTTTTTTTATTTTAATTTCTTTTGAAAGGCATATTTGTATATTCTTTACCACATTTTTATAATGGGAAATCAAGTTATTTAAATTACTTGCGTCATTTTTCGGGTGGTGGGAGGGCAGCATCAAAGTCACCTTATGTATTGAATAATTTTAGTTAGGTTTGACATAAATAGACCAAACTTGGTAATATTACATTGTTATTGTATTCACTTCTAAGTCAAAGCGGCGAAGTCAAGCGCGCTGTCTTACGACAGCTCTTGTTTTTATTATCATGACACAATTGCACCTCTCTCATTATCATGCTACACTTTCTCTTTGCCAATATATGTTAGCAGATATAGGGGAATGCATATGGCAGCGTTCCCCCCCCCTCCCATCCCCCCACCCTCCAATTTTTTTTTAGAAAAAATGTAAAAATGAATAATTTCAAATCAATTAATAAATATGTAAATATGAAATAAATTGACTTAGTTAACATGTTCAAAATGTGAATATCGGATAAACAAATAACACCATATTTATTTTGGCTCACCCCCAAAGTTTGATCCCGACCCCAGATCCTGGATCCACCCTGGATATCTGCATGCCTTTCAGCTATGAACATGTCTGTCTCTGTGTCCTGTACGATTTCCTTCCTATACATGTTTCTTAAGACTTTTGGGTAATGGTATAAGCATGCCTTTCTCATATTTGTATTTTATATTCTGTCTACATATATATTTATATAGATTCTTGGTGTTGAACAAGATGCTTTAATTAACCCTTTATGTAGCTTTTTCTTTGTATAGATCGATCTTTTTGGTATTGATTATTTTGTGACACTTTTGTTTTCAGATCTTTGTTTGTTTTTCAGAATAAATAATAGAGATTTTACATAATTATGATAATAGTTATGATAATTTAAATAATCTGACTTTTATGTTACCACATCTTAATTGTCCATTTTGAATGATTCCCGCTAGCTATTTCATAAACTTAAGGTAATATTATGAAACATAATTATTGATGAAAAGCAGTTTTATATATTCGCAGATTAAAATTGAGCACAACATTGTAAAAAAACATAATATAATCATTTTAATAGTCAAATAATAAGCAACTATTTGTATGACAGTTATCAAATAAATTACTTCATATATGCATCCAAGAAGTATTACTAGTATATCATAAATAACATTGACTGTATATTGTCATATAAATTAACAAATATATAAAAATATTGTTGAGGTTTAACTTTTATATAAATATCATTTGAATCAACAAAAAAAAAAACATATGGCAATTATTTACCAGGCAAGCCAAAGGCCGGCAAGAAACCCGCCAAGGCAGCTGTGGGCGGCAAGAAGGCAGAAGGCAAGGGCGCCAAGAAAAAAGGCAAGGGGAAGAAGAAGGAGGAAGAGCCGGAAACCGCGGTTGAGGCTGTACCGCCTGTTAAGGAGCCAACTCCTGAACCACTGCCGAAGGAGGCGTCGCCCAAACCACCATCTGCAGCTTCAGAGAAGGTGGGTGGAGTGGTGACATATATAGTTTGTTGTAGTTAGATCTCTGGGCCGTTATTTATGAACCATCTTAAGTCTTTTCCTAACTTAAGTGACTTTCACAATATAAGTAGGGCACTTGTCATGTGAAAATCTTAGTAGTAACAATTTTTAAACACTTCATTTTCATTGACTTAATTTAAAACATTTTTTTTTTTAATATTAAAAACACTAATACTTTTTCTAAAATTTAACTATGAAAATATTAGGAAATCAACTTTAGTTAAGGAAAAGACTTGCGGGTAAGGTGTTTTTTTAATATCAGCCCTAAGGTTTAAATTTTGTAGATAATAAGTTAAATGCTTTTAACCTCAATTCTGGATTCACCAATTTGTTGAGAAGATGGCCCGTTAGTGATATCTTAAGTTTTAAATTTATAGGCTAGTATTTTTCTGACATTGTATCTAATTCTTAACTGTTTTCTGCTTTTATGATGGTAGTTATGATTAAAATATCCTGGAAAAGTTCATTCATAATTCACTTATAGAATTTTCAGTAATCATGAATTTGAACAAAATTTACTGATTGTTTCATAAATGCTTAATTTGACTATTTCGAAAGAGTTACATTGTATATATTTGGTAAATGACATTTATAATAGATGTGTATATTATAAATGTAGATGTGTGTGGCTTTGTAGATGTGTAATATTGTTTACTTTGGAAAAATTGTTCATTGATTACATCTTAATCTTGATTCTGTACAATAATTTTTAGTAGTTATTACTATTTTCCTAATCTACTTCTATCAAATTATTTCTGCTATAGACATATTGATGTATACTCAATTTTGACTTACGCTCACAGGGCAAGTAAGTAAGTTACAGCGCACAAAAACACTCATTTTAATTTTTCATACTTGGCATGGGGGACTTTTTTGTTATGCAGCAGGTTACCCAAGAGAAGATTGATGTTAGCCAATCGGAAGTTGAGAGCTCGACCAATAAGAATAGCTCAATGAATAAATCGTCATTGGATCGAAGCGGAGAAACCCAGGAGACAAAAGAGTCGAGCTTCGTCTTTAGTCAGGTGACAGGATATGACGACTTAACACCACAAAGCGTGACGTCACTGCCTTGTTTTGTTTTTTGTCACAACTGTAAATCATGGTTTTGGGCAGTGGTTTCCCAGCACCTTTTGTTTTTTGCAGTTTTTTTTTTTTTGTCGTATATGGTACAGAGGAACCAGAACTCTTCAAAGCATTTTACCCAACAGACTTGTTGATGCACAACAGACTGGTTTTACAACATGCAAAGATTGGCACGCATTTTTGCAACTACCCTGAAGACATATCGATGATCCATTTTTTTACCCTCGTTGATGATATATATCCATTTTAAGTCCATGTACTGCTGTTTCAGAGTGTCATCAGTCAGGCCGTTCCATCTAGCAGATCTACTTCCGACCTGTCGTCCATTCCATCATATGAGGTCACATTTTCCCCCACCCCCTCCTATTCACATGTGCATATATCATTTTGTCCATTACCAATACAATAATTCCATGTTTTGTTGCATCTTGGGATTTTAAACCTTGATTCTGAAGCTTTGCAGACTGAAAAATGTGTAACGATGTTGTCAGAATGAATTTAAATGTAATAATTATAACTCCTTTTGGCCTCAAATCAAGTGCGAGGCCAAGATTCCAAGATGTGACAAATTTTATAACGTCAAATGTTCCACTATGTTACTATAAGAAAATCCTCATGTTTACGCAGCT
The DNA here is from genome assembly GCF_026914265.1 of Mya arenaria. NCBI lineage: Eukaryota > Metazoa > Mollusca > Bivalvia > Myida > Myidae > Mya > Mya arenaria. Next base: position 37,371,431 of record NC_069128.1, on the reverse strand, counting down.
ATTTTTGTGACAATAACAAGACTGTCTTAAGTTTCCATAATTATGGCACATGCAAATGTGTCTTTTATTGGCCATTACCTGATTATGTACGGTAAATTCCCCTGTTATTCACCTTTAACTATGAACTTGTTACCCTAACAAAATTCCAGTGTTTACGTTGCAAAACGTTACTTAAATGAAAATCAAAGTTCGAGTTTCAGCGGGAAGTATTTCAACAACCTTAGCGAAGATGCCATTGTGGCCCCAGGGGATAAAAATAAAAATTATAATCGTTTCCATTAATCATTCTCAATTACAATTTTGATTAGTAATGGTGCCATTTCTCTATTGATGCTTGCATGAGTGTCAAGAATATCATTCTCAATGCAATTTTGATATAAGAAATAAGTGCAATTATATCTTTGTTGATGTCGATCATGTCAAGAATCTTATTACCTCGAAGTTAAATACCTGTTGTAACACTTTCTTAATAAATTGAAAAATATTGTAATATTACTTCCTCTGTCTTTAATTTAAGTATTTTGAAGTTAGTTAAAATGTACCTTTATCTGAAATAATTTAGTGTTCAAAATTATATGTTGTCCAAAGTGAGTGCAGTATTTTTTTTAAATTGCTCATTTTATTTCCGTAAATCAATCATCAACTATGCAGTATGTTATAGAATGACATTTATCTGGTTAATCGACAGTATTAAACTGATGTTAATGGCAATGTACATGCATGGATACACAAAGAGGAGTGGCTTGGCCAAACTGACAGGTGCAGCCATATAAGGATATGTATACTGTGCTTAAGTCTGCCATTAAAACAACAATTTATTTGCAAATATTTCACCTTTTTTTTAAATGTAATTTTAGTATGTCACATCAAACCATGTGTTTTCAGGTAAATGCACACAAATGCACACAAATTACATTTTACCATTACGTAATTTCAATAATTATTGAAAGTTGGATAACTTAAGATATCCCATGTACCGTAATCAGTATGTTGATTTAAGTTGTTTTTTATTTGTTTTACAGCAATTCCAGATACCATAATCTACACAAGAAATTCACCAAAATTATATATCCATTTCCTTTCCCTTGTAAACTTTATAATGTATTTTATGGATCTCATTGTTTGAAAAAAATATTTTTCATTATCGAACAGAACAGAAATTTTATCATCATTAAGCATAAAAAGCTCATCATCACATTATATTTCCACTAAAGCCTTATTTAGTACTGAAATAAAGCTATTTCCGTAAATCACTGTGTATAGGACGCTATCATAGAAAGGCCGCAGACAAAAAAATACTGACCAACACTAAAAATGTCAGGGCCCCATTTCGATAAAGATCATAAGATTTAAGATCTTAGATTTTCCAAGGGTAACCCTGTTTTTGGCGTAAGCTGAGCTCTCTTAAGCAGTGAAATAATGGTTAACAAATAAAATATTGTATTGAAATGAAATTGGTAACTGCAAACAAAGATTTTATTAGAATTTCTGGTCAAAATGTTCACACTATCTTATTATTCCACCAACAGTCGGAGTCGTTCCATCAAGAAAATTCAGACGACGAGGAAGACTACATCATTGTTCGTGACGAGACCATGTCCCCGGAGGCGGCCCCCGACAAGGGCCTCAATTTGACAAACAGCGTGGAGGAGGAGGAACCGGAAGAAGAACAGGTATAAACACATTTTTTTCGGAGGTGCGCATGCATATTTTTTAGGAGATAGACAAAATTTTGGTATTGAATAAAATTGCTGTTTGATTGATTAGGTCCATCAGGGCTGGGGTTATTGTCATAACATGATTCTGAAATACTAATAATGGACTGTTTTGATTTCATGAGTTTACTTTTTTATGATTGTTTGGTTTTTGGCGAATTTCGCATGGTTTCAAATTTAGGTAATCATTAAACAACCATTATAAGTAAGAGGTAAATGAACGTGACGCTAAGTTTTTAATTTTCTACATGATTGATTCTTGAAAAATGGGGAAAATTGATTCCTCTTGGAATATAAGCAATCATCTGTGAGACGGTCAGGAGTGTTTTTATTTTCAAACCCTGATTCTAAAATAAGCTACGGTGTACTCACCAAATTGGTCTTACCCCAAGGTGAGGGTAACTGATAAATTTTTCAATGCCAACTATTTGTTTCCTCTAAGATGCATGCGCATTGTTGGACATTTGATGTTATATGAAAGTTATCAAACGATGGAATAATTACAAGGTCACTGTTTTGTTATTTTTGTTTTGCCAATTTTTTTCCAATCAAAATTATTGGGTAGGAGATTGAACAGATTCTAGGTAAGTGTTTTGAATAATAATAGATTGGTGGTTTCCTGCTTTTTTCTCTATTTTTTCGGCAAAAATAAGGTTGACTGATCGGCAGAGCAAAAATTAAAAAAAAATGTGACCTTAACTGACAGTGTTTAGCCTTCCTCTCACTGTCTCGATTTCAGCCTCGTTTGACTGTGACATATTGTTGAGGCATTAATCGTGGTGAATGTTATCTATTTGTAAGAAAGCTGACAACACCCTATAAAGAATTTTTATTAAATTACAATCATGATCTCCCTGGGTACCTGCCAAAACTTAGTACCCTGGCACACGGGGTACCCATTCATGCCATAGTTATTATTGCAGTAAAATTGCTTGGGTTTGAAGTGAAGTGATCATAGTCAATTGTAGCAGCACCAAGCAGATGCCCTTACAAATGTGTTCACAGTCTGTCAAGAATCACCACAGTTTTCTTACTGGTGGTCAAATGTAGCTTTAACCTTAATGGTGAGAGCAAGGCTTAACCCGCTATACTGTTCACTTGTGGGTTTGATGTTTTATTTATTTTTAAACCGTCTTCACATAATACTAAATCATTTCATGTTTTTTAAACATGCATCGGTATAGATAAGAAATGCATGACCTTTGGTGTAAACATCGTCCCTGAATATTTTCTTTTTAAATGATGTTCAAAATTTGCTTTCTTCATTTAGCATTATATTACATTATGTTCGAGTACTGTATTATGATTCATGAAAAAATGAAATTGTGTGTTTCTAAATGGTAGATGAACGAAGGCGAAATGGTAACAAGGAAATTATTATCTCCGAATAAACAGTTTGTAATCGTGAAAAAAAATCCATCATTGTATAAAAACTTCATTTTACTTCTCTATAATCATGTGACACCTTGTCTAACTCACATGGTTTCTTTATTACCACCACGTTGCGTTTAACCAGCCGGAGCAAGGTTACCTTGGCAACACAAAGGTTGCTAGGAAACGAAGGGTAATAATAGCATGGGAATGTTTTCCCTCCGTTGCCTTGGAGAATGAAAAGAGTTTTCCTACGTTTTCAAATATATTTTTTTCAGCCTTATGCATGTCAATGTTCATTTCATTCAGTTAGCATCCTAGAATGCATTTTGCGATTTATTTTTAGGATGTATTGTATTCAAAGTTTGTCTGTTCTTGAAAGGATTTTTTTGTAGAAAAAAAACAAGCCTGTATTTTTTTTTAATCTTTGTGACAAATTCTTTTATGATTGTATAACATGCTTGTCAAAAGTGCTGACTGTTCATAAATAAACAGCACTTGACAATTTCATAACCTTGACCTATAAGACATGTTTATTGCAATGTCAGTTTCTTTTCAAAACATCCTTCTATGATTATTGATCACGCTTGTCAAAATTACTGACTGTTTTTAAATAAACAGCACCTGACATTACTGACTGTTTTTAAATAAACAGCACCTGACATTTTCATAACCTTGACCTATAAGACATCCTTTTATGATTATTGATCACGCTTGTCAAAATTACTGACTGTTTTTAAATAAACAGCACCTGACATTACTGACTGTTTTTAAATAAACAGCACCTGACATTACTGACTGTTTTTAAATAAACAGCACCTGACATTACTGACTGTTTTTAAATAAACAGCACCTGACATTTTCATAACCTTGACCTTGAAGGCATGTTGATTGCAAGGTCATTTCTTATCGAAAACAGACAATCTTTGCATGCAATTCTCCTGACATGGGATTGATTTTTCCTGTAGAGCTATTTCTGAATGTTTCACTATCCTGGTATGAGATGTTTTGTTCTGTTATGAGTGTGTACATTGTTTGACCCCTTTTCACACAGTCTGAACCCGAAGTGGACACGGAAGATATGGTAAGGCGTTGCTATGACAACATGCATGCTGGTTACCATAGAAACATATTATATTCTTTGAGGTGGCAGGTTTTTGATTACCTTATAAAACAAACTGTATTGTTTATGTGGTTTTGAGAACATTCTTAATGAACATGATTTTAATCTCCAAACTTTAAATAAAATATAAAATAAAACCGAAAAACATGTACAGTTTGATTTATACATGTTATATTTGCTACAGAAATATCAAAGTGATGTAAATAATCGGAATTTATCATAGTTATTCAAATTTAAAGGAAGTTCATAATATCGATACTCGCCACGTAAATTGGCACATTTTTACTGCAGCATATTCTGATTTATTACATCACAATGTATTGCATGTGTTAATATATTCAGGTTACGGGTTGTCATTTGTATTGTGTCTTTATATGACAGTTATACATGTTAACTTTGTTTGCTCCTTGTGAACGGTTTGTCTAACTCAATTACAATTCTTTATCTTGCATGCAATATATCCAGTTGATTCTCCGAGTTATTTAATCTAGTCAAGTGTAGAATTGTCTTCAATTCTTATGTATTTTATCTTACTTTTGTATAGACATTCACTATTTGGGCATATATGTATTTTCACTTTTTGTGTGTCTTTTATCAGAAACTAATTGGCTTCGATGTGTTTGAGTAGGTTTTCAAAATAACATGAATTTAATTGTTAGGACAAGTTTTATACGAAAAATCATCCCCCGCCCCCAACTCTTGTTCATTTTTGCCAATAAAAACCACAGTAAATGTAAAAAGGTTTTTCCACCTCTTTAAAAATTACAACATAAACTCTTACCTTTCTCAATCAGTGGAAAAAGTTGTTCCTCTATTAAAAATTATTTAACAGGTTCAATACCAGTAAAAACAGCTCTTAGTAATTTGTCATCCTGCAGCCTGAAACAGCATAATTCTTAGTTTTTGGGTGAAAATGGCTGTTAGTATCATAGGGTTACATCAGGTGTTAAGTATATATATTAAATATATATGTTTGTGGATAATAAAGTGGTCTGTTATTATGAATATTTGATATCACCCTGCAGTGGGACTATGACGCATTGTACAATGAGGGCAAAGAACACGTGTATGTCCAGGAAGTTTCCGTAGAGCAGATGCTTAAAGATAGAAAACGGGCCCATAAGGGCAAGAAAGGGGACCGCTTAAACCCGCTGAAACGTCAAACAAGTACTGTGCTGACGTTCACCTTCAAGTCAGCATCCATGGCAACAATTGATACGGAGGCGACAAGGTCTGATGGTGAGGATGATGCAGACACTGATTCTGGGCGAATCAGTGCGGGAGTTGAGAGTGTAGAAGGGTTGACTGCCATAGATGATATAGCAGAAGTTGTGTTGGACCTGCCGGAAGTGGTCAAAGAGGAGGTTCCGTTGGATGACCACTTGGTACTTCCTGTTATTGTGTCACACATGGCTTTCTTGGTCAGACGTCACCAGTCTCGTTTATGTTTATATTAAGTGAAAATGTTGGCTCTTTGTGTTGTTTTATATATCTCAGTATGACATTGTATTTGTATGACTAAATGACAGATTTCTTCCATCTGTGTTCATATTGTAATCAAAAGTCAAGAAGCAAATGACATCCCTGCATGTTGCTTTATTGCAAAACATTGTCAATGTTTGGATGTTCAAGATCAGCCCTTGCAGCAAGATGAAATAACGGTACTTTGTGTTGTTTCCCATATCCGGCAAGCAATGTTCATCACAACATAAATATTGTCGCTTTCTGTTGCTTCAATACCTTTCAGCAAGAGTACACGGGGCAACTCCCATGTAGTTTCATACATTATAGGCTTGGCAGGAAGTGTGACCTTCCTCATGTGTTTATCCAACAAAAGTGTTCATCTTGCATGTTGCTGACATCATGTATGCATGTGGACCAGCCTGAATGTAGCAAAAGGATGCAGTTCTTTGCAGTTCTTCCTGCTTAGTGTCATATGCGTTTATTTTTTAAGTGATCTGTCTCAAGTAATTTTTATCATAATGGAGATGGTTTTTAAGGCATTACATAGTGTGCATACCAGGAGCTGTTCTTATGCAAAAGGGAAACCTGTTGTGCCACACCTGGTCAACCTTAATGAAGCAAAAGGATACCCTACTTCCTGTTTTGTGTCACATGTTTTTAAGGCATCGCATTATGTGCATAGGAGGAGTGGTCATTAAATGCAGCAAAAGGACACCTGTTCTGTAACACACCTTAATGAAGCAAAAGGATGCACAGTACTTCCTGTTTGTGCCACATGCTTTCTGCTTGTTCAGAAGTAATGTGTCCCAAAGATTTTTTATCATAACGGAGACAGTATTTAAGGCATCACATTGTGTGAGTACAAGGTGTGGTCCTAATGGAGCAAAAAAACAATGGCTCTGCTGATAAATTGTTCCTGTATGGTTTCAAATTATCATTTATATTCGTTGAAGATCTTTCATGTTAGTCGAAAACCAGGTCATCTATCACGGGAAACGGACAAAAGCCCTCCCGGACAAAAGCCCTCCTGGACAAAAGCCCTCCCGTCCAAAACTGACAAGGCGGACAAAAGCCCTCTCGTGAGAATGACAGGGCGGACAAAAGCCCTCCCGTGAAAATGACAGGGCGGACAAAAGCCCTCCCGTGAAAATAACAGGGCGCCCTGTAATTTTCACGGGAGGGCTTTTGTCCGCCTTGTCATTTTTGGATGGGAGGGCTTTTGTCCGGGAGGGCTTTTGTCCTACACTCATCTATCACAGCATTAGCAACAGTGTACTTTCTGTTATTTTGTCACTGGTCTTGTTTTAAAATTCATTTATCATGGCGGGGTTGCCAGGACCAGTTTTGTTCTTTAGGTGTCTCAGTTCCCGACAAACCGCGACCATATTCAATGCATTGGTAACAATATTTAAACATTCTATTAAGATTTTTAAAATTTGTCCATTTTTTTGCATTATTTTGTCTGTCCAGAAAGTGGTGTACCAAAAGCAGACGGCCATGAGAATCACTAAGTGCAGATCAAAAAACATTGTCCTTGCTAAATAATTTGAAAAGAGATGCAAGCATTCGATCATAAAAATTATATTATTCTCTTACCATCACAGGATGTTGGTGAAGTGCAGACAACACTTTTAGACATGGAATGAGTCCATAATCTCTTTGAGCTCTTGACATGGGAAGTGCAGACGACACTTTGAGACATAAAAGGAGTCCACATTTCCTTTGAGTTATTTGTATGGATCTGTCAATTACCATGCTACTTAGAATGACAGTGAAATGGCCCAATCTCACGGGAAGATATTTCTGCTCATTGCAAGCTTAATTCCAACCATTGTCGTATGCTGGACGTCTTTCATAATTGATGAACTGGTGCCATTGTCGATGGAGATTTATCGCTCTAGTATTTGATGTAGGAAGTTCCTTTTATGCTGTTGCGAAATTAGATTTTAATGAAGTCCATTGAAAAGCACCTGAGCAAGTCAAATAGAAATTTGGATTCAGTGTTAATAGGTTGCCGACAGGTGTTTGGAGATATCTTTCAAGGCAGGTGGGAAAATATTTCAAACTGTTTAACTGTCCTGTAATGTATATATATTTATTAATAGATTGCATGTGTGCATGGTGATTTTTTGTTTGCATGTACATAATCATCTTCATGTTTATAAATGCATGTAAATATTATTGTACACTCTTTTTTTTCTAGCTGTGTATCAGTATATACTATAATCTACGTTTTCTACATTTGTGTTAGCCTTAGTATCATAATCAAGCAAGTTTGTTTTACAGTTTATTTGCGAACAATTTTTCAGAATATTTCAGCTAAGAACATTGGGAAGGAGTTAGTAAGTTTCCAGTAGCCGTGGTAACAAATATGACCCAAAACAAACAAACTTACATTTGCCGTTAACTGGTTAAATACATGATAAATTAATAATGAAATCTGTATGCTTATCAGCCATGCTTGGTGGACATTATAAGAGGCTGCGGGTTATATTTTTCAATTACTCGTAAAAAAATTCTATGTTTTGAATTATTTTTATAAAGATTTACTTGTCTGCTAATTTTTTTTTAATCAGTTTTTGTTAACTTATTTGAATTAGGGTCATTTAGTGAGAAGGGAAAATTGACGTCGACCAAGTTTTGTTAACTTATTTTGAATCAAGTAGGGTGATTTGGTGAGAGGATAAAAGTGACGTCGACCAAGCATTGTTTGTAAGAATGCACGCGTTAGTGAGGATTGCACACTTAAATTGTTCCTTCTTTCAGATTCCCGGTTTCTAACTTTCATGCATAGATTAGTTGTGTTCATTTTTCCAGCTTCTTATGATAATACACTGGAGCGCTCAACAGTTTTCAAAATATAATAAGATTTAAAAAAATAAATAATCAGAATCCACGTTTCAATCCCATTTAACAATAAGTATCACGATTTACCAGATCGTGGGTTATCGAGCTTCAGTGTATTGATAAATAACTGGATTAGCTTGACAATAGTATTACCATTAAAAGTATGCATGTAAATGATATAATGGTTAAGATTGACTTACTCATAGCTTCCATTGGTTAACAATATTAAACCATAATAACTCATATTTTGCATTAATGACTGTATCCAGTAATTTACAGAACATTTACAAGTACATCTATAATAGTATCCAATAGTACAGTACATTTACACTAGTATCAAATAATGTAGTACATTCATGATATAATCAAATAATACAGAACAGTTATGATAGAATCCAATAATACAGTACACATATGATACAATCCAATAATACAGTACTCATATGATACAATCCAATAATACAGTACACATATGATACAATCCAATAATACAGTATACATATGATACAATCCAATAATACAGTACACATATGATACAATCCAATAATACAGTACACATATGATAGAATCCAATAATACAGTACACATATGATAGAATCCAATAATACAGTACACATATGATAGAATCCAATAATACAGTACGTATATGATACAATCCAATAATACAGTACACATATGATACAATCCAATAAAACAGTATGTATATGATACAATCCAATAATACAGTACATATATGATAGAATCCAATAATACAGTACACATATGATACAATCCAATAATACAGTACACATATGATACAATCCAATAATACAGTACACATATGATACAATCCAATAAAACAGTACACATATGATAGAATCCAATAATACAGTACACATATGATACAATCCAATAAAACAGTACACATATGATACAATCCAATAATAGAGTACACATATGATACAATCCAATAATACAGTACACAAATGATACAATCCAATAATACAGTACATATATGATACAATCCAATAATACAGTACATATATGATAGAATCCAATAATAGAGTACACATATGATAGAATCCAATAATAGAGTACACATATGATACAATCCAATAATACAGTACACATATGATGCAATCCAATAATACAGTACACATATGATACAATCCAATAATACAGTACACATATGATAGAATCAAATAATACAGTACACATATGATAGAATCCAATAATACAGTACACATATGATAGAATCCAATAATACAGTACACATATGATAGAATCCAATAATACAGTACACATATGATACAATCCAATAATACAGTACACATATGATACAATCCAATAATACAGTACACATATGATATAATCCAATAATACAGTACACATACGATAGAATCAAATAATACAGTACACATACGATAGAATCCAATAATACAGTACATATATGATAGAATCCAATGATAAAGTACACATATGATACAATCCAATAATACAGTACACATATGATAGAATCCAATAATACAGTACACATATGATAGAATCCAATATTACAGTACATACATGATAGAATCCAATATTACAGTACATATATGATAGAATCCAATAATACAGTACATATATGATAGAATCCAATAATACAGTACATATATGATAGAATCCAATATTACAGTACATAAATGATAGAATCCAATAATACAGTACATATATGATAGAATCCAATAATACAGTACATATATGATAGAATCCAATATTACAGTACATATATGATATAATCCAATAATACAGTACATATATGATAGAATCCAATATTACAGTACATATATGATAGAATCCAATAATACAGTACGTATATGATACAATCCAATAATACAGTACACATATGATAGAATCCAATAAAACAGTATGTATATGATACAATCCAATAATACAGTACATATATGATAGAATCCAATAATACAGTACACATATGATACAATCCAATAATACAGTACACATATGATACAATCCAATAATACAGTACACATATGATACAATCCAATAAAACAGTACACATATGATAGAATCCAATAATACAGTACACATATGATACAATCCAATAAAACAGTACACATATGATACAATCCAATAATAGAGTACACATATGATACAATCCAATAATACAGTACACAAATGATACAATCCAATAATACAGTACATATATGATACAATCCAATAATACAGTACATATATGATAGAATCCAATAATAGAGTACACATATGATAGAATCCAATAATAGAGTACACATATGATACAATCCAATAATACAGTACACATATGATGCAATCCAATAATACAGTACACATATGATACAATCCAATAATACAGTACACATATGATAGAATCCAATAATACAGTACACATATGATAGAATCCAATAATACAGTACACATATGATAGAATCCAATAATACAGTACACATATGATACAATCCAATAATACAGTACACATATGATACAATCCAATAATACAGTACACATATGATACAATCCAATAATACAGTACACATATGATATAATCCAATAATACAGTACACATACGATAGAATCAAATAATACAGTACACATACGATAGAATCCAATAATACAGTACATATACGATAGAATCCAATGATAAAGTACACATATGATACAATCCAATAATACAGTACACATATGATACAATCCAATAATACAGTACACATATGATAGAATCCAATAATACAGTACACATATGATAGAATCCAATAATACAGTACACATATGATAGAATCCAATATTACAGTACACATATGATACAATCCAATAATACAGTACATATATGATACAATCCAATAATAGAGTACACATATGATACAATCCAATATTACAGTACATATATGATAGAATCCAATAATACAGTACATATATGATATAATCCAATAATACAGTACATATATGATATAATCCAATAATACAGTACATATATGATAGAATCCAATATTACAGTACACATATGATACAATCCAATAATACAGTACATATATGATACAATCCAATAATAGAGTACACATATGATACAATCCAATATTACAGTACATATATGATAGAATCCAATATTACAGTACATATATGATAGAATCCAATAATACAGTACATATATGATATAATCCAATAATACAGTACATATATGATAGAATCCAATATTACAGTACATATATGATAGAATCCAATATTACAGTACATATATGATAGAATCCAATCATACAGTACATATATGATAGAATCCAATAATACAGTACATATATGATAGAATTTCAATATTACAGTACATATATGATATAATCCAATAATACAGTACATATATGATAGAATCCAATATTACAGTACATAAATGATAGAATCCAATAATACAGTACATATATGATAGAATCCAATAATACAGTACATATATGATAGAATCCAATATTACAGTACATAAATGATAGAATCCAATAATACAGTACATATATGATAGAATCCAATAATACAGTACATATATGATAGAATCCAATAATACAGTACATATATGATAGAATCCAATATTACAGTACATAAATGATAGAATCCAATAATACAGTAAATTATGAGAGAATCCAATACCCCCTGTTTGGCCAATTCCTCCTGTGCGGGGGCATTTATCACTCTTGTGACAGCTGAAGTTGAAATCTGATATTGATAATTTTGTCTGTACTTGCCCTCTATGTAAAAGAACAGTGACTATTTCAACATTATGATGTAAGAAAGCTTGGTTCTGCTAAACCCTTGCTTATTACGTAGTCTATCTAGAAATATGTAGGATTTTAATGATGTCAGAATTCAAAGCATCTTGACATTTGCAGAAATCATAATCAATCAATCAAATTGTTCCTTAGAATATCAGCACAGAATGATTCTCAACTTAGTTTTTTTACAGAACAACACTGTCTGAATTTTTCTAATCCAGTCAGTAAATTTAATGTATACAATTAAATGAAACAAATTTTCATTTGCAAGATGCGGCATGCGCATCTGAGATATGATAAGGGTATATCTTGCCTATTGTTATAGATCGAATTTCTCCCTAAGGTACTGACTTAATTGATGTGACAATTGACAATAATTAATATTTGATTGATTTTTAATAAAACTCAGCAAATTTGAACTTAACTCTGAAATTTATTCATTTTGATGCTTGGAATAGTATTGTAACATCAATTAGATGTAATTTCTATATTATAATGTATTAACATGTACTATACAATTTAAATGTATTAATTTTAATGCATTTATCATTTATTAATAGCCATAATTATGTTCGCCATTTTCTTTGTTTTTCAGCTGAATTATTGAATTTGTTCGATTCATTTAAAATAATCAATAAAAATTTATTGAAGTGCATTTCAGTTTAATACAATTTTCTTTCACACTAGTTTAAGTAATCAACATATTTTCTTTTCAGATATAAATAATAAATATTTTTTTAATGATTTTTATATTACTCTTCTGAAGGGTGTTATTTTCTATTTGACTGATGCACTTTTAAATCATACTTATTATGTAGTAAAGTAAAAATATTTTATTTTTGCATTGTATTATTCACACTGGCAGTCAAAATTATTTATTTAAGTTTGATGATTAAAGGTAAACTTTCGATTTAATACGCCAATGAAGGACACTCAATTGAAAGTGTTTATATAAATTTATATAGAATGTTTCTATAAATAATGATAAAATCTCAGGAATTTATAATATCTTTAAGTAGTAGATAGTTCTGTTTTGCAACAGAAATGATGTTATTTGTAACATGCTTGGTATTAAATAAACTGAAGGAATTATGTTTCATTCTACGTTGTCCTTGGTTTTATATATTTCTCAGTGGAACATTTTTAACAATTAGGTAATATTTATGCAATCAAAATAAGATTTTTAACTACCTAAAAAGTAAATTGTTGATATTGCCTTATCAGGTCAATAAATCCTCATATTGGCGTCACGAAAATGCAATTACTGAATTATACCACACTTGTCACATAACTATTATCAGAGTGAAGCTGACAAGCTCCGAATGATCTCGAACCGGGAGGCGCGGAATGCTAAGCGGGCGGCAGCAGCTGATAAGCGTCGCCAGGAAGTCGAACGTAAGCGACGGGAACGCGAGGAGGCGATCAAGCGTGAACGTGATTTGGCGGAGCGACAGGATAAACTCAAGGCAGAACAGGAAGAGCTTCGTCGACAAAAGGAGGAGGAGCGCAGGTGAGTTTCAGGTGTATATGGACAATATCAGTCCCTAGTTGAAATTTCTTTTGATAATTTTATTATATTTGTATTTTATTTAATGGTGGATTTATATAGATGTGCAGCTAGCTAGAAATGAACATTTTTATCCTAATTTTTCATTCTAGCTTTATACATTTAATGGCAGTATAAATTAGTAATTAATATTATGCTACAAACATAATTTTTTTATCATACATAGTTTTAATGTTGCGCTTTTTTATCTTCATGTTTGCTTGTGCGATTTATATACGATATACTCATAGTATTGAGTTACTGCATGTGTTAAATTATATATGTGTCGCATCACATGATTAAATTTGACCAAAAATGGGAGTTATACAATGGAAACTACAGGGACAAGCCCAGTAGCCAAGCAAATAACAAAATAATGGAGGTAACAGTGACTGTATCGAAAGCCTAGGGCCCTGTTTAATCATATATTTTAGTTGTAAACATCGGAAACATCCATAAAGCTATGATTAGAATCTATATGATAAACATTCCTATGATATTTTAATTGACACGCAGTTAAGCCAAAAATGGTGTAAAGCTTAGACATTTACGACCTTAATTTGGCCTAAAATATGCTCTTGATTGAAATGCGGCCCAAAATTCTGTGATGCGATGCATATGAAGAAATTATACTACATACTGTATAAATCACTTTGTAATTATATAGCATTATAGTTTAATGAAATATAGTTTTAATACAGTTATTATATAATGGTATATATTTTGTTTACCACATTAGACTTGAAAGGTAATGGAATCGTCACGGTACACAAACATGTAGTCTAGCACTAATGACTGTGACATCATAATGTTCATGGCTGGAAGTCGTTACATATTTAATAGTGCATCACTTCAAACAGACCAATCAGAGCCAAGTACATGCTGCACTCATTTCTGGTAATTGGTACATGCGATTGAGGCGATTCATACATTTGGCCATGATGATATATACCTTATGATCTATGAGTCAGGTATAGTTCAGGTTAAACAATTTAAACGGAATGGTTGCTGATGCTCCTGTAGTCTGAATTTATTTTATTTGAAACGCATTATTACCTAGACGAAAAGGTATACATTTGGTTTGCTCAAGTTTTCTATAAAGGCCTTTGAATATAAAATCAATGATATGCCACACTTTTTCGAAATGAACGAATCCATAAAAGTGCATTTTACAAACCATGAACAAGTCCCTTTAACTCAAAATGCAGTAATGGGCCTCATAAGCTCTAAGAAAAAACAAAACAGTTTGTTACTTACTGTCTGTTTCTCATTTTAAGTTTACACGACTTCCGATCATGAACGATGATGCCATACAGGGCATAGTACTACAACAAAATTAGATCGCACACAATCTCATGCTTTCGATATATTTATTTTTCATTCCTTGGTTTGAGCTGCTTCTAAGACTGTCGATTTCTCACTGTCATGACAGCGACCCTGATAGTTCACAATAAATCGTGGATTAGAACGATTTCATTTTGAAAAAAGTTGGCTGTGCCACAATAATTTTAAACAATCAAAAATATTTGTTGCCCTGGATACCTGATTTTCAATGCGGAACTCCTCGGGCATTTTCCATCGTAGTGTTTTATCTTGTGTTTTGTATATCTAAGTTCAAATTGATTGCAAGTGATGTGTATTATTGCATAAATAATTAAGATTCCCAAAAGTAACGCCATAAAGTTTAACTGCTAAATTGAAATAACTGCAGGATCTACTTGCAGCGTAGTTAAATGTAAAGTTTTCTGACATTGTAAACTGTCCATATACATCCGAGGTTGTTTTAGATGGGAAATGGCCGAGGTGTTCTGAATGTTAAATTTTATAAGATTTATATATAGAAGCCTTTGCTTATTGTGTTCCAACGTTTGGCAACCTTTTATAAGGGTTTGTAAATTGTTGGCTATCATGGATAAAATTAAGACAGTGAGAGATGGATTTTACTGAATGGCATATTTATAGATTACTAAAATCTACCATGTTTTCATTTTATTAGAGTATTGAGGTAACCGTTTTCACCCTAGTAACGATTTTACCTAACAATCACATTTTACTGATTTTTATTATACTATTAGGCACCCTGAATTTTACTGACCACGATTTTTCATTATTTCACAATGACAAAAATTCATTTCACTTAACCAAATAATCAAATACTGACCGGTAATACCCAAACACCTTTTTTACACTGTTCTATAATATTGTTGACAACAATGTTATCATAGTTATCATTATTATAACTTTCATAACCCTATGACAATTGTTGTTACCCCAAAACACAGACATGCCGTACTACGTGTTTGTTTTACAATCATCATTGAGACTTCCTAAAAGAGATCTATTAATAAATTTAACTGTTACCCCCCAAAAAGTGATCTAACAACCGCTGTTACGCCCAAAAACGACATAACAGTTCTGGAACAAAACTTCCTCGAGCATCGCCGATTTTTCCGTGATCCTGAAAATCTCGAAACTTTTCGGCAGATGTAAGTGGCCGCCCTTCGAGCCTGCAGCCACGAACCCCTTGAAACTCCCAAACCCTGATATTCACTCAAACACATGCACTCATCTCCCGTGTGATATTACGTTGTGTTGATTGTGACACGGTTCCATTCTTTGTTGAATTTGCACATTGTTTTTTATTGTTTTGTTTCCAATTTTTATAGATAATGTGTTTCTTTTTGGATTAATGTTTTCATAGATGAAATTTTGAAAACTTTGCGTGCTCTGAAAACAGTTGTTATGTTCCACATTTCACGTGCGCATGTTGAATGCAATTTTATCTCACCAAGATGCATGATTAGTTTTTCATCCAAACAAAATCTAAATTAAAAACAAAATGTGTCTTTTTTTAGGAATCCTTATATTATTACTTACTGACACACAGGTCAGATCGTTACATAAAAATGCAGTCATATTTTTTATATCCTTTGACAATTCTAGGAGCTAAGTTTCATCTTTTCCTATGAAAGTTATGAGTTGTTAATAAATTCTTGCATGTTATTCATTTCTTATCTAAATTATTATTGGATAATTCTCATTTCTTATCTTAATTATGATTGGATAATTCACATCTTTTATCTTAATTATGATTGGCTTTTCTCATTTCTTATCTTAATTATGATTGGATAATTCACATCTCTTATCTTAATTATGATTGGCTTTTCTCATTTCTTATCTAAATTATGATTGGCTAATTGCATCTCTTATCTTAAATATGATTAGCTCTTCTCATTTCTTATCAAACATTTGATTGGTTACTGCAGTATTGATGAAGAAATGTAAGTGACTTATGTTCTATATTGTGCCATGCACCACAGTGTCAGCTGTGCACGAGATCTCGTGCATTTGCACAAGTTGTTTAATGCCTTAATTGTCTTCAATGAATGTTATACATGTAGATCAATACACATGATTGTCTCCTGTCATTTGCCGGCATGATCTTGATTAACGTTGTGAACAAATTATGTAATTTGTACTTTTGATTGTACATAATAAAAAAAAAAAAAATTTTGGAAAAGGTCACAATAGATGTGAAAGATATCATTTTTCATATAAAACTTGACTATTTTGTCATGAGTAAAAAGAGTGCAATAATGAATAATTATTGAATTGTTGGTAGAATTATAGACCATGTATTATGAGATGCATTTCTATGATTATTTTCTGCCCATCAAGTGTACATGAAGTAAAAGGTTGTAGCATACAAATTCAAAACTCAACAATATGAGAAATATTTCATTTATTTACAATTCTTCAATTGAAATTTGTGTCAATATAGATTTGGTATGAATATTAAATAAATAATTGTTATTTCCATCAGGTACGAAATTGAATCTGAAAATTGAAATAAGAATTGATAAATTTCATGCAAACATAAGTTAAAGAAGTTGATGGAAAGTAAACAGTTTCCGTCAAATAGTGATTCTCAATTTTTAGCAAAAATAATTTCCTTCGTATAAAACATTGACCTGTGTGAACCATTTAAAATGTTTAATATTTCTACGGTTGTGAATTTTCTGTAAGAGACAGAAAGGAAATGAGTAAGTACTTGAATATGAATATCGTGTGTGATCATTTTTGTAGTTTGGTTTGTTATTCTGGTTTGAAATTTGGGTGGCCCCAAAATTCATAGGTTTTAACACTCAGGAAACCCTTACCTCCTAAAGTAGGTGTCTGCGTGTAGTACCGTACCCATGTTGTGGATAAATTAATGATGTTACAAGTGTTTTCTTTTTGACTCATGATTCTGATCTGAGTTTTTTAAGAAAAATTGACGAGATATCATCAAAGCCTTTAAGTAATGGTTAAAGGGCTAGTAAGCCTAATGAACCAAATGAGTGTTCAAAATAATATTTCGCCTTCTAGCCAAGCCTCTCTTTAATTTGACTGATGCACCTGATTAAATGAACGATGGCTGATTTCTGATTTACCAAATTAAATGTACTGTGTATTTGAAAAATATTGCCGTTTGTTCGACAAAAATACTCCCATCCCATCCCTTTGGACAAAATATAATTTTGAACACAAAGTAAAAGTTAATGCAACCACATCCTGAGATATTGAAATTAAACACGAGCGCTTCAGCACGCGTGTATAATTTCAATTATAAGGTTACTGTGTTATACCATGTTGCCAAGGAAAACGTTCAATAACTAGCATGTGTATAAATGAAAAGCTCCACCTTCTTATTACTGTTCTGATATGTTAGTTGGTTGATATGTTAGTTGGTAATGTATAGTGGAAGACAAAGAAAACACTCTCCAGCATGGTACAAATGTGTGTGATGTGATGACTGTTTTTGAGTGACCCCCGAGAGCATTATCATCATATAGTTTTAAATGTTACACATTATCATACATGATCATTGTAGTTTGATTAACTGTAGTATCCTGTGTGTGAATTATATTTCAGGGCGATTTTATATACCCAACCAATAAGTTTCCAAATGGCTTGTGGTGTCTCACTTAATTTCATTAAGTTCTGATCACCTGTATCAATAAATACCTTTCCAAATTCTTCGTGGATCCTTTTCGATGTTGCTCTCATATAAACATAATATAAGGAGTGCCCATCCATGTTTTCTCTTTTAGGAGTTGGTTCCCTTATCTATATGACATACAGCTGAGGTTCTTTTTCTCAAATATTCGTTATTCTGTAATGTATACAATGTTTCAACTATTGCAAAATATTATTCAAAAATAATGTAATTTTCCAATGTTAAGATAAGATGTAGGATGTTTAATCATCAATACTTGTATTATGATGACATTGTGCTCTCACATATTTAAGAATACTGCATCTAATAATTTGGTAAGCGTCTCCTATGCCATTGGTAGGGTACCGTTATTATTTTTTCTATAATTGAGTGTTCTGTAATAACGAGCTTTCTATATTTGAAATGCATTCTATATTATATCATAATAGAATATTTTTTTATATATTTCCTGTAGCAAAAAGTTCTGTTATAACATATTCCATAATACAATGATGTATGCAGGTTACGTGCCGAAGCTGAAGAGGCCGAGCGCGACGAGGTGATGAAGGAAGAAGTTGAACGGCAGCGACGGGAAAAAGCGGAACTGGAGAGGGAGAAGCGCAGGAAGGAGGAATATGCACGGAAGTTAGAAGAGATGAAGCGTAAACATGAGGATGATGAAAAGAAACGACAAGGTGAGGTTTCAGCTGGTCTGTTGTTTCATGAATGGTGTCATTGTATGTGTCAAGGTCATCGTTATGCAAAAACTCTAACCTTGGTCATAACTGATAATAACTGATAAAATCATTCAAAAGGTTAAAATGAAATTTGGTACACATGTTGCAGGAAACAGTGTGCACATGCGCATTAGTATGGGTTGAGTTTTGCCCCTTTTTTTTTTTAGGTATTCCCCTTGTTCGACTGAAATAAAACCAGATTTTCTCAGCTTTGTATTAGTTATGACTGATCTCCTTTGTTTCCAAGTTGTTGTATGGTAGACATTTATCTTGCTTGAAAATTATAAGTTTCCTAGTATTTTATTATCTTGACATGATTAACTAAGATTTTCATGTTGTTTTATTGGCAATGTATTTCTTGAATGTTTAAGGACTTCAGTATTTGTAAAAGTAAAGATTTATCATTTATCAAGCTTTGTCATGTTTTAGCATAAATGTTGTCAATTTTCATTCGCTGCAGATTGTTATGTTTGGACATAGGGTTAAATTATGAAAATTAGACCAAATTTGTTCTTTCTGTCTTAATCATTTGTAATCCAAACCTTGTTTTGTGGACTACAGAGGAATTAGAGCGAAAGCGACTTGAAGAGTTAGAACGACGTAAAGAGGAGGAGGAGATGATGGCACGCATGGCCGAGGAGGAGAGACTCGAGTATGAGCGCAAAAAACGCGAGGAGGAAGAGGAGCGAAAACGTCAAGAGGAGCTTGAAAAGTAAGTCTTGTGGCGTCATCACATTTATTGATGTCAAACTTGTATGTATTAAGGTGTTACAAAAGTTGAGAATAATAGAAGAGGAGTGGTTGAGTTTGGGTGTAAAACACAGGCGGAGGAAAGATGGTGGTCAGCAAAAGCTTTGTTTCTTTTGTCAATTTTATATTGTGTGTATATGATACTAGGTATCAGGAGAAAGTATGATGCTACGTCTTCTCTTTTTTTCTGCTCCATTATTGAAAGGAGCAGAATTGAAATAGGCTGATGTAGTAGTGAAAGAAAATATGTGGATGAAAAAGAATGACATTGGCAAGAGGAGATTGAGAAGTAAATGTCACTTAAGCATCAGACAATTAATAGAAGAGGCTCAAATTTTTTTTAGCAGAACTTGGAGGACCAGCTCAGGTGCAGTAATAGAATTATTCTTATCCGATAAAGTTTGTTTACATGTTGGAAGTTGAGGCTCGACTGAGATGTAGAAATAAACATACACTAATCAAATGTTGTTTGTTTGTTTGTTTGCAGGAAGAGGCGTGAGGAGGAGGCTGCAAGGGCGCTTGAAGAAGCCCGGCGATTGGCAGAGGAGATGGCCCGTAAACAGGCCGAACTGGAGGCCAGACTAAGGTTCAACAGGTACAGGCATTCTAGTTATGATCTTCATCTCAAAAATCTCTACCTGAATGATGACTTCATCATTTTGACTTATGGGATCACAAATTCAAACAAAGGCATATTCTAATCAGAGGTAATTAAAAGAATATCAAAATTAAATGAAAATACAAAACTTGTTGGTGTGATTTCTGGGTGACTCGGAAGAAGGAAACTGTTAAAAATCTTATAAATTCTCAAACAAACTGTTTGTCTTCATGTGTGTGTTTGTATCTACAGGTCCCTTCAACTGGAGTCCGAGGGGCTAGACCACACCCAAGACATCACCAAGGCGTTCGTCTTCTCTTATTACGAACTCCTCAACTGGCTAGGATTGGACATACCCGAGTTCGAGCTTCTTAAGCTCAACGAGTACTGAGCTCCAGATTAAAACATGATGTGTTAAGCTTAAGTTCAGTTGGAAGTGGGATCATGCTTTAGTATAATGTATTCAGTTTTAGCCGAATAAGCACTGAGAATATGCGTTAGCTTTAATCACGGAGTGGTATGCATGATGTTGTGAGCTTAAGTTCTGAGCTTAAGCATGGATATTGTGGATAAGGGTATTGTGTTTTCAGCTTAATGAAAAGTTTGTATTAAGTTCAAGTTAAGTGAGTTTAGAACATGTTAAGTACAATGTGTGTCGAATTTAATCTAGATGGGTTTTCAGCTCAAGTCTGATACCAATACCAAGCTTGTAAAAATATTGTTAACCTCAAGCTTAAACTGAGTGCACTTACCTCAAAATCATTAAGAACGGAGTTTGAAATGAGCTTATGCAAGCTGTGGGCAATAATTCTAAGTAAAGAGTCAAGTTTGATCCCGAGTGTAATTTAGAGCGACATGAAGAGTACTTTCACAAGCCCACTGAGTACCTATCTTAACCTCTAAGAGTACCCAGTATTTATGATGAGTTATGCGTCCTTAGCTGATTGAGTACTGACTACTTAAGTACTCTCTTTTTTTCCTATCTGTGATATTATGTATTCTTGTTGTCAAGTCGCTGGTTGTATGTGGAAGACAGTCGTCTAAATCTGTCTGATACAGCCAGCTTTCTCTATACATGACAAATTCTTGTGCTAAATCTGTGTGACACTTTCTGTTGTTCAATCTTATGATGTAATTGTTCGATCCAGTCGATAATGTTCACTTAAATTTGAAAGAAAAATGTTGTTTTTTATCAATTCATTTTTGGCAATTTCAAGGGAGATAACAATGTCTTGACTAAATAATCAATTTGAGTTGTCTTTCATGTTTTATAATGTGCCATTTTTGGTGACAAACCCAGATTTCTCCAGGTCTTTTTATAATGCTTTGATTTACCAATAATTGACTGATTTTGATATTTTTTTGTAAAATTTACGTAGTATATCACAATGTGTTTTTAATAGGATTCTATAAATAGCTGTCTTGTCTTTTTCTTTGATCTTACTTCAATTATTGAACCCAGTCCAGAATGTTTGTTCAATTTCTATTGTGTATGAATTCCGTCATATTTTTATACCTTTTAAACATGTGATGATGTTATCGCTGTGATAAATGTTTTTAATTGTTATTTGTTTCTTAATTTAGATATCATTTATAATGTTACAATTCATTCAAACATATCCTCTTTCAGTGTGATGATTTTAGCTGATCGGATGGTGTAAAAAAATATTGTAGATATTTAATATGCATTTAAATAATGGATTCAAAACCCACTATTATATTTCCGTTTTGAACTAACAAAAGAAATTCGTGATTTGAACCATCAATAGTAATTTGATTGGATGGAGTAAAAAAATATTGTAGATATTTTATATGCATTTAAAGAATGGATTTTAAACAAAGTATTGAGAATCATATATTTCTGTTTTCGACTGACAAAAAAAATATGTTATTCGAACCAACAACAGTATTTTTTTAAACATGATTCAACAGTTTTTAAGGCATGTCATATATTGGTTGTTTAAGGTAACCCATCCATTATAAATAGAAAAAATGCTACTGGTAATGTTTCATGATAGAATTACAAAATGCTAAGTTTGAATTCTTTAAAGGTTTATTTTATAAAGACATAATGTAATGAAACAAATTAATAAAATTGCTGTACGATAGACGTAAAAATTTATTTTATTACCTCCCTTTAATATGTCATATTATAATAGTAGCGACATTATGATGTTTTTCAAAAATGAAACCCATGCAAAAATTGTATAATGATAAATCATTATAAATTGATACATAGAAATGCACTATCTTTGCATTCTTATGATGGATGGCTTACCTTAATGGCTTATGTCAAATTGATTGTTCTATAAGATCATTTTATATTCATACTGTAAGAGTAAATATTACAAAAGCAAATAATTGATTAGTTTGTTTTAAGATCTTATTTTCTAAAATGACATACACTTTCCTAGCAGTAGTCAAAACTAACACAAGCCTGCTAGCCCAATTTGAAACTATATGAATATATATTAAGATCTGGCTCGAAAGACATTTTTTTATCCTAAAATTCATATAAATGTTCCTGTGTTTATCACATTTGTTTGTTGTTTTATCCTTAATGTAACTTCATGTAAATAGTTCTTATAATATCGGGTATTTGAGTGTGAGAAAATTCTTCAAAATTCTTGAGAGCATAAAACTTTAAGGTAGTACATGAATAAATACAATACTGGAATGTTAACTAATTTAAAAAGTAAAAAGTTAGTTTATTATTATTCTCTTTTTTTATGCATATATTTCAATTAATGTCTATGAAAAAAAATGGTTTTAGTAAATTTTATTAACCAATTATATTTTTTTTTAGTATTTTAAGTGACTTAAAGTACTTTTAATGAACATTCAAAAAAAAATCAAGAATTTTGGAGAAGAAGGGCTCATCTTTTCAAAAATTGTTTGGCAAATTATCATAGCATGCTCAGAGATTTAAACATAATGATGTACATGTGAAATAAATAAAAACTTATTTAAAATAAGTACAGTATTAAAAATTGATTTGTTTCAAAATTTGTCTATTATCATTTTTTTAAGATTACTTTAAATTGTCGAAAGCTGGCCCTAGTTTAAATCATTGTTTTAAAAAACATACTATTCTTGCCAACAGTAGATATAGCTATATATATCTCTATATATAAATAGATATGTGTATATCTGTTTAATACTTACAGATTTCTATATATTAATGCTCATAAAATTATTGTTTGGTGTAAAATTTTGTGAAAAAAGTACAGTATGTCTTGTGGGATATTTGTGTATTGAATTTGTTCAAGTTTTCACTCCCTCTTGTTTATAAAATTGTTGTTTATTAAATGTGTTGTCAACATTGAAAATGTTTGTGTATCATGTACTGAATAAATTCATTATTTATTTTATGTTTGAGTTTGACTTTTTAGCTTGACTATTCGAAGAATAGGTGGGCTATACTACTCGCGTCGGCGTCCGGTTAAAGTTTTAGGGCAAGTTGGGATTTTCACTTATATTAGTCCAATACCTTTCATTCAATTGAGTTAATACTTCACACAATTGCTCAGGGCCATCACATGATGAGGTTAGATAACTCCATATTATTCTTTACACAGATTATGGCCCCTGATTGACTATGAAACTTAGGTTAAAGTTTTAGGGCAGGTTGGGATATTTATTAATAACTTCTATACCCTTCATTCAATTGACTTAATACTTCACACAATTGTTCAGGACCATCACCCAATGAGGTTACATAACTCCATATCCTTAATACAAAGTTTTTTTGTTGTTGTTTTTTGTTGTTGTTTTTAAATTTCATTTGACAGGCACATTTTAACATTGAATCTTAACCAGTTTTTTACCAAGGGAAAACAAGGAGGGCTATACTATATGGCCCTTGAGATTTTTTTATTATTTTTAATTTTGTTCGAATTTCTTTTGAAAGGCATATTTGTATATTCTTTACCACATTTTCATAATGGGAAATCAAGTTATTTGAATGGCTTGTGTCATTTTTCGGGTGGTGGGAGGGCAGCATCAAAGTCACCATATGTTTTGAATAATTTTAGTTAGGTTTGACATAAACAGACCAAACTTGGTAATATTACATTGTTATTGTAATCACTTCTAAGTCAAAGCGGTGAAGTCGAGTGCGCTGTCTTACGAAAGCTCTTGTTTATTTACCAGGATTTCAGATGGTGAAATCTGGTTATAAGAATTATGTAGATTGTAGTTCTGGTGGGCTGGAAGGCAGTTGTATCGGGCGGGCTGCGCGAAATCTTATTGACCAGGTCACTGTTACTAAAATAGAAAACCATTGGAACTGAATATATTAAGTTAAGATTTACATACTGTGACCAAAATTAGTATGTAGGAAATGTGTGTGGACCCCTTCAATTGGACTGCATTTTAGGCCAATAGGTCCAAGATCACTGTTTCTTAAAATATAAAAATGGTTGAAACTAAATACCTTTAGGTTGACAAATTTTTTACCAAACCGAAGAATGTATGAGGACCGTTTGTAGAATTGCTTTTGGGGCCCAGGGTCAAGGTCATTGTCACTTAACTGAAACAGGAAAAAGTTGAAACTAAATATCTGTAGTTTTGGTTGTTATATTTTGACCAAACTTGGTACATAGGAAGAGATTATGGAGAACTTTCTTGGTATTCTGTTTGGGGCCCCTTGGGTTTAGGTCACTGTAAGAAAAAACAGTTAAAACAGAATATCTTTAGTTTTAGTGGACATATTTTGTTATATAGGAATTGTTTATGGAGACCATTCATGTGTTTGCTTTTGTATTCCCTTGGGTCATTCAAGGCTAATGTATCTAAAAATAGAAAAAGGTTGTAACTTAAATCTTTACTTTGGGTTGACATTTTGTGACCAAACTTGGTATATTGGAATAGTTTATAGAGACCTTTCATCCAATTGCGTTTGGAGTCCATAGGATCAAGGTTACTGTTTCTAAAAATACAAAACAAATGAAACTGAACATCTTTGGTGAGTGTTGACACGTTGTGACCAATCTTGGTATTAGGAAGCGTGTATGGACACCTTTCATTTGACTGCATTCTGGGTCCCTATTGTCAAGGACAAGGTCACTGTAACTAAAACCAAAAGATGAACAACCAGTTGAACCAGAATATCTTTAGTTTTGGTTGACATATTGTGACTGGACCTGGTATTTAGGAAAACAAATACTGAGATTTTCCCCTTTGATCAAGTTCACTGTTACTTAACATATTTGGAATTGTGTTTGGGGGCGCTAGGGTCAAGGTCAAGGTCACAGCTAATTAAAATAGAAAACAAAAACATTAAAACTGAATATGTTTCGTATAGATTGACATGATGTGACCAAACTTGGCATGTAGGAAGAGATTATGGAGACTTTTCATGGGATTGCATGTTAAGTCCATAGGGTCAGGTCACTGCTACTTAAAAAAATAAAAACGGTTGAAACTAAATATATTTTGTTTTGGTTTACATATTATGACTAAACTTGGTATAGAGAAATAGTTTATGAGGAACTTTCAAAAATTGCGTTTGGGGTCCCTTGTGTCAAGGTCAAAGACACTGTTTCTAAAATAGAAATAAAAAGCGGTGGAAAGTAAATATCTATAGTGTGTGTTGATAAATTGTGACCAAATTATATAGGAAGAGTTTATAAAGACATTCTATGGGATTGCGTTTGGGGTCCCAATGGTCAAGGTCAATGTCACTGCTAAATGTACTTAAAACAGAAAAGCAGTTGAAACTGAATCTCTTTCGGGACAGTTAATTTATTGCAACTAAACCTCTTAACTGTTTGTAAAAAAAAGAAACATATTTTATATTGAGTCAAACTTGTATTTTACTGTTGCCCCTTGTTATACAGCATAAAGTATGCTTACAATAGTGCTTGAAGTTGTAGTTGTCAACATACCAAGCTGTCTAAAACCCTTAATTTATGCCCCCAGCCCGAACTCGCACACTATTCAATGACGTCACAGGATGTTGTAGACTTTCTTGTATGTACATGTAACATAAAAAGAGTTAGTAATATTTAACATTTAATCTGATTGGGACTGAAATATATAACAAAATAATGTTCATGATTTTATTTATCAGTATTTATTATATTATGGTACCAAGCATCGTATAAACTCAAAATTTCTTTTTGCAAAATATGTTGATATACAAATACCAATACATAATAATTTAGATAAAGAGAAGTCGTACCAATACGAACTCGTACCACTAGGAAGTCGTACCAATACGAACTCGAACCACTAGGAAGTCGTACCAATACGAACTTGTACCATTAGGAAGTCGTACCAATACGAACTCGTACCACTTGGAAATCGTACCAATACGACCTCGTATCACGTGGAAGTCGTACCAATAAGAACTCGTACCACTTTTGTTCGTACCATTATGAACTCGTACCACAAGGAAAGTCGTGCCAATACTAACTCGTATCACTAGGAATTCGTATCAGATACGGAAATGTCGTTCCATACTTGCGGTATTTATATAGCAATACGTCTTAATGATATATCCTTTGAAACAACATTCAATGATAATACTTAATATTTATATCATTATACATGATGGAAAACTGAATGATGTTGATCAGAAATTGATATAATTTTGTTGACAACATATTTTGTTTTAGAATGATGTCAAGTTTACTAACAATGCCTTTATTCACTCGCCAATAGCCATTCTTGTTATTCACAGCTTAACTGTATACAGGACACTCTGCTATATACTATAAATGTATATATGGGGCGACTTTGACATGTGACGAGTTTGTATAGGTACGACTTCTCCTTTTGCCATAATTTACAGGGCGTTTTTGTTGATAATAAACTAGTTTTGGTTTTATATTCGTTTCACTTACTGTGTATTTGTTGTGACAGTTTTAATAAAACGAAAACTCTAGTTTTATTTTTCGTCGGTTTGTTCCATCCGAAAAAATCTAGCTCACTTTGAAAAATAAAACATGGCGGACATGTGTTGAAACACCATTTAGTTTAGACAGGCAAACGACCATCTGCTGTTTCATTGTTTTGAAGAAATTTAGGAATAGTGGCTACATACAGAAGCTCCATCATGTTGTTGAAGCTGTACACAAAACCACACATTGGTTTCTTCAATCAAAACTTTTTTGTAAACCGTCGAAACCATTGAAACCGAAACTGAAACAAGTTTGGTACCAACAAAAACACCCTAATTGAATAAACCCAGAGTTGAACTCAGTTCTGCTGTCATAGCTGAGCTAAGATTTCGAAATATATTATTACAGTATTTAACTTTCAATTTGTTTATCATGTAGGTGTTTTAAATTACTTATAAGGTGAAAGTAATGAGTTGATAATTAGAAAATAAATCAGTAGTAAACAAATCTGACCTAGCTGGCCCCAATTCCTCAATAATCTCAAACCCTTTACAAAAGAATCGAGCTAAGCACACGTTTTGTTTGTGGTATAAATCTGAAAGGAAAAACACGAAAAATAAAAAGAAATTCTTAATAAACTAGTTTTGTTTCGTAAAATCAATTTAAATGTCTTGGCTATTTAAAATCACATAATTAAGTGTTATTATTTTTTTTTTAGAGAAATTGGGACCAGATAAACACAAATTAAGAAGAAAGAAAAAACACAAAATGTTAAATTCACCTACAATTATGTTGCTTTAAAACTTCTTATACATAAACAATGTAATTTGGCAACAATGTTGCAACAACATGATTAACTGCATCATTGTTAACTTATTTTTAAATGTGAACTATTTGATGGTGTATTAATACAGTCAAATAAAAGGAGTACAGTTCTAACAGTTTTCTCAAATGTTGTGACGAACACTGCAGATCATAACTTTCAGATTAGTAAAGATTTGAAAGTTTACAATAAACACGTTAACAACGTTGTTAACTTTAACAAAATTCTGAACAATAAGCATATTATCGATTGATTGATTGATTGATTGTTTTATAAGGCATCCAACTTTCACAAAACCAATATGGTTTGTAAACATTGGTTTAAGGGATGCCATTCAATAAAGTTAACATATAATAATATAAATATGTATTAATTAAACAATATATGTTATTTTCTTTTCCTTCACATTAATTTCCTCCTGGATAACCGTTTTCTCCTTTCATATGCCATGACAAAACACTTAAACCATGAACTATCATGAACAAGTGTCATGAGACGAAAGCGAAATAAATGTAGCAATGTATGCAACTAAACGAAGTGTGTAATGCAACAGGACAATATGTATGCTACAGAAGATATGTATGCAACATATCTAGGTGTGTATGCAACAATACAATATGTATGCAACAGAACATGGTCTGTATGCAACAGACCGAAGTGTTTATACAACAGGACAACATGTATGCAGCAGAAGATATGTATGCAACACATGTAAGTGTGTATGCAACAAAACAATTTGTATGCAACAGGACAAGGTATGTATGCAACAGAACAAAGTGTGTATACAACAGGACAACATGTATGCAGCAGAAGATATGTATGCAACACATGTAAGTGTGTATGCAACAAAACAATTTGTATGCAACAAGACAAGGTATGTATGTAACAGAACAAAGTGTGTATACAACAGAACAACATGTATGCAACAAAATAATATGTATGCAACATAACAATATGTATTCAACGGAACAATATGTATGCCACAGAACAAAGTATGTATGCAACGGAACAATACGTATGCAACAGAACAAAGTGTGTATGCAAAACAAGAATATGCATGAAATAGAACAATATGTATTCAACAGAACAATACGTATGCAACAGAAAAAAGAATGTATACAACAGAACAAAGCGTGTATGCAACAAAACAGTATGTATGCAACAGAACAAAGCATGTATGCAACTGAACTGAGTATGTATGCAAGTGATAATGTGTGTATGCTACGAAACGAAATATGTATGCAAAAGAACGAAAAAATGGATGCAACGGAAAAAATGAGTATGCTACGTAAAGAAACAGGTATGCAAGGGAACAAGGAAATGTATGCAACGAAAAATTGTTCTGAGTAAAACTCTTTGAATAACATTGTTACTGTTGGCACATGGCCATATTATATCTCCTATATCCTTGGCATGTTTACTTCAACAAGTTTAACATGTTCAACAGTTTATACATACAACGTTGGATAAGTTTTTTCTTTCTAGTATGTTAAATGTTGACTACACTGATGATATCACGAAAAGTTGTGCGTTGTTTCAATTAATCGATTTTAGTCGTAGGGTGTAATTATCTTAGTGTCATAGTTTCATTGTATTGCTTCACAAATACCATTTGAGTGAACTAAACTTTAGCCATCATTGAAAATGAACACGAAAATGAGGAAATTAAAACACACACGATGTATTGCCATTTGTGATGTTTATACATAGCTAAGGTATTTAAAGTAAGGAATGAAATCCCCCGAATGATCCATCCAAAATGTTGTAGTAATGCTTAACCTAGTGCTAATGCTAACCAAGCTTCATGGTTTACAATTTGACTGGATATAACAACGTGGTCTGCTTTAAATCTAAATAATTGTTGAAAACTATCTGTGTGATAGAATGATAGCAATGATGTTTGAAACTGTCCGTAAGAGCCAGTATGCCAATCTTAAACAATAGTCGGTGACTGTGACTGCGCGATAGAGCCAATATGTTAAAAGCTGTCCACAAGAGACAACTGGTTTAGAGCCAATATGTTAAAACTTAAAAGCTGTCCGCGAGACCCAAATGACTGAAACTTTCATTGCGAGCCAATGAATTAAAACTGAAAAGATGACCGTGAGACCCAAATCACTGAAACCCTTTCCGTGAGAGCCAATATGTTGGCACTTAAAAGCTGTTCGCGAGAGCCAAATGGTTGAAAAACTTCCCATGAGAGCCAAATACGTTTAAACTTCAAAGCTGTTCGTGAGATATGTATAAAAACTTTCTGTATGTTTAAAACTGTCCAAGAGATCTGGTTTTTAAAAATCTGTTTGTCACAGCCACTAGGATTAAACAAATTGTTTGAAACCCGTCTATGATTAAGCAATGATAGGCTTAGTCAGACAATGATTCCATTGTGGGATGTATGCCTCCACTGAGTCGCGAAGTTGTCATGATCTGATATCCGCACAAGATATTGTGCATCGTCGATTTATAGGCTGGAATCATGCCCGACCATTTCCCATCACATGCATGGTAAGACCGTTGTATTTGTGAATTTGAATTAATTTAATCAATTCATTCAGATAAATAAGTAATAGCCTACACGCAATTAACTTTGTCTTAAACTTTAAGGTGCCAAGTTAATGACTTATACATATGTTAGTTTGGCTTATCGCATATAAAGATGACATGGCTTTGAACAAAATCCTATGATTTTTTTCTTCCATGGTATTAAAACAATATTAAAACAATATATTATAATTGTTCCCACTACCGTTGTTGTTTTATGGTCCATAATGTCCATGGAATCGATTTGAATGCATGAGAAGTGTATTTTCATTCACTTTTTCAATATGTTTCGAAGGTCCCAGAATCAAAAGAATTCTGTTCCTCATAACATCCACGCTTTCTGTACACATGCGTCGAATTTCCCTGCGTCACACAGGTGTTT
Organism: Mya arenaria; assembly: GCF_026914265.1. Taxonomy (NCBI): domain Eukaryota; kingdom Metazoa; phylum Mollusca; class Bivalvia; order Myida; family Myidae; genus Mya; species Mya arenaria. The sequence goes on along the minus strand of NC_069128.1, from coordinate 37,339,968 downwards.
CCGGTTTTGTAAAATACGTCATCAGTGACGTCATCAAGCGATCCGTACATGTCGGTGTCGGAGACGGAACACTCGGAGCCGCTCAGGTCACGTGAGGATGCGAGGGATGCGGACCGGAAGTCGCGCTGGCTCTTGAGATCCTCGATAGCCTCGTTTAGGGTGAGCAGCTGCCTCATCAGGCCCAGGTCAACTTCCATCAGGCTCGACTGAAAAAAAGGAGAACAGGTCTTTTATGTCTTTATTTTAAGAAAAACTGTTAATGTCCGACTTATTATCTCATGTCCTGCGTACTACTATTGTGTTGTTGTTGTTTTTTCACTACAAAACTTCTTCTAGGGTTCTTGATAAAATTGCTCAAAGCGAAAGAGTCTTGGTGAATACGATCGTATTCACAAGCACAATAACACTTGTTTTGTGAGTTTTAAACAGTCGTTCTGTTTTTTAAAATTGAATTTGGCATTCGTAACAACTCGGCCATCTCCGGCAAACTTCGGTGACAGGTGAGGTCAAATCTGTTGGATAGTGGCCGATGTGTTCCGATTGAAATTGTAGTTTATAGGGACTAGACACCAGATGGTCCATAAATCAAAACAAGCTTAGAATTGTCAATATGAGCTAGTCTGATGCCGATAGAACATTATTTTACATGATTTAAATGATATTTGGTCGCTGTCCTTTTTTTACTTTGAACATGTTATGAAATCAGCTGAAGTTACAAGATTACTGCAGTTGTTATCTGAATCCCATCCCTGTCTCTACTAAAAAAAAACTAAAAATGGGTTCTACGCAAATCTTTCTGTCAAAACATTTTTCGACGGAGGGCCTCTTGACACCAACCAGCAGCGGCGGCATCAAAGCCCCTAGCCACCATAATAGATGTTTAATACGGGATTCTTCTTATTTCTAACAATAAAAATCAAAACTAATAAAAAAAATCCGTCCACGTACAATTATTTGGATTACAAAACCCCCACCCCGTCAACCGCACCTTCCGCCGAACTCTCATTACAAAGCTGGAAACAAACAGTTGGGAACTGTCCAATGTTTAAGATGGTATCCCCCTAAAATGTTATTTTAAATCGAAAAGGATGGGGTTGTGGGGTAATTTTCATTCAGATTATAATCTCAAATATTTCTTCCAATTCCAAACGTCATGAGGTGTAATGGTGATTAAAATTTGCTATCTACACGCTTCTTTTGTATTGACTTTCACACTCATTCCCACGGAATTCACAGTACAGATATGAACAAGATAAGACGGAAAAGCTTTTTTATATAAAAATCGAAATCTAAAGACAGTTTCGAACTTTGAGCTCCATTTTCAATAAACTTTAAAAGATACCGATAACAATGCCCAGGAATCAATTTTGAATGGAAATAAATTAACTTAAAGAACGGCTTTTCAGAAAAACGTCAGAGAAAGTATCAGTGATATTGAAACTCAGGCAACTTTGAACAATTTTGTTTATTTATTATGTTTGAACAATACAATGCTGTTTATCTCTCTAAAGGACCCATTAGCTGCCTACCTGGAAGAAAAAAGCGCCAGATCATTGATGTTTGTTCTGGGTTTTGTTTAAATAAGTGCGGAGGGATTTCACCGTTTTTCTGTTTGTTCAAAATGAATTTTCAGGCTTCTTTGGGAAATAAAAACCACAAAATATATTGAGTCACCGGTAATAAAACCCATGTCTGAAAATATTCGTCCTTATCTACGTTCTTAATAGTGTTTATTCATAATAGTATATATGCGTATAATTTTGAGTGATTTTGAAGTTGTCATTTATCGAAAAATGTGCATACAGTCGAACCCCGTTTGCTCGAATTCGCTTGTCAAGGACCGGGTTCTTTCATATATAGGTAGGTATTCTCGTTCGGGTCCAATTTTCAAAGACTCCAGGGATATCGGCGGTCCATGGGAGTTCGAGCCACTAGGTTTCGACTGTATAAATCATAACTTCCGTTCTAGTCCCTTTGTTCCAAAAACTTATTCAGTTATTAGTTTAATCCGAATTAAATTTTAACAAAACGACTGTGGTGAAATTTATGTTACTTTTATTCTAAGTTACTCTGGTTGCCACGATATTGGACGAGAGTGTGGTATTCGGAGTACCCGGGGGGGAACATGGGCGGACCCATGATTTGACGTTAAAGGGGGGTGTTACCTTTTGATTTGCGCCCCCTCCCTCAGAATAGAAATATATATTGTTTTAAGTCGTGGCAGGTGGGTTTGGGTTGCTCCCCCGAGAATTTTTTAATAATTTCTTGTCCGAAATGGTGCATTTTGGGCGTATTCTACTTAATTTTACCTCCTATTTTGAAATAAAAAGTAAACTTCAACCGATTTAAAGAGGGGCGCGCGCCGGCAGCCCCCCCTCTCTGAATCCGCAAGTGGGAAACACACTTGCCCGGCCTGTTGACCACAAACCAAACTCACTTATGACATTTAGGGTCAAACAATTCCCTGGATCGTCCATGTAGTGTTTGTTTGTATACGCGTGATATCATTTTTGAGCACTCTTCATAACATTTTCAGATATTTTATCTTAAAAATGCCAATTAAAATCAAATAGTCGAAGTATAAACGTTAATGGTTATTTTTTTTGTAACCAAATTGTGCATGAATTATATCATTCATTGAGAAACAAACTAAGTTAAACTTCGTGTTTTGTTCATGAATAACTGTCTTAGACATATTTTACTGTCATATGTATGGCCAAATTTAAGTACCTTAGTGTAAAACAACTGTCTTAGCGTGAAATGCCTTTCGCAGAACTACATGAAATAGGGGCGGTATTCATCAAATATCTTAAGTCATTTTCTAACTTATGAAGTGATGTATCTCACCGGTCGTAAGATGCATTGACTTGATTTAATTTAAAACACCTTTTTTTATTAAATACATTAAAAACTTATATGTTTGCCTAATAAGACTATAAACATTTTAAGAATTCGACTTAAATTAGCAAATGGCTTAAGATGTTTTATGAATACTAGTGTACCAACCATTTCCTTCCGAAGAGTGTCCATGGCAACATCCATACTGCTCTTCTGCGACTTCCCTTTTCCTGACGCCAGTCTCTCTTTTACGGCTGCCGCCTCGCGTTGCCGGTTGTGGTAATATTCCCGGCATGCATTTGATAGCTCAATCCCGTCCGTGTACTTATCCTCTGATGTCACTCGTTCGTTTATATTGTCCACAGCCGGCGGCAAGGATGCCATGTGATGTTCAACTAAACAGTCATTTGACGTCAAATTTGAACTGTCCATGACGACTGACGTCACACTTTCAGTTAATCTAAGATCTGACGTCACACGCGTCATCGTAAATTCGTCTGTTGACTTCGTCGGTATTTTTTTCGTAGAGGATAATCCCTCCGTGTCGTAGTTATCTATTTTCATTTCCATCACTGTCGTAGTAATTTCTTGTCTCATATTTGTAATGTGTCGACTACTATTAATCCGAGATAATTTTCCCGGACTCTGAATTTTATCCGAAAATTTCGGATGTCGTTTAGTGTTTAACTCGCGAGCGTTTTCTGTTAACTATGTTCTTGTTATCAGCGGTCTTGGTCATATTTATTCGGTAGCCTATGTCAATACATAAATGTTTGATTCTCCTCATAGGCCAAGTAAAGTCAATAATTTCTCAGGTACATATTATATTTATTTGGTAGGAGCGCGGGTCGTTTTTTCCATTTGTTTTTCCAAATTAAAAAAATGAAGCATTTTATGCATTTAAAATATGTGAAATTGTGTTGAACCAAACTCTCTGCGTGTTTTGCATTATTTAAATAAAAAAAATAAGCGATCTTTGGTGGAATTCAATTTTGGTCTGAATTGGATCTAAGAACGATGTAGCTAATCGGATCGCGCGATGTAAATAACGGACCTATGCAGGAAATGAAGTCACTGATGAATGGCCATAAGATTCACTCAAGTTGCATATTAAATACCACCTAGGGATTCTTTATACATTCACCTTTTTATATTAAATTCCGAATGTGATCGATCTCAAAATACTTTTTTAACCGATTTCTTTACAATATAATCATAATTTAGCTTAAAAGGAATCAAAAAAAAAAAAATTTGATTTTTGTTTTTAAAATATGATATTACCAAGCGGGTTATTGTTATTAAGTACGGAGTTGTCTGGGGAAAAAACACATTATGTTTGGCCTAAAACCTAATCAGTTGATCGATTAAAATAGGTATCAAATTTTAGGGAACGAGAGATCAGTAAATATTAAATTGAATTAACAGAATCAGAAGAACCAATCTATATAACTGAATGACAAATCGCGTGAGTGTTGTCTATTTGAAAACATGTTGAAGGTAATACGAACCTTATATGATCAACATGTTCTGAAATATACGAATTAGTTAATATGTAAGGGATTTTCAGATAAGACTTATTACTTATTAACCCATTCTTTGTTTTCCATATTTGTATTGAAACACATGATGTTTATTATTTTGGGGCGGATCCAGGGATTGATGTTAGAGGGAGGGTGGGGGGGGGGGCGTCACTCTAGGGCTTTACCTTTTGACTCGCACCCCTCACAAAGAACCGAAATTTATTTGGTTTAAAATGTTGGCAGGGGGTAATGGGGTACTCCCTGCCAGGAATATTTTTTAACAATATCTAGGCCGAAATGGTGCATTTTGGGCGGAATTATTTCCTATATTGAAAAGTAATCTTGGCCGATTTCAGGAGGGTGGGGGGGGGGGGGGTACACCCCTTGAATAGTGTTAAGTGTGTTTGGTTTTCTAGTATTAAGACATCTTAGTAGATACCAGCGTCGTATCACTTATTCGTACCAAAAGGCAAGGCATTATAGCCGGCCAATTGTTGATACTCAATTCACTAGCCGTCGAAACTCCCGGTACGTGCATGACGTTCTAGTGTTTGTTTCCATGGTTACGACATGAAGTTATGACGTATGAAAATCTTGTTGCTACTTAAACAGGGATGCCTAGTGCATATTTGTTTACATATGAACAAGTAAAAATCCTGAAATTGCAACGAAACCTTTGTTACTATTGAGGAAAATTTAAGTACCGAAGTTCAAACTTAATATCAGTTAATTCCTTATCTATCTGGGCATCATAAAACTCGGGTGCGTTTCGCAAAACAATATTGATAAACGTGTATTAAAACATTCATCCAATGATTCGTCTACCGCTTTTTGTTTTTGTGTTTAGTTGTTTACTCGTAAAGATCGATTTTAAAAGTTCGTTTATTTCCTAATTTGCTTTGTTGTTCTAGATTGACACGAAATGACAGGGTGTTGCAAAAAATGAACAGGTGGTTAAGGTTTAAAACGCTATACTAATGCACCAGTCAATTGTAGCCACGCCCCCCCCCCCCCACAGGTTCGGGGAATAGGGGGGACTTTAACTTTCGGTCCAGCCAAGCCCGGGTAAAGTCCCCGCACTTCGGAGACGGCATACTGGTAAAATCCCCGCCAAATGCCCCCGCACCACAAGGACCCTGGGTAAGGCCCATTCTGCGCTATGTTTGGCGCTAAGAACCACCGCATTCACCCGGCACTGCGCGGCCACCTGGAAGGTAAAAACACGGCCCATTTCCCCGGCTATCCCCGGTATATCCCCGGACCTGGGAGCCGTGGTAACAATTGACTGGTGCATAAAAATAGTAAAGTGTAATTTATATTCTTAAGTGAAAAGTGTAAAATTGCACAGATAATTAAGATTCCTTAGAGTAAAGTACTAAGAATTAACTGCTGAATTACTACGCGATCTACCTGCAGCGTAGTTAAATGTACATAATTTTGACATTGTAAAGCGTCCATATACACCCCAGGTTGTTTTAGTCTGGAAATGGCCGAGGTGTTCCGATTGCCATAACGCAAGCCCACACTCTCGAGTAACATCGTCCCAACGATAGGGGTAAATATAATGTTCTTATGCAACATGTTCCATTTAAGCCCATAGTTTCTCTTGCTGCTGTTGCTGCTGGCAGCTAGCTGCTGTGCTGCCGTGCTGCTAACTGCACGTACATATCAATTTAAACTTAGATACGCAACCGTTGTTTGACAGTTTTCGGATCGAATATACTTTGTGGTCAAAGATAGAATCTCGTTACTAAAATAACATTTTTAGTATACCTAACTCATTTGAAAAAGTTATATGAAATAATAAACAACCCTTTATAAAAACAAATTTATTACAAATATAAAAAGGTATATCAAAACTACAACAAACAAAACAGGTTTTGATATCATCTTCGAAACAAACGAAACTTAACAACATACATGTTTTAAACAGCAGTGCCAAAGTGAATTTATAAACATGAATCAATCAGCCCAATGTATAAATTATGCCTAAGTCATATGATGTTTGAGTCAAAAAGACTTATAAACGGAAAATGGGTAAACTCTGTCTTATAACCATGTCAATGGATTTCAATAATTTTACATGAAAAATATGTTATAGCTTTTTCCTTGCTCTCATATAAGGATAACTGTCTGATTCCCGGCCGTCGCTCCGGAGGGTGGCCGTGGAGGGATGAGAGATTGGCGCCGAGGGACGGGGCGCTTAGGCGGCACCGGTACACCTGTCCTATGTTCATTTACCACTTCCGGTCGCCTTGGAACGGGTCGCGCCGGAGGGACCAGCCCTTCCGGCGCCTTAGCGTTCACAGAGTGAGGACGAACATTTTGATTGTCTAACTTTTGTACACTGTCCGCTTTGTCATAAGTTTCCATTATGGACAAGTCAGGCTCAGCAATAGATGCTGATATAGTTGGTATAGTCTCCTGAGAGCTATTGATGCTAGTTATACGTGGTACCGGCTTGGGTCGTTCACTCTCATGCGGAATGTCTTTATTTTTCGTAGTGTTATTGTTTTGAACATTGGCATTTGTTAAATAATTGTGGTTTTCACTGTTTATTTTTTCAAACTGATTAATTCTTGCTGTAAGTTTTCCGGGATGATTTTTTGGAAGAGTTGGTTTCCGGGAGACCATGGACGCCGGCAGGTCGCCGATGCTGTCGTATGCGTCTGATGGTCGCCTGTCGCCGCTCATTCCGGGAAGCGGGACGCTCACCTCTCCTGATGCTGGTCGCTGGTTACTTGTCCGCTTGTAATGGACCGGGCGACTGACGCGCTTCATGGTATCGGAGACGCTCGGTTCCGGTGCGCTGGGAGGCTTGAGGCCAGCGCTATAACGGAGAAGCTTGGGGTGTCTAAGTGCCGCGAAAAATCTAGGTTTCTCAGGCGCTGTGTACTGAACACCGGAAGTAGCTGACGCCTCGCTGACGATAGAAGGTGCAGAGGGTACAGGCAACGTATAGTCGTCCACGAATACTAAAATAAAATAAAATACTAAGAATATATGACCACGATATTATTTCATGTCATATATTTCAATTATATTTGATTATTTCAACTAAATCGTAGAAAATGACCACATCTGAACTTGTGTGAACTTGTGTGGGGCATATATCGGGGAAGAACGTCCGGGGGGGCAAAATGCTAGTGATTTAGACCTTATGTAATGAAATGACCTTACCTGTACTCTGAGGCGTGTGTGACCCGGCACTGCCGCGGTTGTCGGAGGCCCTACGTGGTGGGGGACGGGCGGGCTTCTCTCTAGCCCCAATGAAACCGATGTTATCCTGGAACAGTCGTATACGATGAATTGAATATCAAAATAAAATGGCAAATTTTAAGAAAGGTTTCATGGATCTTACGGCCTTACAATGTATCAAACTATTATGGACATATGCATAGAGCGGATGCATGGACAACCCGAAACTGATAGCTTATACAGCATTACTCAAATGAGAAATAACAATGTAGCGCATTTTGTGGCCGATATGTGGCGGTTAGTTTGCAAATTCGCCCTTACGCCACGAAAATTCAAAAGCGCAAAAAGGCAAAAATCAGATACCATACTAATTTAAATAAAGATCGTTTAAACGGGCCGATATTTACTCGCTAAATTACCAATGACTAAACTCTACAGGGGTGTAGAAATTAATTCAAGTAGCAGGGAATATCCTAAAAGTAGGCGGGGGGGGGGGTCTGGGTGTCCCCCCCCTGTTAGGGTCAAGGGGGCAACGCCCATTGTGGGATGAATTTAAGCCTTTTTAACCAAACATTCTAGTCTTCTGGTGCATGTTTATTTTCTAACAGGGAACCTTAACATAAATGCACTATAATAATGATACTGAAACTGAGTACTATCCCCCCCCCCCCCACCAGTGAGGGCTAACTAATGAACCAAACTACTGTCAAATTCAGATTCAGGATGATATTATAACATTCCAGACCACATGCCTTGACATTTGCTAGCTATTCCCTCCTAATAATATATGTAATTTCTTCCCTACCAATTATATACTTTCAGCTACTGAATCACTATTAACCTCTGAAAATTAAACATCTAACTTCATTTTCTGTGGTTCTAGATATTTCATCTGCAGCTAACTTCCATTTTAATTACCAAAAGAAATATCTGGACACTTTGTGACATTTAAAGCGTACTAAATTCCACCCAACGTACATGTAAAATTCATCAAAATAATGGATTATTTTTAGCAGTGACATCACCGCAAGCTTGTTCATTTTGTTTACACCTGGTTAACACGCGTATATAAAATTTACTGTTGCGTAAATGGTAATAGGACTAACGGAAGGCCAGACACGCTCATGTTGCATACTAACTACGCTTTTTTGTGTCTGGAAAAAAATATTTATTTCACCCTCCATTGCTTTGCAAATCATTAATTTCAAAACATCTGCAGAGGGGGTGAGACTAATAAGGTCATGTATCGAGCTAATGTTATTGTATTCGGAACACTGGGAAACCAACACCTAATACTTGAAAAACATCCCAGAGAGGGATGCGACTAATGACGTCACGTATCGAGCTAATGCTGTATTGTAGTCGGAACGCGCGGAAAGCAAAATAACAGATTTTATTTTTGTTGATGTGGGGGAAATTAGCCGGGTGGAGATGCTAAAGTAACCGGGTTATTTTACCGGCTCCCGGCCCATTCTACACCCCTGCTCTAATGACTCACTTATTAGCCTGCGCAATGTTTTTCGATTTCATGACATAAAACAAATCTTAAAAACATTGAAATAAAGTGCATCTTGTATGCAACAACCACATTAGTTTAAACATGATATATTTTACAACGATTGTGAAGAAAGTTATGATAACTTTTTTCCGCGAGAACGCGGTCTTGTGATTTGGGGGAAGCCGGAGTACCCGGTGAAAACCCACTTGACCGGCTTGGTGACCACAACCAAACTCACATGCGCCAAGGCTGGGAATCGAACCCGGGTGGCCTTGGCGAGAAGCGAGGGCGCTAACCACTGCGCTGACCGGTCAACCGAACATGCACATTGAAATCCACGTCGGCCCATCTACACAGATATTGATACAATACATGATGAGTTTATGTGAATATTTCTGCTTACATAGTTATTGTCAATAGAGTCTCGCTTGGTATGGGCGGACTTGGACGCCTGCTGCCGCCTGTACAGGAAACATGTGATTGCAACCACCAAGGCGAGAACGAGAGCGCCAGCGCCAACCCCCAGCGCAACCGCCACCACCTCGGACACTGAAACAATTAAAAGATATATTATAACCAAAAACGTTTATGATGTATACACATCCGTTACGACAGTTTTTATATTACGGTTTGCCAATCGACGGATGAAAGCGAAAAGGTTATATCTTCTTCTTTATTTAAAATCACTTAGAACCTTTTCGCATTCACCCCTCGCAATGAACCTAGTATTAAATTTTGAAGGTTTTGGAGCATTTCATGGCAAAATTGAGAGTGAATTCTAAATCAAAGAACGCCGCCTGCCACCGTCAGCGATTGAGATTATTTTCTTTTACGTAACAACAACGAACATACTTTTGCATTTTTGGGCCAATGACAATCGAGGATTTTTTTAAATCGAACCATTGAAGTGCCGAAAATTACTTTTCGAAATCGAATTTAGGCGGTGCACATTGACTTTCACTTCGTTGCAAAAAGACGTTATCATCGTGCTTTAATTAGCCGATCGACCAGTTCACTTTGCTAGGTTAACCAGTAGTATTTAACCTGGCGTTTCTAAAATTCTTGAAAACCAGAATTTGAGACTTAAAGTAATTAATAATAATCATCAGCTCATTTTCGCTAGAGATTTACTAGTTAACCGTTTCCTTTCAACGGTTATAGAATATCCATGTCAATATTTTATACCCAGGTCAAGAAACCGGATTGTAAATACAAAACGCGCTCTTACTCGTGTTTTCTTGCGGAGCGACGGGGGTTCGGTCTGTTGGCGGACGTGTCGGCGTCGGCATTGGCGGTGGACTGGTCGTGGGCGGACGGACGGTAGGTCCTGTTGTGGAACGATTGGTACGGACGGTTGTGGTACCGACGGTGGGCGCCAATGTTGTGGTCGGACGGTTGGTGCGGACGGTTGTTGTACGGACGGTAGGCACCATTGTTGTTGTCGGACGGTTGGTGCGGACGGTAGAAGTAGTGGTAGTGGGAATGATGCCATCGTAGCACGTTTCGCAGCAGCCGGCTCGAACATCAGCAGAGTAATACCCACAGTGGTCTTTGTTACAACCTGCCATTTTGTCGCCGAACTCACAACCTAAAATAACAATATGTTTGGTATACTAAACATAGTTCCTTCTTTTGTTAATTTTAGTTTAGAAATGTCGCAATTTCCAAAAAGCAAAATAAAATTTAAACGCGCTCCACGGATACAAGAATTTACTCCGAGTGTGATGCTATAACCTCCCTTGCTTGTTTATCACGCGACATGATTAGTTCCCTTGTCATAAAAGATAAAATCTTGCTATATTTAAAAAAATATTAATCTTAATAATATTGAATTTCGTGCGTGTCCCCTACATATTTACGTCCGCATTGCTCGAATCACTCTCGCTTAATTATTTTCGTCAGCATGCCGGAAACGGCCGAGTTTTTACGATTGTGCACGAACCTATAAGTCCAGCATTTTTCAGTGGCGGGCAGGTCTTGCAACAATAATCCTCGTTCGAGTAACATCCATGCCGCGAGATCGTAGTGCAGAAAGGTCCGTGGTCGCCATAGCGACACGACTCGTCCGTGCCGGCACGTGCCGCGCAACTCTTACAGCAGTTTGCCTCGGTGTATGGCGAGTAGCAGGCGGAGGCGTCCGCGGCCACGTGGTCTGCGCAAGTGCGCCCCGTTTCTTCGAACAAGCCCGGGCGGTCCCCGAGTGGGCAGAAATCCGTGACGTCAGAAGACGCCTGCGGGGAGCTTACACACACCCCACGTTCACACCACTGCGAAAATACCAGAAAATATTTAAATTTGGTTTGATTTCAAAAGCATTTTTAATGTCAGTTGTGGAATAGTCATTAACATAAACAAATATGGATTGCTGTTATGTTTTGCACTGTCGAAAACGATTAACATAAAAGTTGTACATAGTTTATGTTTCAGATTTTGCTCGTTTTTTATTTATTTTTATTTTTGGCGGAAGTAAATGCATGTACCTTTCCGGCGCCACACGGCGTCCCCTCAGCCGGAACTACGGCATAGCAGAGAGTGGAACCCGGCTGGTTGCAAAACATCCCACGACATATGGCATCATAAGACTGCACAGACTGAAACGGAAAAAGGGAAATAAAAAATATATACAAGACAACAAATTTCATAAATACTGTGATTACCCAACGATATCCGAATGCTTGCGTCAGACTGAATGGACATCGATCATTCGATTTAATTTAAAGCATGAACTAGCGAAGCTCCACGTAATCACTCTATGCCGGGCCTGCAAATTTTCATAAAAGGTATTTCTCTCATTCCAAAATGCAATTAAAAATGAGGCGGTGGCGTATATATAAACTGTATGCACATAAGAACATCAACCTATTGTTGTTTTCTTCATAGATAATAAAAAACAGGGGCAAATCATGGATTTGTGACCTTTCGACTAGCGCCCGGCCTTCAGAACCGAAAGTTCTTCAATTCAAGGTGTTAGCAGGGAAGGGGACCATCTCAAGATTGTTGGGTAAGCATTAGCAAGACTCGTTAACACGTGTTATTTACATTTATGTAATGTTCAAAGATGGCGAGAGGCGTGCATCCAATCGTAAAATCAAAATCTTATCTGATTATGTCAAAACTATAATCGCCAAATTCACAGAATTCTTACCCTACAGACGAAGGAGCCGGCTCCATACCGGTTGACACACGTCTCGTCCGCTCCATACGTCTTACCCATGGGGCGTGGCGTCGTAGCTATGCGTGAACTTCCGGCCGCCCTGAGCAGGCAATTCCCTCCAAAACTGTAGATAAAGGGAGGTAATTACTTTTATGTTAATTTTGAACCCCTGGCCCCAATTTCTCAAAAAAAACTTAAGCTTAACACGCTTAAGTAGTTTATTTCAATAAGCCAAAATACATACTTCAATAGAATTTTGATAAATGAAAAATTGTTTATTCTGATAATCATGATGATAATTCCCATCTCAAGTATGAAAACTCTTAAAGAAGTAAACATTACGCAATTTATTGAAAACCAAAAATAGAGAGCTAAGCTTAATCCTGTTATAAGGCACTTAAGAAGTTTCGAGAAATCGAGGCCAGTTATCATTAATCGTATACCCGAGCACTCTTAAACAGCGCAACGTTTACAACTAACGACCAACGCATATTCCAGTACGCCCGGGCATACAAATCAATTATTGTTCCCCTCAAAATGACACATGCTCAAATGTTGAAAACAGGAATTAAGGGCGTATACCATATACATGTAACTTTTCACTTTTAAAATTGTCGCAATTCAACGATATAAAACGGTCATTGAGAATCAATGTCCATCCAATATGAGTCAAGACCATTCGGAACTCGTCGGTCATATTCCATAGAAAATTACGTTGTTTCATTGTTTGCGATGGAAATGGCCGGAGTATTCGCAGTATATATTATCAGAGAAAGAATAATACACAATCGTGCCTTATTAGTAATTTATCTGACAATGAAATCTCCCAATTTATGATTTTAAATCGAAATTTATATAGCTAACAAAATGCTAGGTATCACAGGGTTTAAAGGTATTGGAAGATAATGTTCAATATATAACAAAGTTTTAAAGCTGCACTCCCACACATTAACTGTTTTGACAACTTTTCTATTTATTTACTCGGAATGAGACAAAGTTTGCATAAATGTCTCGAAACTAGTGATACAAGACTGCTGACAAATGATCAGATCGCAGATTTTCATATTTTTTAGTTCGAGAGTTGATGTTTTATGGCAAAAAGCGTTACTTGCGCTTTAAGAAAATTGGTATTTTCGGCAATTTCCACAGACAACCGAGATTTCGTATATTGCTAGTTGTCTTATATGACTTCATTGAAGACATCGATGCCAAAATCACCTGATTCTGAGACTTAGTGAAAGAAAAATGTCAAAATTGTTTATCTGTGAGAGAGAAGCTTTATAATGTATTTAATAAAATCGATCAATCTTTGTTGGCATTATACCAGATGTATATACGTTGTGTCCTGTAAAAAATATGAATGCGCTGACTTAATCACACTTCCCCAAGATGCAATAAAATTATTAACTATAAGAAGGAAGTTATTACGCGTCCAATAGGTCCACGCGCTGCTTAAACGATTTCTGTGAGCACGTTGAGAACAGCCACGGGTGACGGCCCTTGGAGGCCGGAAGTCCCGGAGAGTTTCTCGGCGCCATGATGTAGCTGTCGTCTGCACTACATGTGTTACCAGAACCGTCGTGCACCGCGCCCAAGCTGCAATTAAATAAAAACATCGGACGTTCTAAGGTGTTGGAAAGAAAGTTTTTGGTAAGGTTGTAGTTTGATTGTAGTTGGTAAAGTGTCGGTAGAGTTTAGTAATATTTTGTAGTAAGAATGTAGATGATTGTGGTTAAATAGAAGTTGGTTGAAGGCGTAAGTTTTAAGATGTAAGATTGTTAGTGATTGTTGTTGATTGTTGTTATATTGTACCGGCGTTAGATTGTAGCAAGAGCGCAGTTCGGTAGTTACGTTGTAATCGGGTCTTCATTATATCGTAGTTATATTGTAGTTAGATTGTAGTTACATTGTAGTTTAGTTAGATTGTAGTTAGATTATAGTTAGATTGTAGTTAGATTATAGTTAGATTGTAGTTAGATTATAGTTAGATTGTAGTTAGATTATAGTTATATTGTAGTTAGATTGTAGTTACGTTGTAATCGGGTCTTCATTATATCGTAGTTATATTGTAGTTAGATTGTAGTTACATTGTAGTTTAGTTAGATTGTAGTTACATTGTAATCGGGTCTTCATTATATCGTAGTTATATTGTAGTTATATTGTAGTTAGATTGTAGTTTAGTTAGATTGTAGTTAGATTATAGTTATATTGTAGTTAGATTGTAGTTACATTGTAATCGGGTCTTCATTATATCGTAGTTATATTGTTGTTAGATTGTAGTTAGATTGTAGTTTAGTTAGATTGTAGTTACATTGTAATCGGGTCTTCATTATATCGTAGTTATATTGTAGTTATATTGTAGTTAGATTGTAGTTTAGTTAGATTGTAGTTAGATTATAGTTAGATTGTAATTAGATTGTAGTTACATTGTAATCGGGTCTTCATTATATCGTAGTTATATTGTAGTTAGATTGTAGTTTAGTTAGATTGTAGTTAGATTATAGTTAGATTGTAATTAGATTGTAGTTACATTGTAATCGGGTCTTCATTATTTCGTAGTTATATTGTAGTTAGATTGTAGTTTAGTTAGATTGTAGTTAGATTATAGTTAGATTGTAATTAGATTGTAGTTACATTGTAATCGGGTCTTCATTATATCGTAGTTATATTGTAGTTAGATTGTAGTTTAGTTAGATTGTAGTTAGATTATAGTTAGATTGTAATTAGATTGTAGTTACATTGTAATCGGGTCTTCATTATATCGTAGTTATATTGTAGTTATATTGTAGTTAGATTGTAGTTTAGTTAGATTGTAGTTAGATTATAGTTAGATTGTAGTTTAGTTATATTGTAGTTATATTGTAGTTAGATTGTAGTTAAGTTAGATTGTAGTTAGATTATAGTTAGATTGTAGTTTAGTTATATTGTAGTTAGATTGTAGTTAGATTATAGTTAGATTGTAGTTTAGTTATATTGTAGTTAGATTGTAGTTAGATTGTAGTTAGAATGTAGTCAGATTATAATTAAGGGATTTTTTGCGGGATAACAATGCTTTATATATATATACAGACTAGAAAAAAACATTAGATGGCCAAAATTGTAAAACTGCAGGATGAATGATACACTTGACACTTCTATTGCTGTTGTTGTCTGCAAATGTATGTGAACAAAATATATAAAAATATATAAAAAATAGCAAAGAAATGCGGCGAAAGTTAGAAATGGTAGCACATTGCAAGAAAAAAAGAAAATTGCATCCTGTTCCCGCCTTCAAAGCGGCCTACACGATGAGTGCGTTGCATTATATTCTTGCTTAATTATTTGAACACATTTAATAGTGTAAATGATAGAGTGTTTGTCGGTGAGTGTATGACAAAATAAAAGTACCTGTGCGCTAGCTCGTGGGCCGCAGTTGCCATGGTAATGAAGTCGAAGCGCCACTCAACCAGCGACGTACTTTCGGAGGAGCATATTGTTCCTAGCCCAGCCACGCCCGCATTGTCCGATCCGGAACTTCCACTTGTGATGTCATACCTAAAATGATAACCGAAATTATTTTTATTTACTACAGTTCTAATAGAATGCATATTCCCGAATGTGCAATTTGTTTCTATATTTATACAGCGACGCCCGCACAGCCCGATCAGGGCTGGTATTCTATACTGGTCTTAACTGGATCTAAGAACGATGTAGCTAATCAGATTGCTTGCTATTAATAACTGACCAATAGAGTGAATGAAGTCAATGATGTATGACCATAAGATTGACTTAAGTTACATATTGAATACCACCCCAGATTATCATATTGGGATGTCATACCTTAAGAACTTCACCAACATATTAATTACTGTATTCATAACCACTAAAGCCAAACCATACCTTGGCGGGGCGGCATACACAACTGATGCACTCTAACTCCAAAATAAGAGTTATCAAACTTATTACAATTGTTCAAATATACCAAAAAGTATAAATACATGTCGTAAACAATGGTTCTTATGAAGGATACCGAGTTTAAGTCAAAAGAAAGTTACGGTATTTCTGCCTTAAAAGACGATGGTAGATCACACTAAATCTTTTAGCACTCACCAATCATATAAAAAAATGCGTTTTCAGCTCTTAAATACACGGTTACAATATTGTTATCAGTAAAATATATTTTCCATAAATACATTATAATAAGTACTTAAACGTTAATCACTTAATATTATGTTTGTATTGCATGTGTATGTCTTGATTTTGAATAAGAGTGTCGCTTTATGTAACAGTGGAAGCGATTTTCAATGCATATAGGAATCATTGGGGGTAAGCGTTTTACTTCTGCATAGTTTTAATTCCATATGAACCGGTTTAACTGAAAATCAAGAGAGGCGGAAGTATGCCAATCCTAGGCCCCATACCCGGTAAAGGCCATGGCGTGGTCTCGGGCCGGAAGTCCGTTTTGCTCATTTGTCCAGGATGTGAAGGCATCCAGCGTCTTTGAGCTGTCCTGCTGTCCGCCCGTCACAGTCCCCTCGCTCCAACCCGCCGCTTCCGGTGTCTTAAAAAGCAATAAAAAATAAAGTGTTTACTTTTTCAACATATAAGCAGACAGACAAGACCAGCCAAACAAAAAATCACAATCTAAAAATCATAAACATAGATAATGATCTAGTAATTAATTTGAGGGGCGTATTGGTATGATACAACAAGCGAATCAGGGGCGTAGCTAGATCAAAATAGATGTGTAGGCCTGTCTCGCTTAGAGGTTCATTTGAATGCCCGCTTATTTTTTTTTTCTTTCAGTTTGCACAACGGAGCGTTTTCAAGCCTTTGTAAGGTAACACAAAAATATTTTTTTTATGAAATTCGCTGGCTCGGAACTTGTACTTACATCCGCAATGAAGAGCCCCGCGTGCAGAACGCTCAAATCCATATTGTCCACGGATCGAAAACGAGCGTCCACCTGCAAACAAACATGGATGATAGGAAATAACTTATGAATACATCCATAACTTCTTCAAATGGACAAATTCTTGTTTTGGTTATATCTAAAGAAAGTTATTTATAACTCTGAAATGAGCCAGATAAAAAAAATATATGAATAAAAACCAAATAATCGCTAGCAAATACCAATGCTCATCCGCTTAGTTTTCAGAAACACAACTAATACTAATTCATGAAGAGTCTAAAGATCAAGTTAGATGGTATACAGGCTGCGTGAAATGCACTTATTCCCCACATTAACTATTTACAAGTAGTCCAATTCTACCCGTACAAGAAGTCCACATTAATACTCACAAATATTGCTCACATACACATACACGTAATCCACACATTTACGTACAAGTAGTCCACACATATACGTACAGGTAGTCCACACATATACGTACAAGTAGTCCACACATATACGTACAATTCTTACAAACGTAACGGTACAAGTAGTTCACACATATACGTACAAGTAGTCCACACATATACGTACAATTCTTACAAACGTAACGGTACAAGTAGTTCACACATATACGTACACGTAATCTACACATTTACGTTCAAGTAATCCTCACATATACGTACAACTATTACAAGCATAACGGTAAAAGTAGTCCACACATATACGTACACGTAGTCCACACATTTACGTTCAAGTAATCCTCACATATACGTACACGTAGTCCACACATATACGTACAAGTAGTCCTCACATATACGTACAACTATTACAAACGTAACGGTAAAAGTAGTTCACACATATACGTACACGTAGTCCACACATATACGTACAAGTAGTCCTCACATATACGTACACGTAGTCCACACATCAACGTACAAGTAATCCTGACATATACGTACAAGTAATCCTCACATATACGTACAATTCTTACAAACGTAACGGTAAAAGTAGTCCACACATATACGTACAAGTAACCCTCACATAGACGTACAATTCTTACAAACGTAACGGTAAAAGTAGTCCACACATATACGTTCAAGTAATCCTCACATATACGTACAATTCTTACAAACGTAACGGTAAAAGTAGTCCACACATATACGTACAAGTAACCCTCACATAGACGTACAATTCTTACAAACGTAACGGTAAAAGTAGTCCACACATATACGTACAAGTAACCCTCACATAGACGTACAATTCTTACAAATGTAACGGTACAAGTAGTCCACACATATACGTACAAGTAACCCTCACATAGACGTACAATTCTTACAAACGTAACGGTAAAAGTAGTCCACACATATACGTACAAGTAACCCTCACATAGACGTACAATTCTTACAAACGTAACGGTAAAAGTAGTCCACACATATACGTACAAGTAACCCTCACATAGACGTACAATTCTTACAAACGTAATTGTACAAGTAGTCCACACATATACGTACAAGAAGTCCTCACATATACGTACAATTCTTACAAACGTAACGGTAAAAGTAGTCCACACATAGACATACACGTAGTCCACATTAATGAGTAGTACATATACGTACAATTCGTACGATTGTAACTTGTACAGCAGTCCTTACATATACGTACAAGTAATCCTCACATATACGTTCACGTAGTCCAAACATTTACGTACAAAGAGTTCACACATATACGTACAAGTAATCCTCACATATACTTTCATTTCGTACACTTGTAACGGTACAAGTAGTCCACACATATACATACATGTACACATTTACGTACAGGTAGGCCACACATTTACGTTCAGGTAGTCCACACATGTACATACATGTAGTCCACATGAAAACGTACGAGTAGTCCACACATATACGTACAATTCGTACAAACGAAACGTACAGGTAGTCCACACATTCACGAACAGGTAGTCCACACATATACATACAATTCGAACATACGTAACGTACAAGTAGTCCACACATACTTATACGTACAATTATATGGTTGAAAACACGTAAACATATAAAAGAATAACTACGTAATATAACGACTTACAGCGTTGACCATGTATGCCATGTACAGCGCTATAAGGTTGACTGTGTCTGTCCGTCTGTCCGCCGACCCTTTCGTTAGATCGTACCAACTGAAATGAAACAGATAACGCTGAAACACAACCTTTTGGTACGCAGTATTCAGGTGTGTTTAAGGAATAATCGAACCCTAAGTGTGGTGTACGCGGTATGCAGAAACTCAAAGGTGTGCATTTTTGGTACGCAGGCTCTTCAAATAGCTTTCAATTACTTGTTATGCAGGATTGGGGTAGAAATTGAAGGAGTATTGTGTATGCACAAGGGGTTGGAAGGGGTGGCTTGTTTCACTCTAAATTATGATTGTATAATTGTACGTGTAATTTTCTTTCACGACCCGGATAGAAAATATATTAGAAGGTAAAAAAATAAGTAACA
Organism: Mya arenaria; assembly: GCF_026914265.1. NCBI lineage: Eukaryota > Metazoa > Mollusca > Bivalvia > Myida > Myidae > Mya > Mya arenaria. The sequence continues at coordinate 37,320,389 of NC_069128.1, read as the reverse complement.
TGATCGGTCTATGCGTGCGACAACAAATATTATCATTACACTGTTCGTATTACATGTTTACGTCCTGATCATTAAATCTTGAATACGGTTATTTTATCTCCGCATATATTATATCTGGTGTATTGTAAACTTTGTGAAATGATGAAACTGTTTTGTGCAATATTTAGGGGAGAAGCCTTTTCGGTGTCTGCATTTTTTTTATATCGAACGGTAATAATAATAATAATAATAATAATAATAATAATAATAATAATAATAATAATAATAGTAATAAATAAAAATAAAAAAAATAATAATAATGATGATGATGATGATGATGATGATGATGATGATGATGATGATGATGATGAAGAAGAAGAAGAAGAAGAAGAAGAAGAAGAAGAAGAAGAAGAAGAAGAAGAAGAAGAAGAAGAAGAAGAAGAAGAAGAAGAAGAAGAAGAAGAAGAAGAACAACAAAAACAACAACAATAATAATAATAATAATAATAATAATAATAATAATAATAATAATAATAATAATAGTAATAGTAATAAATAAAAAAAAAAAAAAAAATAATGATGATGATGATGATGATGATGATGATGATGATGATGAAGAAGAAGAAGAAGAAGAAGAAGAAGAAGAAGAAGAAGAAGAAGAAGAAGAAGAAGAAGAAGAAGAAGAAGAAGAAGAAGAACAAAAACAACAGCAATAATAATAATAATAATAAATGCGTGCTCTTACAACTGGTAAATCTTGTAGTCGACCACAGTAAGCAGCTCCACCTGGAGTGAGGTAGCCTGCCGCCTCCGCCGCCGCCTGACATCGGGAGTCGCCGCTATCGCCTCGAGGGTCCGGCGATAGGCTTCTGTAACACATTGAAACAAGATCATTTTAATTTCAATATATAATTATTGCTATAATTATCATTTTATTAACTATTTTACAACAAAACACCCCTGCCTCCCCCCCCCCCCCGTCCTGGATCCGCTAGTGATGCTGATTTTATCTTAAGCTGGGTTAAGTTATGCATGACAAAGGTTCGTTTTGATGAATGACGTCATCATCGCCGCCACCGACGACATGATGTACATCACAATGACTCGACTTACGTTTTTTCATACGGCTTAACATGACGGGGACGTGGTGTACACCATAAAATTCCGACAAAGTTCACCTGTATGCGCATGCGCGTCCCCGGGAAGACCGGACATCACGTGACCATCGGCTTCCGGTTGTATGAGATGATGGCCCTGCTCCGTGAAAAACGTGCCGAACTGAAAAAGAGCCGGAATGGTGATAAAAAGGTTGAAGATGTCAATTATGATCGAGGAAGTTACCAAAAATTCAGGTCCCTTTTTTGTAACATATCCATGTTAGTTAGATGACATGAAGTAAAATCTTAATGATTAAGATGGGCGGAGTGAACGTAGCGAAAGAGCCTTCCTTAATCTTTCAGATAGTTCTTCAGGTCATCTAACAGACTAAGAATACAATCACATTGGCTGACGCATTGTCAATGACACAAGCGGACCTTAAAACACCCTCGAAAATTCTTTATGATTAGGCCTAGTACTTTATGATTGCATTTCGGCAATTTTATCGGCTAAACATATAGGTGTTGTTTTTTTCAATAAGTAATATACGGATTGTCTACAGACGTAGGTCAGCGACAGAATTGTTAGCGCTGCTGAATATTGGCACGGTCCTCGTTTGATATTTTGCCAACCAGCAAACAAATCACTCATACTGAATTGTCGTTATTTTAAGACTATTATAAAGACAGTAAAGCAACTATTGCTTCCTTGTAGAAAAAACAAAACAAGTATCTTACAACTCCAAGGTTCTTTCTTTTACACCTGAAGTGTTATCATCCTATATGGAAGATTAAGGTTCTCCTAGAATGCCCGAATAATACCAGTTCAATCATTCCTGTTTAATGAGATTGGAACGGAGGGCAAGTGACTTACCAATCGAATAGGCGAGGCGGCGGACGGGCGGACGAACACGAGGGCGGCGCCGGTTTTCGGATCTTGGTACAGGGCTCCCGTCTGGAAACGTACGCAATATTTATTCTGACATATGCAAAAGAATCTAAGAATTGTCTTCATATTATGGGTATCTATATGGATACGTGTCCGCCTCTCACCAAAGTTGTTGTTGGTTGCCAACTAGGTATATTTCTCATCGCTTCTTAAATTGAACACAAGAATGGATGTCTACCCATGAAACGGACTCGAGAGTGATTGAGGGTAGCATTGGTTTCCGGACAATTCGGCACCCGGTGCCGAAAATGTTGGTGCCGAATTGACTAGGCCGAATTGTCTTGGTGCCGAATTGACTAGGCCTAATTATCTTGGTGTCGAATTGTCCAGTTACCGTCTCAATGGGGCTAGCAGAAATTCGTATGAACAAAAAACTTAAAGTTAATTACAGTATTTTTTATTTACTATTTTGAGAAATGATATTGATCACATGCACGAGTTACAAATTGTTGTTTAACAAAAGAAAAAAAGAAATTTTGTCAACTATGTTATTGCTCGTTACAAAGTATATGTTTCTTGTACAAGTGAAACTCGTATTAAAAATAAATACACATGTATAGCAAACATAATTTTGGAGTGATAAGCCATTAACTATTTAATAATTCATGCATTTATGGGAAATATTTATTACTGATAACAAGATTGTTACCGTGTATTTAACAGCTAAAAAAGCACAAATATTAAATGACTGGTGAGTGCTAAAAGATTTACAGTGAATTCTCATAACGTACGAAATACCCTGTTTTCTGCACCTTTCTTTGAAATTGAGCACGGTATTTTTCATAAGAACCATTGTTTTCGATATGTATTCATCCTTTTCGGCATATTAAAACAAATATATTAATCAATTAATTAATTAATTAATTTTTAAGATAACCCTTGTGCATTTATGTGAACTGTGACACTGAGGAAATGGTTATTCCGTATTATTTTGGTACCATTTAAACAGTTGTGATGAAATGGGAAAAACAGAAACAAAAATTACAATGCAAAGTTCTTTTGGCCTTGAAAGCGTGCTAATGAGTCATTTCGCGTTGAAATAAGGACAAAAACAAAGTGAAACTACTTTATCTATTAAGTAATTGCTAAAAAAATATTTCACGCGCGATTTCAGTTAAAAGAAAGAACGAAAAACAAAAAGAAGATTTGTTTTTCTACAGTGTACTTTATAGGGTTTTAGCTAAAGAGAAAGGGTGCTGCACCCTGCCCTTTTTGGTAGAACCCTTCTGCCCTTATGGAGACCAGCATGGGCACCCTTCTGCCTTCACAGAATGAGATGTTTAAAATAATCAGAGATTTCTTATCTTTTTATTAAGACTTATACTATGATTATAAATACATACAAATTTTGATTTTATTTTGAAATCTATTATTACTTTAATTAAACAAATTTCCTAACATTTTATGTCAAATTCATAATGTACAGATCTTCATCTCCCAATACAATGCTCCCTTTTCTCCAATAGCATCTTGCCCTGGCATTAACATTTATCATAAAGACCAACGGAACAATACAACGAAAAACTTATCTATTCACCGAGTTCTATAATATTGATTTACACTTCTGGAAAATGATAACTGAAATCAGAACCAATACATGAGAAAATCAGCTTTAATACCTTGTTCGCCATAGAATCAGACTTCCGGATGTCGCCGTCCCTCCACAGAAAAATGTGTGAGGTGGCAAGGAGCCGCTGGTTCCGGTTGAGTCGGAGCGTCACGGAACCTGCGGGATGATGAACCCGGAAGTGGGCGGTGTCCGGGTACAACTCACCGAGGCTACCGGAAGTTCCCTCATCAGTCAACAGCTCTACCTCCACTTTGTCTGAAAATCATTAAAATAAGGTTAGCTTTTTTGTGTGTGCTTCGGTGGATATAGGGCTCCTTCATTTCCTACATTTGATATTTCTCGTTCTATTTCGAGAATAAAATGGATTCTACATGTAGTAAACCTTTTCACTCAGACAAATAAGAGAAGAATCTCACAGTGTCGACAAACATTTCCTTAAAACAAATGAAAAAAATACACTCGGAAACCAATGATTTTGCAGGGTAATCAAAATATTTGCTTAGCCTATACGGAACTTATTCTTTACATTGAATGCATGTTTAGCCCAAACTACCAAGAAATCGAAAGCAAAATATGTCGATTCATGGAAAAATGATAACATGTCTACTTTAAAATAACATATATTAAATGCAGAAAATGTTTTTATCCTAATCTCTCATATCATGGTAGCGAATGGCCTACAGGCAAAACATATGCAAATCAAATAAAAGTCACCCCGCTATCCTTCATCTAACATATTCAAACAATGTGCATATCGCCGTATAAGCGTTTGATTCGGTTAGCCCCGGGACCCCGGTAACTAGCGATCGTTCGAGATAACCGATCAAATACACCGATCGCTCTGACCCTCCGGCTGTTCGAATGCAAAACCGGAAACCAAAAACATGTGTTTGCACAAAATACAAGCGCGTACACAAAAATTCTGCTCGGGTCGGGTACTTCAAAATCAATGATGTGTTCTGGTGCCGTTTAATTGAATATGGCAGTACTTTCAATAGTACTGTAAAAAGAGACACCCGGGCCCCCACCTACCCCCTTACCCCAAACTGTCCTAGTTGTCACTAATTACTCAAGCAAACAACAATTATAACGTACGCAGACGGTTTAGTTCAAAAGTTCAAAGGCCTGCAGCCATGAAGGTAAATATTAATTTCAATATTTGTATGTTACTGGCAAATTAACCGTAAATGACCAGGGGTCGCGGTATTCATAACACATTTTAAGTCATTCCCTAACTTTAAGTCACTTTCCTATTCTAAGTATCTCTCTTTTCATATGATATGATATTTGAATATGTTTTTAAAATACTTTATTTTCATTGACTTTTTTGCAAATGCATATTATTTTATATAAAACACCTATAGTTTTCATCTTATTTTGGCTATGAAACTTTTGTGATATCGACTAAAGAAGTTTAATGAATACCGGCATTTTCTTTATTCCGAAAAATAAGTGTTTTTGCATAATTTTGATTGAAATAAGAAACACTATTCAAGTTTGCATAAATTTAATATTATCACATCTCTCAAACCGTCACGACTTATGAATTCCAAAACTTAATATTTATACAATCTTTAAAGGATTTGGGGCAAAGAAAACTAATGATCCGATTTTTCTTCATCTTTTAAGCATGACGATGATCCAGATTATATGTGGTATGTAATATGGTTATAATTATTGTGACGTAGCACCTACTGACTACGTATTAATATTTAAAAGTTTAAACCCATTGAATCGTTTAAATGTCACGACGGTTTAAGAAATATTAAACCATAAATGAAACATGACATTATCACGATCACGGTTACTAATTTTTATTTCTTGTGATCTTTAGTCATGAAATTATGCTTTACGGATGTAGCACCCCCATTTGTCGCGGTGGTGTATGCGTCGCAAGGTGCATCATATCACTCAAATGTCGGTTTAATTGTAACAAAATCATTGTACTGATAATTGCAACTATTTTTTTTCCTTATGAGCTGCATTAGTCAGAATAATATGTTTTAAGGATGCAGCACCCCCATAATTATTTACACCGCAGTCGCCTATACCGTAATGTACATCGCATGACGCAATGTTCGCAAACTTCGGTGTGCTTTTTTAAAGATGCACTCTTACTCCCAAATAAGAGGTACCACAATTAATGCAATTGTTTTAATTTACCGAAAATGCTGAATAAATGTCAAAACCAATGGTTCAGGCTACCGAGTTTGATTTAAAAGAAAGGTCAGAAAACACGGTATTTCTACCTTATGAGACGATATTTGTTTTAATTGACCGAAAATGGTGAATCAATATCAAAAACAATGGTTCTTATGAAGGACACTGGGTTTAAATTGAAAGAAATGTGCAGAAAACACGGTATTTCTACCTAATGGGACGATATAATTATGATCACTGTAGATATTTTAGCATTGTACGTCTTCAGCCATTAAACACGGTTACAATCTTGTTATCAGTAATGAATATTTTTCATAAATGTATTATTTAGTAAGTAGTTAAAAGGTTTTCATTCAAAATGTATGTTATACATGTGCATGCATTATTTTAAATACGAGTGTCACTTTAAATAAAAGTTTACAAAATGGTTTAAAACACTACGCCTGCACAAATCCATGAATCATTTGAATGTAACAAACGCAATGTACTGATTATAATTACTAATTTGTCGTGTGAGTTTTAGTCATTAACAACCATGTTTTGTCATTATACTTATAGACATGTTTTAGGGACAATTTGTCAATTGTGAATTTAGAAGTGGTAAAATACGAATACCGACTATTAGCAAGGTTTTAAAGCTGCACTCTCACATATTTACCGTTTTTCTAACTTTTATTTTTTGTCTTGGAATGAGCAATTTTTGTGTAAATACCTGCAAACCAGTGATAAAAGACTGCTGACAAAAGATCCGATCGCAGATTTTCATATTTCCATTCCTTACGGTTTAAGAAAAAATGCATAAAACGCCAATTTTGGAACGAAAATAAGAGAGTCTGCGGTCTGATTAATGTCAGCAGTCTTTTATCACTGGTTTGCAGATAATTACGCAAAAGATTGATCGCTCTATCTGACAAAAAATGAAAAAAAGTTGTCAAGACGTTCAATCTGTGAGAGTGCAGCTTTAAAAAGGATAGGGGACAGGGTGCTTTGAGGTAACTGGGCACCATGGCATCGGGCTGTGAATAATTTGAGGACTTGTGCTTAATTGAAGTAATATTAAGTTTCAACTGCCAGATACGTCAGATTTGCATGAATTTATCAACTTGTTTGAATTGTTAATCGAAACAAAAGTATTATTTGATTACCTTAAGCATTTAATTCTATGAAGACAGGAGGCTGTGCTCATGAAGAATTGTGCTTCCGAAACAGGACAGGGTACAGGACCCATTCATAACCCTTTAGCTTACACCCTTATTTTACTGTATAATGTTCAAGGGAGTCATGGGTCGTATTCACTAACCACTTAAGTCTGATTTTGAGACTCAAGACTTGGAAAAGATAATGTTTAAAAGTCATGACTTTCTTGAATACAGTATTCTTTAACAGAAACTGTGTAAATAATTGTTAAATTATATTTACAACATAATGGCCATTTTTACCAATAGCGTTTGTTTTTTTCTCAAATAAAGATTGTACAATCTCTAGAAATTATATTAATGGTAGCATTGCTCTTTCTTATATTTGAATTCACTATATATTATTTGTTTTCGTTATCTATCTGTTTAAATGGTCATGATTTATGTTCTATTGCTTGAAATAGATACCGGTTAAACTGTTGAACAATTCAGGTGTATTGATTTTCAATAAAAATGAAGTGGCCAAGCCGCAGTGACAACAAGTGACGTGTCGTAAATGTTGTTGCTGTTGTTTCGTTGTCAAGTTATTTTAACTGCATTATGCGGCCTATTTGTGTTACATAATTGTTACAAGAACATTTCTTACAGCTAGGACTTGATTCAAACATGTTTGATTGTAAGCAGCCATCACATTAAGAGTGGTTCTAAATAACACGAGACTATAGGCAGGAGATAAAGTCTGAAATATGAAAATGCTGCTGCTGCTGCTGCTTCTGTTGATTATGATAATGATGATGATGATGGTGGTGTTGGTGATTTTGGTAATTTTGGTGGTGGTGGTGATGATGATGATGATGATGATGATAATGATGATGGTGATGATGATGATGATGATGATGATGATGATGATGATTTCTCTCTATAAATATATGTTTTTAAAATAAATTCATAAACGAATATTATGTGAAAAAAAGCATTCCAACCTGTCTCGAAGTTATCTGGTACGGGCATGCGTAGTCCCTTTCCGGAATGAGGGAGCACGAGGGCCGCCGCCACCAGCAGCAGCAGCCACGATGATGTCACAGTGCCGGCTTCAGCGCACATCCCGTCACGAAAATGTCCTACTATTTCCGCTTTACAAAACTGATGTTCTCAAATCGATTCCAGTCATAAATGAACGGAGTATTGTCACTTCGATTAAATTGTTAACGCAAAATAATGTTAAGCGATTATATTATTTAATCAAACTGATTTATAAGGCAAAGAGTTGGCCTGTATTTTAAATCCAATGCTTCCCATCACCAAACGAAAGATGTACTGAATTTAATACTGAAATAATTCAAATGATTTCATAACCATTTTTCATGCACCAAATAGCCACTGCGACCCAATACCGTACGAAGTCACGAAATAAAATGACACATTGTTTAAATATACCAACTGATCAAAAGAATCAATAGCCGATCTACCCGGTCCACTGATTGTTTACCTTCCGTGTCAAGTAGGCGGCGCTTACAAATCCGACTGTCACGAAGTGGTGACAATGTTTAAATTTTATTAATTTTATAATTGTTTGCTTCATCACGAATTATTCATTTCAAATACTTAAAGGAGCGCTCTTACTCCCAAATTAGATTTACCACAATTAATACCTTTGTTTTAATGTACCAAAAAGGATGGATAAATGTCGAAAACAATGGTTTTTATGAAGGATACCGATGTTTATTTAAAAGAAAATTGCAGAAAAACGGTATTTCTACCTAATGAGACGATAGTAGAGCACAGTAAATCTTTTAGCACTCACCAATCATTTAATATTTTATTTTATTTTTATTTTTTTGTTATGCATGTGTATGTATGGATTTTGAATAAGAGTGTCACTTTAATAACCATTTCGTTTGAATAATTTGCTGACAGGAGTTCCCGATGATGATAACAACAACAACAACAACATCAGCAACAACAGCAACAAAAATATGACGTTTGTGTTAACATTTAAGCATTCGAATTACTTCTCACGGACGGCATTTCATCACCTTCCGGTTGTGATACCGCGGTCCGCAGTGGCCATGACATCCTGTGCACACACGGAGTGCCTAACTCACGGACGAAGGGCAGCTTGCTTAATCTTGGCCCGTGTATTTCATGTCATATGACCGCAAATACTGATTTGTTACCGGGGGTAATTCATGTCATATAACCACAAATACTGATCATATTGTGATTATCTCCCTTTGACCATAGGTGATGCTTGATTGAACATCGACCTATGTGACCTTTTGTGGTCATCAGGTGTGACCAGTTGTTTGTCGAGTTCCGGAGGGAGTTTCTAAAGTCATTGTTAACCTGACTTCTGTGGTAGACACAGCAGACATCTTTTCAATTATGAAGTAATACTTTCATAACAACCAAGTTTATCCGGTTAACGCAGTGGTTAGCGCACACGCGTCTCACCCAGGCTACCCGGGTTCTATTCCCGGCACATGTGAGTTTGGTTTGTGGTCACCAAGCCGGACCAGTCGGTTTCCTCCCGGGTTCTCCGGTTTCCCCCACAACAAGACCACAATCTCGCGTAAAATCGTGCCAACGAGAGTGATTAATATAATGCTGTAATAACTTGTTTCACAAAAGTTGTAAAATAATTATGTTCAAACTAAACCAATTAATTCATGATTATTAAAGAGGTTAGTCATGGTAATTTTTATAATTGCTAATGGTTGCAGTTGAATTGATGTTTGTATGTAAATTGTAGTAAGTGCATTGTTTTACAATTCAACATGGTGGTATATAAATGTATCTTGTGTATTTTTTGCATGAAGATACCTCATTTTTCTGTGCATATATCACCATCTATGCACAAGTCAATTGTAACCACGGCCCCCAGGTGCGGGGAATAGCGGGGACTTTGACTTTTGGTCCAGCCAAGCCCGGGTAAAATCTCCGCCCTGCGAGGACGAACTGCTGGTAAAGCCCCCGCCAATTTCCCCCACACCCCAGGGACCCTAGGTAAGATCCATTCCCCGCTATTTTGGTCGCGGAGACAAAACCACCGCAGTCACCCGACACTGCGAGGACACCTGAAAGTTAAAAACACGGCCCATTTCCCCGGCTATTCCCGGTATACCCCCGGACCTGGGGGCCGTGGTTACAACTGACTGTACATTGTAATGTCTTACATGGCAATAACTTACATGGCGACGACTAACATAGCAATGCAACGACTTACATGACAATGTCTTACATGGCAATAACTTATATGGCGACGACTAACATAGCAATGCAACGACTTACATAGCAATGTCTTACATGGCAATAACTTACATGGCGACGACTAACATAGCAATGCAATTGCTTACATTGCAATGACTTACATGGCAATGACTTACATGGCGACGACTAACATAGCAATGCAATGACTTACATTGCAATGACTTACATGGCGACGACCAACATAGCAATGCAACGACTTACATTGCAACGACTTACATGGCAATGACTTACATGGCAATGCAATGACTTACATGGTAATGACTTAGATGGCAATGTAATGACTTACATGGTTATTACTTACATGGCAATGCAACAACTTACATGGCGATTCAATGACTTACATGGAATTGGCTTGCATAGACTTGTCTTACATGGCAATGCAATGACTTACGTGGCGATGACATACATGATAATGACTTTCATGGCAATGAATTACATGGGAATGACTCACATGGCAATGCAATGACTAACATGACAATGACTTACATGGCAATGCAATGACTAACATTGCAATGAATGACATGGCAATGACGTACATGACAATTACTTACATGGCAATGACTTATATGACGATGACTTACATGACAAAGACTTACATGGCAATGTCTAACATGGCGATGACTTATAAGGCAATGACTTGAATGGCAGTGACTTACATGGTAATGACTTACATGGCGATGACTAATAAGGCAATGACTTACATGACAATGACTTACATGGCAATGACTAACATGGCAATGACTAACATCACAATGCAATGACTTACATGACAATGACTTACATGGCAATGACTAACATAGCAATGAAATGACTTACATGGCAATGACTTACTTGGCAATGCAATGACTTAAATGACAATGACTTTCATGGCAATGCAATTACTTACATGGCAATATAATGACTTACATGGCAATGACTTACATGGCAATGACTTACATGTCAATGTCTTACATTGCAATGACTAACATGGCAATGACTTACAAGACAATGACTTGCAATGGCAATGACTTACATCGCAATGACTAACAAGGCAATGACTTACATGGCAGTGACCTACATGACAATGACTAACATGGCAATGACTAACTTTGCAATGACTAACATGGCAATGACTTACATGGGAATTTCATGCATGGTGATGACTTACGGCGCAATGCAATGACTGACATGGCAATACAATGACTTATATGGCAATGACTTACATGACAATTACTTACATGGCCGTGACTTATATGACAATGACGGGAATGGCAATGACTTACATGGCAATGACTTATATGGCAATGACTTACATGACAATGACTTACATGACAATGACTTATACGGCAATGACTTATTTGACAATGACTTACATGGCAATGACTTACATGGAAAAGACTAACATGGCGATGACTTACATGACAATGGCTTACATGGCGATGACTTATAAGGCAATGACTTACATGACAATAACTAACATGGCAATGACTTTCATGACAATGACTTACATGCCAATGACTTACATGACAATAACTTACACGGCAATGACTTATATGACAATGACATACATGGCAATGACCTTCGTGGCAATGACTTACATGACAATAACTTACATGACAATAACTTACATGACAATGACTTATATGACGATTACTTACATGACAATGACTTACATGGCAATGAATTACATGGCGATGACTAAAAAGGCAATGACTTACATGGCAATGACTTACATGGCAATGACTTACATGGCAATGACTTACATGGCGATGACTTACATGGCGATGACTTACATGGCAATGACCTACATGGCGATGACTTACATGGCAATGACCTACATGGCGATGATTACATGAAAATTACTGACATGGCAATGACCTACATGGCAATGACTTACATGAAAATTACTGACATGGCAATGACCTACATGGCGATGACTTACATGGCAATGACCTACATGGCGATGACTTACATGGCAATGACCTTCCTGGCGATGACTTGCATGGCGATGACTTATAAGGCAATGACCTACATGGCGATGACTTACACGGCAATGACCTTCCTGGCGATGACTTGCATGGCGATGACTTATAAGGCTATGACTTACATGGCAAAGTATATTTTAAGGTTATAAGTTTCCGACGCCAAGATACCTCCATACGTATAGCTTCTGGATAATATTCGGCGGTCGTTCGAGTTCGAGTTCGACATGCTACACGTTGCTTTTGTGCAGGTCAAATGTTTAAAATGAAACTCATTTGTATTTTTATGAGTTACTTATATAATTGGTCAAACGCAGAAACACTGAAAAGGGATTTCCCCCTCCCCATCCCCCAAGAAACAACAACAACAACAAAACAACAACTACAACATATTTTTTATAAATACTCGAGTAAGAATGATATGGACCGCACAATTATGAGTAAGGCTTATAGATAGAGCAAAACATACTATTTTTAGAAGATTGCTGTGACCTTGACCTTGCAGGCAGGAACAAGGATCTTGTGCGCGACACAGCCTCATGCTATATTGGTCACATCTGCCAAAAAATCCGCCCGTGAATGAGAAAGATATAGACTGGACACGAACTTTTTATCAGAAAGGCATATATAGCAAAACGTATTATGTTCAGAAGGTTTCTGTGACCTTTACCTCGAAGGTAGGGGTCTTGTGTGCGACACATGTTCGTGCTAGGGTTGTCACTTTTGCCAAGTAATTTTAAAATCCGACCAAAAATGAGACAAATATTGAACGAAAAAAAAAAACGGCGAACGAGACTTGTTAACATTTCAAATACCAACATAGTCATTGCCAAAAAAAATTCGGATAACATAAGAGGAATAATTCTTACGAGTCTTTTTTAAAAGAATGTAGTGAAGTTCAGAAATGTTTCGAGAATAATCAGTTTTCTTTTTGTCGGAATTTACGTTTTGAACTTGTTGACAGCAAAATAAATCTATTTTACATGTTGAATTCTCATCTTTGAGTCATGAATTAGCATGTCATATACCCCCCCCCCCAAAAAAAAAAAAAAAAAAAAAAAATAAATAAATAAAAACAAATAAAAATAAAATAAAAACAAATAAATAAATCAATCAATAGATAGATAAAAGATAAATAAATAAATAAATAAATAAATAAATAAATAAATAAATAAATAAATAAATAAATAAATAAATAAATAAATAAATAAATAAATAAATAAATACATTTTGGTGTTATTAACACCTAAAAGCACAAACGCCTTGATTTTGTTTCTTTCCAAATATTTTTATACCGTTTTTAAGATCATCGAAGTTTTAACATACATTTAAGTTAGGCAGAAACAAGTGCTCTTAAATAATAGACGTTCAAACGAGATTCTCCAATAGAAGCCGTGTTTCATCGCAAAGAACCAACCGTTCTCCGTGATATTTACGGAAATTGCCGAACGTTAAGAACCAATTTCCGCCCAACATACGATATCTCCATCAGCAGCCTACGCTGAGGTATAAACACCATCGATAGTTCGTGTATAACATGGCTGGGATAAACACCAATGTTAGGAAGAGAAAATTATGCATAGGGTAAGTTTATTGCTTGCATGTTGTTTCATATATGAGCATATTTCTTTAGATTCTTGGTATAGCATTAATTAACATGATGTTGCTGAATGGAGACTTAGAAATAGTATAGTACAGTGAAAGTGTTGTATTATTGTTGTTCTGTTTCTATTTTTAGCCTGCTAAGCACTTTCATTACGAGGAGGGTATTTTATCCACATAATGAAATATAGATTGGTTTATTGTGGAATACATTTACAGTAGGCATAAGCCCATGAGTACAGTATACAAATACAGATGGTAGGGGGAAAGCTGTTGTTTAAAATTCCGGAATAACATTTAGATGTGTTGATGCCAATGAACTTTAGAATTTTAAACAACATTTTCTGTCCGACCGAACGTTGTGTGCACACGGAAGTTATGTATTATTACACCGACAACAACAAATAAACCGTTTTCATCTTATGGTTTTAGAAAAACAAATATACCATTTACTTACAACTCGGAGTATTTAATACTCGGTTGTTGTTTTTTTGTAAATATATGGTATATTTGATTTTCTCAGCTTATTACATGCGGAACAAATTAACTTCGTGATTTATAACAAAGATTCTTTACTGACTATTGTATACAATTGACTGTCCACAATTTGGAAACATTATTTTAATAATGTCAATAATAATGTCATATGAAATAAAATGTCAGTTAATTTATTAATTAGTTCGATACCTTAATTAACAAATAATGTATGGTAGAGTCATTATCAAATGTTTTTCATCATTAAAGCGGGTCCTTCATAAAAATAATTTTCAATTTAATAAATAATATAATTTCATTTTTTAACTATGTCTATGTTGGATGAATAACGTAGCAGTCCAACCTCTTTTGATATTGGTATTTATGCATGCATATGTTTATTAATTTCTCTTTCATTTATATTCTTAATATGCAATTAATTGATTAGAAATGATTATGTCACGTGATATATATAATGTAAATTAAACTTATCATGTTACAAGAAACAATATTATTACGTTACTTAATAAATGTGTTTGAATCTTGAATCGTGTGTGATGTTAACATGTAGTGGCGGTACTTGTGAAGTTGGTTTTCTTTGTTCATCAAACATCTGTATTCAATTAACAGCAACCGATTGTGATCAATATTCAATACGCATCAATAAGAGGTCTCTCAGTGTTTCCGTTTTCATCAAAACATCAATACATAATTATTATCATTAGGCCTAAAAAATACATTTGGTTCGACCCTACCTACGAAATAGGCGCCAACCCTACCGTTTTTAAAGTCAGTTTGAAAAAAAAGAAAAAACTAAAAAAATTTTTTTATTTTTTTTGCTTTTCAATATGTAGTTTAAAACATTGAATGCTTAATACAGAATATTACTTTAACACCATTCTCCAATGGTGAAAATGACATTCTTATATAAAGCCCAATAAAAAAATTAAAATGCCTACTTACCCAAACGGATGTAACCCTAACCAAACCTTTTTTTAGGCCTTAGACGCAAAGTGAGGCGGTCATTCGATATGCACATGACCATGTCAGGAAAGGCATTTGCTGAAACATGACTCATGAAAATATGCGATTGTTTATAATAAACTATCATACTAAGCATTTTAAAGATAAAACATTCTTTCAGGGGAAGTTTTCAATATTAAATATTCTTAGTTGGATTTAAACGGTGTAGCTAATCGGATTACTCGACATAATAACCCAGACCAATAAACAGTCGAACCCCGTTGGCTCGAACTCCCAGGGACCGGCGAAAATACCTCGAGCCAATCGGGAATATTTACCTTCAGTTTAAAGAAATCGATCCTTTACATCTAATTCGAGCCAACGAGGAATTCGAGCCAAACGGGTTCGAGCCAACGGGGTTCGACTGTAGTGCATTGCGTCAATGATGTATGAGTCGCATATTTGCATAAAGGAATTTGGAAAATTCGTTCAAGTTTATTGGGCGATTACAATCACTGAGTTTAAAGTTATCTTAGTTATACTGACGTGAATTTGATATGTACGTTTTGTGGGACTCGAACCGGTAACAAAACTGTACTCATTTAAGGAAATTATACAAATCAACGATAAGATGACGACTAACATTCTTTCTTATGTCTGTTATACATGTGTATGTATTGATTTTGAATAAGATAGTCACCTTAAAATGAAGACAAAGATGAGGAAATAACAAAAACATCACTTTTCATCTCAGGTTTAGGAAAGCTTGCTTGATGCATTATCATCTCAGGTTTAGGAAAGCTTGCTTGATGCATTATCATCTCAGGTTAAGGAAGCTTCGAGTTGGTTGATGCATTGTTACGACCTATAAATTATATAGATCCGTGATGGCACTAATGGTATCCATGGCCTGCTTGTAGGTCACTGGAACAGAGCAGACTTCAGGGGCGGGTCCGGGATTAGACGTTAGAGGGGCGTAATTTAGGGGCGTAACCTTTTGACTGGCTCCCCTCCTACAAAACTGAAATTTATTTGATTTAAGATGTTGGGAGGGGAGATGGTGGGTACCTCTTCCAGGACAATTTGAACAATTTCTAATCCGAAATGGTGCATTTTGGGCGTATTTTTTATTACCTTTTTTCTCCTGTAGTGTACTAACTTGGACGAATTTGTTTTGTGGGAAGGCCTGGATCCGCTAGTGGACTTATTAGATCGGTATGCAAGTGAACAATGCGACCTCGAGGCACCGGACTACACATGACATTACAATGGTTTAATGTCTTCAAAAGGCGCTAGTATACTGCCAACATAGAGGAACTATTTTCAGATGCACCTCAATTTAAGATATGCATAGGTTTGACATACACGGCAGCGGCGGATCCAGGACTTTCTAAATGGGGGCGGGGGGGACAACTAATTATAAACATATCAAACTTGTTTTGAATGCATTATTTTAATCATATAATGACATGGAATTAACATTTGTCTTCACTGTCAATAATGTTTGGCAGATACATTTAATTAAAAAGATATCATTTACTGAGATAAACCTTTCAAAAACAACAACGACATCTAGCCGTTGTGTGGAATCGAACCAGGGTCGACTGATAAACAGGCTGAGTCGTTAACCACTCGTCCACCTGAGACACACATATTGACGCTTTAAAATTAGTGCTATATAAACGTACACTACAGTGTATTGATTGCACTCAACGATACTGTAGGTACTTTGGATGTAATTTAAGTTAACTGAAGTAAAAACAACTTCACAACAAATTCCAAAAAGGGTTTCAAATAAATCATTATGTATTAATTTACAAAGGATCTAGCATAATTCAGAGAACTAGACGATAATAAAGGCCGAAATGAAAAGTTTCAAAGCGGCAACGTTTTGAATTTAAACTTTTGTTAAATGCACGTCATGCACACACATATCTTGTTGCCACACAATGACATTATTAAAAGCAATGACGAACATATAATGTGCACATGTTAAAACAACTTATATTCCTGGTATATGATATATTCTGAAAACAGTAAACCTACGCGTAAAACTGCAGCCATATTTGTCTACTTTTGATCAGCTGTCTGTGTAAAATGCGGCGCCGATTTTTTTTTTATCGAATGTTCGTGCCCCGATGTCATTTTTTTCGTTTCGTATACTATAATAAACTCGATAATCAGGTTGTTTATTTGCTCAAATGCTGATAAAAAAATTAAATTGTGACAAAACAACTTATCTGTACAGTTAAATCAATAAAGATTTGCCCCCCCCCCAAAAAAAAAAACAAAAAAAAAACATTACTTGCCGGCCCGCTGGGGGCACGGGCCCTACGTGCCCCCCGTAGAACCGCCACTGCTCGGTCATATAGGTTATGATACGCTGGGTTGCCGTGGATGAGGTTTAATAAACTAGGTATGATACATTAAAAATGTTTGTTAAGATAAAAAAAAATGATCATAAAATATTTTAAACTGGTATACAATATTCCTTACTTTCCCACTTTTTGTCACAAAAAATCATACTTTCTGTATAGATCGCTGAAGGAGAGCCTAAATTGAGTCAAGTCATACAAAATCGATTGATCGACGGTATCTGTTTCATCCATCTCTCTGGGTTTACTTTCTTTGTGTTGTCGTCCTTAATGCCATTATAATTGCGTCCTTTAAGGATTCGCCTTTATCATAGCATCTAATTCTACAAAAGCGATATCGATTGTGGTCGTTTTCTCCTAATTTCCTGTGTCTGTAATTATTCAAATTGACTACCAAATATGGGGAAACAAGCATTACATTGTCTGTTGTCTGTTGTCATAGCAACGGCGTTCACTTGTTTCCCTATGATGACATGAGAGGGTCAATCGGAACACCTCGGCCATTATCCAACAGAATTGTCTCAAAGCTTGCCGGAGATGGCCGAGTTGTTACGATTTTTTGAGATCAGAATCAGTGGTGTTTTCGGAATTTAGATGAAAATTACGTGACCGCCGAGTTATCTTACAGAACCCACCCTGATTGGAACATGATCATAAATCACAAAAAACTATCAACCAAAAATTCGAATGTATACGAATGGTATTTGGGTGTCTGTGATTTTTGCTCATGTTCCAATCATTTTGGTCTTGGAAATATTATTATTATTTTTATTTTTTTTTAGTAATTTTGATTTTGAGGGGTGGGAGGGGGGCGGGGGGAATAGGTTGGTGCTGTCAACGTAACTGCATCTTGTATATATGCAGAATATTCAAATTATCAATGATCAAGGGTCATCTTTGACTTATATCATTGTCTTTATTATATGAACTGTTTTATACGATATACACTTTGTTCTGTTATGTTCTGGTCTGTTCGTATGCTCTGTATTATAACTCGATTCATTTGATAATTTGAATTATTCTCATTAGCTTCAGAGGAAATCAGTTATTTCAGTTTAATTATTTACAATCACTGATACAGTTAAATTTTTAAATTTAAGTTGTTTCATCTAGATCTGCCTTTGGGTATATATACACGCATTATCGTTTATTTGTATTTTCAGGTGGCTCGTGTGCTCGGGGCTGGTGACTGTGTTCATGTTGGCACACCAGACGTCACTTCCTAGTAGTCATGGCGCAACAGCCGCTACCACCATCAAGCACCTGTGGCACTCCCCCGCCAGTCACTCCGTTAACGCTACAGACTGGATTGCCAGCCCGCACGCCACCCAGGAGGTTCGCCATATTGGCTTCCTTAAAGTACACAAAGCCGCCAGTTCCACGATGCAAAATATTTTCTTTCGGTTTGGTATGAAACGCAATTTGACGTTTGTGTTCACTGATCACCCTAATTACTTCTCACGGACGGCGTCGCACCACCTTCCGGTGGTGACTCCGCGGCTACGTGGCGGCCATGACATACTGTGTACACATGGAGTGTTTAACATACGGACGTACGGCAGCGTGCTTCCGGTGGACGCTAAGTACATAGCGATCGTGCGGGAGCCTCTTCAACAGTTTGTGTCTTCCGTCAACTATTACTCACAGCCTGCCCAGCAGCTTTCTTATCTTTCCGCCATTCGCGGGAACAGAGTCACCGAGCTCATCCGTAATCCCAAATACGACCCCGGGTTTTTCTCGTACACTAAGAACACTATGGCTAGAGACTTTGGTTTTCCCGGAACCACCGCTCTAAAGAAAGTTTACGCAAAATTGACAGAATTGGATGGCATATTTAAGCTAGTGCTGTTGGTGGAATATTTTGAAGAGTCGTTGATATTAATGAAACGATATTTTAATTGGAAACTTGAAGACATTTTGTATATATCGAACAATGTTTATAGCAAGAAAGGATGGTCGGTACAGGACCTTACTCCAGATGATATTACGAAATTCAGACAGCGAAATAAACTCGACTATTATGTATATGAGCATTTTTATGAGCGATTTTGGCGCCAGTTCCGATCAGAGTCCTCCGATATCCACCAGGAAGTTCTACACTTTAAGAGCGTTCTTGAGCGCCTTGCAGCCTTCTGTCGTGCGGAGGGCGGCGTCAACAAGGGTCTGTTAGAGATAGAAGCAAGCGTCTGGGGAGCCGGAATCAGCGTGAGCAGTGATGACTGTCAGCTCATGGTCAAAGAAGAGCTTGATTTTATCTCCTTACTGCGACGTATACAAGGAAGCGAACTTGGACGCAGAAAAGCTGTGCCGTGATTCAGATCATATTGTAAAACAATACTCAATGCTCTGGCATATAATTCTGATCTTGGGAGATACAAGGGCCGTCCGGCGCTGTCTTCAACGGAAATCTTGGATCTTCTTCTTTTTATCCCTCCTACATAGGAGAAACACAATTTCCGTACGTTGAACAAAATATTTCACACATGTATAGTTCCTTCACCGCCGAATTATTATCTACGATTTAACAGTTTATTTAACTTTGTATATTTACGTTTCATAAAAAAGTTCTGAAACCAACTGTATAGAAGAAGGCTTAACACACACAGTTGGGTAGACTACTGGGACAGGCAGACAATCAAGAGTTCACTTCTCCGTCCGGGAACCAGCTGACTCAGCATCCTAATCCTGACACCGTCCAACCTGATCCACTACACAACGTTACGGAGGTGGTCTGGTTGTATTATATGATGTTTCACATGTGGCCAGCAGATAATGATGTACTGAACAACGACTTGGTCAGAGGCACAAGAAACGTTGATTAACGTTGTTGAATGGATCCCAGAAATAATGTCGGTCACAATCAGAACTCAACACAGCCCAGTGATGGGCATCGCAGCACAAAACGTTCCGATGTGTTGCAGAGGAAACAAAGTGTGTCTTTTTTGCGTTAAAAGCGCATTTATGCACTTAAGCGCATTTTTTCTGCATTTTAAGCGATTTTTATTCATTTTAAGCCACTTTTTTCTGCATTTTAAGCGATTTTTTCTGCTTAGTAAGCGCATTTCAGTAAGCGCATTTCTTTTTCTGCATTTAAGCGCATGTTGGTATAGGCGTTTTTTTAAGAAGAGTAGTCTTGCAGCTTCACGTTATATGCGCTTTAGAAACAGGGATTGCTCTCTACCCGGAATGTTTTCATCTTCATGTTTATACTTTCAACATGAGGTTGACTCTTTCAGTCCAAAATAATTTTACAGCTTAGTGTATAGTGTTGACTGTCACACTATTTGAGATACCATCACGAATACAGTGGAACACCGTTGGCTCGAACTCCCAGGGACCGGCGAAAATACTTCGAGTCTCGGAAAATTCGAGCTAAGCGGGAATGCTTACCTTCAGTTTTAAGAAATCGGTCCTTTACATCCAGTTTGAGCCAAAGAGGAATTCGAGCCAACGGGCGTTGACTGTAGTTAATATTGACATGAGATTAAAGGATGAAAGATGTCTGCGCTTCAATGTCTGTCCGCAAAATCATTAAATATCTCATGGCTCTCCACTAATCCGCTCTTACTCTTTGGTTGTGTTCATGAATTTACCAAATGTTATTATGTGTTATGCATTATATTTTACTGAATCAGTATTGACTTTAATTGTACCAAAAACGTATATCAACGACTTGTTTCCAGACATTGGTCTCCTTTGTAGTGTTAGTCTCTTATCGTTTTGATACTTTTTACCTATTTTTTAATTTTATATTATTACTTTTGTCACTTCAAATTGATGTCAAATAAATGCTTCATGTATTGTTTAGAATCGGAAAGTTTGTGTTCGTCAATGTCCCTTTAAAGCTGCACTCTTTCAGATTTACAACTTCTTTATTTTTATCTTAGAATGAGTAAATTTTTGTTTAAATATCTGCAAACCAGTGATACAAGACTGCTGACTAAAGATCAGATCGCAGATATTCATATTTCCGTTCGAAAATCAATGTTTTATGGGTTAAAGCGTTACTAACGGTTCAATGAAATGCATAAAAGTGATAAAACCTCAATTTTTGAACTTAAATAATAAAGCTGCAATCCATTTTTTGTCAGCAGTCCTTTATGACTGGTTTCCATTTTCACATAAATTGGCTCGTTTAAAGACAAAACTTAAAAAAAAGTTGTCAAAATGGCCAATCTGTGAGAGTGTAGCTTTAATATAGAGAATTGCTGTTGACTAGCTCATATTAAGTGATAGAAACGTCTATCAGTCAGTTGTATACTGGTAAAATTGACACCCTCGATGAACTCTTCGACGGTTGTGAATATCCACACCTTGGAAAGTTGGTGTTTGTTAATATTCCTTTAATATAGAGAATGGCCGTGGATTGGCTCATATTCAGTGGTAGAAACGTCTATCAGTCAATTGTTCTCTGGTAAGCTCCGCATCCCCAATGAACTCTTCATCGACGCCTTTGAATATCAACACCTTGGAAAGTTAGAGTTTTATATATCAATATTCCTTGAATATAGAGAATCACCGTGGACAGGCTCATGTTCAGTGATAGAAACGTCTATCAGTCAGTTGTATACTGGTAAAATTGACACCCTCGATGAACTCTTTGACGGTTGTGAATATCCACACCTTGGAAAGTTGGTGTTTGTTAATATTCCTTTAACATAGAGAATGGCCGTGGATTGGCTTATATTCAGTGGTAGAAACGTCTATCAGTCAGTTGTATACTGGTAAAATTGACACCCTCGATGAACTCTTCGACGGTTGTGAATATCCACACCTTGGAAAGTTGGTGTTTGTTAATATTCCTTTAACATAGAGAATGGCCGTGGATTGGCTCATATTCAGTGATAGAAACGTCTATCAGTCAATTGTTCTCTGGTAAGCTCCACATTCCCAATGAACTCTTCATGGACGCCTTTGAATATCCACACCTTGGAAAGTTAGAGTTTTATATATCAATATTCCTTGAATATAGAGAATGACCGTGGACAGGCTCATGTTCAGTGATAGAAACTTCTATCAGTCAGCTGTATACTGGTAAGCTCAACACCCCCAATGAACTCTTCATCGACGCCTTTGAATATCCACACCTTGGAAAGTTGGTGTTTATCAATATTCCTTGAGTATAGAGAATGACCGTGGACAGGCTCATGTTAAGTGATAGAAAGGTCTATCAGTCAGCTGTATACTGGTAAGCTCAACACCCCCAATGAACTCTTCGACGGTTGTGAATATCCACACCTTGGAAAGTTGGTGTTTATCAATATTCCTTTAATATAGTGAATGGACGTGGACAGGCTCATATTCAGTGGTAGAAACGTCTATTATTTAGCCTACAGTCGAACCCTGTTGGCTCGAACTCACAGGGACCGGCGAAAATACATCGAGCCAAGGAAAATTCGAGCCAAGCAGGATTGTTGACCAATGAGAAATTCGAGCCAAGAGAGTTCGAGCCAATGGGGTTTGACTGTATTTGTATACATTCTCGTACATCAGAGTGATGGTGCTAGATAGATTTATCACTATCAAACTTCTTATGAATGAGAATGATCTGTAAACTGATAAGCTGAACACCACCAATGAACTCTTCATCGACGGCTGTGAATACCCACACCTCCAGTCTGAGGTATGACCATTTGTATGGACAGTTATGTTAACATTCTC
Organism: Mya arenaria; assembly: GCF_026914265.1. Taxonomy (NCBI): domain Eukaryota; kingdom Metazoa; phylum Mollusca; class Bivalvia; order Myida; family Myidae; genus Mya; species Mya arenaria. The sequence goes on along the minus strand of NC_069128.1, from coordinate 37,297,192 downwards.
ATACTCCAGTGGGATGATGCTATGCGTACAACAGAGCGTTAGATTTGTCATTTTCGAAACTCTGACGAGTTAGAATGTTACGTCGTGCACTCTTGTGTTTTTTTCTTCTCCCTTATGGGAATAGGGACGAGCTTTTCTGATTGGGTAAAATGCGTTATTCTCACTAAAATTAATGAAAGTCCAATTTTAACCAGAAATGAAAGAATGCACAATAAACCGTCATCGAAGGCTGTTACCGCATCTTCAAGGTAAAGTATGACCATTAATGGCATGTACTTGCAGTGTATTTTTCTTCTCCCTTATGGGAATGGGGACGGACCGGTCTGATTGGATAAAATAGTTAATTTCGACTAAACTTTGCAGTTCCAATATTGAATGTGATTAAAGTTTGTTTCTTTAAGAAAACACCCATTTTTCCATTGGTTGGTGTCTTATTTCTGATGATATAAATAAAAATAAAAATTGGAACAAGAATTCAGAATTTCATACTGACTTTTGGGGAAAACGTTTGTTTTAGCATTGGTGTATATGGCTGAACTTAAAAGCCTCAAAGTGGTCACAAAAATACCACTGAATCTTTATTAACAGTTTTTCTTAAATGGATTTATAATAACGAATATGGTTTTAACTGACATTCCTGAGAGCATAACTGATCAGTTATTTAATAACTGTGTTTATTTTTATTGTAGTACGAAATACCGGTACAGTAATATGTAAGATGAAACTGAAATGAACAAAAAACAAAGAAAGGTTTCAGTTGTATGTGTTTTATTTATAGAAAGAGTATAAAGAATACAGGAGTATATAGCTTACAGCCTACATTGAGACAACTGTATGGCATGGTGTACAGAACAGCCCTGTACTTATACATTATCAGCAGAGTGGAGCACTGTACAGTTCAAGAATTTCGAGATGTTAAAACAGCACTGTACTGTTTTATTTCTTGTGTGTGTGCTCATTTATAGTGTTTTCGTGACAACAGTTTCTAGTTGAGTATAGACCTATATAATACAGATAGTGTACACCACTTAGAAACGTACTGTACTTAGTGTTATGATGCACAGCACTGTACTTTACAAAAGCAAAGCACTATTGGGTGCAATGGTCTTGGTAAATCATGTGTACAGTGCAGCACAACTGTTTATTTGGTACTGTAAAGATTTAAATTTTTTGTAATGTCATGTTTTTGTTATTTTTTACCTTTTAACCAAATTTGCGAAGTCGAAAATTATTATACCATTTATCTAATTTTTTCTTTCATTTATAAAGGTTAAAATTCATGATCTTTATGAGAAAATTGTGAAAATTTAACCCCCGTAAAATGTGAAAATTTAACCCCTGTATAGCTCCAAGCTACAATACAACCAAATAACAGTGTACTGCACTTCACCAAGTGGTGCACATTAAAGCACTGTGTTTGTATTACAACACCGTACAGCACTAATAGTGTACATTCTCAGCACAGTTTCAACTCAACTCAACTTCTGGATTACATCACAACTGAACAGAAATTTAGAACACGTTAATACAATATTCATCTTGTACAATATATTCATATAAATATGATTTTATTCGATTAATTACACTTTCTCCCTATGAAAAAATATAATATGTCAGAAAATTTGTATTCTTAATTGATATCTATGTACAAAATACAATAAAAAATGAACAGATTAAATGTAAATGAAATATATACCATTTTTTGTATGTACAATTATTGTGTACGTAAATTTGTTCTTTCTGGTTTTCAAATACAAAACAAACCAATTAGCCCCCTTTATCGCAACTATATAAAAAAGGACTTCAACAAAACCTAATGATTTTTCATTTCATAATTAATACATAATTGATCTATTGATGCAAGTTTTGATTGAAGCCCATACGGTTTAGATAACAATTACTATAATTATATATAAACTGACCTGGCGAATCATGGAGTGATTTAAAGACAGCAGTAAGTATCTAAACGTATAGACGAAGTAACTGAAGTCTTACAAACGCTCCTTAAAATATATATTTTAAAAAATATGTACAGAAAGGTAATAAAATAAAATGTTAACAAAAAAATGACGAAAATTCACAACCTTGGTAAATGGTATTAAAATATGACACTGAATGATCAAGCATATAAAGTACAGGAGGACAAAAGTGTGAGACAACAAGAAACTACGGTATCTATTTTAATTGGTGTTAGACAGATTGGTGAATGAGTGGAAGACTGTCGTAATTCTCAAAAAAATAGAAGTTGTGACAGTCCTGCACTGAGCCTGCATGATGTAAGCAGTGGGTGGGTGTTTGATATGACAGATCTACATGACACATTAGGGTGGGGTTAGGGTTGGGGGGAGTCTTGGGGGTGGGGATGGTGGTTGGGATTGAGAGGACGATTGGTGTCTTGTCAATCTCACGGATGGACAGGCTTTCCAACTGTGGCCGTCACCTTTAAATCTGGCCCTCACATATTCAGGCCGACCCTAAAATCACAACACAACTGCCCTACAACTATCGATGGCTTATTTTAATGTTGTTTTTTTAATACACTATGAAATTGGTTACTATGAAATTGGTTAAAGATGTCCAAATCATCTTTAACTCTAGAATACCTGGCCTAAGCATTGCAATATTCAAATGTTGTATTTAATATCAATATGATTCTTATGAAGTTTTGTTGCAGCCTGCATTGGTGACAGCTTCTCAAATACGTCCTCGACGTCTTTAAGGACCAGGCTTCAAAACATGTCCGGGCTTTCAGACAACCTACAACCTACTTGAACAACCTGACACAAAACAGGAAGTTATACAACCAGACTTTAAAACAGTGAAACATTTCACAAGTATCAAAGCTTAAGTGCTTTGATTACAAAACTATGTTAAGCAATTGTTAAGCAATAACCTGTATGTATGTTGTTATTCAAGATTTCCATCTTAACTTTTAAGGGTTAGGAATTTTTTTATCACATATTTATTTACTTTATATAAGCAAGCACTGGAAAAATTTTGATTTTCAAAAACATTTTGGAAACTAAAAAATATTATAATAATATAAATGTTGTAACATGAAACTGCATTACAAACATACATACATACGTGTTGCTAAAAGCACCATAAACTGTTCTCTTTACGAGCTGCAATATCTATAATAAGCAGTGTTAGCCTAATGGCTTATCAAGAGAACATCCCTATCATGATGGCTTGGTTTAATGTAGAACAAAAGTTTGTCCCTTCGTCCTACCCAGCCTATTCTAACAATCCCTTGATGTGGAATATTTTTTACATGCCAGATTTTTACCTCAGGCTGATTATAATGTGAATCGCAAAAAGCAAAAATAGGTCATACATTTTTATGCCGAGACTGATTTCTGCTTGTTGCGTTCCAGATTAATATTGCCTTTGGATCTCACAAAAAATGGCTTTAAAATTCTCCTAAATTGATGTTGTTATTGAGACGAAAAATCAAATAATCCACTCGGGAACGAAATATCCCATATTAACATGAGCTAAACTGTACTCATGCCTTATTAAACAGTTGAAGCGCTGTTAACATAATCAGCACTTACAAAGCCCTGTCTTCAACCAAACTACCCCCACCACACCCCATCCCCTGCCCCCTCACTTTTGCTTAATTAAGACTCACTGATAGTTTTTTTGAGCAACACTAACCATATTATCACAATATTATGAGAAAGAATTTATTAATTTAGCTTAGTTTGTAATCAAACCTCATTTTGTAAAAAAAAAATCCAAGATAATCAGACCAATAACAATTCGAACAACAAATTAAACAAACAATATTAATTAATCAAAATTTGGGTGAATGAGGTCAGGTTTGTTTGACAGTAACTAAATCTAATTGTGCTTACAACTATGGTAACACCCCCACCCCCACCTAACATGTGTCAGGTAAATGCCATCTGTGTAAACCATACAACCCAGTAATATACACTAATATAATAGAATACCAGCTGCTATCCGACAACCCTCACAGTGTAGTACATACTGACTGAATTCAACTGAGGATAACGTGTGGTAATTCCCCACAGACTATTATTAAAATTATTGCCAGCATAGTAAAGATCGTGTTCAGTGTTTAATAATTATTCCAAGTCAATTTCAGGCCTACTTCAACAGAAAGATGTTGAGAAAAATCTGATTAAAAAATGACAGATTTTTATATGATATAATTTCTCTCACTATATCTCCCCTGCGCATTATCAAACCAAGCGTTTTATTTATCGTTAAATTTTGTATCCTTTGAACTTTAATCACTATACAACTCTATGTCATAAATAAATTATAGAAATCACAATTATATTACATCTGCCTATGTATAAACAATGGTACTAAAGCCAAAAGGCTTTAAGTGACATGAAATAAAAAAAGTTGATAAAACATTTTCGCATTCAACCTTCGAAACGCACTTTATACTACCTATACTCATATAGTATCTAAAATCAATAATTAATTTTGATATGGTTAAAATACAGAAAATATCTATGAATCATTGTTCCATTTATAATCTCAGCAAACAGTAGCAGCATGTTTTAAGTGATTACTGTAGACTGCTTTAATTTCACGAGAGTTTTAATTTTGCGAGGCATTTAATCTTGAAAACTGATGGTCCATCATGTCGTAAATTAAAAACACTGAGAAATGTTTTATAGAAAATATACAGTGTATAAAAATATTTAATTCATATAGATCTATATGTTTTATGAAAACTCAGATGTCGCAAAAATGGATTAAACGTGATGGTCGCGAAAATAATTCCTCATGAATTTAAAGCGATCTACAGTACATGAAAATAGAAGTGTTACATACGGAACAGCAGAGAAAAACAACAACACAAATAGCACCTTATGGCTTAGTGTTTATGAAATCCCTGCTGTATCAATTACATGATAAGTACAATCCCCAGGGGTGGGAGCAAAAAAGGCTCCAAGTGACATTAAATATAGAAGCGGATAAAACCTTCTTGCGGTCACCCCTCCACATAGTCGACTTATATACAACAGTTGTCACAGGTATTGGAATAATAATATCTGTCATGTGTTCCCGTTCCGGATAGAAAAATCCGACCCGAGGGCACCTGCGTTGCCAGGTAACGAGGCTTGCCGAGTTACCGACTACGCAGCGCGCCCGAGTGTCGGATTTTTCTATCCGGAACGGACACACATGATAGATATTTTTTCTAGCATACCTTTCATTACATTTTTTGTGAAGAAAATCTGGCATGGGGGGATGCCAGATGGAGTTTTCCAGCACGGCTGAATTCACCGGAAATGCCTATCCGGTGTGCTAGAAAATGGATTATAGGTACATATATATTATTCTGCAGAGAATATTTATGGTATGACTGCGCAGAAAATAATAATACAGAATCAAAAATAAACAATGATAGAAAGAGAGTGGTCAAGACACAAATTAATTATAATTATGTAAAGAAATTGAATTTCATTTTTTCTGGTTATTTGATTGGTAGACAAGGAGAAAAAGCAAGTTTAATTTGTCACATAATGTAGTGAAATGACCATTGCACACATTGGTCTGTTATGCAAAACTTGCGCTCCGTGGGTGAGTAACAAAATAAAATACAAGATTGGTACTGTGCCATATCGTACACATGTAGACCATTAACAATTGTCTATAGTTTGTTCATATCTCATTATAACATTTCATTTTGCATAATCGCCATCTTTTAAGACAGCTATGTCAAATGCTGCTGAAAAAGTAAATCTGTATACAAATCTAGCCAGCCTGCCGACTGTTTCTATAAATAACTCTCTGGTTACATTAAGATGCCACTAACAGCATCGAAATATCACAATTTCATTAATACAACGAACACTGTGTCAGTTAAATTCTATAATTTCATCCTATCCTCAACTTTCCGTTATTTCTTTTTGGCCATTAATTTCTTTTGCTCCTTTTCTCTCGCTTTTGCTTCTTTTTCCATTTGCTTCCTTTCCCGCTCCTGTTGTTTACGTTCTTTCTCCATGGCAATCTTTAATTCTTTCACCTTCTTTTTCAACATGTCACGGTCTCGTGAATTAACAATTCCCATTGCCTGAAAAACAAAGTAACATATTTTGAGATTTTTTTTCAAAAGCTTTCCTTATATCAACATACCCGTCAAATTCAATGAGGAATATTCCTTCATTTCTATCTAACATTTTCAAAGATAGATTTCCTAGCGAAAAATAGTTTGTACACATATATATCCATGTTATTTTACGCAATTCATTATCTCACATTGTACTGACAAACATTTCAAATGATCAACAATCTTAAAGAAGTTATCTTTTTTAAACTTTCTTTAATTCATATAAGCCAAAGTTACAATATATAACGACTATGTTCGCATTTCTTGTTTAAACTTAATAAGCATGATCCCATCTGGTTCCAACCTTGAGTTTATTGTTATCGAGAGCCAGAAGCTGGGGACCAGTGACCCCATGATTACGAAACGTGTCGGCGTACAGCTCCATTTCCACCCCCATCAGCCAGTGTCGTACGTGATCCTCCGTCCACTCATTTATGCCGCCCGTGCTAAATGTGTTCATGCCCGCGCCAAGGCTGCCTCCCATTGCCTACAAAAATGAACACATTGCAATAATTGTTTGTTACTGACTTCAATGCCTCAAAATAACAGAGCATAATAAAAACACACTGTCGATTCAGGTTACCCATCCCTACCTAGGACTCATGTTTTTATAGACTGTTGGAAAAAACAAAAACAAAAAACCCCACTTTTTTAAGATTGTGTTTTAATATGTAGTTTGAAAACATTTCAAGCCTTTTTCAGATTACAGTTGAACTCATTGGCTCAAAATACCAGGGACCGGCTCAAAGATGCCTCAAGCCTTAATATTTACTTAGAGCAGCCAACGAGGAATTCAAGCCAAGCTAGTTCCAGCTAATGGGGTTCGAATGTACTTATCTCAGACTCAAAAAGAATTTAGTGAAAATGGATCATAATCTCAGGGATATTTGCCTGTAACTTTCTCAGAATGAAGCCTACCTGTCCAGCTGGCGGAGCTGCCACGGTGTAGGAAGTCGTAGACTCAGTCTCCCCGACCATATAACCTGACGATGTGTCACTTGCAAGGCTCACACCTGCAACATACAAGCATAAAGTTCGCCAAACCTAGCTAAATGAATAATATTTACTCTTTTTAAACCATTTATCTTAAAGCCGCCTAGAGAATGTCATAAAAATATTTTAAATCAGTTTTCAGTACCTCAGACGAATCCAATAGGCTACTTTTTTAAAGCATGAAGAGATTCAAATTATTTCAGCTGGATCTAATTTTAGTGCTTTGTAAGGGTTGATAAAATGCAACTTGTTGAGTGACGAAAAAGTGGTCTAATCTGCTTCGTAATTTAATGTCACTTACAACCTTTTTCCTTCCACTCTGCAAACTGTACTTTAGAACAGGATATGATATTAGGAAGGGAGAAAATGAAAAATTGTAATGAATTCTTCACTGAAATATTGTAATAAGCTGCAGTGTTTTGCATGTGGAAGATATACACCATATTGGTTGGATGTGCTTGAAACAATACATTGGAACTTTATAGTTCATAACTTAAAATAAGCCAATCAGAGCCAAGTTATTTGTGCAATCTATTTTGGCTGTTGGCCTACTATATATATATATATATATCGAGCAGAGACATCATTTTGAATGGCCTTGTTTCGAAATAACCTGATGACAAGACTGTAATGCAAGGTGCTTTGCAAAAATTATAGGAACATGATCACCGAAGAGCGAACGCTAAAGTTTGTCTGCACATTATCAGAAAAAGAATCCACCAGAAATGTATTGTCTTTGGCAACATGTGTACCAAGTTTCATTTGAATAACTTGTGCAGTATTTCAGTTTTGGCCAAGATTTATGTATTTCCCCCCTGACTTCTGATGACATCACTGAAAAGGCTAGGACAGTACATCCACTTTTATTCTTCAGAAAAAAAAGAAGAACTAATAAATGGGTAAAGGAGAGTATTTAACATTAACATTGTGTGCATTAGGGTCGGCAGTGTGTGTACAATACTTTCTGTGTTTACCACGCTTAAGTCTTTGGAATGAATCTATGGAGAAATACAAGCAGTGTTATACGCATGAGAAAAATAAAACATGATTTTGTCTGTTCCAATTTCGCAGTTGTCAAAATTAGAACAAGCCCACAAGCTCTGCACTGGTATAATGCTTCTTGGGCTTCTTGCCCAAACCCTGAAGGGCAGGGCTTTTGCATAAATTTGACACCAAGCACTCAGACTTGTTCATGTGATGGTCTTAATTCGATGACTGTTGTAAGCCTTCCTGATTGTCATAGTCACAATGCTAAATGATTGCTTTTCTTCCCTATACATAAATCTTTGACATGTGAGTATGGTTGGTGGTTACCAAGCCAGACAAGTTCATTTTCTCCAGGTTCCCTGGCATCCCCAAGAACACAAGACCAAACTCTTGTGCAACATCGTGCCAACAAAAACAATCGTTGTAAAATAAATAACATTTAAACAAGTCTGATGTTCAAAGGTTCTTCTTTTCAGACAGAATGCATGCAACAGTTTATAAGATTAGTTGGATTAAATCATGCTTGATTAATAATTAATGAAATTATTTCCTTCTATACACAGTGCATGCACATGCTTAAGCAGTTTATTCGAAGAGACAAAATTACATGTCAAAAACATGCAAAACGAGCCAAGTATCTCACAACTCCCATTAATGTTTTTATTACTTATAAGCTTATTAAAACGTGAAGAAATATTGTTAACAAATATTTCATTTATTAATATTTCACTTTTTAGAATTCACTCTAATGTTTCACTTATCAGAATTCACTCTAATGTTTCACTTATTAGAATTCACTCTAATATATCACTTTTAAGAATTCACTCTAATATTTCACTTATTAGAATTCACTCACAGTTAAACAAAATTAGATGAACAAATCTTGTTAAAAATATTTCATTTCATTTAATAAAATTCACCCTTCGTAAAAAACATTAGCTGAAGAAATCTTGTTAAAAATATTTAATATCGTAGAATTTACTCTTACTTATATTTATAGCTGAATTAAATATTATATGGAAATTTATTAACAACACTCTTACAACATTTATTTCTCCTAGCAAAAATACTTTATCATGGTTTATTATTTCTTCATTATTTCTAATGGAAATTTAGTACCAAATATCACAAAAAAATACTTTCAATCTAAAATGGATTATATTCTCCGAAGAATTAAATTGTAATGATACCTTGAGTATACACATGTAGAAATCATAAGAAATCCAGAATATAAAACAATGTATAATTTTTTTTATATCATATGTTTTTGCTTCAGAATACAAAAAGACTTGTGCAAGAAAGGCTTACCATCGAAGTCAGTTCCTGTGTCAAGTTTGCGTTTTGAAATAAGTGTGATCCCGCCCTCAGGTACAGGGCTGTCCTCAGAGTTAATGCCCCGGGCTGAAATGAGGGTGACCCCACCCCCTTTGTCTCTGTCCCCACCGCTCCCAAACTTGAAAGGCAGGCGGGGTAATATTCCTGTGGGGAAAAACCCGGGGGTTAGTGCAAACAAGGTTAGTACAACATATATGACCCAAACCTCTCATCCATAAGTCAAATCAGTAACATGTTTTAGCACATAATCAGTAACTTTTTAAGCACTGAACCTGAGTAACATGTATTAGCACAAAATCAGTTACATTATATTATATCAGCACAAAACCAATATATTTTAGTAATCCCTTCCTCCGTAAACCCTTGTTTTCATTTATTTTCACATTTCATCAACAGACTTTTGTTAGATTTTACATATTTGAATTGAAAGATTTCCGTCAATTGCACAAGAATATGAATAGTGTAAATCATTTTGTAAATCTAATACTGTGAAATTGTCTCACTAAAAATTTCTGATTAAAGGTCTGTTCTCATATTATGACAGTGTTTCATAAATTATGTAAAGACTTTTCTTTAACTGATCAAATCCATTAAAACCATAAACAGGACTATGGATGCGAAATTTGGGGACACTAAAACATTCCCATACTTGAAAACATGCTGGCAAAGTTGTACACATATAAGCAATGGGATTATCCGAATGATTCACAATCTAGGGATAGGTGTACCTATGAAAACAATGTTCCCAAAAGCATTTTTTTCACTCACAAAGTTTTATAGCATTGTGGCAATTGAAGTAAATGTCATGACCCATTTTTTGTATATTACAAAACAATTTTTTCAAACATAGATAAAAAAGAGAGATGCTCATCATGCATAAAAGGTGACAACAAAACCAAAACTATTAAATTCTTTTTAAGTTCATATGCATAGTGAAAAAGAATAATTCTAAACAATTTCAAAATGCAAATAAAGATTTTTTCATCTGAGGCTATTGATGGCTTTTATTTCTAACTTCAGTTATCGACATGTACAAATCCATCCACAATAATTTTCCAAAATACATGTACAATAATATTCAACCCTGGAACATGTGCTGATGAAAATTTATTCTGCTTCACAAAATTTTAAGCTTTTGAACTTCAGCAATGACTGTTGAATTTACATAACAATTACAAGTATTGTACGACTGCTATTCAAGCTCATACATGCTATGAAATAGGAACATTCTATGGTCAAGAATCATGCCACATCTAAACTATAACAGCTTTTCAAAAACCACAAATGAACTCATTCGCTAAATAAGCTTATGAAACTACTAGTTCAAATAGAGCATCATTTTTATACAAGAACACTGCTACTCCAATGCCCATTATATTCTCTCTGATTTCTCAGTCAATCATGCAGCATAACTAGACAATGATCAAGGTCAGAGTTATTGTCCTTGCTGTACATCAGTGTATCATTTCTTGCAACATGTGTACCAAGTTTCATTTGAATATCTTTGTTCTTTGAGATATGACAAAGATCAAAGATTTTGAGAGATGCTATCACAGGCAACAACGACACCATTGCTATGACAACAACTCAATTTCAAACAACAGGAAAGGTACAAATGTGTTGCATTCATTACGTTGGAATAGATTCAAAAATACGTTTCAAAAGTTCAACATCATCACAAAAATACACTGAAAGAAAAAAAAGGAGGCTTTTGGTCAATTTCGTAAGCATCAAAATTGAATGCACCCAAAGTGAAAACTCATAGAATATAGCAGTATAAAAGAATATTGATTAATATCTTTGTACGACAAAATCAATAAACAACAAAGTCCGGAAAAGCTGAGAAAAATGCTTTACAATCGTTTCGATTCTTGAGAAAATGTTCTCTATTAAGTGCTTCAGAATTTGACGTTAACCTCACTTTAATAATCTTACTGATTTTTCCGAAATCCAATTTTCGCTTACAAAACTCAAATACGTTGAAAGCTGAAATGTGTGTGCATACAGTAATTATATGCGTAAAAATTTAAATGCTTGTTGATAAACCATGCGTATAAATCTAGGCATCATAGTACCATTATCTTCATAAACCCAATTTCGACAACTCAGAGCTTTTATTTCAGTATTAAAAGCAACATAGGATAACATACACTGATTTTGAAAGCAGCATCATTCAGTAACAAAAACTGTCCCTTTTTTGTATATCAAATTCACATCTCTTGACCAGAAAATTAATGATTCCCATCAAAACTACCCCGTTCTTTTAAGGCTTTCAGCTCTTCAATTTTTTAATTATATTTTTTAAGTCAAGCTCCTAAATCCTAAGTCTTGAGGTCATTATTTTTAAATTCAAAGTAGTTACTTTTTCTTTTTTTCATGTTTGCCTTATTTAGTTGACGTATATTTAAAAAAAGATATTTCACTTTCAGCCATGTAAGAATTTGATAATCAGGCATGTACCTCTCTAAGTTTTATATATAATTGTATAAGTCAAGAAGTCACTACATGGGACAGAGGGGTTATTGTTTGATTTCTTAGATAAGTACGAGTTATAAGAAGGGATGAGGCAGTATTCAGAATTGTTCTTATCCTTATCCTTAGACATGCCTCCGTGATAAGAATATGTTTGCTTGCCAATTAATTTTAATCCAATCAAAACACTCAGATTTTACTTTAAAATTAGCTCAAATCTAAGGTGGTTGTTGAATAAAATCCCTGGCATCATTTTCTTAAATTTAACCATTTCACTTACACTGCATCAGTATATGGTACACATATAAAATGATGGTATGAAATAAAAAAATGTTCCCCAAATCATGTAGATGAAAAAACAGGGACAGGGCAGTTACCTTTTGATTTCTTAGCCGAGGAGGAGTTGTCTGAAGCACTGGTGTCGGCGGTTCCACTCGTTGTCGTGGAAATAGTGTCAAGGCCAGGAATCTCACTATCGCGTCCTGCAAAATTTGGCCGGCTTGGGTCGTATGACGTTTGCGAGATTGTGGATGAGGATTCGGAACTTAGCCTGTAAAATATTAAGTTAAATTTATACTTATGTTTTCTTGCTTGATTTTGATGAAAGCTCATAGAACCAAGTCTGCTTTTAGGCAGAAACATATTCTCAGCTGGGAACCATTTCATCATGATTTTCAGGACTCTTCATAACTAGGAGAGATTTTAAGAGTACCATACTCATTTTGAAAATAACTAATTACAAACCGCTCCTACCTAGATTCTGGATGAAAAGACCCACAGGCCAATTTTGGTGCAAGAAACCAAACCCCTGATGGGTCACCAGCTCTCACAACCTCTTGGGTGAGAGACAAACACCTCTCAACTACTAGACCTTTCTCACCCTGGTGGGGCTCAAGCCCACAACCTCTTGGGCGAGAGGTGGTGACCTCTTGACCACTCCCAACCCTGTTAAATATTTTATGGGAGCAGTCAATGAAGTACTGGTGTAAAATGGCTTTTTAATAATATCAGTAGTAACACCAGAGTTTCATGAGGCTGATAGTAAAAAAAATAACATTGTTAACAGCACCGTTGTTGAGCTTAAATGTGATATATAATATTTACTGTTCACAATCAAGTACAGCTCAAATCATGTGATGAATACTGCAGATCACAAGTGTATCTATGGAACTTTCCAGAGTAATATAGATTTGAAAGTTAACATATATTGATGTTGAGGCCTCAGTGTCATAATGGGAATAAGAGACTTAACATATCAGATCAGCTGATTGGTGAAAAGAAATAACTATAGCAACAATGAGCCAATCAAAAGCTGCTATTTCCAAGATAATATTATCTCCTAAACATATTGGATCAGCTTATTGGTGGAAAAAAATAACTATAGCAACAATGAGCCAATCAAAAGCTGCTATTCTATATGATAAAATTATCTCTATAATTCCTAGGGAATCCAAACCACTGCAGCTTTAACATCTAAAACACACTACAGGCATCTGAAAACTCACTGTTATCTTAAGGGAAAATATCCCTGATTTAGTTTTCACTGTTATTCCACAAATGATCAGAATTGCAGAACTATTTGCATAATTTGAAGAACTACTTGTTTGGTAATAAGCTCTGTCCATTGATTAATGCAAATATATCTTGATTAACATACTATCAACTATTTGTTTCAATGATGTGTGATATACAGTTTATCATGAGACTCCAAATTTTTTGTGAGGAAAGGTATATTTGTCTTTCAAGCACTGTGAAATGTGCAAACAGAAATGCAAATAAAATGTTAAGCATGTTCTATACTTTGGACTCAAAAAGATTTGTTTCTGGTTACCCTATCGACCCTATTTGTCTGCCACCAACTTATTTTATTCCTGAAAATAAAGAAAAAATCACTTATATAAAAATGCCCTTCAACAGTAATTCACATGCCTTTTAAAAAAACACAAAAAAAACCTACTTTCCAAGACATATCTTTTTGGGCATGTAACCAGAAATAAACCTTTTTTTGGCCTTAAACAAAACACACAAAACGCAAAAACAAATCAAGTAAAAGGTTGCATATGCTGCATAAAGCTGAAGTATTTGAAGGATTGGAAGTGAAAAGGCTCTATTATGCTTTATTATTTGCCAAGCTATCTCAGTCAGTAAAGTCAAGGTCATTTCATTTCTAGGTGTGTCTGCTGTAGGAGTTGCCAGTAAAAGTACCACTCAAAGCATATATTAATTGTATTATCCAATTTCACGCAATTTATTACATGTACCTGATTATACTGTGTGTAGGACGCACTTTTTTGCCCCGCGGTTCAACGAAAAAAATGCCTGCGTCCTATTTATAGTATTAGGCTTCTGACTTCAATGGAAAAGCATCTTTAGGATTGTTCTTATTATCATTTTATCATTTATGTTAATGTGCTTTACTATTTAATAACCTTAGCCATTTTCACTGTTAAATAAATTTTGTCGAAACAAAAATGGTGTCTGCTCATTTTTTTACTGCGTAATATCTATGGTATTAAGGTTTTTTACCCGATTTTTCACGTATTTATTTTGCCTGCGACCTACCTTTGTTAACTTCCTATACACAGTATAATATGATAAGCAAAAGACCCTTCTGCATTGTGAAAATATGAGAAATACATGATGTAGCATTAAATTGTCACTTTGATCTTTTTTTCACATTCACGCCTCACAATACAACCCACTCCAGATGAAGCTATTACCTTTCCCTAGGGACATCACTAGACTCCGAATTTTCCCCCGTGTCTGAGTGATCAGAGGGGGGTGGGGGAGGGGTGGGGGCGGATACTACAGGGGGTGGGACGGTCCCCTGGGGAGCGTCTTCCTTGGCATCACCTCGACGACGGCGATGGTCACTCTTGCGTACCGTGTTTTCGCTGCAAAGTGCAAAAAGCGGAACAAAATTTAGCCAAGCAACCCACACTATGGCAACACACACAATACTAGTGCTCTTTTTAACAACGCATCAAGTGCAAAAGCATGGGAATGTTACTAACGGCAGTTATAAAGAAAAGTACTTATTTTAAGTAAGTCATTTAACAAACAAATTCTTGCATGTGGTAAATAAATACTTTTACTTTTCCGCAGTGAATAATTTTGTATCAAATGTGTGACTAACAATAATATCAACTAACTCAAGAAGGTTTTCACAAAAGGTCATAAATTTGCTTTTTCAGAAATTATTGCATTGGAAACTGATGAAAAATGCCAATCTGTTTATTTTGCATATAAAAACCATACCCAAATAACTATATTTCATAGCTGATTATAATAATAGTAATCAATCTGGCCTTAAATTTTATGTACCCCTTCTAAAAAAACAACAAAGCTTTTGACCAAAATGCACTTAAAATGAAGAAAAAGATGCGTTTACCGCAGCAAAAAAAGTGCTTCAGTGCATTAATGCGCTTATAACGCTGATAAAATGGGCTTAAAAAACCCAGATAAATTGCTTTGTGCAGAATAAATGTGCTTCAGTAACAAAAAAATGTACTTCTTTGTTGTTCTTAATGCGCTCGGTAAGAAAAATATGGGGCCAATATCGCTGCTTTTAATGCAGATTAAATGCGCGTTTAACATACTTCTTTATATGTAATACCTAGAATACAATTCTGTAGGAAAATCTCAAGTGCAATAGTAGCAATTTCTAAAAACATTTAACATGTTTGATTTATATCTTTTTATCTGTTTCTTTTTTTTGCAGGGGTAGATGAAGAAGGATGGGACAGGGGTGTAATATAGTAAACCTCAACCTTTATGCAAGACTTTCCGAACATAGGCATAGTCAAATTTATACACATTCCTGTTCACCTCATATCTAATCTAAACGTACAAAGAAAATAACCTACATAGGAATAGCAGTGCAGGTTCAAGAATGTCATAGAAAGGACCGTGTTAACAATTTATATTGTTCATTCCATTTTCTCTCTGAAAATGGCAATTATGCACCTCGTTGGGAAGACCCTGGTATAAATGTTCCTAACCCCATAGCCATAATTTATAGCTAATATAACCTATAAATGAATAGTTTTGTTAAAGAATGACGTGGACAGGACCATGTGATATATTGATATTGTTTGTATCATTCTATCTACGAAAACAGCAATTATACACCTTTTACGAACCAACCTGATATCAATGAACCTACAAACCCCATAGCCATAATATATAATAGCAAACCACAAACAGTATCTGAATAGCGGTTTATAAAAGCTAGCAACACTTACACATTCAAGTTCAAAACATATTGTGCGGTCCTGTAGAATTGTGCAACATAATCATTAAATTGAACCATAATTGAAATTGCCACAAGGAAATAATGTCATTATGTATTTTCAATTTATATCATAAATGAAGCAGCAATCATTAAATAAAATCAATAAACCATATTAATATTTTTATATTTAAACTATGACTATGAGGACCCCTTTAATAAAATACTTTTAGGTTAAATGTCACTAAATATTTACAGGTCACATGACACCAAAGCATGAGTTAATTCCCTTGAAGCTGTGATAACAGTAAGCGCACATAAAGACTTAACTTGGAAAATTGCAAAATGAATCGAACCCAGATCTAATAAATTTGGTTTGCATTATACAATGTAGATAATTCGCAAAGAGTAGAAAATAGCTGCAAAATTAAGATATACATGTATATGTTTATATGTGTAGGTAAAATAGCTTCGGAACAGCTTAAATAAAACTGACGGGAATAAAAGCTACATTCAAAGCACTTGAGAATCAACTTCTTAATTCAAAGCAAAAAAATTCTCCACGGCCTAGTCTGTTTTTAACAGAACGCATTTTAATACAATATGACAGATTTAACACTATAAAGGCCCTAAGAATTTGGAAAGCAGTCTCAATATGAACCAGGGAGTCTCATAATGTTAAATGGAATTAATAATTGACGATGTGGATAGAATGTCATGTGAAAACATTCATCTGCAACCTCCCGAAATATCTTAAAACTAGCATACCTGTCATTGGCGACCCATGTATCGACGACCCGACTCTCCTGCCGCGAGTCTATGGCAGCTTGTATCAGTTCTTCACTGTCCACAGACTGAAAAACATAATGCCAAAGATTACAAAAAGTAGAATGTACTGTATAGCAGAATAGTACCTTTCAAATGCTCCCATTATCAATATTTTGTAATCATTTGGGTAAAGGTCAGTCATTCTATATAAAAAAAAACTTTGTTTGAATCAGAAACCAGACAATAACACTGGCTGATGGATGGGTGAAATAATGGTGGACATAAATGATGCGAGTATATACCTTGGGCCGTGTGTCAGAGGATGTCATGAAGCGATCAGGCTTATGTAGCTGTACCATTGCTGACCAATGTTTAGAAACCTTGTGTGAGGGAACAACTCAATGTCAGGGCTTATAAGGTATCATAAAAGTTTTCAAGAATGTACCTCATGCTGTTTGGTCGCTGGTTGTTGCAGGGAACAAGCAGCTAGCTGGGCTTTTGCCTTTTTGACTGATGTGTCTAAAAGCCTGTCTATGGTACAGACTAAAAAACAAGGGCTACTGTTGGGGTCAAATTATGGGCCATAAGTAGTTAATAATTACATACCTTTGGTCGTTTGGTCGGAGGACGTCGTGGCGAATTAGCTGCTAGCTGGGCTTTTGACTTGTTGACTGATGTGTCTAAAAGCCTGGTCTGAGGGACGGACTCAAAAACAGGGGCTTGTTTTGGAGTGACTGTTTCATCATCAGCAGCAATAGGGGCCACTTTAGGGGGTGCTGATTTGAACACTGGGCCAGTTTCTGCTACAACTGCAACCTCTACAGCTGTAAAATATAGATATATTTTGATGTAACATTAGTACAAGTATCATCAGGAAAGCTAACAGTTTCAGTAAGAAAACATTTACTGAATGTACAAACACTTACTTCACAAGACATTCATCATAAACAGTGTAAGATCTTATATTTGAAAGACCATCTGTTACCCAACATTTATAGAACATTTCTTGCAGATAAATGACAAAACGCATCAGTGTTTGATGACCTACCTGGGCTAGGTGGCTCCGTTGATGAAGAAACAGACTCACTCTCGGAAGAAATCTCATCATGATCGTGTAGGGGGCGCATTCCGGAGTCTGAAATGAAAACATCTGTATTAGACTGATCTGAAATGGACACATTTATGTATACACCCGAGTCCAAAATGAAAACATATATGTTTACATACAAACAAGTCTGAAATGGAAACATATGTGTCCATGCATGAGTCTGAAATGGAAACATATATGTGTACAAGCAAGTCTGAAATGGAAATATATGAGTTCGTCAGAGACTGAAATGGAAACATGTGTACAAGCGGGTCTGAAATGGAAACATATATGGTACAGATTTTGATAATAGACAAACAAACAAGAGCGCCCCAAGTGGAAGCCAATACACGCCCATTTTTCTTATGGTTCAAGGGGGATAAACCAATATATCAGCCAGTTATACACCTTGCTACACAAATGCAATGTCATCATTATGAACATGACTTGTGTACTTAGTTTCATGTCGCCATGTTGCCGGCCTTGCTACACAAATGCAACATTATAATTGCAAACATGTTTCATGACAACATCTCAAATATTTTTTGTAAGAGTCATGGCCAACATTTTGCATAGCGCACCAAGGCTTGAGCAACACCTTAACTTTCATGCTTCTAGAGAGGAACTAAAACAAGAATCAGTTTTCCTAAGATCAAATGAAAACTTAACCACGAGTCAATCACACATAATATCCTACCTCGTGTGGGTGGGGTTGCAGATGTCGAAGGCTGCACTGGTGACTCGTGCCTCTGCTTTTGAGGAGGGATGGGTAATCCAGCCTCCCTGTGAGCTTCTCGCACTTCTCCTTCCAACTCAAATATCTAAAATATGCATAAAAACAATCTCAGAAAATACCATGACAACTATCACAGTTTAAAGGTGGTTCATCGAGTATTGGTAACTTGCAGTAACCGTATATTCTGTGACACACTCTTCTTGAGGGTTGAAACAGCTGAAGTAGAAACTTTGTTAAAGTAAACAACTTGTCAAAGCTGCACTCTCACAGATTGACAGTTTTGACATTTCTAATATTTTTTTTGTATCAGAGTTACATGATTTTGATATCAACGCCTTCATTTAAGTCATATTAGATAACTGATTGAAAAACTACTTTTTCTTAAAGCATTAGTCGTGCTTTAAGCCATAAAACATCAATTTTTGCATGTTAATATGAGAAAAAACTGTGATCTGAACTGTTGACAGCAGTCTTATATCACTGGTTTACGAACATTAATGTAAAAATTGACTGTTTTAAAGACAAAGCATAAAAAGTTGTCAAACTTGTCAATCTGTGAGAGAGCAGCTTTAACATAGAGGTGGTATATGCCTACCCTATCTTTCAGAGACTTGACCAATGCGTCATATTGCTGGTTTCTCTCTGTCTGTTGTTGAAGTAGTGATTCTCGCTCGGCCAGGAAGTCCTTCTCGCGTTGCTGGTATTCCTTTATAAGTTTCTTCGCCTTGTGGTATTTCTTTTCAAGGGCAGATAATTCCCCTTGCATTTTCTTCTCAAGCGCGATATACTGGCCTTGGGATCCCTCCATCAAGTCCTGGGGTAGAAATACAGTAAATTTTAAATGAAGTTATTCATTTTCAGGTAGTTTGATTTAATGACATTTCATTGTGAAATAATTATGTATCATGATAAAGATTCTTCAGAAGGGCAGATAATTCTCCTTGCCTTTAGTTCTCTTGGGCGATCTCAAAATCAACACAGTTACTTCCCTTACAGTACAGTAAGCACTTCCACCATACAAGTCACGTGACCATAGATACTATGTCAATGATCTTTAAAACAAATTTGGGGATTTAAACCTCTACTCACCTTTCATAATTGGAATTTGAAAATAACTATCCAAAGAGAGACATTTTTTGTTATTACTATTTTATATAAATTTTATACAGGTGAAATCCAGCTATGCTCACTCATGGTGGCAGACATCTATTCTGTATGCCAGGGGAGATCACTGTGTAATAAACTAGGGTGATATATCACTAGGTCCTAGGGTAGCAAAGCCAGTTTGTGTATACCACATGATAAATGAAGTATTTAGCTACTATTTTCAATAATTCTAATCAATATCCTTGTCTTAGTATACCTGGTAGTGGTTAATCTCCTTGCGAGCAGTGTGAAGAGATTTTTCGACGTCACGCAATCGGGTGGCCATTTCCTCGTTTTTACGGTCACCTGCCTTTTTCCCAGCATCAGCACCCTCCAGCACAATCAGACGACCCTTCAGTCGCGCTAGTTCTGCTTCTAGTTCAGCAATCCGTGCCTGTGCCTGCAAATTGGACATATACGTATAAGAACAATTGTACGTAATTTTATTCATTAAGTACATAAAGTGCATTTTTTGCTGTCTTAATCAAAAGGCTTGTCAAATTCTCACCAGATGTGGATATTTTAGCTATATACATATTTTATTTTTTGGGGGGAGAAGGGGTAGGAGGGTAAAACATGGCCATGTTTAATTTTGTGGGTGCTATTCTCAATGGGTGTGTCAAAATCCTTAGTGTCAGAAATCATTGGTCCTTATGCCACCTGCTGCCTGAGTGGGCAAGACATGTGCAGTGCATGGGGCTTCTTTGAGCTCCTAACTTACCTCTTTCAGCTTAATAAATAGTGCCTGTGGCTCCATATCAGGGCATATTTCTGGACTGGGAGTGGCCAAGTCTGTGACCCCTTCTGAAACCCCTTCAATGGCCAGGCTAGCAGAGACACCCTCCTCGGGGGAACTGACACTGCTATCACTGTCCACACCTAGAACATTTACGGTTACAAATTGTTGTAGCGAATGCCAATGATTTTACAGTTGTTAATTTTCAGTCAAGAAAGGATCTCAACTATAAATGCAGCCAAAGTTTAAGGCCTTGCTGTAGATTTTTGTCTCTAATAACATGTGTAACAAGTTTCATTTGAATGATCTTGAATAATTTTATAAGTTATGGACAAGATTCAAATACTCCCTCAAGAGTGATGGCATTTGATAATTGAGTTGCTTCCCCTGCCTTAAGCTCTTCAGAAACTCCAGCCTTCTCACTCTGATCCACTACACTTATAAACCTCCACAAAAATTAACATGAACTCCCTCGATACCTGATGGCATTTGACAATGAGGTTGCATCCCCTGCTGGGAGCTCTTCAGAAACTTCAGCCTCCTCACTCTGCTCCAAAATACTTATAAACCTCCACAAAATTTAACATAAACTTCCTCAATACCTGACGGCATGGACAATGGAGTTGCTTCCCCTGCCTGGAACTCTTCAGAAACTTCAGCATCCTCCATCTCCTCCCCAACCCTCTCGTCTTCCTCCCCGGATGACTCATCAAGGTCCTAAAAATGGGTAAACAGACAAATCATATGAGAGGTTTTGATAGTACAGTAAGTGTTAATAGTGATTTTTTACAACTTTTTGTGAATGGGGCCAGTGCCCTTAGAATTGTGAATTGACAAAATGTCTAAATTGTGAATTTACGACTGTATATTTCAAACAAGGAAACAAAGCAAAGGCACTTTAAAATATGGAAATTAAAACCTTAAAAAAGAAATGCGAATATTGAGTCCAACCTTTGTGAAAAAGTGTAATTATTGGAAAAAATTAACACTTGAATAAATAGGGTAATTCACTATTTTCTTTAAGGTTTTAGGGTTTAACAGTTCACCAAGGTCAGACAGACAGACAGATGGGCATGCGTTAAGCTGTCACGGTATATAATACAACTTTCATATAGTTTGAGAAAAAAGAGAAACTTATGATAGCTTTCTATACTTCAACTAAGGTAAACTTTCAAATGAAATAGCAATGTGAAATCATGGTTGTCATGTTTGGTCATTTGAAATCAGTTAAAAGCCTCTTTTGGAAATCATTCAAAGCCTCTTTTGGAAACCATTTAAAAGTCTTTTTTTGTGAATCCATTTGACAGCCTCTTTTGGAAACCATTTTGAAAGCCTCTCTTGGAAATACTTTCGAAAGTCTTTTTTGTAAATCATTTTGAAAGCCTCTTTTGGAAACCATTTTGAAAGCCTCTTTTGGAAATACTTTTGCAAGCGTCTTTGGAAATCATTTGAAAGCCCCTTTTGAAAGCCCCTTTTGAAAACCTCTTTGTAAATCATTTTGAAAGCCTCATTTTGAATGCCTTTTTTGGTAATCATTTTGAAAACCTCATTTAATTGAAAAGTGTTTTTTTGTGAATCTCTTTGTAAGCCTCTTTTGTAAATCATTTTGAAATCTTTTTTTGGAAATCATTTTCAAAGTCTCAGTTGGAAATCATTTGAAGCCTCTTAAGAAAATCATTCGTTTACACAGACAGACATTATACAGATCAAAAGTGCAACTAATATATTCCTTGGCTTGAGGTGGGGCATAAAATTCAAACAATATTCTAGCATAAGAGAGAACAGGAGTAAACATACAACATTGTCATCCTCGCGGCTCGACACGCTCTCTGAATGGAGTCGCTGCACGTGCTCGTGTTCCAGAACTTCGTCCCGCGGCTGAAAACAAACACTCATAGCGTGTAACACATCAAGTCGCTAGCAAGCGCAAAGGAGACTTCAGCTGCTGAGTTTTACAGCAAATAATATGCTTGGATAGAAATAACGCAGGGAATATAAGTGAGAAAAATTGGATAAAAACTCTTAATATTTAGTGCTCAGGGTAAAATAACTGAAACAATTTACTTCAAGTCCATTAATACGGCCTCTTAGTGTGCAGGTAATAATTTTAATCATATTCGCCGGCAAACAACTGCATACTTTTAATCTGTCATAACATTTGGTAAGCTATAACAAAACAGACTAATCAGAGAGTGTTTTTTTCAATCCATTTCCACTTTATTTTCACAAAAATATAAATTTCTTGTCACGTTTTTTATGTACACAAACACAGTTAAGTCACTTAAAATTCTATCTTACAGAAAGCTATTAATGACAAAACTGCACAGCAGATAAATTAATAAATCAAAAACCTCTACTCTAAATGACACCAAAAAGAAGTAAAAAAAGGTTGTGGTGAAAGCAGAAATAAATTGGAAATTATGTTGTTTTTTTACGATAACAAATTCAGTCTAGGTTAGTTTATGTTTGCCAATATGCATTTATAAATAGAAACATGATCATTATCATGGTTTTGAATTTGATGAATGCATATTAGCAAACATTAACCAGCTCAAAATAATGATTTGTCTAATGGCTAGCTAAGTGAATAAATTAAATGCACATCAATCTGGAAAAATACTGTCTCAGTGGACAAAATATAATTTTGAACACTAAGAGATATTCTTTTATATGGTCATTCAAGATTTTAGGATATTGTTTTAAAGCAGAGGAAACAGAATTTTTTGCAGAAACAGATTTTTTTTTTGTTTCTTTTAATGAAACATTGAACCCGCAATAAATTTCTCCATGGTCAAAGCTGAATCATACATGCCATATCCCCCGGAGGGGGATAAAATCCCCCGGAATTTCGACCCATCCCCAGGTCTCCCGGAGGGGGATGAAAATCCCCCGGAATTAAAGTGTTTAAAATTACGCAAATTTATCACAGGGTTTAATTATATATGCCTGTTTACAGTTATAATGCCCTTCCTGTCTTGAAGCTTAATTGGATTATCAACTGATGGTGTGTTTTAACAACACCTATTGGGTGACACTAATAAATCAGCAGGGCACATTTCATGTATTGTTTTGATTGAAACTGACAGAATTTGCGTAAGAAATGTCAATTAGACTGGTCAGATAAAAGGACGATTTTCATTGGTTAAAACTATAATTTTTATCCAATCAGAGAGGATGTAACAAATTAAAGCGTTCTTCATAACATGTGTCATTGTCATCAAAAGGATTGATAATTAAAATGTGACAGTAAATTATTCATTAAAGAAAAGGATTAAAATAACTAATAGACAATGCTGTTCTTTGTTATGCCTCACTAACATGTTTACATACATGACATTGACATATGTTTACATACATGACATTGACCTTCATCGCAAATATCGGAAAATAACAGAACTTCCAGAAGAGAAACTGAAAGTAGACAATTCGGATGAAATGACTTTTATTTATTTATTATGGTGGTGATGTTTTTATTTTTTGATCAATGCCAAAAGAAGATATGTTTATGAACTTAAACAATAAATTATGCATTTGCTTTTTATCAGAAGCAAACAAATCTGACTATTTGGGAATTGAAATGAAAAATATTGATAATTCATTCCATTCTCTCTATTAGTCTGAAAGTCATCATTTATGATCATAGGCAGCAGATTTTGTATCCAATTTTAGAGGAACGTAAGCCCATTAAATTGTCTCTGAAACATATTTTTCTGTGAAGTATTCTATTTTACAAGTGAGTGATTTTATTATGCAATATGGTTGTGTCTCATAAAAATATAGATGAAATGCTGGAAAAAGGGGTAAACAAGGTGAATTAGCATGTGTGTCCTGCCCGTAATGCTACATGGCGATGATGAAAATCCCCTGGTATGTGACCAAAATCCCCTTAAATTCTGGACATAATCCCCTCAGGAGCCTTTCAAAATTATGGCAATTTGTTTTTTTTCGTACTTGCGTCTTAAAATACTTTGAAATTTTGCTGAATTAGATCTGCTAAAAAATCCCCCTGAATGCTACCAAAATCCCCCTGAATTTTCAGACTTTTGTACAAATCCCCCTGAATGGTCTCCAGAAAATATAGCATGTATGCTGAATACATATTTTCAACTAAAGAGTTGAAGAGCAAAATACAATGATCCTCTGTCGTGTTACCCCAGTTAAAAAGAGAGATAACTTAACATTTTTTAAGCCAGAGTTATGGACCTTGCTATTCATATGAATATAATGTATACTAAGTTTCATGGTATGGGCCTTATATATATATTATTATTATAAGTTACGTGGTTAGTGGGTGACCCCCGATAAGGAATATACGGGGCAAAGGAAACCATATGGGACGAGAGAGGCAACCTGATTACATGTTTAAATGTTTCATTTAGTCATCGGAATATTCATCGAATCAGAAAATGGTACGATATAAATTTGGTGACCCAATTTGGGGTCACCGCGTTACCAGTCCAGGACCAATGGCGTTGCGTCATTTATGTTGGAGGCGTGATATAGGCATACATGTGCCTAGCTATGCATGTGCATATTATGTAAACTATATTTCATGTTATGAGCCCAGCCATACATGTGCAGTTTATGTTTACTTAGTCGAATACCCCCCGATACACACTACTCTATGCTTCCTTGTGTACTGTGGGCAATTTAGCTTGGAAAATCTCCTAATCATGAATAATTAATGAGGCAGTTTCATTGGTTCCGCAAAGTGCCAGATGCTTTACGGTTGAAAAATATTCTGACGATTGCCGGAGTTGAACCTTCTCAGTACAATAATATTTGGCAGTAGTCAAGACCACACAGCCAAGGAGGCTACTGACACTGTAAAGTTATAGAACAATATTTGAGTGTAACATGCGAATTCATTGGAAAAAGAGTTGTCTCTCTTACCTCATGCATATTCATTAAAACGAGATTTTGTCAGTCAATTGTCCCACAGTATGTATAAATTGTACAGAAGAATGTACCGTGGTTGCAGATGATACTTTGTTTCATGTGAATATGTTAAACCATTATTTTAAGCCTAAGCCAAGGCCTGACAACACCAAGGCTATCACGATACTTAAAGCTGCACTCTCACACATTGAGAGTTTTGACAACTTTTTTTTATTTTTTGTCTTGGAACGAACCTATTTTTGGGAAAATCCATGGAAACCAGTTATTTATTAAGACTGCTGACAAAAAATCAGATCGCAGATTTCTATATAAAAATCATTTATGCATTTTTCTTAAACCGGTTTAAGCCCGTTTGTAACGGTTTAAGCCATAAAACATTAATTTCGAACGGATATCTGAAAATCTGTGATCTGATTTTTGTCAGCAATCTTAAATCATTCAGTTTGCAAATATTTATGCGAAAATTTGCTCTTTCCAAAACAAAAAATAAAAAAAGTTGTTAAAATGGTCAATCTGTGAAAATGCAGCTTGAAATAATCAAGCAAATTATTGAATAATTGTAATAGAAAAATAGTGTCATCCAGAATAAGCATTTGCATGCCTGCAACTGCCATGCAACATTTAGGAGTTTAAAATTGGGTTGCTGGTACTTACAAAGTCATTATACCCAGTCTGATTGGTAAAACAATACAATCACATAAAAAAACAACTTATACTAAACATTTGCGTAAGCTAAAAAAAATTTTTTTTAATATACTGGGACAACTCAAGCGTATAAACAATGCTCTCTACTACTCACAACTAAATTAAAATCAAAGGTAAGGAACATACATATGATGGATAATCGAACCAATGTATTTATAAAAATAATGGAGCTGTTGCATGCAAATTCAAGAAGAAAAATGTGTTTTAAAAGATATTCTTTAATTATCTTAACAAATATGCTGTGCACAGAATGTGCATTATTAAAACTTTTAAATCGGTATCTTATTAGAAGCTATAAATTGTGTCCTTAGGTCTAGAAAGATCAAAAAAGTTTCTGGACTGTCGGTTCCTGAATTGTATCCCTTCAAGTTGTCATAATAAAGACACCTTTTTCAATGTATATTTCATGAACATCATTGTTTTTTTGAATTAACAATGGATATTTTTAAAATGCACTTATTTTTCCTTAAAATTGTATGCACCTGCTTCATAATATGCATGAATACTATGACTCGTGATATCTATTGAGTGCCAAAGGGCTTATCAGCATTTCATCATAAATCAAGTATTCTGGCAAAATTTAAATGCACGATATCCAGGCAAACACTAAACATACCTTAAACTGGTCATGCAGTTGTTGTAATTTTTCTTGTTCATGTTTACGAAGCTGATCCCTTCGTCGATCCAGCTCCAGGGACTGTTGAATCAAGCGTGCCACCTCACTTTTGCTTGGGTCCTTCTCTCGACCAATCACAAATCTGCATTAATATATGAGAAATTGAATTGACCAATCACAAACCTGCATTTATATATGCGAAATTAAACTGACCAATCACAAACCTGATTTAACATAACATAATGATTTGATTTGAATTGATCAATCACAAGTCTCAATTAAAGAATAATTAAAATTGGCCAATCACAAACTTGTATAAACATAAAAATATTGAAATAGATGAATTTCAAAACAGCATTTATATATAAACATTTAAAATATTCCAGTCAAAAGGCTCCATTAAAGTTCCAACTTTTTCTCTGACCAGTAAAGGCCATTGTAGCAGTTTATTTGCAAATATGCAAATATATTACTAAGAAAGGTTTATACATGCCCTGTACATATTTCATATTCAAATTCGCATTTTCTAAGGTGTTAAACATATTTTGATGTTTATTGTGTGTTTACTACTATGATTTAATTAGCGCTATTTTATTCGTGTCATTTTGATGTGATAAATGTTAGCATAAAATGAATATTAGTGTCTTATATAGTGATCATTGTGCACCTATTTCAGGAGTTGGATATTATGTGTCATAACTTTAAATTTTGTTGACGGTCTTAAGTTTAAAACCACAAGATCTCTCTTTCATTCTCACTCTCTCACAATGGCATAATCTATTATCAACATTACTCCACTCTACAACAATATCATAACATGAAACTACTGCCATGAGTTCCACCATCCTTTACTTCATAATAGAGTGCATCAGAAATGACATCATATCCTGGTATCAACCACTTCCTGTAACCCACCCGCTTTTCAAAACAATATCATGTCTATCTAATTTTTTGTCACATGACTACTTCTTGACCAATAAAAATGGTGGGGGAAAAAATCTAAAATGTTTGGAAACTGAAATATTATAAAATATTTTATCTTTATAAAATCCAAAATATAAAAATATTTAACTTAAATATAAAACAAATAACATTTACTTTTACATACCTGTCTGCATCCTCTTCACCATCACCCTTAGCCTTATTTGCTCCTTTGCCATCTTTTTTACTCTTATCCAAAGCTGGTTGAGCTACCTTAGTAGTGTCTTCCTCATCACTACTCTCACTACTACTAGAGTCAGATGAGCTGCTACTGCTGCTGCTTGAATCATCAGATGATTTACTACCCTTTTTCACATCAACAAAGGCATCTGCTGTGCACTTTTCATCAGAATCATCCTTTTTGACTTTTTTCCTTTTCTTAGTCCCATCCTTTTTCCTTCTCTTATCACTCAGCCATTTCTTTGTTTTACTTATCACCTTATCAACAATTCCCTTTTTGTGAGATTCTGGCTCAACATGTGAATCGCCTTTCTCTACTTCTCTTGAAGAACTTCTACTTCTAGATTTCTTGCCCTCAACACTAATATCTTTATCAAGGCCAATTTCCTCACCAATCTCTGTATCACTAGATGAAGCTGTACTTGACCTACTCCTCAGTGACACACCTGTCTCCACAGTAACATCAATAACGGTTGCATCTGACTTGTCAGCCCCTTCGCTACAACTGGATAGAGGGGACAAAGGTCCAATGTCAGGTTCCAGTTTATAATTATCTGGTATACGCTCAATCATGTCACTAGTGATGTAAATGGGCTCCTTAACATCGATTTCCCTTGAACCTTCGGGACTCTGCCAGGATAAATCAATTTCGGGTCTTTGGATCACAACATTCTCGTACATATGTGGTACAGCTACGTCATCATACAAATCAGCATCATGAGTTATTGCTTCTTCAATTCCTGTATCCCCTTCCTTGTCCTTGTCACTGCTGCTACAACTAACAGACTTTCTAGATAATGTTTTTTTCACTTGCAAATCATTTTCCTCATCTGAGCTATCATTGCTACTGGATGAGCTACTGGTGGATGACTTCCTAGAGGTTGGCGTGATCTGACTTTCAATGCTAGCCAGATCAACAGATCCTGTAGGCAGTTTGACAACAATATGCTCCAAATCAACTGGAACTGATTCCAAGGAGGCATTTATCCCTTCTTTAATTTGTACTTTATCTTCCGCATATTGTATACTGTCTTCTGAACTTGTGCTGCTTTTGCGCTTTTCAATATTTCTTTTATTCATCTGATTTTCTAGAATGATGTTTTTCAGTAATTCATCATCACTTTCCCCCAAATCTATGCATTCTGGTGCATACAATGCTGGCTCAAATGATAATTCCAACTCATTCTTAAGCTTGTTTTCTTTTTCAGGCATATTGGGCTTTGCATCATTTACTCTCTCAGTAGGTGCATCCTCTGTTTCATTTGACACGTCATACACCTGAATATCATAATCTGGAACAAAGTTGAAATCTTTGAATATACCACCTGAGTCTTTTTCATTAATATAGTCAAATGCTATAACATTACATGCAGGCAAGAGATATTCTATCTTTTTTTCTTTAAGATCTGTTAGTTTATCACTGTATAAATCATTGTCAGACTCATCCGACTTCGCCTCTTTGTCAGAATCTTCACCACTTGAAGAACTACTACTTGAACTTGAACAACTTGAACTTGTCTTTTTTCGGTCTTCCTTTGCAGTGTCCTTTGCTTCGCTAACATCTGTACTGTCATCGTCAAAAGAAGACCGGATCATTGTTTCAAGTACTGGTGCCTTAAATGGTAATGAATCTTCAATAACTGACTGCAATAATTCATCCTCAGTGTCATCAACATTTGGTTTATCCAATTTTGGTGATTTGCTTGATTCATTGTCGGAGTCACTTGAACTTGAGCTTTTAATTTTCTGATGCTTTACTTTGACATCATCTGGCCTTATCTCTTTGTCGTCTGTTTCACTATCGCTTTCACTTGAACTATTATCTCCCTTATGTTTTATTTCATCTTCTGTTTCGCTGTCATCTGAACTTGAAGATTTTGCCTCTTCTTCTGTACTCAGTTCTGGTTTGCATGGTTCAATTTCTAAACTTACTGTTACAGGAACCTCAGTGACTGAAGATGGAACATCAATCTTTGATTCATTTTCTCCAAGACGATGTTTTTCCACATCACTCTCATCAGAGCTAGATGATGAGCTTGATAATTGCTTTGGTTCCTGCAGTTCAGTTTCCCCATCACTTTCACTTGAGCTACTTAAACTTCTACTGGATGCTTTCTTTTCTTCTATGACATTTACTTCAATATCATTGACCTCAACACATTTATCACTTATATCAGAATCTGCATAATCCACAGTTACTTTTGGACTTTCAACTTCCTTCACACTAACCTCTATATAAGGCCTTGAAGGAACATCATTGTCCTTTTCATCTTCACATGATTGATATGCCTCAGATTCACTTGAACTAGAGCTAGAACTTGTACTTTTTTGCTTTGAAATGAATGGTGCCATCTTTACTTCTTTTTCTGAGTCACTGCTTTCAGAGGTGCCCGATGATGAACCATGCAGTTTCTTTAATAGTTTATTCTCCTTTGGCATAGAATGACTCAACTTTAAGACTGTTTCAGGCTGCATGTATTTTTCTTTGTCACCTTGGTCTGAACTGCTACTAGAACTAGATGCGCTTTCTCTTTTAAATACTTCATCTTGATGAGGCACATCTGCAACAACCTCAGCTTGCATAGGATTTATTTCTACTTCAATTTCAGGCTGTTTGTTAATTTCTTTGTCACTATGTTCAGAATTACTTGATGAACTTGATGAAGAGCTTCTGTGTTTTGTTGACAACTCATCATGCTTAGGTACTTTAAAAATGTTCTGAGTTTGAAGTGGGGTTGTTTCTATATTGAGTTCAGCTTGTTTATCTGGCTCTACATCACTCTCCTCTGAACTGCTAGTTGAACTGGATGAAGATTTCCTATGCAATTTCAAGAGTTCATCATGACTCAGCATGCCTCGTGTAAGCTTTACTTCAAGTGGAGTTTGATCTTTACTTAGAACAGATTTTCTATATTTCTCTGAGTCATTCTCTTCTGAACTGCTTGATGAACTGGATGAAGAGCGTTTATGTTTCTTTGACAGTTTGTCCTTACTTGGCTTATCAAGAGTTATTTCAGTTTGCACTGGATCTACTTCAATATTAACTTCAAGTTGTTTATCTTTCTCTGTGTCACTTTCTCCTGAACTACTTGAACTGGAAGAGCTTCTTTGTTTCTTTGACAGGTCTGGTCTATCAAATGTAATTTCAGCTTGAGGAACAGTTATTTCACCTCTTATTTCTTGTTGTTTGTCTTTCTCTTTGTCACTTTCTAAATTACTTGAAGAATTGGAACTGGAAGAGCTCCTCTGTTTCTTTGAGAGCTCTGGTTGATCAAATGATATTTTAGCATGAGGAACAGTTATTTCACCTGTTATTTCAGGTTGTTTGCCCTTCTCTGTGTCACTTTCTCCTGAACTACTTGAAGAACTGGACGAACCCCTTTGTTTCTTCAACAGCTCGGGTTTATC
Source organism: Mya arenaria (assembly GCF_026914265.1). NCBI lineage: Eukaryota > Metazoa > Mollusca > Bivalvia > Myida > Myidae > Mya > Mya arenaria. The sequence goes on along the minus strand of NC_069128.1, from coordinate 37,265,812 downwards.
AAATGCTATGTCAGCTTTAGGAACAGTTATTTCACCTCCTATTTCAGGTAATTTGTCCTTCTCTGTGTCACATTCTCCTGAACTACTTGAAGAACTGGACGAACCCCTTTGTTTCTTCAACAGCTCGGGTTTATCAAATGCTATGTCAGCTTTAGGAACAGTTATTTCACCTCCTATTTCAGGTAATTTGTCCTTCTCTGTGTCACATTCTCCTGAACTACTTGAAGAACTGGATGAGCTCCTTTGTTTCTTCAACAGCTCGGGTTTATCAAATGCTATGTCAGCTTTAGGAACAGTTATTTCACCTCTTATTTCAGGTTGTTTGTCCTTCTCTGTGTCACTTTCTCCTGAACTACTTGAAGAACTGGACGAGCTCCTATGTTTCTTCAACAGCTCGGGTTTATCAAATGCTATGTCAGCTTTAGGAACATTTATTTCACCTCCTATTTCAAGTTGTTTGTCCTTCTCTGTGTCACTTTCTCCTGAACTACTTGAAGAACTGGACGAGCTCCTTTGTTTCTTCAACAGCTCGGGTTTATCAAATGCTATGTCAGCTTTAGGAACATTTATTTCACCTTTTATTTTAGGCAGTTTGTCCTTCTCTGTGTCAGTTTCCCCTGAACTACTTGAAGAACTGGATGAGCTCCTATGTTTCTTTGACAGCTCTAGTTTATCAAATGCTAGTTCAGCTTTAGGAACAGTTATTTCACCTTTTATTTTAGGCAGATTGTCCTTCTCTGTGTCACTTTCTCCTGAACAACTTGAACTGGAAGAGCTTCTTTGTTTCTTTGACAGGTCTGGTCTATCAAATGTAATTTCAGCTTGCGGAACAGTTATTTCACCTCTTATTTCTTGTTGTTTTTCCTTCTCTTTGTCTCTTTCTAAATTACATGAAGAACTGGAACTGGAAGAGCTCCTCTGTTTCTTTGACAGCTCAGGTTTATCAAATGCTATGTCAGCTTTAGGGACAGTTATTTCACCTTTTATTTTTGGCGGTTTGTCCTTCTGTGCGTCACTTTCTCCTGAACTACTTGAAGAACTGGAACTGGAAGAACTTCTTTGTTTCTTGAACAGCTCAGGTTTATCAAATGCTATGTCAGCTTTAGGAACTGTTATGTCACCTTTTATCTTAGGCAATTTGTCCTTCTCTGTATCACTTTCTCCTGAACTACTTGAAGAACTGGACGAGCTCCTTTGTTTCTTTGACAGCTCAGGTTTATCAAATGCTATGTCAGCTTTAGGAACAGTTATGTCACCCTTTATCTTAGGCAGTTTGTCCTTATCTGTTTCACTTTCTCCTGAACTACTTGAACTGGAAGAAGAACTCGAGTGTTTCTTTGACAACTCATCTTGTTTGGGCATGACAACTGTTATCCCAACTTCAGAGGGAGTCATCTTTATATTCAATCCAGGTTGTGTTGGAGATTTTGGAACGCCTTCACCATCTGAATCATTTTCTTCATCAGCAAGGTAAGCAGTGTCTTTTTCTGTGTTATTGTGTTCCTTAGCATTTGACGGTGCATGATGATCTACATAGGACTCTTTTAAAAACATTGGACCTTCATTTACATCCAAAAACGTTCCTGGAGTATCAATAGACAATGCATATGTATCTGTGCCATCTTTTCCAGAGTTCCTTGTCTCGTTGTTATCCGGTTGTTTTTCATCATCATTCCTGCTCTCATTATTTAAATCTTCATTTGAGTTAGTATCACTTGAAGTTGTTTTAGAAGTGTCTCTATTATCATCATCTTTGTCTGATTCTGAGCTACTTTTTGAATCTGAAGAACTACTAGAAGATGAACTGTCAGTTTTTGTTCTTTTCTTTTTCTTCTTTTTCCTTTTACTTCTTTTCTTCTTTATTGTTGCTTCTTTTAGAACAGGTTCACCAGTTTTAGATTTATCTTGACTTTCGGTAGACTCAGAGCTACTGCTATTCATGTCTTTTTCAAGTTCTTTTATGATGTCTTTCAATCCTTCTTTAAGATCACCTTTTTCTATTTCTGCTGATGATTGGGAAGATGGCGACGAGGTATTTACTTGTTCCAAACTCTTCTTTTGAATTACGTTATCATCATTTGAGAAAGTTTCATTTTTAATTGATTTGTTATCATTATTCAAATCCATATTCGTAACATTTTTGTCACTTATTGAATCCTTATTTTCAGACTCAGTTTTGCCTGGCTTTGGTAATTTCGATTTAACAACTTTAAAAATCGAATTGCATTTGTTAATATTTTTTCTTTGCTCTTTTCTATATTCAGATTCTTGAGGTTTCGATTTTTCAGGCACAATACCAGCCAATTGCTCAGACTCAATAACAGCTGACTGGTCAGAATCAATAACAGGGGACTGCTCAGAATCAGATGTTGTACTACTACAGCTACTAGAACTTGAGCTAGATTTCACTTTTTTTATTTCATCAGATTTTGCTTCCTCTTTATCATCAGACTTTGATGGAACACTTTCTTGTTGACATGTCTGGACTGGTAATACTGTATCCTCCACAACTTCAGTGGATGCATCACTTTCAGATTTAGGTTTATAAGCCATCTTTTCAACAACAGATAGTATTGATCGCCTCTTTGATGGTTTTCTTTCCAAACTCCTGTTCTTGTCATCTTTTGGCAGAGGTGGTTTACCTTCAATGATTTTATCTTTTTCTTGAGGGGAGTTTTTGCTTACTTCTTCAAGTGAGCTCTGGGCTGACAAGGGTCTGACAGTAACATCAATCTTTGGCAAATCTTTTGTTGGTGTGGGTGGTCTTGATGAGGGTGATCCAGAACGTACGCTATTTTGTCTCTCTTTCTTCATTTCCTCTTTTTCTTCCCTGCTTTTCCTTAATGAATGAGGTCGTACTTTAATTTCAAAAGAATCTTTCCTTTTTATTTTCGGAGATGGCGGCTTTCCACTAGGTTCCTGCCAGATGTTGCGTGGTCTTTCTGATTCTGGCGATTGTTGTCTAGTAGGAGATGACATGGCCAATGAACGTCTTGGAGAACCCTCACGCTTTTTTAATGAGTCTCTTCTCTTTATTTCCTGCTTTTTTTCTTCTTCCTCTCTTTCTTCATCAGAGGATGTAGGTTTCTTATCAAGAGCTTTGATTTCAACAAGAACTTTGTCTTTAAATGAATTATTTCTTTTCACACCCTTGCCTTGGTCATCATCTGGACTTTGAACCTCTTTATTGAACTGTAAATCTGGCTTTGGGTCCAAAGGTTTTACCTCTAAGCTAAGCTTATGTGGTGTTTTTAAGGGCCTTGACCTAGAGGCAAGTTCAGTGTGAGGTATTTCTGGTTCAGACGATCTATATTTGGTGTCAACAGACGCTGGTTTTATGTCTATTTTCCTATCACTTGGTGGTTTTTTGTTTTGTGAATGCCTTCTTATTATTGGCCTTCCTGCAAAAATGGATGATGGTGTCACAGTGGATTGACTTCTAGTCGTTGTTGGACCATTTGACAGATCTTTAACAGTATCTTTGAGAATGATCTGGCTTTCTATGTCTGCATCTGTCTTGACAGGATTGGGTTTGTTATCTATGACAAAGTTGGCTGTCATTGATATCGGGATAGATCTTACTGGCTGAAATTGCTCCTGTTTCACTTTGTCCTCCTCAGTTTCTTTTTCATAGGGTTTAGATGGTTGTGATAATTTCCTGATGTAGTCAGCCACTGACCCAGCGGATGAAGATTTTGGCAAAGAATCCTGCAATTTCTTCATATGATCCCCTGGTGGAGAAAGTGGTGTCTTGGACAGAAATGGTGAAGATATTTTACTTGGTGTTTGTGTATCTCTTTTTTCAGGCTCATTGTTTGTACTTTTCCTGTTCCACATGCTCATCTTTTTCTTGAAGTCTGTAGGAGATTCACACCCTGAGCTAGACTCAAAGGAATCTTCAAACTCATCCACCTTTTTTCTGGTTGGTCTTGTTGAAAACTGCAGTTGTCTGAACATTGCAAGTCTCTTTGCTTTCTTTGCTTCAGCATCAATGTCACTTGTTGGTGTTGTAGGTGGGGTGGGTATCTGTTCAGGCCCATCATCTTGTTTTCTTGCCTCTTGCTCTCTTTTCTGTTCTTCCAGTATTGCTGTCACAGACTCAGCCATTTTCTTTGACATTAAGGCAGCCTTTTTCATTAACTCTTTGTCAACGCTTTTTAAAAGTTTGATTGTTTTATTGTCATCTTCCACTTCATCTTCTTTAGCTGTACTAGACCATTCCAGCCTAATATCTGCAGCAAATGCAGGTCTGGCCTTTATTTCTCCACCACTTTCATCTGACATGCTCCTATCCATTCCATCAGATGGAACTTCTATCTTCAATGGGACTTCTGAGCATAAGGGAGCAGCTTGCTTCAGAAAAATAACTGAATGTTCTGGCTCTGACATATGAACATTCTTTTCATTTTCACCTCCAGTTGTTCTGGAATTATCAATCTCATCAGGCTTTTCCCCCTTTTCTTGGTTTGCTTTTGAATCATCACTTTGCATTAAATCCTTATTAGATGTATGATCTTCCTCGTCAGAACTGCTGGAATCTTCACTAGATGAACTTGAACTTGAAGAAGAGTCTTTTTCTTTCAATTCAGAAATTTTAGGTTTAGTTTCTAAACCTTGAATAATGCTAGTTTCTAGGTCAACTGTTTGTTTATCTTCAGGAATGTTCGCAGATAGTATCTTTAGAGACAATTGATCTTTTTCTGGCATGATACTCTTGTTTACTTCTAATTTTTCTATAAGTATCTCTGATGGCTCCTTATGAAAGATTTCTTCATTATCATTTTTGTCTTTTTCACTTTCCTCAGAATCTGCGGATTCTTTGACATTGTCCTTTATAAGTCCTGTGTAAGGCAAAATATTATCTTCTTCTTTGTCACTTTCATCAGAAGATGATGATGAGGATGACCCAGATTTCTTTCTTTCAGGAGAAGTGTCCTCACTATTAGCAACTAGTACACCTTTACTGTTGTTTATGTCTTGTGTATTCTCATTAATATTGTCTTTAGGTGGTATAATGATCTTTTCTGGTGTACTTCTAGCAAAATCTTCCTTTAGTTGAGTGATTGCTAGCGCATTTTCAGGATCAATTTCAACACTGACATTTCCTTGTTGAGATTTGTTTATGTCTCTTTCTTCATGATCACTTTCTTCTTCCGAGAAGGAGGAATGTGATGGCTTTCTTTCAGCAAAACTATCAATTTCTTTAGTGTTGTCATCTTTTTTCTTAGACCCATCTTTGTTATGATCATCTCTTTCCCCATCACTGTCTGAAGATGCAAGTTCTATTTTTGTTAACTTTGGTGGTTCAGATACTGGTAAAGCTGGTGCTTCATCTTCTGAGGATGAAGAAGATGATGAACTAGAACCTGAGGATTTCCTTCTCGAATCTGACCCATGTTTAGGCGGTTCAATCAAGGAAACTTCTTGGCTACATTCAACTTCATGTGTATCAATTTGAGTAATTGGTTCATGTTGTATACCTGGTTCACTTTCTTCTTTTCTATTGGTGGGTACAATTTTATTCTTTCCTTCTTCATTTTCTGTTTCTTTGTGTTCAGTTTCAACAATATCATTTTTATCTGCAACTATAAAAGAAGTCTCCATTCTTGCTTGACTATCCGGTGTCTCAGTTTCAGGTTTATTTGGTAATGTCTTTACAATATCTTCCACTGGTAATGTTTTCTCTTCAGTATTGTCCCTTATAACATTATTCTTGTCAGTATCTTTATCACTTGCTTCAGAATCAGATTCAGATTCGGAACTCGTGCTGCTGCTAGAATCTGACTTTTCTGAATGTTTTTCTGCTCGTAATTTCTCATCCTCAGCATGGTCATCAGACATTTCTGGATGGTCGTGTTTTACAGGTAGTTTATCAGGAACATTGTCTGTGTCTCCCAAATCAACCACTAATTTATTATCATCTATTTCCTCACTCACATTATCAGGTGATTTATTTTCTTGAACCTTATCATCAAGTTCTTTGAAATCCGGAAGTGCTTCAGACACATCCTTTGTTAGTTCTTTAACAGAACATTTTTCACCTTCCTCTTCTTTGTCAACATTACCATCTTCACTTTTGTTTTCACAGTTTTCACTTGAGCTAGATGATGCTGATCCACTATCTGATTCCTCCTTCTCTTTGCTTTCAATAGCATTTCTATAACTCTCTATAAGACCAATAGAATCTGTAAGATTATATTCATCTGGTTGTGGTTCTCGCTCAGTGTACAAACCTTGACTGGGTTCAATTTCAACACTGATTTCATCCTCTGTTGTTTTATCTGGTTCTGAATATTTGGCTCTCTCAACTGCAGCCTCCAAATCTGATTCAATCTCCTTCACAATTGATGGTAACTGGTTGTCTACTTCAATCAAAAGACCGGGATTATCTTTGATATCTGTTAATATGTGGGAGACAATTTCTTCAGCAAGATTTTCCACGTTTTCTTTTTCCACTGAATTAGTTGAAGATCGCCTGGATGACGATGAAGAAGATGAAGAGGAGCTTGATGATTCAATCTCCTTCACAATTGATGGTAACTGGTTGTCTACTTCAATCAAAAGACTGGGATTATCTTTGATATCAGTTAATATGTGGGAGACCATTTCTTCGGCAAGATTTTCCACGTTTTCTTTGTCCACTGAATTAGCTGAAGATCGCCTGGATGATGACGAAGAAGATGAAGAGGAGCTCGATGAAGTGCTTTGTGATCTTGACTGTTTTATTTCTTTATCATTAACAGCGTAAGTTTTTTCCATGGGTTCAGCATCCTTATCTTCAATTACTTCGACATTTAATAGCGCTATGTTACCTTTGTTAAGTTCAGCATTCAAAACATTAACAGTTTCCTGAGTTTGCAAATCATCAGTTACCAAGTCTTTTTCAACAGCTGGCACATTATTATCTTGAGATTCTAAACCTGGCACTTCTATTTCTGATTTGTCAATTCCATGCGGAAGAGTTTCAATACCACTGTCATGACTTGGAAATATCAATGAACTGTATGATTCTGTACTGGCCTCTAACTGACTAGATTTTTTATCACAAACATCTTCAGTTTCTATCACAGATGGTTCCTTAACATCTTCAGTGTCAATATCCTCATGATCAACAACATCATCACCCACTGTAGTTGCAGCTACAGCGGTTATACCTGCGCTAACTATAGCCTGCAAAACCGCTCCTCTCTTACCCGACTGAAAATCTTCCATTTCTTCCATACAGATGTCTTTAAAACTTCTTGATTCCAGTTCATCAAGTTCTAGAACTTTTTGATTGTCTTTAAACATTTCTTCAAAGTCATCATCAATGTCCTCAACAGTATCTTGCCTGATTTCCAAAGTATTCCCTGAGTTTTCAGATTCCGCAATAAGTGCTTGTTTCTTATCATTGTCAAAGCCTACTGTCTCCAAGGTTCCCATATCATCTTGCTTATCAAAATTTTGTTCTTTTTTCTTAGGAGTAGCGATCCAGTCTAAATAGCCTGGGGGCGGTTCGGGAGGATCATGGAGATTTTTGTCCCTAAAATGCGCATGAAACTCAGCGAGGTAGGTAGCAACACAAAATCTATCAGGCGCTTCTAGGGCTACCATATCTTCTGGGTCTAACATTCGTGTAATTCCAAACTCACGTTCTGCGATAGAAAATGCCAGCTCGTTGTTTTTGTACACATCATCTGGATGGAGAGAATAGTAATCCACAAGGTCGGGGCGCAAACGAGACACTAGTGCGCAAAACGCTAGACCGTTACGCCATGAGGAGGCCATGTTGCGAACTTCCAACCCCGCAAAACCATCTGTCATTTTCAGGCTCCATAAATAGAGCCCTCTGACCTTTCCTGGCATTTTCTATTTTTACTCAATATTCTTAATCACGTAACCAAACTTAAAACAGTTTCAGGTCCTTGACATCAAGCAATATAAAAAGTCACATATGAAAGATCATGATTATTTTCTCATTATCATAATTAAACTCATTTAGATTTCATCTTTCACAATCACAGCCAGAAGACATCCTTTCAGCTCAGATAACTCACTGACACATCACTGATTGTTTTAATTAAATCAAACCGAAAATCACTGTGACATTTTTCGCAAAGCAGAGTATTCAAATAGTATATACATTAGTGAGTTTTAATCCACTGGTGTTTTATTCCATTGAAAACTCCCCACTTTTTGTCTCTTCATCTTTGGTCTGAAATATACACCAAAAATAATTAAAATGATGTCACCGTAAAAATAATATTTCATGAAATATGCATTTATGAATTGAATACCCTTACAATCATAACAGGAACTCACGACTCTAGGCAAATATGATATGTAAACATGCATTATTACATTGTGGTAAGGTGTAAAATTCCAATGCCTCATTAAACTTCATGCATTTGTAGTTAAAGAACAATACAAAAATATCAGCAGTACTATATTAATATTTCAATAATGTCAGCATAATGCATTTATCTCGAATCTTTATATGGTACTTAAGTCATGATGTAGTGAGTTTTAATGCATGGAAAAATTACATTGGCGAACAGTGTCAGATGAACAATATTTGAGCATACAAATCTTCTGTAAAAAAAAAATTAATATAAATTTTATATAGGTTTATAAAAAAAACTTGAATGTCAGCAATGTGCATTTATTTATACAGCAATTTTAAATGAAAGCTATGAATAGTACTCAAATGACCAATTGCATCTTTCATGTAAGGCAGTTTATAAATAAAATTCCAGCCAGTTCACACTATAAAGATCCAAGCCAAGGAGCTAGATGTCTTTGACTCGAATTCAAAAGCAAACAGTATTTGCAATTTAATCACAGAACCAGACAGTCCAAAAAACATTTGACTGAAATAATTACAAACCATGAAAAGTTTGCTCTGGTAAAAAACACAAATCTAACAAAGTGTAAAAAATTATCAAAAAGCAAGTATTTGAGGTAATTCAGTTTCATAATCCTATCCTATCCAAAAAAGGCAGCTTGACCGAACCTGCAACCATTCTATGATTGAAATTGAAGTACGCTCCATTTAAATCAAAGCCACAAAGGTACTTGTGTACAACTCATATTTCAAAAAGCAAAGACTTAATACTCTGATTCACAAAACCACATCCTTTTCCGAACTTCAAAAGACACTGCAAAAAAAATCCACCCATTTGACAATAGTAGGAACACACACTGATTTTAAAGCAGCTGCTGTACTCTCACTAATTCAATGTTTTGACAACTTTTTTAATTTTTGTCTTGGAATGAGCCAATTTTTGCGAAAATCCATGGGAACGAGTTATATAAGACAGCTGAGAAAAAATTAGATTGCAGACTTTTATGTTTAAGTTAAAAAATTGATGTTTAATGCATTTTTCTTAAACCGTTAGTAACGATTTAAGGCATAAAACATTACTTTTCAAACAGATATATGAAAATCTGCGATCTGATCTTTGGTCAGCAATCTTATAGCATTGGTTTTCATATATTTACTCAAAAGTTTGCTCATTCCAAGACAAAAAATTAAAAAGTTGTCAAAACGGTTAATCTGTGAGAGTGCAGCTTTAAGCTGAGCTGTGAAAAAGTTCCATGTTAAGGAAGCAACAATTACCACTAATCCGGTCACCAAGAATCACATCCAATTCGAAACGATGGTTTGAGTGAAACTGACAGCACCCACCCTTTTGACCGCAATAAGTTTGCGCCATAAAAATCTTAGGACCTCACTCTCCAATGATAACATTTACGTTCCCATAAACACAATACAAACACGAGCCTCTACTTCAGTTTTATCACATTTTAATATCATTTGCATGTTGTAAATACCTTTGCAAATCAACCACAAAATTTTAAAACAACACAAAAATGTTAAAAATTCCTCCCCTTATTTGGTTTAAAGAATTTGAGCCCAGATGATATATCAAAGATTAAAGATTAGGGTAAGTGGAAACTAAAGTTTGTAATTAGATACATAATTAAGGTAACAACAGACCTAAATTAAGGTACGGCCTCACTTAATCACCTTAAAAGGAGAAATATAATGCTCACAACATCTTACTTCATCAAAACGCAGATAAAATATAATAGCATTTGTTTAAGTTAAAACAAAACTTTACATTCAAAACGAAATGCGAAACCATTTTAAGCTGATATATGGCGAGTTTCATTTACTTCAAATACATAAATTTTGTTTATCAGCAAAACACTGAATATATTTAATATATCACTTTTTCTTTTAAATCCGCACTATGTAAACACTGAACTTTTAAGGGAATGTGTTTATTGAAACTGTCTTAACATATATTGACTGGCAGTTAAAAATCCAAATGACTTATGCCGTTCGTTTTGCGAGTCAACACTAAATTTGCATAGAAAACTCTTACATATCATGAATTGTTTTGCGACACAAGCGAATGAATATTTCAAAACAAGTCATTTGAAAATTGTTTACCAAACTTGCATCAATCAACATAAAACCTTGTTATGCTTTTTTTACCCACCAGATGTTAAAAATGTGCAAATACAAATGTGACATTTAAAGGAAGAGAACAACCATAAATTTCAAATGAAAACCTCAGCAGGATTGTCATTCTATTTGTAGCAAACCTCAGCACAAATTTCATCCTAATTGGAGCAAACCTAAGCACAAATTTCATCCTAATAAGAACAAACCTCAGCACAAATTTCATCCTAATTGAAGCATACCCCAGCACAAATTTCATCCTAATTGAAGCATACCTCAGCACAAATTTCATCCTAATTGAAGCAAACCTCAGCACAAATTTCATCCTAATTGAAGCATACCTCAGCGCAAATTTCATCCTAATTGAAGCAAACCTCAGCACAAATTTCATCCCAATTGGAGCAAACCTCAGCACAAATTTCATCTCAATTAAAGCAAACCTCAGCACAAATTTCATCCGAATTGTAGCAAACCTCAGCACAAATTGCATTTTAATTGGAGCAAACCTCAGCACAAAATTCATCATAATTAGAGCATACCTCCGCACAAATTGCATCCAACTTGACTCAAACCTAAGCACAAATTCAATTCTAACTGGAAATCATAGCATAAATCATTGAAATAAGGAAAATTATATGTCAAGTCAGAAATGAGCTTAAGATATTATACATTCTCAAATACAAGCAAGTATATACCAAGTTTCAATAAAAAAAATACCAAACATGTTCCGGAAACACTGAGATCCTTCAGTAACACAATATAACTCCACAGTATGAAATAAATCCACAGTATGAAAATATCAATCTCCATTTAATTGAGAACAAATTCATTTTTGTTTTTTTGACACAAAGTCAAAATACCAATGCGATTCATCACTTGGACAGGAAGTGCCCGAGGGTACGTGCTGTCAAGGACCACACTACTGATGTCACTGAATGTCAATACACATCTTGTACACAAAACACCATACCTGCATAATTTATGACTAATTTATTGGCCATACATCAAAACACCTTCTGACATGTAAAAAGCGCAACTATGACCAATAAACATATGTCGTTTTTTCCCCACATTTTAAACACGTCTCATTCTGTGACAGGTGAATATTATTTATTTCCGTTTTTTTTTCCAAAATTTTAAAACACCTTTTAATTTGGCAAACTGACATATATGCAATGAATATATCACTAATATGTCCATTTTAATAGAAAAAAATACACGACAGATTGCTAATTTTCACTGCAACCCCCCCCCCCCCCCAAATCCCCTGAAAAATTATGATTTACCATCCTATAAACTTACTCCACTCCATGCGACTGAATAATATTATTTACACTTTATGAAAGATAAATTTAGTACCCAACTTCAGTGAGAGACCACTTGTTTTCACTGCTACTTTTTTCGAACATAAAAATTACTTCAAATGCAGCGATAAAACTTAATGAAAATTTTGAAGAGCGATTTCTTAAATATCTGAAATATTTATCAGCTGCTATTCACCCCTCTATGTAATTATTTTAAACACTTGCTCAACTCACAATTGTTGTCAGTCTTTGAAACTTTAACGGCCTTTTGAAATGTTTTAATGAATTGCGTTCACAGAGAAACCCATACACGATATTGTGGGGACGCATAATTATGTGAATTATCTGCTATCAGATATTTAACAATTATTTTTATGAAAACAATGATTGAATACAAAAGAACACAATTCAAAAGCTGCCCATATCATCAGAGAAATTTTGAAATAATTTTTTGTCTAACTCATACAGAAAGAACACCATATAAATTTGTTCATTCATTTCTAAATGACTATTTGAGTTGAATGATTTCAAATAAATTATTCATGGAATTATCATCATAACAACATGCATAAAACATCTGTTACACGAGTTGCAATTATAGCTATCTATTTCATCTGTATTGAATTAAAACAGCCTAAAACTTTGCATAATCCTGAGCCTAAACTTATAATGTCTACACTTATTCCCCTGCCAATGGCGTCTACATTTAAGCCCCTGTCAATGGTGTCTACGCTAACTCTGCCACTGGTGTCTACGCTTACGCCCCTGCCAATGGTGTCTATGTTAATGCCTCTGCCAATGGTGTCTTTGCTAATGCCTCTGCCAATGGCATCTACACTTAAGCCCCTGCTAATGGTGTCTTTGCTAATGCCTCTGCCAATGGTGTCTACGCCTACGCCCCTGCCAATGGTGTCTACACTAATGCCTCTGCCAATGGTGCCTACACTTAAGCCCCTGCCAATGGTGCCTACACTAATGCCTCTGCCAATGGTGTCTACACTTAAGCCCCTGCCAATGGCGTCTTCCCTAATGCCTCAGCCAATGGCGTCTACACTTAAGTCCCTGCCAATGGTGTCTTCGCTAATGCCTCTGCCACTGGTGTCTACGCTTAACCCCCTGCTAATGGTGTCTTCGCTAATGCCTCTGCCAATGGTGTCTTCGCTAATGCCCCTGCCAATGGTGTCTTCGCTAATGCTCTGCCAATGGTGTCTTCGTTAATGCCTCTGCCAATGGTGCCTTGGCTAATGCCCCTGCCAATGGTGTCTTCGCTAATGCTCTGCCGATGGTGTTCGCTAATGCCTCTGCCAATGGTGTCTACGCTAATGCCTCTGCCAATGGTGTCCACGCTTACGCCCCTACCAATGGTGTCTTCACTAATGCCTCTCCCAATGGTGTCTTCGCTAATGCCTCTGCCAATGTGTCTACGCTTACGCCCCTGCCAATGGTGTCTACACTTATGCCCCTGCCAATGGTGTCTTCGCTAATGCCTCTGCCAATGGTGTCTACGCTTACGCCCCTGCCAATGGTGTCTATGCTTACGCCCCCGCCAATGGTGTCTACACTTATGCCCCTGCCAATGGTGTCTAAGCTTATGCCCCTGTCAATGGTGTCTACACTTATGCCCCTGCCAATGGTGTCTAAGCTTATGCCCCTGCCACTGGTTTCTACACTTATGCCTCTGCCTATGGTGTCTATGCTAATGCCTCTGCCAATGGTGTATATGCTTACGCCCCTACCAATGGTGTCTAGGCTTATGCCCATGCCAATGGTGTCTACGCTTATGCCCCTGCCAATGGTGTCTACGCTTATGCTCACCCCAATGGTGTCTACGCTTATGCCCCTGCCAGTGGTGTCTACGCTCACTTCTGCACCAATTGAATCAACAATAGGATTCAAATTTAATCATTTAGAAAGCCTCTGATGAAAACAACTGCCCAATTTTCATTACATCATTATTGATTTCATTTATTGGGTTATTCAAAAGCTCCCACATGTGCCTGGCTAATAAAGAAGCATGTTGGCATTTATTTGTGGACTTCTAATCCAAGCAGTGCCCAGTCTGTTAACTGACCAAAATTAAACACTAACTTTTACTTAGATACTAGTGAAATAGGAGTGTTTTTTCACTTTATTCCTGTGACATTAGTTATTTATTACACACATGCAAATTCATAACAAGCTGTAAATTTAATTTACCCAGTCTATACCCTCATCTTATCTTAAACAAAGTATTGCACAGTGAGTATATGCTATTTTGAAATGTGATACCTTCTGCATAAATGCAAATTCAATGAAACAAAAATAAGAAAGATAGATAATTCATCATCAAACAATTCCATTTATTGTACTTTAATTTGTTTCCTTATATAGTTATCATTTTAATGTAATGACTGGTTGTTGTTTTTTTATAAAATTTGTAATAGATGTGATCAAATATGCACTTTTCAAATTACATCTCCATAAATGCACAAGCTGACATTTTAAATGCATAACACTGACAGGTGATATATAAATTCAACATCACAATCCAGTCCAAAAATATCATCATAAAATATTATGAAATATTGTCTCAAAACTTATCCAAACTCCAGGTAACCTTAAGCAATATCTTGACTGGGGATTGTTCATGAAATAGTTAAGTTTAAGTATAAAATATCATTTTTATAGCCCTTTACTCATCTCAACTTAAGGTAAACTTAAGTAACATCTTAACCAAAACTGGGGACTGTTCATGAAATAATTAAGTTAAGTAAAAATATTAAGTATTGTAAAGTATTACTTTTTTCTCATCTCAACTTAAGATTAACTTAAGTTACACTTTTACAATATCTATAAAGGTCTGTTCATTAAATAATTAAATTAAGTAAAAGCCAAGTTAAGTATGAATTATCATTAACATCTTAAAATCTTACCCAAATTCATCCCAAAGTCAGGCAACCCCTTAAGCAATGTATGTAAAAAAGTAAAGTTAGCAAATATTATGCAAAAATTACCTACCTAGTTTCAGTGAGTGTAAGTCCAAGTGATGAATGACAGTTGGGGTCTGGATGTCCCAGCTGTAAAAGTCATCCCACTGATTCAGCCTACAAACATTCTGCTGGTGACAGTCAAACACCGGGTAAGCACTCTGTCAACACTGTAGGTGCATCTATCTGTCATAGCTATAGTTTTATCAATGGTAAACACTGTGGGTTTAAGAAAGTGAAGAGGGCACCCAGGTCCGGGCCTCACCCAAGAGCTCATGTGTTGAAGCCCCATCAGTTACAGGTAGAACTGTTTGCATAACATGGTCTTCCAACAAGGTGAACACTATTGGCATTATTAACATACACACACTATCACACTGGATATATACTTTGACACTGTGGGCACACTGGTATTATAACACTCTGTAACACTTGATATAAAAATTGATAGGCACTCTGTCAAATACTGTACATGCATCTTGACCAACTAACGATGCATCTTTTATAACTGTAGGTCATTTAACATAGTTGACACACTGGCATTTCAAATCTGTAATGCAGTAATTATACAGCAATAGGCATTCTGTCAACACTGTATGTTTTAACTGTAGGTCTTTTTCACATTGTGGCCACACTGGCATTAAAACTGTAGTACAGGGTATATATGGCAAAATACACAGTCTGTTAACAATGTAGATGCATCTGTAAACACTGCATTTTGTTTTCATGGTTCAATACTATGTAACATTCAACATACACAACTATAAAATACCACATCATCACCCTTTGCTGATTTAACTAACGACAAGTTTGTCTATTTGCAAACATATTATAGCACTATGCAAAATGGACATTGCATGATATACTGAATCCACAAACATTTAGGCTTTAATTCTGTATTGTGACACACAATTAAATATCCCTATGAGCAACAAATACATTATAGTAAAAGTAAAACTCCACCATCCAAATTAGTAACTCTGTAACCAGTAAACTTATGGTCATAGATTAACCATAACTGGGCATAATTTGACACAGATTTAATCAAACATTTGTTGTATCAAACTTATTCTAGCTTTTTTAGTAAACAAAAGCTGAAACGGTATAAGGTGTTTTTAAACATTTGTTTGTTTCTAGTGACCTGACCTACGCTGTTTTCTGGTAAGAATTGTTTTTAATTTATACCTTCCTTTTCTCATTATTTATTTCAGGATGTTGGAAACAAATAATTATTGTATAATGCCTGAATACAATGTATTCTGACATCCATTTATAGCTTGGAAAAAATGTTAAAACCACACCAGCCTTGGACAAGTTCCGCCCCCGTGTTTTTTATTTTTAAGGCAGGATGTAACAATCTCGCACCCAGCAGCCCAATACAACGGAAGTATGCAATAACAATGACAGTATGCTGGACTGTGCCATGCACCCCAAATATTCCTCTTGTAGATTATCTGTCAAAATTCAAATATCTTCAACAAGGTGTTAAGTCAAAGACACAGGCATTTCAATGTAATTAGACGATTTTTTTAATCAGCTTGGGACGTGCATTTCCCTGTTGTTTGCATGGCTATTATCATTTTTCAGGGAAGCAAAAAATCCCTGAACTTCACACAGAGTTTGAAGCATTTTGAGAGCCTAAGATTGCACTTAAACAGAGTCAAAAAAATATTCTAAATTGCAAAAAAACAAAAACATTCCAGAAATCTGTTGCAGATTTTCATCTCTGATTTATAAAGTTAGGCACCAGATACAACGCTAATGGCCTTACCATTTGCCTCACAGTTTTTTTTATATTTTCATTTTTTGCAATAATTGTGTGGTCTTGTGTTTGTTCATATAACAGCTGTATTGCATCTTGGCCCCTGAGTTTCAACATATTGCAATCCTAGTTCAAATGATAGAAATTTCCTGGTATTTTTTTACATCACTTAATCTCTTACCAATGTTTGCAACATTCTTAAGATTCCTATTTTCAAATATGACTTTCTTTTAATCATGCCATTGGCTGTAATGTTAAATTTGAAATCAAAATACAGTCGAACCCTGTTGTCTCGAAGTCCCAGGGACGGCGAAAATACCTCGAGCCTCGGAAAATTCGAGCCAAGTGGGAATGCTTACCTTCAGTATATAGAAATTGGTCCTTTACATACAGTTCGAGCCAACAAGGAATTCGAGCCAAGCGAGTTCGAGCAAACAGGGTTAGACTGTAGTGTGGGTTCACCATGTATGCAAACTTCACATTATTGAACATTGGGTGCTTTAATATGTCAGAAAAAACATACACACAAAAATGCTAAAAATTCTTTAAAAATGTGAATGTCTTAGGTAATGTGACGTTTGGATAATGGTAAAAATGTCCTCAACTGTGAAAACAGTTATTAATTATGAGTGACAATAATTATTATTTAACAGTTCATAACAACAATATTTATTCCTTCCTAAAATGATGACTTTAGTTACCATTTATTTCCTTTCGCCATATCTTTGTTTTTTATGAATGCATTATTTTTCATATATAAATGGCAACAGTGTTGACAGGGATTCTTCTGTGCAAAAAGTTATCATTCATATCCTAATAACATATCTTTGTTTTTATTATTTAATTCATTTTTAGATTAGGATGGTAACCAGTAGGCAGATCTCCTTCTGTGCAATAAGTTGTGTGCATTAAGTTAACATTTATACCCTATTACCAGATTTTTGTTTTTAATATTGAATTAATTTTCATATCCGAATGTTGTTACCCAGTAGGCAGATCAACTACTGTGCAATAAGTAGTGTGCAATAAGTAGTCATATATATCCTTTCACAATATCTTCATATCAGAATGGCAACCAATAAGAAGAGCTCCTACCGTTACAGTGCCAATCTTTACGATTTAAAATGTTACAAAACTTGCGCCAGGCTTGTTATTTATAATTCTATTGACTCAAGTAGTGGGTGAAGTAACTTTTTCTGATGACAGACTCAAAATAAATGCCCTATTGGCTGCACAGCAGTTATTTTTCTGTTGTTAATTTTGTCCGATACTTGGACATGCATTTTCAGGTTTATAGGGATTTAATTCTGCAGATTCCAAACTTTGAACACCAGTTTCAATGAGTAAACACCATCCTTTGTATGTTGTTGCTGTTGTTTTTTTTTCAGTCTAAAGGGTCATATTGCAACAACAATAAAAAGCAAAACTTATACACATGAGAGTCTTAAAAATGCACCAAAGCATAAAGCCCAGAGCACCTATTCCGAAAGATAATTATGGTACAGAAATATATTGTTGCATTATTTTTGGTTACATGCACACAGGACTTTAAGATTAATGAAACTAATTTACCTTCAAAGAAAATTTAAAATGAAATCTAATTTGCTGAGGGATATAGTTATGCTAATTTCTCGGCTAATATCACCATTTTGTTCTGTTCAATTTCCTGCCTTAATTAGCATTACATGCTTTATAAAAGAAGAAAAGATAAAATAATCTCAAGACAATGCTGCTGCTATTTTTACCGTTAAAACTGCTGATCTTTTCGATTTAAAACATTGGAAGTTAATTTATTATAGTAGTTCTCAGTTTTTGGTGACAATATTGAATGGTATTGTTGATGGTTGTAGTTTTTGTTTGTTGATATTGTTGTTGTTGTTGTGTTCTTTGTTGCTTTTTTTTTAGGGGTTGAGGGGCTGGGGGGTGGAGGGGGAAGCACACGCCATTAATATATACAAATATACAATTAAACACATCTTTTTCATATTATATTCATAGTAACATTTTTTTCTTGTGGTGTTAAGTTTTCTTCGTGTCTACATTATAGATAAGTCCTTACCTTTGTAAAACGAAATACAAAAAAAAGTCAAGCTAGCGTACTAATATACAGGGGTACAAAATAGCACAAAGCCCACTAGCCCTGCCACTAGCAAAATTCATTCTGGGCTTGCTTTAATTCTGGATTTTACATAGCAGTGATTTTTAAAAAAATGTACTTATGCAGCAGGCGAAAAAAGTACGAGCCCACCAGCTCTGAACTAGTGAATTGCCTTCCGGACTTGCTTAAATTCTTTACTTTACACAGCAAGACTTGTTGAAAATATCGATGCCATACACTACTACTAAGTATAAGAATTCGGGCTTAATTTCATTCCATGACTGCATATACATTTCATTCATTGACTTTATACATGACTTTGATACTTTAAACTATAAGTTAATAAATAATAAATTTTTGTCTAAATATTTTCCGACATTATAATAACAATAAAAATCTAGGTGAGATACGATTTACAGCACCACTCCTCAGAAATTTTACGGCACTTGACGAAATCAAAGAATGAAACATTTATGCTGAAATTAGCTTTGTATTTGGAAAAGTAAACATGAAATAGATAAACATATACATGGCTTATTTACAAAGCTATAAAGGTGGAGATAGAGTTAGGTTCATGGAGCCAAGAATTGAAATTCTTGACTGATACACTGTCTTCCTCAACTTTTCTTTATCATTAAAACTACAAAGAAAGGCCAAAAATATCTAACAGTCTATTAAATGTTTCCCGTAGCCACTTTTTTTTAGATTTAGATTTAGGGTAGGTAGGAAGTTGTTTTTTTTTTGAGTTTTTTTTTTTAACTTCCTTGCCGTTTAAAAGCTGCATTCGCACAGATTGACCATTTTGACCATTTTGACAACTTTTATTATTTTTTGTCTTGGTATAAGCCATTTTTTGCAAACCAGATTTTTCGGCAGTTTTCCAAACAATTGTCATCTGTTCTCTTCTGAGTTATTATATATTACTGAATTGAAGGTATTGATGCCAAAATCAGCTGATTCTGAGATAAAATATAAAAGAAAAGTTAACTGTGAATCTGTATGATTTCAGCTTTTAAAATGTAATGAAAAGTTTTATCACCACTGAATAGGTTATATTTGGGATCACAGAATTTGTTTTCGTGGGTCAGGAAATGCTTAACAAATTATTTATTAAAAATGGCCTTAAGCGCCAATTTTTTTGGAAGAAAAACTTTGATTTATCTACTCTTTTTTTATACAGTATATAATATTTTAATGCATTATCAGTCAACTTATATAGTATATTTGATATTTTATTTATATTATAATTACATTAAATTTCAACCTCCTCTGTCTAAATATTTATTTATCAATTCATTTAATTGTTTAAATATTTATTTATTTAATTGATAATTTAACCTTCTATTAATTTATACACTATTGATAAAATTATCATTTTACATGAAACATTATTTTTTTTTATTTTATTCACAGTTTATAATTTATATTTTTTTTGGTTGTAGGGTTAAAAATATTTTTTTTATTAAAGTTATTTTTTACTTAAACACTTTTAAACATTTTCAATCAAAACATAACACAAGCTGTAATTAAACATTTTTACCAAATATACTATAACACCTATTGTTACAATGAAGACGGACAGGCCACAAAGTTACTGATCGGCTAAGGTCACCATAATTCTGTCAATTTTACACATACATACATGCAACAACGACCATCACCGAAACTATGTCAAGTTAAGTAAGCATAGCTAATATATGACAGTGTTTACGATGAAAAATAACTACCGTCGCCGGGCTTTAGGTAATTAGTATATACAAAACATGCTAATTAATTAGACCCACTCAATTTCTTTCCAAGGCAACTGCCCATAACAAAAACTATCAGCGTTAAAACGAATAATCTCGGTTACATTAACCAACATTAAGCCTCGTATGTAAAATATAAATAGGTTAGATGAAAATCATAAATTATAATAAAAGGTCTTTACTAAAAGCCTGATAAATACCCCCCCCCCCCCCTATAAAAACAAACGCCACATAATAAGTTTATTCTACTGTGGGATGGTTTTAATTCACGAAGTTGTGTTTTTGCAAATATTGAGTTTTCACCATATTTATGATATACAATAAGGTTAATTATTCAAGACACTATGTGAATATCCCATCTAAATGCAAGGGGTGTTCAAGAATTCTGCAGATTTCTTCAATAACTCCAAAACTCTTTGACCTTTTGAGGCATAAAAAATGTTGTAAAAGGTATTATTTAGCGATGTTTGGAATTCATTACAGAAGGACATTGCAAATATTTGCCAAAAAATAACTTCCACGAAATGCTGGCAATCAAACGGCCATGATAATCAGTGGAGCACATTTTGTAAGTTATAAACATGTAAAACAAGAGTGCCACTGATCAAAAACTAATGATGGTCTGCTTTGGGTTTTCTTTAAAATTTGGAAATCGCCAAACCCTTCCTTTCATAGAGAAGTGGTCACATCACCCGCTCTGATTTCATTCCCTCGTTATATAACTTTAGAGTAAAAATACTCATCTATGGGGCTTATGATAAGGATTAAAATAGGGTTATCTATCTTGCACAACTACACCGCCCCCAAACTAACGCTCCCGCCCACACAACATTGACACTGCCCACAACAATGCCGTGACCAACAGCACTAATACTAGGACCATAAGTCCATTATTTTATGTATACATTTTTTACCACCCTCTCTCTCCCTCTTAAAAAATTCTTCCTCACAAATATATATACACACACCTGTTTTAATTTTGTTGAAGTGGACTAATGATTTCATTCATTATGACACATAATTTCCTGTATTTGGAATGAAAAATTAGCAGCAATTTTTTTGTTGTCTATTGTCATTATGCAGCAATTTTTTTGTTGTCTATTGTCATTATGAATATAATAATAATGGAAAACATAACCTTCAATGTCTTATATTGTTTTGTCTCATGATATATATTACAGTATAATAAAGCGAGAGTTCTTTTTATTTTTTAGTTTATCAGACTTTTGACAGTTTTCATCTTGTGACAGTTTACATTAAGCTGGAACATGCTTTTAAGCTGCATTTACTCAAAGATTGAAAGTTTTGACTTTTTATTTTTTGTCTTGGAACGAGCCAATATTTGTGAAAATCCATGGAAACCAGTTTTATAAGACGGCTGACAAAAAATAAATTGCAGATTTTTATATTTAAGTTCAAAAAGTTATGTTTTATAAAAAAATTCTTAAACCGATAGTAACGCAAAAATTTGCACTTTCCAAGACAAAAATAAAAAAGTTGTAAAAATAGTATATCTGAGAGAGTGCAGCTTTAAAGTGAAAAATTGTGCTATATCTAATGGACCTTGTAAAAACGTTATGCTTTTTTTTTGGACAAGGTTGAATGAACCTTCTTAAAACATGGCTGCCGGTAGACTTTAAACATTGACAAGACTTACTTGACATGACCAGCTGTATTTCTGAGGACCGATGCTGCATACGCCTGCGTCACACCCACAAGGCTTTTCCCGTCTACTTCGATAATCTGGTCATTCACTGCCATTCTGAAATACAAAACTAAATTTAACAAGAGTATCACAAAGCTCAATTAATTATTCCTTATCAAAAATGGGTATTACTCAACAAAGATCACAGCCAGAGTTATTGGTCTTGCTTCAAATACGTGTATTGCTTCTGGCAACTTATGTACCAAGTTTCATGTGATTATCTAGTTCAATTATTGACTTATGGCCAGGCTTTTTGCATCACACACTACACCAATGCTATCACAAAACCTTGATCCTTTTTTTTCTTCGAAAAAACAGCTATGATAATAATTATCTTTAATTGCAAAGAAGATGTTACAAGAAACTGAAATCTTTTTTATTTACTAATATTTAGGTATATTCACAAGAGATCATTTAATTTACGCTGAGCTGTGCAGCATGGCTGTCAATCAAGAGTTTTAAAGAAGATTCCAAGCTTACCTAGACTAGCATTGGCACCCACACCCATATCAATAGTGGGAAGGGGGAGTAACTATTGTATAAACTTAATTTTTGTATATTCCAGGGAGATAATTTACTTTTAATCTAAATTTCAGTACATTCAGGGGAGATAATAACTTTCAATATAAATTTCAATTTATTCAGGGGATATAATTTTCTTTCCGCAATACTGCAATGCTGTGCAGCACTGCTGTCAGTTATTTTTGCTTAAGAGGACTTCAGGCAAGGTAAATAACTCACGAAATGGCTAGCATTACCGATAGCAGGCGAAAGGTTACTTTCTACCAAGCTGTCCAGCCTTCAGAAGATGCCAAGATTCTACACATACAAGGGACTTAAGGCAGGGAAAATAACTCAATAATTGGCTTACATTACCGATAGCAGGAGAAGAACTTCCAATCAACTAAGCTGTCAAGCACCATATTCAGAAGAGACCAAGATTCCTCACATACAGAAGACTTATGGCAGAGAAAATAACTCAATATTTGACTTAGATTACCATAACAAGGGCGATAACTTACTTTCAACAACCCAAGCAGCACAACCATCAAGAGATGCCAAGCTTCTGGACCAAGAAAGGACTTATGGCAGGGGAAATAACTCAATAACTGGCTTAGATACTGAAAAGAGGGGCTAACTTACTTTCCACTGCGCTCTGCAGCTCCACCGTCAGTGAGGGTTTTAATGAAGATGCCCAGCTTTTCTAGACCAGCATCCGCACCCACACCCATGCCAATAATGCTGAGACCAAGTCCTTCGGAACCTAAAATAAAGACATGGTATAAGTAATAGTAAAATAACACTAAGTAAAATCTTAATGATTAAGAACAGGCAGAGTGATACTTAGAATTCATCCTCATTGGCTGACAAATATTCAATGCAAAATTTGACACAGGGTGTGTGTATCGGAGGAGTGGCAGTAAAGGCAGATCTTTAAACACCTGTGAAAATCTAAATGATTAAACCTTGTATTTATTTTGCCTATTTTGCCTATTACATTGGCTCAAAAATATAAGATGTATTCTAAAATTGAACAGACTAAACAAATTAACTCGTAGCTGACATATCATTTACAGAATAATATTATACTTTTTCACTTTTGTGACAATCAATATTTTACATGCATGGTCTGAATATTTAATTAATAATCAATCATTGATTTGTTTTCTTTTTCCTGTAAACGATTGTAAAATTCAGTCTGGTTCGACCACTATCTAAACTCAATATACATAAATGAAGATGCAGCTGATCGGCATAATGGTAACTGATCGAACATTCACAATATTTTAAAACTTAAGAATACTTACATACATTGTTAAAACACGTCAATTAATCCAAATGTTATGACGATAATTCAGAAATATACAAAATGTTCCCACAGAAAATTCATACCACAATCATTTACCACTGATTTATAATATTTAAAAATATTACAACCATTGTCATGAAAATAAATTCAATATAATTCATCATCCATATTTTAGCTTTCCCCTGAACATAAACGTCAAAAAGAACTGTTTTACATCCAAAAAATGTTTTTTTTACTTCGAGGAGAGCAAAAACACTCAAACATGTTTTATCATTTACACAGCTCCTATATTTCCAGAACAGCAGTTAAATGCACACTTCTCTCATCAAAAGACTAGCTCAAACAATTCACACAAGATTATCCCCTTCAATAACATACTGAAGGAAAAACAGTAGCTCTAAGAACAAACATTAAACTCTAAACACCTAAAATTCACATATCTTAAGGCTTGGCTTTCATGTGTACTGAGAAATCATATGTAATTGTTGGCATGTTGTTTTTTTCTCAGTATATTTTTATGATAAGCCCCGTTTTTTTATGATAAGCCTACATTTAGATGATAATATTGATCAATTATGTCTGAGGAGAGATTAACCTATGTCCCGTTTTTTACAAGGGGGAATTAAGAAATCTATAAAAAAAATCTGATATGGCATACAAGGAAGATTTTTTCCAAACATTGTTGCTATTACTTCAAATTGAAAACAGAGTGCTCATTGTGCAATCAGAATCTTGGCCTATGAAAGTTCAAACCAGTTTGAATATTTCTGAAGGGTTATTTCATACAGTTATCATTTATCTGTGATGTTTAACTCACCCTATGAGAATGAAGCTAATTGTGCTGAACAAATGATTTTAATTAATGTACTATTACAGATTAAGCCTCCAGCTAGTCTCAAGTAGTGGGAAGGCTTGTTGTGTTTTTATGAGAGTTTCGAGAAATCTGCAGAATTAACTGTCTGCTGATACACCTGCCACTTTTGACAAACAGCCCAGGCCTAAACGGATATTACATCCAGAATAATTTCAGGGATTTTTCATTTAGATAAGCAGATGAATTTCCGATCTGTCTGATGAATATTCGATACATTCAATGTAATTCCAATACATATGATGATGTCCCGATATATTGCTGATTTTCTATTAGCATTTTACCGACTAAGCAAATAAAATTGGGACAATTTCATAAGTCTGCTTAGATAATGTTGTTTACATTTAACATCATTCCCTGAACAGTCAATATCTCAAGATGCACCTTAGCAAACAAAAAGTCTTTGTTGAACATTTCTTCATGAGACTTTATTTGTACTAAAAATGAGACTGTTTGCCCGAAAAACATCAATATACTGCTTGGTCAAAAACATTACACTGTTTACATATGACAATTGCACAAGAACATCAAAGTGTTTACATCGAAATATGAAATTGTATGCATGTGACACTTGGCACAAACACATGACACTGTTTGCACCAGAATATGACAGTTTGCACCAAAACATGAAATTGGTTGCACCTTAGCCCAAAACTCTTTGAAACAAAACATAAGACTGTTTAAAATAAAACAGAAGACTCTTTGCACCAAAACATAAGACTGCATCAAATCATGAGAAGGTTTGAGCCAAAACATGAGACTGTTTGAGCCAAAACATGAGACTGTTTGAGCCAAAACATTAGACTGTTTGCACCAAATCATGAGACTGTTTGAGCCAAAACATGAGACTGTTTGAATCAAATCATATGACTATTTTGAGCCAAAACACGAGACTGTTTGCATCAAATCATATGACTGTTTGAGCCAAAACATGAGACTGTTTGCACCAAATCATGAGACTGTTTGAGCCAAAACATCAGACTGTTTGAGCCAAAACATGAGACTGTTTGCACCAAATCATGAGAAGGTTTGAGCCAAAACATCAGACTGTTTGAGCCAAAACATGAGACTGTTTGCACCAAATCATGAGACTGTTTGAGCCAAAACATGAGACTGTTTGCACCAAAACATGAGACTGTTTGCACCAAATCATGAGACTGTTTGAGCCAAAATATAAGACTGTTTGTCCCAAATCATGAGACTGTTTGAGCCAAAACGTGAGACTGTTTGCACCAAAACATGAGACTGAATGCACCAAAACATGAGACTGTTTGCACCAAAACATGAGACTGTTTGCACCAAAACATGAGACAGTTTGAGCCAAAACATGAGACTGTTTGCACCAAATCATGAGACTGTTTGCACCAAAACATGAGACTGTTTGAACCAAAACATGAGACTGTTTGAGCCAAAACATGAGACTGTTCGCACCAAAATATGAGACTGTTTGCACCAAAATATGAGACTGTTCGCACCAAAACTTGAGACTGTTTGCACCAAAACTTGAGACTGTTTGCACCAAAATATGAGACTGAATCAAAACATGGGACTGTTTGCACTAAACTATGAGACTGAATCAAAACATGGGACTGTTTGCACCAAACCTTGAGACTGTGTGCACCCAAACATGGGACTGTTTGCACCAAAATATGAGACTGAATCAAAACATGAGACTGTTTGCACCAAAACATGGGACTGTTTGCACCAAAATATGAGACTGAATCAAAATATGAAACTGTTTGCACCAAAACTTGAGACTGTTTGCACCAAAACATGGGACTGTTTGCACCAAAATATGAGACTGAATCAAAACATGAGACTGTTTGCACCAAATTATGAAATTGTTTACAGTACAACAGGAGTGTTTGCATGTCAAGATAATACTCTTTCCATCAAAATATTTTTTCACATAAACATGAGTCTGTTATGATCAGTCATTGATATTCTGATTTTAAACACAGCAAACGAAACTGCACATTCCGGAAAACAGGTTTAAGCAAGCAGTGAAAGCTTAAGGGTTTTCATTGCTTCTTTGCTATATAATTAATTTCACTTCATACTTTCGATCTTACCTCATAAAGATGTATCAATATAATTAAAACTGAAATGAACGAACCTTTTACAAGATCGACAGGAAAAACGTCCATGCGTTCAACACGCTTTTCCAGCTCATACTCCGCGGAAGCAGCCACGGGGTCGATATCTTCGTTACGCCGATCATAGTCATCCGTGGAATATGTCATGAATACCTGGAACACAAATGAAAAAAAGTATCATTTTTTGAGTAAAATAACTTTTAAACATACACACATCAAATTATGTATCGTTGTAAAAATTAAAAATTAACAAAAATGTATTCGATAATAAAATAATATTTGAGTGCTTATATAGAGGAGAATATTCTGTTCAGAAAAATAGAATGCTTCAATTAGATGGGAGTGGGGCGAAAATCCCCCCCTTCCCTCCCCTCCCCTCCCCCCTCGCACTGCTCTTCAATATTATAAGGATAAAAGGAAAATAACACAGATTATACCAAATCAAAAATATTGCTTTAAGCTTCTGTAATAACCATGTTGAGATTGTTGGACATTGTCGGGCAAAATTTGGCCCAGACATCAAATGACACAGTAACCTCAGTGTACTTAAAACCAAAATGGCTTCGCCTATGGTAAAAGCTACTTAAACATTAACAAAAAGATTTGAACAATTAGAGTAAATGAACAGAATCAAAAAGCAGGACTTCCCTCAGTAAAGCCCTTACATGTACAATGCAGGGGCGAGAATGAATGAAAGCAAAAATCTTTGAACTTTATGCTGGGGCTCAAACGGTCCGAGTTAGGCCTCTTGGCTGCCTAGTCCATGCATTGAAGCAGGTCCCCTTTCAGCTTCCAGGTTGAAAGCGTTTTAAGAGCCCAAGATTGCATTCTAACATCTTTACTTGTTGTTAAGCCAAAAACGAAACGAAAATGCCATTATCCTTTTTTTTTTACTAGACGACAAAAGTCTCAGAAATCACAAAATCCACGGAAGATTCTTACCCTTAAAAATGAAATTATGAATAATTCTAAACTAACCTTCATAGGACTCCGAGAGAAGCGTATCTTTCGGTCACGCTTGGCCTGGTAGTCCATGTACTCATCTTCAGACTCAGACGACGTCGATGAAAGGCCGTCTACCTCGACGCTCGCCTGTCCGGGTGGCTCAAAATCATCATCACTAGTCTCACCCTCTACGGAAAAGTAAGTCAAAGACAAGTTATGACAAGACAAGATCAGATTAAGATAAATAATTAATTATAAAGAGAAAAGATAAATCAATTGCACATATAGGGTTAAAGCGATTTTCTATTTTCTATACTAAACACTTGGCTTTAAAAATGTGCATCACAGTCAACACAAATAACAACATTTTGAATGAGATGACATATATAAATAAAAGCACAGGTTTAGTACAGCTTTCACACCCTGTCCTACTGACACACATAAAATAATGACTGGAATCAAAACACAAACAAATACTTGCTAAAATTCTAAAAATTACGAAAAATTTTGTCATACCATTTATGGATAAATGGAAACTTGTTATGTCAATGTTATCATTTTGAAACAGAAGTGCAAATGGTAAAGTTATTTTAAAAGAATAGTAGCTCTGGTTACATAAAAGCATATTTACCTGGTTATAATTATGGCAAGTTCCCTTGCAATTGCTAGATAATGCATTATATGGAATATGTACAAACCTGTATGTTATAGAAGGTGTATTTGCCATCTTATATGGATGATGTACTTGTCACATTTAATGTCATGTGTACTTGCCAAGTTATATGGATGATGTACTTGCCATATTTTATGACATGTGTACTTGCCATATTTAATGGCTTGTGTACTTGCCACGTTATAGATGATGTACTTAATACATTCAATGGCATGTGTACTTGCCAAGTTATATGGATGATGTACTTGCCACATTTAATGGTGTATCTACTTGCCATGTTTAATAAGTTAATATGTTTAATATATACTTGCCACATTTCATGAAAGTTGTATATGCCATGTTTTTAGAGAACTATACTTGCCTAGGTAATACTGGAGAAATTGTGGAGAAATTGAAGAGTGTCCAGGGTAGGCTGATTGAGGGGGTAGGGAGGAATGGAGCGTCGCACCTACGGATGATTTCATCTAAATATATACTTGCCACATTTCATGGAAGGTGTACTTGCCATGTTTTAAGTGAACTATACTTGCCTAGGTTATACTCGAGGAGTTTAGAGTGTCCAGGGTAGGCTGGTGGAGGGGGTAGGTAGATTGTTGCCCTGTTTGAACATTTCATCTAAATATATACTTGCCACATTTCGCGGAGGGTGTACTTGCCATGTTTTAAGTGAACTATACTTGCCTAGGTTATACTGGAGAAGTTTAGAGTGTCCAGGGTAGGCTGGTGGAGGGGGTAGGGAGGAATGGAGTGCCACTTTGTCTGAATATATACACCAGAAGCACTACTGTACACCCCAGTTTAAACAAGGCTAGGCCAAATATATTTCATTTTAGATTCTCATCCTTGTCCGCTAGTCAAAAAAAGAAAACGCTCTGACGATGACCATGATCAGGTGAAAATCAGGAAAACCACGTAGAAATTTAAAAATAGCACAATCTTTTTAATTTAAAAGATAACATCTGCTCACCCACCCGATTTTTTAAAAACAAATCTGTATGAGAATCTAAAATTATTTTCACTGCCTTACATTAAGAGATGTAAACATGATAACTTATTACTTCTCGAAAGTTACAATAATAAAAGGTCAGAAATCATTCTTTTAACTTTCTCAATCAACATCTTTTTACAGTTAACTAGATAATCAAAAGAGCAACAGAAATAAATCAAGTAATTTTTTTATTATTTCTTATTTTCAGTCATTTTTTTTTTCTTTTCTAACTTAATACCATATGAAAACTCAAACTGCTCTGAAAAAAAAATTAAAAAATTCAAAGAACGTTTAATCTCAGGAAGAAGACAGATTCTAGGGATACATACATATGTGCAATAGGCAGAAGGTTCTAAGTGAAATAGGGAGTTGAGGCAAGAATGTATTACCTGAGACAGAATCTGGTTCCAACTGGATCTCGGGGTGTTCTGTGCCGTCTCCATCTTCACGCTGTGGCAGGTCGACGTTGTTGAGGACGATACCCTGGCGAGACCTGAAATTATTATATTTGATTAGATGAATAATGCGCTTGCAACAAAATGACTGTACATGCAGCGAGAATGCAACATTCTTACTAAACCGTGATAATTATATGGATAGGGTTTTGGTCAGGGTAGAAAAAGAGCAGGGTTCTGCAGAAAAGGGCCAGGGTGCTAAAAAAGCTGAGAAGAAAACAAATATTATAAATTTGACATAAAATGTTAGAAATGTGTTTATCTGATATAATTTAAGTGTTATACTACAAGATTTATTAAGTTTGTAGGTGATTTATAATCATATAATCATCTTTTAACCAAACATAAACTATTTGATAATCTACAGCATTCAATTCCAAAAGACCTGAAAGGAACACATGCTGATCTCCATGAGGGCAGAAGCGTGCTATCAAAAAGGACAGGGTTTAGCACCCCCCTAGAACTCATTCGCTATATGGAGTATGTAAAAGTTTGTTAAGAACAGCATTAAAAGTACAGAACTGATAAGCCCTCATAAGAACAGGAAAGTTGGTTAACTACTGATTTTTTTTTAAATTGTGACTTGAAATATACACCCATTAGGGAAAATGGAGCATCTCAGAAAGCAAAGATACTTGATATTTTATTATCTCTCTGTAATTTTCACACAGAAAAAAGAGGACAATGAAAAATAACAGTCATGCTCATCAATAGCTTATTATTTTACATTCAAAGCCTTGAGATCAACAATCAAAACGCTACCTTTTCTTTTTTAAGTAACTGAAGCATTTCTTTTTACGTCTGTTCACCATCCGTTCGATCATTTTCTGAGAAGGTTTGTCAATGGTAAACAATTTAAGAGTAGACGTCGGCAATATGGGAGTGTCAACATGTGTGTAGGGAATATCAACTCCATTCAGAGGCATTTCGTGCCCTGCGCCAAGTTCCATTGGGGTATAGAATATGCTGGGCACACCTTTAGGCGGTTTCTGCACTATCCCATTGTCCACTGGCATACAGGAAATATTTATTCCATCCAGGGGCTGTTTTGGCCCAAGCCCCACGTCCACTTGAGCGTGTGTCATGTTTATCCCACCCTCAGGCTGTTTTGGCCCCGCCTCAATGTCTTTTTGGATGTTTTGGATGTTAAAAGTATCGACTCCACCAATGGGCTGTTTTGGTCTCACTGCCATTTCCATAGGGGTGTTGGACATGTTTATCTCACACTCAGGCTGTTTTGGCCCCACCTCAATGTCTTTTTGGATGTTTAAAGTATTGACCCCGCCAATGAGCTGCTTTGGCCTCACTGCCATTTCCATAGGGGTGTTGGACATGTTTACCTCACCTTGGGGCTGTTTTGACCTCAGCCCAAAGTCCTTTTGGATGTTTAAAGTATCAACCCCACCAATGGGATGTTTTGACCTAACCGCCATGTCAATAGGGGTTTTAGACAAGTTTACCTCACCCTGGAGCTTTTTTGACACCACCCAAATGTCTTTTTCGGTGTTCAAAGTATCCACCCAACCAATGGGCTGTTTTGGCCTCACCCCCATGTCTATAGGGGTGTTTATCCCACCCTGGGGGTGTTTTGACCCAACCCCAATGTCTTTTTGTATATTCAAAGTATCAGACCCACCAATGGGCTGCTTTTGCCTCACTGCCATGTCCATAGGGGTCTTGTTCATCTTTATCCCACCCTGGGGGTGTTTTGACCCAACCCCAATGTCTTTTTGGATGTTTAAAGTATCTACCCCACCAATGGGCTGTTTTTGCCTCACTGCCATGGACACATTCATTCCACCCTGGGGCTGTTTTGACCCCACCCCAATGTCTATTGGGTTGTTCAAAGTATCAGCTCCACCAATGGGCTGAGATGGCCTCACCCCCATGTCGATTTGGGGGTAGGTCATGTCTACCTCACCCTTGGGCTTTTCGTGCCCAACTCCATCAACTGACATCCCCACAACTCGCATACTTAAAATAATTGACCAATCAGAGCGATGAACCTTTTGAAAGTGACCAATCACAATGTTGAAAATTTGAATAGTCCCATCCAGTTCAGGCCACAGGTTTACCACATAATATGTTAAACTGGTCACATAATCTTCATGTATTACAAACGTTTGCCAAAGATTGTGTTTAAAAAATATAACCAATCACTATGCACAAATCTTCACTATACACATCTTGTACAAATATTAACCAATGAAAATGTTGAACAAATCACCAATCAGTCTGTTTTTACGGTCACTAATTCAAATTGCCCAAAGCAGCCTTACAGTTTTCACAATATTTCAAACTTGGTAAAAACCGAGATGACACATAGAATTGATGTCATTTCCAGACCACGAAAATTTCAAATAAATTATTCTTTCTCCTAATTTGCATCAAACTTTACACAGTAAATATCCATATTTAAAATTCAAATTTATACATGTAAATGACTCGCAGCCCTAATTAACTCCATGTTTATTGAATCATAAGCAACGGAGCCACATATATCCAGTAACAGACGGTTGCGCAGGGCTCGTGCAAGATGCAAGTCAATTAAAACCGTAATGATTCCCACACTTAAAATAATCCCTCGGGAAAGAAACAAAGCCATACGAATCTAAGTAATATTGAATATAGAAGAACTTAAAACATTTCTGCTTTTACCCCTCCGATTGCAAAACTACATTAAACATACAACGGTGCACAAGCATTTCTCATGATAAACACAAAAATGCACGTTTTTATAGCCCATCAGATCTTTAAAATAATGCAAAGCATCTTTTATACCTACTTGGAAGGGGTTGTTTGTTTTTTTTCGGAGAAAAATAGATTCAAGATTACCGAGAGATTTTGAGAAACATCGTTTATACCTACTTGGAAGGAGTTGTTTTTGGGGGTTTTCGGAGTAAAATAGCTTTGTGATTACTAAACAGATTATAAGAAATATTATTTCCCCATTTCAGCAAATAATATATAAGCCAAATTATACAATTCAGAATGATAGATGAAGAATTTTCCTTTGAAGAGAGCTTGTCAGAATTGAGTATAATAATTACAGAATTAAGCTAGGTGTAACCAATTAATTTCTGTTTCCTGTCCCCCCCCCCCCCATTTTTTTCTCCTTTCAAGATGCATTTTTGGTAGTTGATCTATCTACTATGTATTTTAGCCCACAATTGTTTTTCTCATTTCCGGAAACATTTTTAATAGTCGACCTATTTACCATATATTTTTTTGGCCATAAAATCAGAATGAAACATTAAAGGAAATAAGCCTTTAGTATAAAATTAAGCATCATGATAATAACTTTTTATCACCATTTATACTAGTAGATTGGTAAAAAAATCTTGATAAAATTTCATCAGAAATTAAAATCTTAAAATAAGTGCACTGGAAGAATTTCCAATTATTCTAAAATTGCTACTTATATTCTGAAATTGCTTCTTATTCTAAAATTGCCTCTACCAGATCAAGATTTTAAGAAAAAATGCAGAGTTAAGAATGTTAGTTCTTAACAGGTATGTAAAAAGCAACCAATTTAAAACTTAGACAATCATTTTAAACTTGGACAATCATTTTAAAACTCGAACATTATTATTTTAAACTTGGACAATCATTTAAAACTCGGACATTATTATTTTAAACTTGGACAATCATTTTAAAACTCGCACATTATTATTTTAAACTTGGACAATCATTTTAAACTTGGACAATCATTTTAAAACTTGGACATTATAATTGTAAAACTTGGACAATCATTTTAAACTTGGACAACCATTTTAAAACTCGGACATTATAATTGTAAAACTTGGACAATCATTTTTAAACTTGGACAATTTTTTCAGAACTCAGACATTGAATTATCATTTAAAACTTGGACAATCATTTTAAAGCTCAGACATTATCATTTTAAACTTGGACAATCATTTATAACTTGGACAAAAGAAAGTTGGGTGAAATGGTTGATTTTTTTTTCCGAATTTCTTCATTATGGAGAAAGTTTGGTAAATTCATCAAATCCATACAAAATGGAACTTCTATATCTACAAACAGACATACTTAATGAGTCACTAGACACTTAACGGCAGCTGTTGGCAATCACCATATTATTGCAGGGGGCTGAACTCTTGAAAGAAAACCCAGCAATAAAGCACTGGTTTATATTCCCTAACTTCACTTGAACAATGCATGCTTACACGAGGAAAAAGAACATGAGAATGGGTGAACATGAGAGTGGGTATCACTGAGAAGGTAGAAGCATTTTGCTCAGGTAGCTCAGGTAGGTTGTATTCGACAATTATGCACTATTTGTGAAAAGTGGTAGAGGTATTTCATAACATTATACTGAAGTAGGTATACTCTTGGAGAGAAAGAACAGATCAAAGAATGATATTGCTTCTAAAATCAAAACATTCTGCTGAGAATGTAGTTACTAAAATCGTAAATATAAAAATTCTGCTGAAAGCATAGTTACTAAATTCCGAAATATCAAAACATTCTGGCGAGAGGGTTTACTAGCTACTAAGAGCACACTTTGAGAAAAAAGAAAAATGACCAGAGATATAAAGATATATAAAGTCAGGTCGTTGCCTAGAAAACCTGCATGTAAAACATGTTGCCTTTTGTGGGTGTAGCTTCAACTTTCCCACTCTTCTTAAACAAAATGGCACAATATTTTCATATTCAGGTCGTAGTTTAATAAAACATATCGTCTGCAAAGGGCTATCGGAGAGCGTTCGCTAAAGCAATCCACCCCATTACTGAATTCAAACATTCTGCTGTAGAAAAAATAACATATATATATATATATATATATATGATCTTATAGTAGTGGACATTTGATACAAAAAGTTATTAAAGGTCTTTATAACTTTCTATAACAAGATTCATAAAAGGTCAATTTTAAATGGCAACAAATGTAGATTTCTTTTTACCATATGATACATTAATCGCCAAAATTGAAGATTTCCTTAATTTTTCGATAATAAGTTGGACATTGAAGTAGTAGGGTGAAATGATGTAAATTCAGGTTATATTACACTAATGTAACATAAGTAAACATGTAAAGGTTATATTACACTCAAAACAAGGAAAGCTAAATCTAAACCATTCTGATAAAGTAGATTGTATTTTACTCTTAGAGCAAAAGGAACATTCAATGAAGTGGCATTACTTATAACATCGACCCATTCCGCTGAAAGTGTAGAAGATTTACCTCGAAATGCACACAAGCTTGCACAAAATGCTTATTAAAAGTGGCATTGCTACTAGAAACAAAACCATTCCCCTGAAAGTGCGGAAGATTGCAAGAATGTTACAATACCTTTTCCCATATTTGAGTCTGTTAATGTAGTAGAAACGATATATATAATAATCACACTCCATATAACATAAATTATATATCTATATAATATTTTTCCTTAGAGATTCTTACACTCGTTCCCTGTTTCAAACTTAAATACAGGGTGCACCTACTACTTTGAACATGGCCAATAATTTTCCATAGTAAGAAACTGTGGTCAAAATTAGAACAAGACAGCAAGGTCTGGGAAATGTTTGCCGGGCATAGTCTGAGTAAGGCCCAAGTTAATGAATAGTTTGTTTGACTTATCCCAACCCACACTGTGAGAGTGGATTGGTTCTTAGGTTTGTTCTTTACTTCTTCAGGGGTGTGATTGAACTTAAGGGTGAAGGGCTGAAACCATTGTGATGATGGGTTCTGAGGTCCCTTTAAGGCCTCTGATGGGAGAGTAAGCATCCTGCTGCACAAGAAAAACTGCATTTTTAAAAACCCTTTTGAGGGCAGACATCGCCAAAACTGTTGGTCCGACGGTCCTGATCCGACTAAATTTGTGATGGGGTCGGTCCATCTGACCGAGTTTTCTCAGCCAGATGTAAAAAAATAATGAAGATTTAATCT
Organism: Mya arenaria; assembly: GCF_026914265.1. Lineage (NCBI taxonomy): Eukaryota > Metazoa > Mollusca > Bivalvia > Myida > Myidae > Mya > Mya arenaria. The sequence goes on along the minus strand of NC_069128.1, from coordinate 37,230,027 downwards.
TTATCAATTATCAAACACCGCTTAAAAGTAAGAATGATTTATTTTGTTTAACAGAAAATCGCTTTTTAATCCATGATATTGTCAAATAATCATTTGTTTACGAATCCAATTTTTTTTTCCGCGATATTTTCTGAACTTTCCCATTGTCTGGAAGGCTCTCAAAGTTTTGAATTCAAAGCAAACTGGAGTGTCAATACTAACAACAAATAAAGTAAAGACTATAATTAACCCTAAAACTTTTTTTTAAAATCATTTTTTTAGGTCCCTGGAACCATTAGAACTGCGGAACATTTTTGGACAATCATGTCAGGGTTCCTATAACTCCGTAATTACGTAATGAAAAACAAAAAATATGGTGACTGGCTTGGTAAAAAATGTTTTAGGTTACTTGTCTTTTTTTCAGTTGGATGGGGAAGATCAAACACATTATTTATAAACTTTGGCCTAATGGGAACAATTTCATTAGCAAAGTAAGTTTTTGGGCTTTTTGATCTGAGAGTCTAATTCTGATGACTGAAGTAATATAAAACAGATACAAGTGTATTCTTAATTTAGATTGGAGTGATGCCCTTGCATGCAAACTTCAAAGTTTCATCTTGTGTTCAACTCCTTTGCATGGTTTCTTTGAATTACTACGGAGGGAAATAAATGTGAAGTAGTAAAATTTGGACACACAACAGAAGCAGTATTTCAGAAAAAAGTTCTATACACAAGAATATTATGACGTTGTTTTGACAAGAGAGCACACACCAATGCTGGTCTGTCATTTTTCAGCCGAAAAAGGGCAGAACTCTACAATTATAAAAGCCAGAGTTATAGGCCTTGCTGTGGATAGTACTGTAGTATCATAATATTAGTTATCTCACCTTGCATTGATTTGGTCACCGCTCTCCGAATCACTAGATTCTTCAGGCTCTTCAAGGGCTACAACGTGTGCCTTGTTTCGCATCTGAACATCGAGGCCGGGTACCGGTGGAATGGATGCCAGACCCGCACCTGTGACGGGCTCAACCTCAGTCTCCTCTACCGCAAGGCTGTCTGAGGTCATAGGGCTCTCCGGCTCATCAACCGGGGTTGGGGAATCCGGTGGGATCATCTCGGTGGATGATCTGGCTGCTGGGGCAGGTTGGGCTGGTGGCTCCCTTGCTGGAGGAGGAGGAGGTGGGGGTTCAACTGGTGGGGACGGGGCAGACCTCCTCGGAACTGGAATGGGGCGGGGCACAGCCTCCATGGGGGCGGAGTCAAGAGAGGAATGTATAATGCTGTTGCTGACATTAGTGGGAATTCCACTGTCTTCACCACTATCTTTAAGATTAATTCCAGCGTCTGAAACAGTGACTGATACATTGATTTCTGATTTTACAGTGGAATCTGTTTGGAATTGTTCACTTCCTTCAATTGTGTCTGGACTTTGTGACGGCGGAGCACCATTTGAAAGATTTGTGGTTGGTGGGTTTTGTTGTTGTAGTTGTGACCGTAAGGGTCGTCGATTTAGCACGGAACTTTGAGAAATGGCCGCTAAGGAGTCCGCAGATTTGCTCATAGCAGATTTGCTCATAGACTTATCTGGTGGTGATTTTGATAAATTTTCTGCTGAAGTTTTTCTAAACCCGCTCACACTAATGTCTGATATGCTTCCTAACTTATTTATATCGCCAACCTTATCTTCCAGCAATGGGTCTGACGCCCGTGCATAGCGCTGTTTCCTATAAAGTGCCCAGCTTTTAAGCTCACTGTCCCCATAGCCCGGGGAATCAGTACAATCAGACTGACTCATTTTTTGAGGTGGTTCTTTGCTCTGCGTTTCAATGTTGGAAATATCTGACTGTGTCATGGACTGTGGTTCTGACTTTGCTGGTTCCTCTTCCGTTGAACTTGTCGATCGAAGATACGAATCTGCTTTCTCTATGGCCGCCTGTATTTCGCCTCGACTTAGTCGCTTGCCTGATGCTGAAGCTGAATTTGACCGAGGCCATCGAGAAACGACACCACCCTTGTCTGCCCCTCCTTCACTTTCTTTGCTCTCCGTCTTTGTGTTTAACACTTCGGCAGAGGCGGAACGACCCTGATTAAATTTCAAATTGTCACTCGGAAAGTGTGGTTTCCTGGAATGATATGCAGATGTTATGGACAAATCCTCCGATACCGACCCATTAGTTGCACTGAATACTGAATCATCGTTCATACTTTCATTGTCTGTTCTGCTAGTCTCAACTTGTGAAGTACTGGCCGACATATTGGAGGCAAGACGTGATTCATGATATCTATCTGTATTAGAGATATCCGTCATAATATCATTTTGACGACGTTTCCACAATAAACTACTCGATGTTTCATTCACGGCAGAGTTCACAGCTTTTGATATATTTGGCTCCGATAATGCAGGCTTCGGCTTATCAGCCAAGTTTGGTTTTCGGTTCGGAAGTGGTGGGCGTTGTTCTGGGCGGGACCGTCGGGCCCAGCTTGGTGCTTCATCAGCATCCCCAACATCAGAGAGTCGAAGTTTCTTACGTGTATCGTCCTCCGATCCAGAACTGTGATCCACTAAAGATCGCGCTGGAGCAAGCCTCTCAGGTGACATGACAGGTGAACGTACGGTGGGGGATCGTGACGTTGGGGAATGTCGACGAGGTGGGTGAGGATCCGTCTGCTGTTTCTGTTCCTCTTCCATGCGAGCAAATAGTGCCCGCGTATAGTTGAATCGCTGGACATGGCTGGAAGGGGCAACAGTCTGAAATAAATGATTGTTATGTTAAGTCTGGGAAACTGGTTTACAGATCAGACCGAAAAATACAAATATCCCTTAGCTAGCCTTTTTCTAGGCTAGGCTAAGCTGGCTGGTGCAACAGAATAAAATGCAAAATATGTGATATATTTATATAGACTCATGGATTGAAAATATAAACGTTCCAAGTGACACTGAAGAAAGACGCAAAAAGAGCGGTTTTGCTTTGACCCCTTGTTACTTTAAAGCTGCACTCTCACAGATTTACCGGACAACTTCCTTATTTTGAAATTTTTGTGTAAATGTCTGAAAACCAGTGATAATGACTGCTGACAAAAGATCAGTTCGCAATTTTCATATTTTCACTCAAAAATTGAAGTTTTACGGCCAAAACTGTTATTAAAAGACAAAAGACTCATTTCAAGACGAAAAATAAAAATGTTGTCAAAACAATAAATTTATGAGAAAGCAGCTTTAAAATCCTGATGTTCAGCATCTTCATTAGGCCATTAACAAAACCTACCAGAACTAGTTTATTCTTTTTTAAATATCATATATTTTACACAGTCATGTACCCCAGTTTCATCGCTAGCAGCAGTCTTGTTTTTCCCCCGGGTGGCCATATGCCCTGTGGCAGAAGGACGGGTGTTCGCGGGAGGAGGACTGCGAGGCTGGAGGGCTGATGGAACAGCACGGGTAGCAGGTGCCCGGGCAACCGGGTGCTGGAAGGAGCGCACGGGCTGAAACTTGTGGTCCGGGACATCGTTGCTGGCTGCCGAGTGCTGGAATATTTCCTTCATACGACTCACCTGTAATACGAGATAATCATGTGAAATATTGCTTAGTTAAACGAAAACATTGCAAAGCGATCTCAGCATTCATCTGTTGGTGTGTTTTTTCAGTATATCAAGGAGTATAATTCAACAGTTACTATAGCCAGAGTTATGGTTCTTGCTAGAAATGTGCATAGTGTTACAACGCCACCACAGAATGCACTATGGCTTTAAAATACAGTAACTATCACTTTTTTCTTCAAAAAGCAGATAAGCAGAAAATAACCACGACAGCTTTAAAATGACCTCAATTTTTTTTCTTCAAAAGCAGATAAGCAGAAAATAACAGGGAGTTAGTTAGTAAATACATGAGTCAATTGATTGCTAAAATATCTTAGGTTCAATTCCTGCCAGGAAGAAATTTATGATTGCCTCTCAAAATGGACCAGCATCCAAACATGGACTTGATTGTGTGAGGTGTACATCTTTATATGCTTTTATCTCTTCATATTCAAGCTGAAAAAGAACTTTGTATGGTATTGTAAATTGTGACTTGATTGGTATAACTTTCAGAAGTATTACTTTTTTCTCAAAGTATGAAAATTATTAATTAAAATCAAACTGAACTGTTGGCATTTCTCTGAACAGATCTTAAAATCTCAAATACATGTGTTTTCAATACCAGTATCGAAGTAGATCTTGGACAGTGTGTGATCTCGGACCTTCATGATTTTTGCTTTGATTAAAAAGAATCAGATTTCTGCCATTCATCATTTGTTCTAAAAAAACTCTTGTCCAACGTTCAATTAACAAACAAGGTAAAATGTCCGACATCAAGGAACTTAGGACATGGTTATAAAGAAGCCTTTTTTTAAGGACATAATCTTAAGCAAACTTCTGAGAACTACTTTCTAGCTAGAATCTGACCCCATTTTTACATCTATTTTCTAACCATTGAAAAAATATAGTAATAAATTACGTTGCAGATTACTTGGTTTTATTTTAACTATAAAAACCCTAAATTTTACTGTTCAGTAAAAAAATAATCAAACATCTCAACAGATCAGGAAAGAATCTTGAAAAAAACTTCATAAAGTGTCCGAGAACTTCTCTCCAACCAGTTAAGTATATATCATTAAAAATTAGATTTAAAATCTACAAAAGATTTTCATGCATATGGCTCAAAGAGAACTTTACCAGGTAAGAAACCATTACACAGAAATCATTCAAATAGTTAGTTTACATCCCAAGATGCTTTTTATTAGTGCACAAGGCTTATTGATATAAAATGCAATGTACGTTTGTTTATTTTTATATATAGAAGTTGGGTATGTGGAAAATGAAAAAAAAATCAAAAAAATACCATTATGACAATATCAAGAAAAGAATGTCTATAAACTGACAAAGAAATACATACTGTTTAATTTCACTCCTAAATTTTACTACACAAAAAGTTTGAAAACATGAAGAACAAAGAATTGAAGCTGTCACAGAAGATGACAAATAACCCCTTTCACGAGCACATTTTTTATGCCTAAAGATCGTTACAATAACTTTAAATTGCACAACTTAAAAGACACCAAAAAAGATCAGTGGTTGAAACCAACAATTGTTATAAAGATTTAATGCCAATTTATACTTGTGTAAGAATTCAGTCTTGTTCATCCAAAAGTCTTAAAGCTGCACTCTCACAGATTGAACGTTTTGACAACTTTTTTATTATTTGTCTTCGAACAAGCCAATTTATGAAAAACTGCATGGAAACCAAACAGTGATATAAGACTGCTGACAAAAAAACAAACAATTAAAACTCAGATTTTAATATTCTAAGGTTCAAAACTTGATGTTTATGCAATTTTATAAAACAGTTTCAGTCATAGATCTTCAATTTTTAAACAGAAATAAAAAAAATCTGCGGACTATTTTTTGTCAGCAGTCATATATCACTGTTTTGCAGATATCTACGCAAAAATTGGCTAATTCCAGGACAAAAAATAAAACAGCTGTCAAAATGGTAAATCTTTGAGAGTGCAGCTTTAAAATTATGGCGACTGTAAGAAATGTATGTACAGCCATTATTTTTTTTTTACCCTTTTACATAAAGGCTGCAGAGTGTTCATGTACATGTATGTAATTTAAGATAACTATCAAACATAACACGAAACCAAGAACACAAACTAGAAAACCAAACGCAACATACACCATGGAAGAATAAACATAAAAATGTTAGGTAAAAAATATGGTGTTATTTCAATCAAATTTCCATACACTCACCCACCATACAGTTTGTTTTTTTCTCTTATAAGGAAGTATTGCATAAAACCTTTCACCTCCACAATATCTAATGACAATAAGGTCTAAGAAATTCTGGTTCGGGTTACCCTAGGCTACCCTACCTATGAAATATTCTGTCGGTTATTTTACACTTTTCATAAAAAAATAACAAAACAACTGTGTGTTTTAATATATATATGTAGTTTAAAAAAGCTTTATTATGAAGATCACATGTACTACATTCCTGAATGATGCAGTGATCGAAATGAGCAAAAGCCTGCAAGCACTGCACTGGTAAAATGTCTTCCAGGCTTGCTCAAATTTTGAATTTTATATAGCAGGGCTTGTTCAAAAATGTAATACCAAGCAATAATATAAGAATTCGGGCTTCTTCATCCTAAAGTCTAATTTCAATGACTGATGATGACAATAATGTCCTGACATAAAGCCATTTAAAAAATGTCCAACCTACCCTACTCTTTTTGGATGAACTGATAAGAAAGAACACAATGTTTTACTTTTCACCTAAACAGTATTAGATATCGGAATCGTAATTCAGTCTGATAAGGATTCATTGCAAGATGAACATTTTCATTTACTTTTTTAAGATAAATTTTATAAACAAGGGAGGTTTTGAAGGTTACATCGTTGCATCAAATATTATGGGGGATTAAAAAATATTGCAGAGTGCAGTTTATTTATGCAATGTCCAAACAATTAACACACATAATCATTTTGAAAATATTAATTGGCAAAATAAATAATATTATTTCCTTCACTCTCTAAGCCAATGCAATTTTTCAAAAAATTCAGGTTCCAAATAAATGTTAATTAATAATAGTAGAAAATAATTATCACAGAATAAGTTACAATGTATATAGGAGTTTGAATGGGCAGGACGGTTTCACTTTCAGCGCATATTGCATAAGCTTTTATAAGTACATTCTGGGATCATAAATGCTGGTAATATAACTATCCACCGGAATGTAAAGTGAACTACCGGTAAGTCTTATAATAAGACTTAGTTCACTTTACATTCCGGTGGGCTTTTATAATAGCAGGAATGTACATCTGTAGGGATGTAGAAGATGATTGTTTCAGTTTAAGATTGCTATATATTTCACAGAGTGAGCACCAAAATCTATATTTTATGAGTGTCCCTGTCAAAGTGAAATTTTAATGTTTGGTTTCAAAAGGTGAAATATATCCCAATCACACAGAAACAAACAATTTTCTTTTAATTATATTCTGTTATTACTGTTTTTCAGAAAAGTATGCCCACTTGTATGCCAATGTAACATTATTTTAAAAAATGAAGTCATTAAAATGTGTCTCAGCCCTCGGCTACAGTGAATGCTGACATTTGATTTGGACATGAGAACTGGCTGAAATTTTGAAACAGTGAAAAATATCCAATCAATATTTTTACCATTTGAAACAGTGAAATATCAATAATAAACCACCAGAAAGCATATAATAAATGCTAATGCTATGGTTAGACTTTCACAGAGGTTGCAATGCATGGGGAGACTACTGTATGGAGAATGAGTGCGGATGTGATGGGAGGGATGATAAAGTTACCCACATCGTGAGGCTCGGGCTGAAAATAAAACACGGGAAAAACACGGTCACACTAGAAATAACGTACAGAAAAACGCACAGTCTGCTAATAACTACCAGCTAGGAGAGGTTTTTTGGCCTTGTGTAGGGTTTGGCATTCAAATACTCACTTTAAAAGTTTTGGAAAAGGGAAAACCTATTTATAGGAAGTAAGAATGGAACAGACACAGCTTAAGAAGTTCTTTTAATGAACTGATTTGTTAAAACAAGAGGAAATTTAAAACTAGGAGGAAGTTTATTGGGAAATATAACCTTTACTTACTGTCTATGAAATAAAACATAAAACATAAGATGATTTGAAATGATTATGAAATGAATACTACAAATAATAGAAATACAAACGTTTCATTCATATAAATAATTAATATTATAAAATGTACAAACTGTTTCTAAAGTACACATTTCAACCATTTTCACAATATTAATGCAAGTAACAAGAAAATTAAAATGCACTCCTTACAAAAATATAAACATTTACAAATTCTAACCAACAAGGAAATGTATACACAAAATTCACACACAACGAAAAAGAGTTGTAATAACTTTGTGGAAATCACTTCAAGATCTAGCTTCATTACTAAAAAACACATTCAAACTTCAAGTAATGTACAAACCTTTGAGCCAACTGTCCCTGGCTTGTTAACGCGAGCAGCGCTTGATGGGGGAGGATTGTAGACCGGTGGAAAGTTTGGAATGTCAACCTCAGGTTCCTTTGGAGGTGGGGGCGGAGGAGAGTGGGGCGGGCTGTCCAGACTATCACCCAGACTCCCGCTCCGAAATCTGCTGGCAATCAACACTTGTGATCGTGGATTTTGTGCAGTTGTCATGTTTCGCCTCTTTCTGTACTTCTTATTCAATATTGTGACCTTGTTCCTTTTAAAACTTGTTATAAATGATACTTAATTTCAACTAAGTGTTATAAATCTTCTGGAAAGAAGTTCATGGGCACAACCATTGTATTTTCCGTATTTCTACACAACCTTGCTGGGGAATACAATTAAAGGAAAGGTCACTGTTGTAGGTGGTAGGGTGCTATGGGGTCAGGTGCACTGTTCTTCATGCTTTAAATTGTGCACCAAACCCGGTATATCTGGAACATGAAAAAATAATATTTAAGAAAAATGATTACTGTATTTAAGAATGATAGCATCAAAGATTAATTGAATTTTCATGTTGTGTTATATATTTTCTACACTAAGATGAAAAATGTGAAAGTATAACGCAATAATTAAAGGTTATTGTTAACTGGTCAAAATTTCCACCACTTCTGTTAAAGTCTTGGTGGCGTTCTGGATGAGGTGTCAGTTTGCTAGTATTTTCTTGACTTCACCGGCATTGGTTAGCAACCCACTTAAACAAAAATACTTTTTTCTACTACAGCTGTATTTTTTTCTGCAATTTTGATATCTTAGAATAAAACAATTATAAAATATATGCTTTCAGATGCATGACTTGGAAAACTATATTTTGGTCCAAAAACATGAGCGAGTAACAATCAATATAAGTGTATGAGACTCTGTTGCTAACATTTAGAAAAAAGAACTCCTCATGTGGTAAAAGGGTACATTTCATCGCATAAATGATTCCATTTTTTGTATCTGTACAAAATGTTCCAATACTGTTCCATTAGACCCAATTTTTAGGTGCAACTGAACCATTTTGACCAATGTCCTTTTTGGCCTACTTTTTTGCATGACTTAAGAGTTAGACTGACATCTATTCATAGTATGTTTTATAGTGTATAAATATATATGGTATGCATATAAAGATATTAAGAGTTCTCTTACAGTAAAGAATTCTTCATTTAATGTCCTCATTGCTAACTAAATGTAGTGTGGAAGTAAGTCAGTATGAGCGATCGTATAATTGAAGAATAACAAGAGCGTTTGTCTTAAATATGCCGATTATGGCCACCATAGCAAGTTATTCATACCAGCAACAATTACATGTTACTTCTGATATCTTCCATTCATTACACAAATTGGGCAGAAATGAGCCAGGCCATATTGGTAACTTGGCCGAAATGACCCGGATAGCCTGCTAGATTGTGCCACTCCCTTTTTGTGATGAGATGACAGATGATACCAAGTACATTGATTTTATCCAATTGAAATGGCAACAAAATACCAAAGAAACATCACTTATATCTTTGAGTCCTAACAAGGAATTCATGCGAGTTCTTGCATTGGGAGTGAACGTTAAAATATCTTACTTTAAGACTGAATTTGGGTGATTTTTGTCAATATGTCGTGACTTTACCTTTCCATTCGAAAGAAATTAAAATCCAGTATCTTCTGGCAGTAGTATATCAATTAAGTTCCATCATAACCACAATCGCTTAAGTAATTTAAATGCATAAATCAATGACAAAAACGAAATGTTTACAATCTTTGGTCCATACCCCACCCATTTTGTTGACAAGAAAATGTAACTTCCGGTTTCGCTAATCCTGTCAACTTGCGAATTATTTTTCATAATACCACGAATTTGCACAAAAACGAAACATTTCCGTGATAATATCACAACATAAATGTTACAAAATTACTAAATAAACCACTGTTTCCATTCTAAAGCGAATGAAAAGCGAAAAACAGACTAGAATGGACCCACCTTCTTACTGCACCGCCATGATAACTTAAGACGGCCTTTGACCTCTTGAGCTATTTTTAGAAGATTGTATTCGTTCATGGATTGCTCTGTCCATCTTTTAAAAGTAATTTATTTTGCCAGATAATCAATCAATCAATCAATCAATCAATCAATCAATCAATCAATCAATCAATCAATCAATCAATCAATCAATCAATCAATCAATCAATCAATCAATCAATCAATCAATCAATCAACCAACCAACCAATCAATCAATCAATCAATCAATCATGCAATCAATCAATCATGCAATCGTTCTATATCAATCATGCAATCGTTCTATCTTTCAGCAAGTCATTCAGTGGCTGGCTGGCTGGCTGGCTGGCTGTTTGTCTGTCAGGCTGGCTGGCTGGCTGTTTGTCTGTCTGTCTGCCGCCTGGTTGGCTGGCTGGCTGTCTGGCTGTCAGTCTGGTTGGCTGTCTGGCTGCTGGCAGTCTGGCTGGCTGGCTTGCTGTCTGTCTGTCTGGCTGGCTTGGATTACAAGAGAAGTCGTACCAATCCAAACTTGAACCACTAAGAAGTCCTGGAAAATACAGAAAAGTCGTCCCATATATGGATTTTAATATATTAGTAGTACATGTTATTACTGTCAAACTTTACATGTAAGAACACATGTCTGTCTGTCTGTCTGTCTGTCTGGCTAGCTGGCTGTCTGTCTGTCTGGCTGGCTAGCTGGCTGGCTGGCTGGCTGGCTGACTGGCTGCATGGCTGGCTGGCTGTCTGGCTGGCTGGCTGGCTGGCTGACTCAATGCATTACATTAGAGAAGTATTACCAACACAAACTCGGCACCACTACGATAAACAGAGGACGCGCCCAACATATGGATTTTATAGTACATATTATAACTGTCAAAATTTATGTGTAAGAACACCTGTCTGTCTTTCTGTCTGCCTGCCTGCCTGCCTGCCTGCCTGCCTGCCTGCCTGCATGCCTGCTTCTGCCCTTGCCTGCCTGCCTGCCTGTCTGTCTGTCTGCCTTCATGCCTGCCCCTGCATGCCTGCCGGACAATCTGTTTATCTGCCAATCTGACTGCGTGAATGCTTGTTTGTCTTGTATACCTATTTGTCAGCCGGTCTGTCTTTATAATTATTTACATAAAGAAGAAGGTGTGGCAGTTCAATGGAATTATTGTTTTTGCCTTAAAGTGACTCGCTCATGTTTATGGACCAAAATTTTGTTTTCCCGTTAATGCATCTGTTAACACTTATTTTATCATTATTTTACTCTATGATATCGAAATTGCAGAAAAAATACAGTTACAGCATAAAAAAGTATTTTGGTTTTAGTGGGGTTTGAACCCATGCTGGTAAAGTGAATAAAAAATTAGAAAACATCCAGCCTTTTGGTATTTTTGTTTTAACACTTCTTATGATTTGCCACACTTTATTTCATAAATTTTACAAACCATGAGCTAGTTACCTTAATAATCAATATGCGGGTTTGCGAGACTTGCTATGCAAACCTTATGTACACAATTCATGCAGTGTATATAACAATACTCACTATAAATAATTACATGTGTATTCATTTGCTAGATTGTTTAATACAAATTCAGCTGAATGTCACGTTTCATTTGGATAAGTTTCTTAGTTTCTTTATTAGTTTATATTGCCAACAGTATCTATAGCTTTTCTATGTTATCCTGTAGAATTAAAACCCTCTACTTCCATCAACCCAACCCCCAACAATCTCAAAATCAAGACAGATCATGGCATTTTTGCATGCATATTCAAATAGCTGTAAGTTTCATCCTGTATGCCACGTGCACCAGGCCTGGTATTTAATAGCTGCACCCCCACCGATTGATCGTATTGACATACTTTTTGTGCTTTTTTTGTCTAGGAATGAACCATTTTTTGCACAAATGTCTGGAAACCAGTGATATAATTAAGACTGCTGACTAAATATCAGATCACAGTTTATAGTATTCACGTTCAAAAGTTGGTTACGTGGATGAAGGCGTTACTAACCCTGTAAGAATATAAAGCTATTGAAATCTGTTATGTTGCGAATGACCTTATATGACTGCATTGGACTGCATTGGAGGAAATTGATGCCAAAAGCAGCCAATTTCAAGACAAATTAAAAAAGTATCAAAATTGACAACCTGTGATAGTGCTGCAGCTTTATAATCACACATGTGGCATCATATGAGTACTTACTTATATGAGCAAGGTTATACAAATTAAACATCATTGTAGACTGCAAGCCAAAAAATATCCTGGAAACAACGAGAATCCCTTGCGGCAGGCCGGCCAGTTGGTGAGGCAACAGGTCATCAAGGATAAACGGTCACTCATGGAAATGTGCGCCAGAGCTGGCGTTGATCTTATCAACCCCTCATTTTGTTCTGTGGTTCTGCTTTGGTGAATCGTAAGAGTCCTGTCATCAGAATGTCTGTGGTGTTTTCAAAAGGTGTAGTGTCAGTTTTGATCTCTTTGATTAAAGGAGAATTGATCATTGTCATGATGTTTTTGATACCACTTGCTTTAAGTCATCTTTACTTGTTGCTAATGTAACAGTCCACTGTAGGCGGATGTGCGTTCATAGTATAACATTCCATTATATACGGAAGTATGTTCATAGAACTTTGATGTATTTGTTTGGTAATATGCAAACAAGCAAAGCCCGGACTCTGTGTCAGGATTGAGAATTTACTGTATATAAAGACCACAGGTCCCCTCCAGGGTCGAGCATGCTTTTCTCTGATGGGATCCATTGGCCTCGTTTGGCTCGCACGTTACAAATGGTGGCAGCGGTGGGAATAAGACATCTGCTGGACCAGAGTTGCCTTACCCATGAGTTTCCCAGGCCAAGACTCAGGACGAGTCTTCTCCGTGGGAAAAGCAATGTAACTGTCCGCGGTAGGCGGATGTGCGTTCATAGTATAACATTCTGTTAAATTCGGAAGCACCTTCATAGTAAGTTGATGTACTTGTTTGGTAATATGCAAATTAGCAAAGCCCGGGCTCTGTGTGGATTGAGATTTACTCTATATAAAGACAGTGGACCCCTTCTGGGTCGAGCATGCTTTTCTTTGAAGGGATCCATTGGCCTCGTTTGGCTCGCACATTACACTATTATTAAATATTCAACTTCATTGCAACATGCAATGTCATGGGCATGTATTTGAAAACATATACCACAGTATTATAGATATATAGGACAAATATTTCATCGGTTTTCTATATTTGCATGGATCAACTGCTAGTCAATGTATATTCCTGTTCCAGGAGTGATGGACTGTGCACTGGCATCAGAAGCGCATGTGTGTGGGGAAAAATTGAAGTCAGCATATATGACGATGCTCGATTAGAGTGGTGCAAATGTTCAAATCCGGATCACGGATCAAAGCAAAAACTGTCCAGACTGAGGGCAAGCATGAAAATGTGAAGAGTTGAAAACTATCAGCTTTTTACAGATAGTGCCAGTTGTTGCTGAAAGTATTGGACAATAATTTGATTGTTTGTTGTCTGTGATGTTGAATTTTAAATGCATTTGGAGAACACTGGTTATTGACTATTAGTTGCCAGGTGTATTCATTACACTGTGATCTAAAAAAAGGACTTTCAAGTGATGTAGTAAGCTAAAAATGGATGCCTAAAAACATATTTGCCCAAAAGTAGCAGTGAAAATGATGCCATCACAGTGACCATCAAAGGTTATGGCGAAAGACTCCATTCACAGTTGCAGTGGCTAATTTTTCACTGCGATTTTCTATGTATATTTCCTGGAATTTGTCTCCTCATTTTACTATCTGTCTGTCCGCCCACCTATCAATCTTGTCTGAATGTTATCTATTATGTCCAAATGTTTTATCTGCTTTTCAGTCTGTCTACTCTGTCTGTTTGTCTATCTGGTCAGTTACTAAAAATCCCTTTAGTTACAGCAGACATAAAAATAATGCCGGTATGTTTCTGTGGCCATGACCGTATAATTTTTGGATATCTGTTTACACACACTTCAAATAGACACAAGACATTGACCATTTCAAGGTTATGGTCATTTTAAGGTCAATGTCATTTCAAGGTTAAAGTAGGAAAAAATATCCCCATTTTTTCCACTAATTGTTACTTAAATAACAATTTTGCATAAGAACAGCACTGTTGACAACACCAAGGTCTTCACACATTATGGTATATTTTAACCAGTTTTAGAATAACGAAGAAAAAAACAAGAGTATACTGTCATTTAATATCAAAATATCACATACATGTTTCCAGCAACGTTATAATTTGTACAAATAAATGGACGCTACTTGTATAAATACTGTCTCTGATAATTACATACATATTTACAAAGTACGATAGATTACTAATATCAATATCAAATATCAATTTAACTATCTCAACAATGTTATATCTACAAAGTGTGTAACTTATGTTTGTTTTAGTGTCTTGAAAATACAAACCCAAAGTCTTTAATTGAAAGTAAATATTTAAATGACCTGACATTTGGCATTACCGGTAAGCAAAATTGACATTCAAGTTAAACTGACAATGAAAGAATAACATTTTTTAACTTGTGTCATTTTTCTATTTAGGCCAAATGAACATGTTGTGGTTACAGTTAACAGATTGAACCAATTTTACATCCTGTTCGTAATAATCAATTTGGTAAAATGTTTTTTTAGCATTTATCTTTTTGCTAATGTAAACAATACCATCAGAATGTGTATGTATGTACGTAAAGTATACAATGATATACAAACTTCGTACACAATAAAATCGTTTTTTGTCAGCATATAACATTAAACACAAAATTATTTCTTTTGGCCTTAAACAGAAGCAATGAGAATTATTGATTTTGTAATAAAAGAATTTTGTAGGGATTAACAATCAGGAAGTTTGAAATATGCTTGAAATGCTGATAAAATCTTACTCAAATGAACAAGATTTTGTTTAAACTTTATATAACAATGATTGTGAAGAAAGTTATTTTCACTTTATCGAAGTAAATCTCGTTGGTACGATGTTGCATGAGAGTGTGGTCTTCGGAAACCTTGAGAAAACCCACTTGTCTGGCTTGGTAACCAACAACCAACCTCATATGAGCCCAGGCCGGGAATCATACCTGGGTCATCTTGGTGCGAAGCAAGTGCGCTAACCACTGCTCTTACCGGACAACTATACAAGAACAAAATTTGAACAAGAAAATCAATGGCAGGTATAATTTGGTTGTGCCCTATTACAAGTAGACGGAATTGTTTTTACAACACTATACATAAATATAGGATAGTTTCTACACCTACTGCCAGAGTTATTAAAATTATACACATTGAGGATGAAGCACCAGTCTTGTATTCTTTTAATAACAAGAGTTGGGTGTAGTTAATTTTTGTACTATATTGCTAAGCCTACCGTGCAATAACTATAATGCAAATATTGACCCGCATGCTATTAATTGCGCAGTAATTCAGGGGCAGTAATCACTAATGCATCCTCGGCACCCCAGCGTATCATAACCTATATGATACCCGTAGCAAATCAGCTGTAAAAATCTCGTAGTCATGAATAATTAATAAGGTGAAATACAGCCGCTACGTTGGTCATATAAGACACACATCATGCAGTGTGGAAATGGCCAAGAAGTTACGGATGTAATCTCGGTTTGAAATAATCCAATGAGAAATCATTTTAGGCAGGATATCATATTGTTAAAAATGCCGGTGGCTCTTCAAAAAGGAGATTTTTTCCTTTTTGTTATCAGCTATTTCATTGGTTGGAAAATGCTTATGAATATTTAAGATTTACAAAGTTTCCCTAGCAAATTTGCCGAGGGTATCATATAGGTTATGATATGCTGGGAGGCCGAGGAGATCACTAATGTTACTATTATCTTTATTGTCAAATATATGCCTCAGTGATTCCATTCAGGCAATTGGTCAGTCATTTTTACAGTCCAATAAAAATACTCAGAATCTACTGTTAAACAAAAATAAATAATTAATTACTGCCCCTGGTAACCACTCTTATTTTGAATTAATGTATAAACAAAAATGAAGTTAACATTCTCAAATAATGTACATTTTGGTATAAATTGAGGACAGGATTTTAACAATCCTATTCACAAACCATTTCTTTTAGAGTGAAAAGTCAAAATTTCTTAATATTTTTTGCATATAGTGAAGAAATCACGTAATCTATTACCAAGAAAAATGTTTAAGTACCTTTATTGTAAACTTAATGTATTACTTCAGCTGAGCAGAGTAGATTTCTTTCCATAAATTAACATTCAGGGTGATGACCCTTCTTTTAACAGTTTAAATGTATTTAAACAATAACCCAATCTCTTTATGTGAACCAGAGTATTAACTTTCTTGTTTTCATTGTAATTTCTTTTTCAAACTTTTTTAAAGTAAGTTTAAATAAAGACAACTGTGTCTATGATCCAAATTCCAATGGCAAAACATTACATATGAATAAATTAATTTATTAATCAACTAATCTATTCAAACAATAAATTCATCTTCACTAAGAGAGCACAAGTATCCATCATCTCCTTTGGTCTCTGAATGGTCTCCCTTGGATTCCCGTTTCCATGGTAACATTTCGTTGAGTTGTCGGATCGTTCGGTCCTTCTTCTGAAGTTCCATCGTTAATTGCGTAAGCCGCTGTTCCATTTGCCTGAAATCATCCTCTGTTGGTGCGCTTCGATCCTGAAAACATTATTTTTTGGTAAATATTTCAATCATTTTTTTCAATATTGGAGACTGATTATTTTGACATTTATCAATAATTTTTATGACTATTTAGACAAATATAGCAACCATAACTTTTAATGACAACTTAATTTCATTTTTTTTTAATTACTACTTTTTATTTTCTTAATGTGAAGACACAGCTGTAAGCTGACATCTTGTGAAAAGATAACTCATGATGCATATAGTAGCAAAATCAAGCTACCAGTAGTAGTAGTTATTTCCCTTGATCAAGGAATTATAGTTTACAAAATTATACAGCTAATGCCAATCATCCAGAGCCAGTATTCAATATAAATCTTATCCTTATCCTTAGACATGCCTCAGTGATTCCATTCAACCTATTGGCCAGCTAAATATACAGGCCAATCATAACACTTAGAATCTAATTTTAAACTTAAGAAATCTGCCCTCCGGGGGAAATAAACCCATGTATCCCTTTGCAACACGGATGACATCACTAACAACATCAAAATTATGACAACATTTTTTCTTTGTGAAAAACAGAACAGGTAATAAATGATAATTATGTTATAAGTTGTCTGTTTAGCACAGTGGTTAAGGGTCACAGGTTCAATTCTCAGCAGGGTTTGGTTTGAAAAAGACAAGCCAGGAGAGTAAGTGTCTTCAAGGTAATCTTGTTTTCCTCACAACACAAGACCCACTCTAATGATGAAATTATAAGTGCTTATATTATAACCATCAGTTGTCTGGATAACACAGTGGTTAACACACTTTCTTCCAAGGTTCGATTCCAGCCAGGACACATGTGACTTAGGTTGGTGGTCACCAACCCGGACACAAGTTGGTTTTCTATAGGTTCTCAGGTTTCCCCCACAACACAAAACCATGATCTAGCACAACATTGTGCCTTCGAGAATGTCTTAGCAAAAGTGAAGACAACTTCTTTCACAATGGTAAAATATATAACGTTTAGACAAAATAATGTTGAGGTTACTTGTTTTAAATTTAACTAAGGACCTACTGTTGATTGTGTCACCCGGGCCTTATCTCTCACGATGGTGAGTAGAAGCTCAGTGTGTGAAGCCCGCAGTACATTTGTCAACGTAGCCAGGTCCTCTCCAATAACCAGCCTCTCATCTATCTGTGAAATCAGGGGGTATCAATACAGTTAGGTTTACTTTAAACTTCTATATATTAGCTGGGTTGCAAATCCATACCAGTAATTAAAGGTACATTTCTGTACAGACTGAAGCAACCAGCACTCGTTTCCATCATTTTATGTGTGCCGAATAAGGCCACAACATATGGTCTAGTGAAAGTGCCCTATTGATCAAACCTACAAACTCTTTGATGGCAGGTAGACAGAAAAAGAACCAAGTAAGGTCTATTTTATATAAGCACATAAATTTTGAAATAAAATATTAAAATAAACATTTTTGCAACATACTGAAGGTTGACTAGTTTTGTTTGGTAAAAAAATTCTTATCAAAATGCTGCTAGAAAATAACACTTATTTTTTTGTAATTATATTGTTATAGTTACATTTCATTTACACCAACCTCTAAAATTAGATCTCCTCTTTGAAGCTCCTGACGATCATTAAGCAGGGATGACATTTCATTGGACAACTCCATAATTGTAACCATAGAGACAGTCTTGATTGGTGAGCCACTACCACTAGTGACTGGCTTGAAGGCAGAGTTTGGCCCACCCAGTTTTGCGTAGCTGCCTTTTGGGCTCTGAAGAACAGGATTTTCTCTTGCGTGTAACCATGGCGATGCAAGCGCAACCTCACATTCAATCATGCGTATATTTTCACTAACCACAAATCCAGGCGGAATTTCCACTCGTACAGCGTATAGGTTGTAGTTTTGCAATAGTTGAAACAAGCTAGGCTTTCCGAGCAGCTTAAGACTGCTTTCTGATTTTGAAAGTCCTTGAAATTTAAAGCTAACTGGTAAGGTATTATTGGCAACCTTACTTTCAAGTTTTAACGTCTCTATTGGCACTATTGTCTTATCGCCACCTATTAAATCCTTTAGTGAACCAGTAAACTTTGGCTGAGATTTCGTAAGGTTTCCAGTGTTTAAATTAGAACCTGCACCAATTAAATTAAGACCTTGTGACATTGAAACTGATCGCCCCTTAGGCTTAACCAAGGCCTCATGTTCGAGTACTTTACCCATATCTTGTACCGACATTTCCGATAAATGGTGAGAAAGTCTTGGATGTTCGTTGGAACTTTGCTTTTTCTTAATCCCGGACTGAACAATGTCAAGTTCTGTAACTTCATCCTGAGCATGTTTTTCATTCTTATTGTTATTCGAGTCACGCGAATCTCTTCCCTTAACACAGTTTGGCTTAGATGTGACATTTTGGCTTAAGTTGAGCATTTCTGAGTCCTGCTCATTTACACTTAACTTGAAACTGTCACCCACAAAAGCACCAGGATGGTTTTCCAACCAAGATTGTGTATGCGCATGTGAGTCTTTCACTTTCTGAGACTGATTACCCCCCTTGTTTATAACAAAGTTATCAACCTTGTCCACAGGTTGGTGATTACTCCCCTTGGCATTGTCATTTTTCTGGGAATGTCTTTTAAATATGTTATGTGCAGACTGCTGCAATGTCCTTGCATAATTTGTTGATGAGAGTGTATCATGATCAGGATCTGTCGTCAGATAACCAGAATCAGTAGTGCTCTGCGAAGTGAGAGTTGTCTGTCCTGATTCGCTCCATCGCCCTCCGCCAGCAACAACAATACTCTGATCGTGTGCTCCAAATGACCCAGATTTACGAATCACATTCATGCTTGGATGACCCTTATAACCATCTTGGGGTAAATAACATGTCTGCTGTTTGCCATAAGCGGTGGCATCGCCACTAGGTCCATGAGTTGGCATATGATTTGGATAAGCCCACAAATTATCTGATTTACTTCCGATGTACAAATCCACCTCACGATCGGACGGCGTAGCACTTACTCCACCTTGGCGTAAATCAGCGGATTCACCCCGATTTGATGCAGAGTTACTGGAACTTGGGCTAGTGTTACTACTCTGGCTACTTACACTCATTCGACTTTTCAGCGTGTCAGAAACCCGTCTCTTTTTCTCAGACACATTCCCAGGTGTCTGTGGCAAGCACCTGCGAGGTTTTAGTGGGGTTTGCTCTCTGTGCTTCAACGAGGTCACTTGCGGCTGCGGTTCCATCGTGCTCATTGGCAAGTGTTGTAATGACCCGTAATGCATGGGTTTACCATTTGTGGTACCATATCCTGAATTTGGCCTATTATTATTTGGTTGTGACTTACTCAAATCATGGTCTCTCTGTATAGAAACCTCCATGTCATCGATAGCAGTTCCTTTGGGCAGCAGATTTCCGTGACCGCTCTTTTGAATTTCACGATACTTCCTAATGTGTTTCATCATTTGAGATCCCGTAAATTCACCAACACTCGATTGTCCTTGACCTTCAGTTGACATTGAATTTTCAGGTTTTCTTTGACCAACCAATGAAAATGTTTTTCCTTCACTCAAATCAATGAGAGATTTGGCTTTCATAACTTTTTGTCTCTCTCCATTATAACCTTGAGGAATATGCATATCACCTAATGATTTGCGCTGTTTATACGGTTCTTTATTATTTCTACCAACCTCACATAAATTCTCCACTGACCTGCCAACCTGAACTTGATATTTTGGCATATTGTCTCCATGGTTACCATCAGGTTTAATTTTATTAATTTTGGCATAAATGTCTTCAGGCTTATTGCAATTACCTGATGTGTCACTTTTATTTCTTTGCACTGGCCTGTTTGTCTGCTTTTCTCGCAAGTCCCTAGATCCTGCCCAAGTATTTCCACGGTCATTGAGTACACTATTATTGCCCTGTTGTGGCATGGGCACATTACTGCCCTGTTGGGGCATGGGAACATTATTGCCCTGTTGAGGCATGGGTACATTCTTGCCCTGTTGGGGCATGGGAACATTATTGCCCTGTTGTGGCATGTGCACATTACTTCCCTGTTGGGGCATGGGAACATTATTGCCCTGTTGGGGCATGGGAACATTATTGCCCTGTTGTGGCATGTGCACATTACTTCCCTGTTGGGGCATGGGTACATTATTGCCCTGTTGAGGCCTCATCCCATTTTTACTGGCCTGTTGGGGTATAGAATTCATCTGGCTAACATTTGGCACATTCGACATATTGCTATTACTTCCAATCACTTTCTCACCATATCTTCGATCACTTTTGTCACCTTTTCTCGACGATTTTGGAGAGCTAGTCACATGGTGTCCATTTCTGGCACTTACACTTAAGTCATGCTTAAATCCGTCATTGTAAACATCATTTGACTTTGACGATTTTCGATTGTTTCCATTTGTATGTTCATCACCCTTTCTCCCATGGGCATTAGTATCAACTCTCCCATGACTTGGCACGGCCCCTTGAAGGTAAGAAGCACTATTTGGGGTCCCATGTGGGTGCTCCCTATTGTTATGTTGTAAGTTACCTCTATGCGAGGTTTGCTTGTCTCTCTGTGAAGGGAAATTTTCAGCACTGACATTGTTAGTAAGATGTGTATTTCCACTAGGACTAGATTGGCTTCTTGTGTAGGCATGAACATTACCATGTGTAACACTAGTGTCATGACGAGGGTCACTTTTACCCGAAGGGGGCCCTGAATTTAATCTTTGATGACTATGATTGTGGCTGCTATCATTTAAATTATCTCGCGAACCATGGTCATCGCCTTTATTCCTTCTATCTGGCACAGGTGGGGGATGACCCCTAGGCTTGTGACCTTGACCCTGAAAGCCAAAACTGTCATCCTGGCTTGCATGACCTTGACCTTGAAACTTTTGACCTTCCTTTTTACTCTTGCCTTGATGACTAGCTGAGCCACCCATCTTATGATTATTGTTTATTTCACTTTCCCGTCGTAAATCCTGAGTACTAAATGACTTCTGTCTCGATGCAGGTTTCAGTCGCTCCTGCGATATCTTATCCTCAACAGGACAAGATGTGTATAAATTCTGCTGCCCATTGTGCGTCGACTTGTGTTTTACAACATTTGTACCATCTTCATGCTCTATAACTGAATCAAGCTCCTGATTGGTTGAGAGAGAATAGTTTCCTGGATTCTCATTGATGGCATCACGTGATGATCTGAAGTCGTAAGTTCTCCTTTTGAACTGAAATAAAGAAAACAGCTTTGAAAATCTACATCATCAACATTAATCAATTGTAAAATTTGAGAAAATAATAAATGTACAATGTTGTTAAGAGAACATAATTTTATGCTTTAAATATAATATATACCATATTAGTCCAAATAGATGGATCACGTGCCATAGACATTTCTTTTTACCTAATTTTCTTGCAGAAATGGTATTGTGTAACCTACCAAATTACACTAGGGTAACAGGTTATATAAAATGTAAATAACATCATCAGGTGTGTTATAAACAAAATGGCATCTGGTAGATCAGTTGACAGTGAAATCACCAACATTTTTAACAAATTTACAGTAATTTTAAAAATTAATCCACAGAACATATATGTAAGCAGAATACTTTCATATTTTATATAAATCAGTAAAGCAAATGTTTTGAAAAGAGAATACAAAACTGTAGAAAAAAGATAAAGAATTTATATGGACAAACAACAATTATTACATAACTAAAAGATAAAATGATGTTGCTCAACTCTCATATATATCAACAGCAAATATGAAATCAAAGTCAAGCCTGTAATGGCTTTAACGAGGATCTACTTTACAAATGATTTAAGTGAATAAGCGAGGTAAGGAGTGCAGTGCTATACCAGGGGGTTGGGAATGCCACTGGGTTCGCTGGGGCGTGTCTGGGTATCGGGACCAGCAAGGTTCGAACAGGATGCAGCCTTCAGCATCTGAGTGGGAAATTATAATACAATGTTAGCATCAATTGGAGGAAACATTATACCATTAGTAAAATGGAATTTTTCACAATGTGTACTACCATAATTTACATAATAATAAGCGTTATTAATAAAATCTTACAAACGTTAATCAGGAAGTAGATTAAAAAATAAATATATTCCTTTTTTGACTTTAAAATCACATTGTTCATGTTTTGACAAATAGTCATTGTTTCCATGGGATATTGAAGAATATATCATATAATACTGCATGAATGCAAGAAGATATATTCTTATAAGTAAAACAAGAACTGTGATCTTATTTATATTTTGTATCACCATTCATCGGCACATTTTAATTTTTTCAAATTTATTACATATAAAAAAAATCTCCACTAATCAAGACTTCTACAAAACTATTCTAAAACTGATCTATGTCAGAGGTCACATACATAAAAGTTTAGGGGCATATGCAGATCCAGGGTTTGATATGAGTGGGGAGTGGGGCAATAATTCCTTATAAAATGATTCATTATGGTATACTCTTTGATTAAGTTTTCTTCCAGAGTGTCAAGTTTGCGGGCTGCACGCCCCCTGGATCTTCAAGTATAATTCAAGCAATATATATAAATATATATTTGGATATTTGGTGTCCCTATATATATAAATGTACAGGCTGCATGCATAGTTTTGAAGCAGATTTATACTATACTTATAAATATATGGAAAGAAAGAGGATATGAGATAGAAGGGCTACCGAATTTTACTGTAGATAATATGCTATGATAGATCATACGCTGAATAAATATAGTGAAAAAGAGTGGGTAAAAACTAATAATACTATGATTAAAACAAAGGATAAAAACTGAAATGGAAACAATTTATTGCATTACATTAAGTCTATTTATATGATCCATTGTAAGAATGCATGCAATACTTTGAATCATATTCTGGGGAGAATAACTGAGAAGAATCCATTGTAAACTTTGGTATGTATGAAAAGATAGAAGAAATGAGAATGGGCAAGTAATACATCTGCTACATCAAATTTCTTCGCAAACACAAAATTTCCTTTTCAAATTTACAGAGGCAAGAAGTGGCAATGAAAAAAAACTGCAATTAATTTCAATCAGAAAACTATATAATGCGCCCCATAAAAGCAGGCTTACACATTGAAACAAGGGCACTGTTGAGTGAACCCCAATGCTCATCTGTTTTTCAGTTAAGGAAGAGGAATAACTCAACAATTATTTAAGCCAAAGGTATTTGCTATGTATGTGCCATCTGTCTCTGGCAACATGTGTACCAAGTTTGATTTATATGTTGTGTATCTAACAGTCATTGAATTATGGCCGAGGTTTAATTTTCGCCCACCAAAGACAAAAACACCAACCAAAAACACCAACGGCATCACCAAAGCTATGACAATAGCTCATTTTTCTTTGAAAAACAGATGGGCTAAAACTACCCTTCAGGTTATCTCTTTTATATTCCCAGAATCATATTCTTAGAAATTATCAGATAATTATAGTGTAGCAGATGCATTCTGAAGATAAATATTGTAATGTTATTTATACCTTTCGAGAAAATAGGTTCTGTAAGGGTATGTTTTATTTTCAGAAAAGTATCATTTTGAAAAACAAAACATGCAATGCAATATCATTCAATAACAAATCAAAGAAATAATTGTGAGATGCATGATAAATGATAAATGTTAATAAATAAAGGTTAACATGCCATGCTATCATTAATTACTTATAATCTTCAATACCACAAGTTGCTGGACAAAAGTAAAGTAATTATATATGAGAATGTAACTACGGTATAAGATTCTACGAAAGTTAGACTTTAAATTCCATTACCCCTTTTAAAAACTTACTACAAACGATTTTTGAAATAAAAGATTAAAACCCCATAGACAAACATGCACATGCATGAACTATTAGTATAAAGTAACCTTAAGAGGTTACAACATACCTGTTTTGAAGAGGACTTTGGTTTTTTTATCAGCAGCAGACATTTGTCTTCTGCGGTTGTCTGCTCGTAACAGGAGAGCACATTGTCCGTCTCTTTCAGGAAAGTGTGAACTGAAAAACAACACTCATCATAATGTCCCTTTGTTTTTGCTTATAATGATCTTATTACAATCACGATCATCCGTATAAAGGTAAATTTCTCAAATTGCCTTGTGAACTGGAAGAATATATTGTTGAAGACTTTTTTGCATTTGGCTTTCTCTTATCAGAACATGTCATTTTTTTCATTTAAAAATAATCACAATGCACCTTATGCAATTGATAAAGGTGAATAACAAAGAATGCAGTCGAGATCCGTTGGCTCGATATCCTTTGGCTCGATTTCCTGGTAGGCTCGAACTTTTAAAGTAAAGGACTGTTGTTTTTTTTAAATCTATGTCAGCATTCCCACTGGCTCGATATTTGCGAAGCTCGAAGTAATTGGCCAAACCCTTGGATATCGAGCCAACAAAGGGTTTCGACTGTAATTAAATCTAGGGCCTTGATTCCTGTGTGCATATTGCCACTGATAACATCTGTACTAAGTTCCATGTTAATATCTTGATGATAATTTAAATTAAGGCCAAGGTTAATGTCTTTTGCACAAAAATCCAACAACAACACAGGACAAGAATTTTTTTTTTTTTAAGTTCATCACAAGACGTTCCTTGTTTGGAGTGTAATACAACCATTATATATTTTCTTTTATTACATGTGTATAATTTAACTTGGTTTGACATCATTTCATCCTACTCATTAGATGTCAAACTTTTAACCAAAAGTATTCAATTCTAGCGACAAATTTGTAATGTGGTAAAAAAAGATTTATATCAATTCATCGTCATTTAATACAAAATTGTGTGAAACTCATTCCGAAAATTCATTAAGCAAAATTGTGTTAAAGCTTATTAAGCTTGCCAAAGGCTCAATTTACGACTCGTATAACATTTCCTAAATTTGTTTCACCATTTTTTGTATAAAATGGCCACAGATGTAAGATTTTATATATATATCACTTCAATTTCCTAACTACAAATTCACTCACTGTGACCAAAGCTTGAACCAATCGCTAGAGCATATTTTGATGAGGGTTTTTTCTTCACATCGTCTGAACCCTGGCCGAGCGATACCACTGTCTTTGTGACCTTTTTTGCGCGATCTTCTTCAGTAACGTATACCGCTCCACATTTCACCTGAAATACACAAACAATGCCATTTTTTTAATATGTACAATAAAAATGTAGTTTCTTTGTCCCTGCCAAGGTTTTCCAATATTACATTCAATAACTATATTTGACATTTGATACCCTCATATGCCTATTTTACTACTAAGAAAAGTCTGATTTGCCATGCTGCTGTGATGTTATATCACCAATGCATTATAGGTTGTTGGTGTCGCTGCAGTTGCTGCTGCTGTTGTTGTTGTTCTTGTAGTTCTTCTTTTAACACTATTATATTATGCTTGCTTGTGAACAACCAGATCATGCTCAGCTGTGTTAAAAAAAGATTCGCCTGAAGTTAAAATGCTGGACGAAAAATTGAGACTTCATGTCAACTATGGTTACAAATTAGGTCGGTAGCAAGGGAGGATCCAGGATTGGAGCTTAGCATAAGCCAGGGGCGTAAGATATGACTTGCGCTCTCCCTCAGAACTGAAATTTATTTGATTTAGAATGATGATAGGAGGGGGGGAGGAAATGAAATGCAAACTTGGACGATTTTAGGGGGCGCTATGTGTGCCCCTGTCTGGATCTGCTAGTGGGTAGGTACATAACAGCATTAAAATATAGAAGGTTTTGGTACCTTCTGGCAATAACCCCAATGATATCATACCTGTTATCAGTGTTTATCAATTGTTTTTATGGTTTTAAGCAAAGTGTTTAATGAAAAGATATTGTTTATCAGGAAGTATTAATTTCTAAATTTGGCGACACTACATACATTGTACATAGAGTTGTCACAGCTTAATCCAAAACACAGAATTTGGTTTCAGGGGTTCTAACAGCTGATAATTGTCAATCCTGAAAGCTAGCCAGTGGGGTGGGGCTGTTGGAGTGTAACGGATTCATGCCTAAAGCACTGGGTAAAGTTTTGAAACTGTTTCCAAAGTCATTATATTCATTTAAAGGTTCTTCCCACTAGCAAAGCTAAGAAGGGGGTGGGGGGGGGGGGGGGGGGTACACTCGGCACCCCCACCCTTAAATTGTCCCAGTTAAATTAAATACGCCCAAAACGCACCATTTCAGGAGCTCCAAACCTCCCTGCCAACACTTTAAACCATAGAATTTTTAGTTCTCAGGGAGGGTAGCAAGTCAAAAGGTTATACCCCTAATTTATGCCCCCTCTTATGTCAAATCCTCGAACCGCCCCTACTTACTACTATTCTTCATGCAAAAGTTCGGACAAAAAACAATCTTTACAATTGTACAATACTCTGAAGGTTAAAGCTCTGGTTTCAGGTTTAATCCTCAACTAAAGAACCTCTTAATATGTTTATTTCATAATACTTTCAAGGTCCATTTCTAAAACAATTTGGACATTGTCATTACATCAAACGCAACAGCAAGCCTGTTTGAAATGTTGAGTGTTAAAAGTATCTGTTTTAATCTTGGCAGTACAACATCACTTTTTCATCAGTGATTTATTGCAATGTGAATGTTCTTTGTTTAACTGATTGATTGAAGCAGGTTGAGATGTTGCCATAAGCTTACAGGACTGCAGGTATAATAAAATAGTCCATTATATAATTCAGCTGCTAGAAATGGCAACATGAGTTGTGTTTTTTTAATACAAAATGTGCCAGTATTCATAAAACTTCTTAAGTCATTTCATAACTTAAGTCAATTTTCTAGACTTTTCATAGGTAAATTAAAAGAAAAGTATAAGTTTATTTTTATAAAAGTATAGATTTTTTTTATAAAAGTATTGCAAATGAAGTATTTCAGATATTATGGAGTTATTATATCATATGCTTAGAGAGAAACTTAAGTTAGGAAAATGAATAAAGTTAGGAAATGCCTTCAGATGTTTTATGAATACCACACCTGAGACAATTAGGGTGAGTTGCTAAAGTGGTTAACTGTCACTAAGTGTTGCTCTACAACAAAATCTATGCATTAATGGTAAATTATCTGAGAGTGCAATGTAACCCTGTCTTATATATCTTTATTCAAGTTTTTGTTGATGTATGGATGGCTCTCACCATTGCTATGAGATAATCTCTCCTATATATGCATATTATAACTGGCCCCATGTGTACATCTTAAGAGTCCAAGAGAATGTCGCCTGGTGGGGTGCTCGCCCACAGAAGTTTTGATTGAAAGGTGGAAATCTGTACCACTAAGGTCACTCTCATCCATTTTATTTAGAACTTTAGGTAGATATTTACTATAATACCAAATTCATGATTTAAACGTTAAAATAGGTTTTTGACTGTCAATGCCCAACCATTATTCTTTGATGGTTCACACATATTTCGACAGAGTAATTGAATTTGCTACAGCTATTGTGATTGTTAACAGGTGTATAGTGAATAGCAAATTTCGTGAGAATAATATCTGTAACAATATTCATCTCTCTCGCCAAGATTGAAGGTTTCGATGCCCAGACTTTGGCACTGGAAGGTTGACAGTATTGAAAATACCTTGTCTTTTTTCATACAAAACCCCCCAGATAATGTCAGCTTATACTAAGCCTGCTACAAGTGAATTGCACCATGATGCATGTAGTGCACATTTTTTGCACAGCTTTGCTGGACGGAAATGGTCCTTTTTTTTCACAAATCCTTACATGAAAATCTGTAATATCCGGGAAATCCGTAATTGAATCCAGTAAAATCCGATAGCAACTTTAAATCTGCCTAAGTAATCCTTTTCGATGCAGGACTATAAAACTTTATGGCATCCTTTTGCCATTAGTTTTATATAACCCGAAACAAATTGATTTCTAAATATGTGCCTAAATGATGGCCAACATTCCCTTACAATAATTTTATAGCCCTAAACCTCCCTCAATTCCCAGTGTAAAACACTTAGTAAAATGCAATAAAATATACCTTAAAAGGAAAAAAAAATAACAAGTAGAAGGCAGGTCGACATTGTATGATCTAAATGCAACTACTATAAAAATGTTGCCGACTTTTGATAAATCAACATGTCATTTATCTAGCAACATCTGGCCGTGCATTTTGTTATATCATGGTTAATTAAACTGTAGTGATAATGCCAACAATTGGTAACATTCTTTCTTGTTGTTTATAAATATATATAAAAAAATATACTTACTATATCACCTTTTAACTTCAGTCTTGTCATATTGTTTTTATAATTCAATAATTCCACACTTTCTGTCAACAAAAAATCATATTTTTCAAGGACTCTATTTGGAAAGCCTAAAATAAAGCAAATACAACAAGAATTTTGTTGTAAATGAAACAAACCGCAGAACGAGTTTGAATAACAGGTTTACTAAAATTATCCTAATTATTTACTTATATGATTAAGGTTGTGCGTAGTTTGGACATTGGCCATATTAAGGTGTGTATAATGGCTGTTACTTTATTATGGCCGAAAATTGACCACAATATCAGAACTTTTGAAAACAATATAACAGATTTTCATTGAACGGCAGAGGGGAGGGGTGGAGTGTGTGTGTGTGTGTGTGCGTGTGTGTGCGTGTGCGTGGGTTTGCACACACCGCCAACTGAGGACAATCCTTAGAAATAACAGCAACGATTGAGACCATTACCGCCAACTGAGGACGGTCTCATTTGGCATTTTCTTAAGGTAGTCTCAAAGTTCGTTTTATGACTTGAAACGAAAAATAAAATCATAAAAATGGACTGTCTTCAGTTGGAGGTCAGAAGGGTCAAGTGTATGGGAAGTGCGTGACCGTCCGTAAATTTCCATTTTTTGCCTCTTTTTTGGTCACACTCCAGTGGTCTCGATTGGCTGTGTTACGCGCATCATCAAGTGAGTGAAACATCTTTTTTCAATTGTTAGTTAACTTTATAACAATATTTTATCGTAAAATATATGTTTAAAGGTGTTATCTTATCAGTATGATACGGTCATGACCAGACGTTGTTTACTTCGATTGATTTTTGAGAGTGTCATATGTTTTCGCGATGTCTGACCCGGAAACGGAAAATTTCATTAAAATGAAGATACAGTGATGGTTTCTACAATTATGATGTGCCCATTAGCTGTTTATATAAGAAACTATATACTTTTCTTTAAATAGAAATTTATTTCATTTTTTATGCTAATTTAAAGAATTATTATATGTCAACACGACGAGTTTTCGGAGACATTCAGTGTATCCTTGTAAAAATGAACAAAACAAGATTTATGTTGGTCAGCTGTTATGTTTAAACACCAGCTATTCGCCAGTTGTTATTTTTTAATGGTTTAATTTATTAAAGCTTATGTATCTACAAAAGCAGTGCATTAAAGCATTATGCTTAGCATACATCTTAGTCCAAATAATTGTACGTTGATGAATGTTAGCTTCAGTCTTCAGAGACGGTTTTTATTTGGCGACTCTAAGCGTCCATGTCCCACCTGTTGTTTACCTAGCCAAGAATGACAGAGCCCAGCGCTAAGTTTATTGAGCGGAAAGATAAAGGGCACCTGCTAGGTAGTTTAAATTGGTGATGCTTTGTTGACAGACCAATATGAATTAGCAACCCCTGCATTGGAAAAATGTCTTCCGGGCTTGTTAATATTCTGAATTTTATATAGCAGGGCTTGTTAAAAAAATTGATGCCAAGCAAAAGTTTAAGAATTCAGGCTTGTTCATCCAAAAGTCTAATATCGACGACTGGTTTCATGAAACACTTATGCACCAGCCAATTGTAACCACGTCCCCCCCCCGGTCCAAGGGAATAACCGGACTTTGACTTTCAAACCAGCAAACCCCGGGTAAAATCCCCGCCTTGTGGGGACGAACTGATTGTTAAACGCCGGCCAAATGCCCCCGCACCCCAGAGACTCTATATAAGGCCCAATCTCCGCTAAATTTGGCGTTATGACTAAACTATCGCGATCACCCGGCCCTGCGGGGGCACCTGGAAAATAAAAACACAGCCCTTTTCCCCGGCTATCCCCGGTATACCCCGGGGGGCCGAGGTTACAATTGACTGGTGCATTAAGTGTAATAAGAGAAAGGTATTGTCTAAAAATAATTCAAGTGTAACCTTTGTGGTTTAATTTGACAATGCATTGTTGTTAAGCTTTGCATAATTGTAGTCTGTGTTAGTCTGTGTTAGTCAAGTTTCGTTTTATTGCAATTTTATGCTTTTTTGTGCAAAATATATTTGCACTTTCATGGTAAAATATGAATATAAACCTTTATTACCTATTTCAAACATAAAATTCTTCTCGAAATAAAATTTCAATACATTTCAAAAACCCCCTGTTTTTGCACAAACCCGTTTAGACGTTAGGTATTGGAAGAATCCTGTATAACACGTCTATTTTTTTAGACTAGCATACAATCATGCTTGTAGCTAACAACCATGCATGAACTTCATCAAACACGTGATTACAAGAGCCGTCGTACCAACACAAACTAGTACTACTATGAAGTCTCACCATATATATAGAGAAGTCGCCCCGCATATGGATTATATACGGTAGTACATATTATTTCTGTCAAATTTTACAATATTTATTGGCTATCTTTTTTAAAGGTATTTTATTGATTAAGAATTTATGATGGTAAATTAATATAAAGTCTATATGACAAGCTACTTATATGAATCTACCCATACCGCCTATATAATACATATGTGGGGCGACCTGTCCGTATATTGCACGACTCTGCACGACTCGTATTGGTGCGAGTTTGTGTTGGTACGACTTCTGTTAGCAAACTTATAGCCCTCTGAAAAATAAACTACAATATGATTTGAATAGGTTTTCAAGACAACCAAACCCTACCGACAAAGAATCCTGACCCGATTATGTTTTTTTTTATGTCAGGTGACTGTGAATGCAAAATTATTCTATTTTACATGTATAACAGGACATAACTTTGTTGGCAGAAAGTTATAGTTCAGGCCCCAGCATAAGGTGTTAACCAATGATTTTTTAGCTTGACTATTCAAAGAATAAGGAGAGCTATCATAGTCACCCGAGCGTCGGCAGCAGCGTCAGCGTAACCACTTATATTAAAGTTTGTGTACCACCTCAAATATTTTCAAAGACCATTGAGGTAACTTTATCAAGCATTTTGAGAAAATTATGCCCCTTTTTCTTCATAGAATTTACGTTAAAGATTACGTACCACCTCAAATATTTTCAAAGTCCATTGACATCTGGCTTTGAAACTTTGCATGCTTGTTACATGTTTTGTTTACAATTAAAATTACTAGAAAGTTTTTATTTGCCGTCAGTGCAATTGGTAAACTCCAAGGTTGCTCTGTTAAATTGTATTGAATTGTCCCCTGGTTTGAGAAAGCATAAGTGATTGAAGATTTTTGTTGTCTATGATACGCTTGAAATATGGTGTGTTTTTCTTAACTAGGAGTTGCAAAGTGTTATAATATTGGTTGTCAGTGGGTGTGCTATAAAGAACTTCCAGTAAACTTGCCTCAAGTTTTATGAGACAAAACTGGTTGAAGTGCCTAGCTTAAATGAAAGTTTATACCAGAGATATTTAAGAAATAGTTTTATATGTGTTGTTCAAGGGTAATAACTTGTCCTCAATTGGAGGTGTTTGTGCTAGAATTGTCCTCAGTTGGAGGTCATTCACACTGCACTGTATTCAGTAGTTTTTTTTCCATGTTAAATACCATAATGTATAGTCTTGTTCTGTTTTTGATGCTTCTGTCACTTTCAGTGATGTGATGTTTTTGTATTGCAGCTGGTCAGTGCCATGATGTGAATACTGATGATGTGGATGCTGATGATGTGGATGATGATAATGTGGATGCCTCCGGATTGAAATAGGTACTTTAATCTTTCTTATAATATAAGATGAATGGGTGCCTGTTATTGGAGTAAAATTGCAATTATTTTTTGTTCTAGTATAAGCCTAGAGGAATATAGTTTTTTTCTTAACTAGAAGTTGCAGTGTTTTGATATTGGTCTTCAGTGGGGTTTCTATCGAATACTTTCAGTAGAGGTCCCTCCTATCTTATGAGACAGAACTGTTTGAAGTGCCTAGAGTTAAAGGAATTAGATACTATAGACTTTTATGAAATAGTTTTATGTGTTGTCCAAAGGTAATAATTTGTCCTCAATTGGAGGTGTTTGTGCTAGAATTGTCCTCAGTTAGAGGTCATTCACACTGCACTGTATTCAGTAGTTTTTCTTCTATGGTAAATACCATAATGTATAATCTTGCTCTGTTTTTGATGCTTATGTCACTTTTCAGTGATGTGATTTTTTGTATTGCAGCTGGACAGTGCCATGATGTGGATACTGTTGATACTGATAATGTGGATACTGTTCATACTGATGATATAATGCTGATAATGTGGATATTGATGATGTAGATGCCCCGGATGATCAACCAGGGACTAATAGAGGTACGCTTTTTCACTTACCTTTCTCTTATATGTGATGAATGGTTGCCTGATATTTAAGTAAAATTGCAATTTAATTTTGTTCCATTATAAGCCTTGAAATTTAGTTTTTTTCTTAAAGGTCTAACGGTTGCAAAGTGTTAAATATTGGTCGTCAGTGGGTTTGCTATAAAACACTTTAAGTAGAGGTGTCTCCAGTCTTATGAAACGGAACTGACTTTGAAGTTCTTAGCATAAAAGGAATTAAATGCTAGAGATATTTATGAAATAGTTTTATGTGTTGTCCAAAGGTATTAACTTGTCCTCAATTGGAGGTGTTTGTGCTAGAATTGTCCTCAGTTGGAGGTCATTCACACTGCACTGTATTCAGTAGTTTTTCTTCCATGATAAATACCATAACGTATAATCTTGTTCTGTTTTTGATGCTTTTGTCACTTTTCAGTGATGTGATGTTTTTGTATTGCAGCTGGACAGTGCCATGATGTGAATACTGATGATACTGATGATGTGGATACTGATGATGTGGATGATGATGATGTGGATGATGATGATGATGTGGATGCCTCCGTTGATCAACCAGGGACTGAAATAGGTACTTTAATCTTTCTTATAATATAAGATGAATGGGTGCCTGTAATTAAAGTAATATTTCAATTATTTTTTGTTCTAATATAAGCCTAGAGGAATATAGTTATTTTCTTGACTAGAAGTTGCAGTGTTTTGATACTGGTCTTCAGTGGGGTTTCTATCAAATACTTTCAGTAGAGGTCCCTCCTATCTTATGAGACAGAACTGTTTGAAGTGCCTAGAGTTAAAGGAATTAGATACTAGAGACTTTTATGAAATAGTTTTATGTGTTGTCCAAAGGTAATAATTTGTCCTCAATTGGAGGTGTTTGTGCTAGAATTGTCCTCAGTTGGAGGTCATTCACACTGCACTGTATTCAGTAGTTTTTCATCCATTGTAAATACCATAATGTATAGTCTTGTTTTGTGTTTGATGCTTCTGTCACTTTTCAGTGATGTGATGTTTTTGTATTGCAGCTGGACAGTGCCATGATGTGAATACTGATGATACTGATGATGTGGATGCTGATGATGTGGATGCCTCCGTTGATCAACCAGGGACTGAAATAGGTACACTTATTTTCTTATAATATGAGATGAATTTGTGCCTGATATTTGAGCAAAATTGCAAAAAAAAATTGTTTTATGATAAGCCTTGGAATACAGTTTTTAGCTCGATTATTCGAAGAATTAGGAGGGCTATACTACTCACCCCAGCGTCAGCGTCCGGTTAGAAATTGCAATTTAGGGCAAGTTGGGATTTTCACTTAGAAGTCCAATGCATTCATTCAATTGACTTAATACTTAACATAGTTGTTCATGACCATCAAACAATGAGGTTAGATAACTCAATATTATCCTTTTTACAAATTATGACCCCTGATTGACTATTGAACTTCGGTTTAAGATTTAGGACAGGTTGGGATATTTATTAATAACTTCTATACCCTTTGTTCAATTGACTTAATACTTCACACAGTTGTTCAGGACCATCACTCCTTTGAGGTTACATAACTCCATATTATCCTTAATACAAGTTATGGCCCCTGATTGACTTGGGTTAAACTTTTAGGGCAGGTTAAAGTTTTAGGGCAAGTTGGGATTTTCACTTATTAGTCCAATACTCTTCATTCAATTGACTTAATACTTCACACAATTGTTTATGACCGTCACACAATGAGGTTACATAACTCCATATTATCCTTAATACAAGTTATGGCCCCTGATTGACTTAGGTTAAAGTTTTAGGGCAGGTTAAAGTTAAAGGGCAGGTTAAAGTTGTAGGGCAAGTTGGGATTTTAATAAGAAAACATCTATACCCTTCATTCAATGCCCTTAATACTTTGCATAATTATTGACGACCATCTTAGAACAAGGAACATAACTCCATTTTAACCCTTAATACAAATTATGGGAATGATTTTTTTTAATTTTTTTTTTATATTCTTTGAAAGGCACATTTTTATATATATTCTTAACCACATTTTCATAAAGGGAAAACCAGTTATTTGAATGTCGACTTGCGTCATTGTTCGGGCGGCTGGTGGGAGGCAGCGTCAAAGTCACCTTATGAATGGAATAATTTTAGCTAGGTTTGAAATAAATAGACCAAACTTGGTATATAGGAAGAGTTTATAGAGACCTTTTCTGAGATTGTGTTTTGGGCCCTTAGAGTCATGGTCTAGGTCAATGTCACTGTTGCTAAAAATAGAAATATGCTTATACTGAATAACTCAAGTAAAGGTTGACATAGTGTGACCAAACTTGGTATATAGGACAAGTTTATGCAGAGCTTTCATGGATTGACTTCGCCCCCCTAGGGTCAATGTCACTGTTACTAAAAATAGATTACTGTGTAACCGAACCTCAACAAGTGGTAGTAAGCCGCACGGGCGGTTACAAGAACCCTCAGGTTCGACACAGGGCAAAGGCAGGGAGGTTGGGTGTGAAGAACAACTGAGATGTTTGCATTTTTTTATACAATCTATTCAAGAATTCAAGTTCATTAATTAAATTCAAATGGAAGTAACACTGTAAAAACCAAACTAACTATGAAACTAATAAATGCCTTAGATATACCTAGCTGCTCAGGCAAGCCATAATGCAACTTTAGGCTGTAAGTTTGAAACAATTCTGTCGAGTGTCAAAAATTGACAAACACAGTATAAAAAAATAAACTCCAAGTAATTTATTTCTAACTGTCAAAAATCAGAGAAATTTAACATCTCAGGTACAATAATCAAGTTTTTAAATTGGAAAACCTATATGAAAAAATGTGAGTGGCCCACAGGGAATCCACGCCTTACCTTACAGAGCCCAGGAAAGTAAAAATGGTGAAGGTACCGTCAGAGGACAGATAACTTACTGAAACTTATTCAGTCAGTCTTTAAGCAGTAAGAAAAACCAATCCAAATAAAAGTAATGAACTTCTGTAGCACAGGAAAATGTAGTAACAGTTATGGTTGACATACTTTGACCAAACTTAATATGTAGGAAGAGTTTATAGAGGACTTCTATTGGATTGTGTTTGGGGCCAATCGAATCAAGGTCACTGCTACTAAAAATAAAAATATGCTTAGTACTGAATATCTCAAGTAAGGGTTGACATAGTGTGACCAAACTTGGTATATAGGACAAGTTTATGCAGAGCTTTGATGGATTGCCTTTCGGCCCCCTTGGGTCAAAGTCACTGTTTCTAAAAATAGATTACTGTTTCAGTTATGGTTGACATACTTTGACCAAACTTAATATGTAGGAAGAGTTTATGGAGGACTTCCATTGGATTGTGTTTGGGGCCCATGGAATCAAGGTCACTGCTACTAAAAATAAAAATATGCTTAGTACTGAATATCTCAAGTAAGGGTTGACATAGTGTGACCAAACTTGGAATATAGGACAATATGCAGAGCTTTGATGGATTGCCTTTCGGCCCTCTTGGGTCAAAGGCACTGTTACTAAAAATAGATTACTGTTTCAGTTATGTTTGACATACTGTTACCAAACCTAATATGTAGGAAGAGTTTATGGAGGACTTCCATGGGATTGTGTTTGGGGCCCATGGCATCAAGGTCACTGCTACTAAAGATAGAAGAAAGCAGTTGAAACTGAATCTCTTCTGCCAATCATTAAAAACCTGGTTTTGTCACATCCCGCTTCTTGTTCACTTTTTTAATTTGATTGTTTTATTGTGTTTGATAGGCACATATAACATTGTTATTGTTTTCACTTCTAAGTCAAAGCGGTGTAGTCAAGCGCGCTGTCTTATAACAGCTCTTGTTTCTTAACTAGAAGTTGCAGAAGTTTTTTTTATATTGGTTGTCAGTGGGTTTTCTTTAAAATACTTTCTTTAAACGTGCCTCTTAAAGACTAAATTGTTTGAAGTGCCTAGAGTAGGATGATATTTGAAACAAGAGATATTTATGAAATAGTTTTATGTATTGTCCAAGGGTAATTACTTGTCCTCAATTGGAGGTGTTTGTGCTAGAATTGTCCTCAGTTGGAGGTCATTCACACTGCACTGTATTCAGTAGTTTTTCTTCTATGGTAAATACCATAATGTATAATCTTGTTCTGTTTTTGATGCTTTTGTCACTTTTCAGTGATGTGATGTTTTTGTATTGCAGCTGGACAGTGCCATGATGTGAATACTGATGATGCTGATGATGTGGATGTTGATAATGTTGATGCCTCCGTTGATCAACTAGGGACTGAAATAGGTACACTTATCGTTTTTATAATATAAGATAAACGGGTGCCTGATATTTGATGTTTTCATGTATAGATTTGCCCTTGTTGTAAAAGAATTAGCTTTGGAATGTAGTTTTCATAATGGGTTCAAAGTGATTGGAATGAAGTGTCTTCATTTGGACATCAATGGGTGTTCGACCAAATTCATTGTCTTTTGAGGTGATGACTACATGTAGAAATTTGCTTAACAAATAAGAAATATTAAAATATATTAAAATCAGTTTGACATCATTCAAGTCTTAGGTTGAAGGTCATTTCACAATCTTGGTTGTACATCATTGTATGTAAATAACATTATCATTAACCGAAATGTTTAATATATGTACCTGCATGTGCTTACAATCAGTAAAGCTGAATACTTTTTTTCAGTATTATGCTTACCACAGAACATAATCAAAATACCAGAGGTTCAAAAGACAAAATACTATGTCATTTTGTTGCAACATGTCTCTTTTAGCCTAGTTGTGTAGAGATAGTTGTGTGTGTGTGTGTTTGAGATAAATTATCTCCTGTATTAAAAACACTACACATTCAATATTTCATAACCAGTACTGCATTTTAAATAATAGGCATCAAGGAAATTTGAAATACCTGAGATCTCAATACAGGCATGGTGTCTAATAAAAGTAACTGGCCTCCATTGGAGGTGATATTTTTAGAAGTCCTCAGAAAGAGGTTTTGTTAATGTCCATCAATTTCATTCAAATAATACTCGTCGAGAGACACCTGTTTCATTATTATAAATAGCATTAATTGTTAGTGTTAAGAAACATAGCAGACCTATTTGCGTATATAATATATATATTTTTGTCTCCATAGGTCAACTCGAAGCAGTCGTAAATGCTGGGATTGGCACAAACCATGTAAGAATCATATTGAAATTTGTAGCAATTAGAAATTTCTATTCTTAAAGCAAATTTGATTTAAAAAGTGTTGTTTCTGTAAAGGAGTAAGTGCACTTTTGTGATCAGGCTTTTCTGTTGTCTTTCTTAGTATACATTTAATTTTGTGTAACAACCATACTTGTTATCTTAAAAAAAACCTATTCAGTGTTTAAATTACCAGAATGTGTGTCATGTTTCTGATCAGTGTAAAAAGTTACAGTAAAAATATCTAATTGTATTTAACAGAAAGGCCTTGAATTGAATTTCTACATATCAAATAAAATCCTGAAGTCAAACATATTTAACATGGACAACAATGTATATTATATAGCACTGTAAGACATGTTGCTCAGGTCAGTGCTACAGAAAAATGAGTTTGCTTACTGTGCCCATTTTATTGTACAAATTCAGAAATCAAATAATATAAAGGTTATCAGTGAAAACACATCATCTTGAATACAGGTCATATTTATATATTGACTTGCAGAGGCACTGTTGCTAATTCCTAGACAACTTCAATTGATAAAACATGTTTTAATGTAGGATTATATGTTTTATGGTTATTTGTCCTATAGAGGACTATCAAGAAAACACTTTCATATTTTAGTGCTCAAAATAGATGAAAATATAGTGATTTTTTTGTCTATAAAATAGCCTTATTTCTGTGTTTTAGGAAAAACGAACAGCCACAGTCAGAACACCTTGGAGCTAGGCTGAAGAAGACGTGGTAGAAAATGGCCTTAAAAAGTGTTTTAAGCTTAATACTCTTACCAAAAATAATTTAGAATGTCTTGAACTTATAAAGAAGTATCCAATTCTTGCCAGGCGATCAAGGACTATGGTGAAAGGGTACATTAGAAAAATGCAACTGGCCTTGCAATAGGCTCATCAAAAAGCAAACAATTAAACAAATAGATACTTTAAATTATAGAATAGACTAGATTGCATTTTGATTTAAGCTTTATATCTGAATACCATCAGTGATTGACATGTTCTTTGGATATTGTTCTATTATTATTTATTTTTAACAATTAAAATTTTGAAATTGAATATGGTAATAACTTGTCCTCAATTGGAGGTGATTTTGCTAGAATTGTCCATGATGTTTGTGGTCATTTACACTGCAGTGTATTCAATTGTTTTTTTTGTTCCATGGTAAATAATGGTGTGTGGTATTGTTTTGTATTGAATGCTTCTGTCATTTCTCAGTGATGTGATGTTTTTTGTGTTGTTGGATAAATTGATGAAATGCAAATGAAATATCATCATGTATGAACATGTCAAACAAAAATGTATTAACTTTCTTCTGTTTGCTATCAAAACGTTAAGTATTTGTTTGGCTGAATTGTATCTAGAGTCAATGAATGAAGATTTTTTTATTACTGAAAATTGATATGCATTATTTTTTGTAAAAGAAAAATTTTCAGAAAAAAAGTATCTTGGTATTGTGATATGCCTTGGCACCTGTCAGGGCTGTGGGCATCATGCAGTCTTTTACCTAGGACAGTAACTAAATCTTTTCATATTTAAATAAAACTTGGTTAGGATGTTGCCAGGGACAATATGCATGTGTACATCAAGGAGCATAACTCTGGCTTTAGTTTGTATTGAGTTATGCCTCATTTTCGAAGGAGAAAAAAACAGACGAGCGCTGGGGTTTTCTTCATGGCGCTCTTGTTGACCTTGGCGAGATCAAGGTTCAATGTTGAAATAAGATATGCCTTGTAAGTTATTTTAACTAACAGGGGAAAGTCTGACAATCAAGTTTAGACTTTAATAGCTTTAATAGTGATTGATGTGTAAAGTTGACTTTCAACATATTTTATCATATAAATAGAAGTATGAATTCTGCTCTTTGGAGCTAAAAATTATCTACTTTCCGGCTATTGATAATTATGTACTTATTTCACATATCCGAGCATGTTATGTATCCATTTGTCTACATTATACTGATTACTTAGTATTGATATATTCGTATTTAATACCTGTCTTGTAATGATCAGCTATATAAATATATCCATCCATCTGAAGTTTCTGTTAATTGACACTTAACTATTACAGTATTACAATCGGACCAATAAAATACTTCTGAAAACTTTACTGACTTGCTGACATTATCCTTGATGTATATGCAAACAGATATCTGTGTCACATCCTTAAAGTGCAAAGGAGTCATTTTAGTTCCACAAGATGATGCGTTGTTCGCATTACATTATAG
Organism: Mya arenaria; assembly: GCF_026914265.1. NCBI lineage: Eukaryota > Metazoa > Mollusca > Bivalvia > Myida > Myidae > Mya > Mya arenaria. The sequence goes on along the minus strand of NC_069128.1, from coordinate 37,189,453 downwards.
TATTAGTCCCATGTAACACACTGGGTGATTCAGTTTTTTCAACGCAGTCGTTATCACACGCTGAATAGCCATTGAAATTAAGGGCAGTTAGTATGACTATCTGTTTTACTTCCATATAAGAGTTACAATATGCAGAGGTGTCATTTTTTTAGAAAAGAAACAGTGAGAAAGATTTTACCAGCTTGACCTATAAACGCACCGACAACATTTCTGTTCTGTAGTACCGTACGAATTCGCTGGATTGATACCCTTCGGCGTCGCTAAATTAGGCATTTTTCATGCATCAAAAATGCAAAAAGTATGGTCTGATCATATATTCAATGAATAGCAACAACAACATAATAAAAGCATTTCACAAATACATTTAAACACCCTTTCCAAGTTCCATCCATTTGAAGGCAGCCAGAGCCTACTCGCCGAAGACAAAAAATATTTCAAGCAGCAAAGAGCCTCAACATTGCTTAACACTGGTGGATTGAATTTCGTTTATGGACCAGAACTAAGATACATGAAGGGCTCCGCATGGTGGAAATTAACTGACGAGTCCGGATGGAAGGGCGTGGTGGGGGGGTTGAGTAGGGGCCGAACAAATCAATCCATGTGTTCTTCTTACGATCATATCTAGGAACAAAAATAGAAATGAAGTTTACAGTTAGGAAGATACCAAGCGGGGTACCTTTCGAAACAAACACATCAGGCGCAAAGGACTTCAAATGACATTTGGTCCGCGGAAGGGTTGGGCTCGTGTCACGCCCGTGTGTCCCCTCCGGTCGATATTTTTTTTCAATTGTAAGCATTGAAAGACTCGATTTCCAGTGAGTTCAGGTTTTGTTTTCATGTTTTTTTTCTCTAAACCTTTTTACGTTTCAAATAGTTGTGAAATCTAAAACTAATATCGTTTGGTAACATTTATTCACTGAGAAAAAATTGCTAATATGATAAAACAGTAATACACATGTTATGGACACGTTTGTAAGCACACATTTAATACTAGTATTTTCTATTTCTGTACCAAATACAAACAGTCACAAATTAATAAATCACACACATTAAATTCATTTTAATCAATTAGAGTAATCATGCCATGGTGACCTGTATATTCAATATCGTGTCAGACATGTATTAATCTATATGCGCGTAGCTTCATTGGAAATACAATTTAAAAAAAAAAATTGGTATCAAATTTTGCGGCCCAATTGCCGTTACTAGCTTGAATATTGGGACCGCGGCCACGGCCCCTGTGGTACCAGCTCCTACGCGCCTGAACAAACTGAGAAAATCTCGAACAAACATTACATGATTTTTCGAATAAGTGTAGAGCACTCGAACAATGGATTTTTGAAAGTAAAAACTGGGTAATTTATCTGCCTATAGTCGAGGCTGATATTTCTTAGCATTAAAGCGTCTGCAACCCTGCTATTATAATGAAGAGAACTGGTTATTAATTTGCATTATTTTAATAATCATACATAATTATATGCATGAATTTACATTACATGCACCCTGACGATGATTTACCAAGATATCGCTCCATTAAATAAAGTAACCCTTTGCCATGACATTGATATACATTGGAGGATTGTACATAGTTTTATTATACATTTATGCTTGGGTTCACCATAAGTAGGACACTGAAGTATTTTAGGCTTTAGATAATGTCAAAAATTCTAATGCTGGAATTTCTGATGTTTTAAAGCACAGAATCTATGGTTTTGGGTCACAAAGGGTATATTTTGGTAATAAAAATAATAACTTAAAAAAGATTTGCCGTCAAACATACCCTTTTTTAAAGATGCACTCTTATACCCATGTAAGATTTACCATAACTAATACGATTGTTTAAAAATACCAAAAAGGATGAATAAATGTCAAAACAATGGTTCTTATGAAGGATACCGAGTTATATTTGAAAGAAAGTTGCAGAAAACACGGTATTCCAACCTGATACGACTATTGTTAATCACAGGAAATCTTTTAGCATTCACCAATCATTTAATATTTTTTGCGTTTTTAACCATTAAATACATGATAACAATCGTGCTATCAGTAAGTTATACTTTCCATATATGTATTATTTAGTAAGTAGTTAAAGATTTATCGCTTAAAATGTATGTTTCTTATACATGGGTATGAGTTGATTTTGAATAAGAGTGTCACTTTAAGGCAGGTGACCGGAGAAAGAGCTTGTTTGCCTACCTAAAACTTATACCTTTTAAGTTATTATTATGGTGTAAATATTTGCAATAAATACACATGTATCGACTTCGTATATAAACACAAATCAATCGCGGTACTCGATAAATATGGTATAAGCCAACCATCACAAATTTCGTGCAACGCAACCTTTTACAGTAATCAATCGGAACACCTCGGCCGTCGTTTTATGGCGGAGATGGTCAGGGTGTTCCGATTGTAAACTAGTGTAAAATGCGGCCCAAGTAAGGCCCTATGATATTTGTATACGGAAAACACGGCCCTTTCGGGGATCCTGTATAATGTTAATTATTTTTTAATTCATTGTTAAATTTCGTTCGAGCATTCCGACTGTAAACTTGTTTGGTAATAGTGTGAATAACTGTATAGGGTAAAACACCGCCCTATTGGGTGATATACGACTCTATAGATATATTGAAAAAAATTCTTTATTCATTGAAGTTCGGCTTATGAAAAAGAAAACAAAATGCATAAGAAATTCCCTACCAATACAGCTATCAAAGTACAGTATTAAAATGCTTTAAAATATGCAAGTTTGAAAAATGACCGTAGATTTCACAGTCTTTGGCGACAAAGTTTTTCAAATGAATATCCCATGGTCCTATTTGTTTTATCTAAATTTATTTTTGAAATTAAGAAAAAGTTAAGGAAATATATTATTCAAAATCGTAGAATGCTGGCGAAGTCAACCATAAAGAAGAATATTTATAAAGTTGTCATGGATCACGGCTATATTTATGCTAGCTATTCTTATGCCTTGGCCTAAAATGATAATGTTTCTATTTGTGTGAATCAATTCCTAATCACCCACTATTTAGGAATCAACTTTATGATTGCCTTTGTGTCGTTCTATTTTCGGCATTAAATTTAATATCTTTTATTTCTTTCCCGCTGTGCACTTTTTTATAATATTGCTTATTATGATGTTAAACGTGTTGGGAAATAGCCCATTTGTTAATACACGTGTATTACAAAAAAACATTTCTTGCCTTGTTCTGGCGATACAAAGGAAAGTGCCGGTGCTTTAAAGAACCAAGCGGTTGCATGCTTCGTACACGGATCTCTTGTCACGGATCACTCTGTTTCTTCAAATGTTCATATAAATTGACTGAGAAGTGCAGTCACTGCTATCTCATCTAACTAAGTTCATTAACCACAACACATGTAGTGATAGCATCATGGCAGTTCAAAGTCATAATGCAGCTAATGATTACGGGCAGAACTTGATTAAATAAAAATAAACATAAGCGAAATCTAGCGAAATTCCATTGAACTGTTTGATTTATATACGTACAACGCCTTATCTGGTAAATTACCTAATTGATTTACTAAGAATAAGTGTCCGCCCAGTGTTATCTTGTATATTGACAGCATAGTCTGACCAAGCGCTTCAAAGACCACGACCTCAACCAGTGATACAGCTCTTCAACGACCAAGTCTGTCTTCACACGACCAGGCGCTGGAACGAACATGACTCAAACCCCGCGAGCCTATGTTTCAACGACCATGACTCCAATCCCGCGACCTAGCGCTGCAACAACGTCACTCATCACACGACCAAACGTTTCCACGACCATGACTACATTTCCGGATCCTAGCGCTCCAAGACCACGTCTCTCATCACACGACCCGGCGTTTCAACGACCATGACTCCAATCCCGCGATCTTATGTTTTAAAGACAATGTCTCTCTTCACACGACCCAGCATTTCAACGACCATGACTCCATTCCCACGTCCTAGCGCTCCAACGACCACGTCTCTCATTACACGATCCAGTGTTTCAACGACCATGACTCCAATTTCGCAACCTAGCGCTCTAACGACCACGTCTTCCATCATACGACCCGGCGTTTCAACAACCATGACTCCATTCCAGTGTCCTAGCGCTCCAACGACCACGTCTCTCAATGCACGACCCAGCGTTTCAACGACAATGACTCCATTCCCGCGACCTAGCGCTCTAACGACCACGTCTCTCATCACACGACTCAGCGTTTCAACAACTATGACTCCATTCCCGCGACCTAGCGCTCTAACGACCACGTCTCTCAATGCACGACCCAGCATTTCAACGACCATGACACCATTCCCGCGACCTAGCGCTCTAACGACCACGTCTCTCAATGCACGACACAGCATTTCAACGACCATGACTCCATTCCCGCGACCTAGCGCTCTAACGACCACGTCTATCATCACACGACTCAGCGTTTCAACAACCATGACTTCATTCCCGCGACCTAGAGCTCTAACGAACACGTGTCTCATCACAAGCCGATGGTTTCAACGACATTGACTCCTATCCCGCGACCTAGCGCTCTAATGACCACGTCTCTCATCAAACAACCCAGCGCTGTAACGACTCTGACTCTAACCCCGCAACCTAGCGCTCAAACGACTACGTGTCTCGTCACGCGACCCAGCGCCGGAACTACCATGACTCCAAGCCCGCGAGCCTGTGTTTCAACGTCCATGACACCAACTTTGCAATCTAGCGCTCCAACGGCCACGAAACGAGTCCCATGGACCAGTGAAAAAAAACACAACGGAGAAACAATGTCGACTTTGACAGAATAATGAAATCGAAATCGAAGGTCCATCTAGAATGAACATACTTGATAATGTGCATCCTGAACAGATTCTGGGATTTAGAAGTTGTTATTTGTCATAAACAAAGAATATCGAGGGATATATGTGGATCAAGAAAGCAAACATGTAAGAATGACAGACGGAATCTGTTAAAAAACGCCATGCAGAATGTTAAACAAATGAACCAATGAGGTCGGTGTGACCCCCGTTGGGTTCTTCGTTGTCCGAGTATATTTTTTTCTTAAATGAGGGTTTACAGTCAAATCACACAACGAACAGGTTGACGTATAACGTTTCCCGAACAACCGCTTTGTTTTTTTCTTCAAATTTGCCTGGTAATAAATTGTCCTCATTTGGAGGTCGGAGGCAGAATGTCCTTGGTTGGAGGTGTTTCGTTCGCATTTTTTGGGTGTGTCAATGTCCCTGGTTGGCGGTGTTTTGTTAAAAAATGTTTACGTATTTAAACCTCTACCCAGATAGCTTTAAGTCCGTTTAACACATTGACGTAATTATTTTTCAAAATTACACCCTGGAAAATGGTGTCCTCATTTGGATGTGAAATGTTGCGTGTCCTCAGTTGGCGGTGCTTGCAAGTATGCGTGTGTGTGTGTGTGTGTGTGTGGTGGTGGTGGGGGGGGGGGGGGTGAATTTGAAGGTGAATTTTTGCTTGAATTTTTGTTTTAGTTTAAAGGTTGTTGTTGTTTTTAATGTCATCTTAAAGGGAGCAACAAATATTGTTTTTGTAGCATTTAATCAGATTAAACATAATTGTTTGGATCCGTCCATTAATACCATATACCATATCGCTACTTTATCAAATCTTGCAAGGTATGTTTGCTAAAAAAATATAATGTGTTCTGCATCATAATGACTTATAGTTGCTGCTTTTTTTCTATATTTTTTTTCATTTTGATAGTAGGTAAAAAAGGTTAAATGCTAAACCTAAAACCCAGATATCATCGAATATCAGAAAGTCAGGTTACTCAGCCAAAAACAGCCATCAAGAATATTACTCAGTTAAATAACTGACCATCCTTACCGCAAATCATATTAAAGGATCAATGACCATAATAATCAAATTCTGATCACGGTTTAAAAGGTCAAATAAACATTGATACTGACCCTTGTAAACAGTGTCATTGATTTGGAATGTTGGCGATTGGATAGAAATTAGATTAGACCAGGTGACCTGTTTCAGACCAAATATCAGCTGAAAATTATAAGTTTTCTTAAGTTACAGGCAGTTTTTATGACATCGGCAGTTTTTATGACATTTTGTTTCCGGATTCAGATAATAAGTTCTCTTAAGTTACCAAGCTTTTTTAGCACTTCGTTTCTGGTTTCCCCGACCACCCTATTTATTTGCACTGATCTTATGTTATTGTTATTATCAACAGCAGAAAAAAAAATTAATGTGTATTTTTGTCAGTTTCTTGCACAAAGAAAGACACGCTAATCCATTCAACCAAAATCGTGACAGTTTTCAATGTGGAAATGATATAAAGACACAACTTAAAAAAAATCCTGACCTACCTGTCATATATTTTTTGGCAGTGAAATCAGAAACAATTTTATCATATTTAGGCCTTAAGAATTAAATTGGAAAACGATTATAAAGTATAATTTTACCTGATCATTTTCGAATGCTTTCGGGTCTTCAGTTTTTATTTCTTTTTTAAAACATGTTTGCTTTGCTGCAGCTTCAGAATCAAACACGTTTTCCCTAGATCGCGAACACAGAGTTATCCAAACCATGTCCTTAATAATTTCATCTTAAACAAATTTACGCACTTAAAATCTTCCACAAAAAAATAATATATAATTAAATCCAAATTTTAGTACCACATCTGAAAGAATAGATACATCATTTGTCATAATATCAAAAAAAAAACCTGAAAAACTGTTAAGCATTCATGATTTTTCTGGGTTCATTTTAACCTTGAAATCACATATTTTTTCACAGAGCATAAATATCCAAGTATTCATTATTCAAAACGTTGTGCATTAATAGTCTACACCATTCAATGCATGGGCATGAATGCTCATTAAGGCTCTGGATTAATATTACAACACTGATAATGGCTTAATAATTAATTTACTGAAGACACTGGATACGGTCTTGTTAATGCTACTTTTATCCAATCTATTATGGGTCTGCTGGAATACAATCATCTACTGTAAAGTGCCGTAATTTTGAGCTCAAATAATTCTATGCCGCGCTGCTGTTGATATTGAATTATTAATTTAGTAATTATCGTTTTTCAATTCCTGTTGTAAAAGAGCACTGCAGAGTCAACGATTATCTCTTTTCTCCATCTGAACAAGGGGCATAACTCAACATTATTCAATCCAGAGTAATCTATGTTGGTGAACATGTGGTCATCGTTACTGCAATCACATGTACTATCAGGTTCATGTAAAAATGTCATCTGCGGATTTAATGTTATATCCAACATTAGAGTTTCGTACAACTTCAGTTAAAACACCCAAGACTCCATTTAATGATCCCAAGGCTATGATGACAATTCCTCGAATTTTTTTCATTAAAAAAACAAACATACTAAAAAGTTAAACATTACTATAATTTCAGTCTGTAACATTTTCTAAATAGATTAATAATTTACAACATTTCAACGGAAATTAAATCCACTCCAAATTGTGCCTGTCCTTTGGTTTATTGAGCCCTCAAGCTGTCGACCAATACTTGATAATGCTCTCAGATTATCTCATATACCTGTCTTCCGATGAATACCTTTGTAAACAAAAGACAATCACATATTTCAGCAGTTCGATATTAAATTTTAACAAAAAAGGCAAACAATGCACTCAAAAGAGATAAAACTGAATGTTTATCTTTAGCAAGCTGACGCGCATACTTCTTTGTATGTATTTACTTGATAAATGAAGGGGCACATCTCAACGAATATATCAGACCTAGTGTTTAATGGAACACTTAGACCACCCCCTTTTGGTTTGCAGTCTTCAAAGGGTTTTAAAGGAATATTCAGTATTCATGAGGAGGGTACAACATTCAAGAGTAGATGGTTTGCAAGGTGGGGGACCGAACTCAGTAGGGCTTACACCATAAAATGGGTTACACATTCATGAATGTGCATTGTTTATTGCATATGACTATTTTCATATTGTCAACATATGTACCAATATATTCATGTGAAGATTTTGACAGTTTGCAATGTATCAGCTAACAAAAAACATTTAGGTCAATCAAGTTAACTCAATAGTTAGGTGCGTAGCTGATTGGACTCAAATACGCAGTTGCGTAATGAAATTCTGTTGGATGTTTTTGTCATACCAAAAACCCTAAATTGAAATAAAAACCAAAGGTGGGTAGGGTTTATATGCTTTAATATGCTGTCAGTCAATTGAACTGTGTTACCCCAAATTGGCCCTAGCTATGCGCCTGTCAGTTAAGTTTGCTCCCAAAACTGCTCAAGTTGCTTGTGAAAAAAATGGAATTCTTAGGCACAAATCACCTGGACTTACAGTACCTTAGAACATTGGTCCTATCTCTGGGTAGGACAGTAAAAACATGCTTATCTACTTTGTTAATAGGCCTCTACAATTCTTCTAATGACTCCAATTAGGAGGAAACTGATAAGAGCTAATTCAAGAGACGGCTACTCTCAATAAAGTGTTGGGGTTTTGTGAATTGTCCCCCTTGAACTTTATATGGAATTTTGAAATTTCAAAGATACTATGTAAAACAAATTTAAATTGGTATATGATGCCAAATTTAATTCTTTTTTTTCAAAAGATGACACCAATAATAATTTCATTAACAAACTGCCAATGGATCAGCCCAACAGCCCAATTTAAATGAAAGACAGCTGATGACAGGAGGAAGGCAAATTTTGTTCAAATTGAAAAATAAAGTTGCAGCCTTTTAATACATAAAATCTACATCCCTTGGGAAAATAGTATTTATAGAGGAAAGAAATATAACATTCTGAAATTGAATGTTTAAGCCAAAATGTTAACAAGATCTTTTGTGTGGTAAATAGTGTTAATTGTATTGATTGCCCTATAAACCACAGATGTTTAAGCCACGAAATAAAGAAACATATTCCTTCAATGGTTTTTTTGGCAATCATTATTAAAGGTATAAGAAACTTTATATGCCATATAAAATTACTAAACGCATGGTCCGTTAATTAACTGGTAACATGCAATGTATTATACTGACACCACGCCCTCCCAAATTTACGAACTATAAAAATAATGCATGATCCTAAAATAATCCTGAGTTTGTAATGTGAGAAAACATGTTTGCACAACCTTTGATCCGTTAAGTTAAGTGTATTTTATCAGCCGAAGTTTAATGAACTTTTAACACGAAATGTGCACCATCCTAAACAAAGAGGGGAAAATTACGGTACCCTGGTCAAAATTGCCATGACTCATAAACTATAATGTTTTTAATGTGATACTCAAATTTAAATATTCAGCATGATACACATGTTAAACAAATATAGAGTTTGATTGATCAACGTTTAACTCCTTACTAAATAATGCATTTATGGAAAATATTAATTACGCATATCAAGATTGTAACTGTGTATTTAATAGCTGAAATCGATCAAATATTAAATGACTGGTGGGTCCTAAAAGATTTACAATGATCAAATATCATCTCATAAGGTAGAAATACCATGTTATCTGCACCTTGCTTTCAAATTAAACACGGTATAATTCATAACAACCATTATTTTCGATATTTATTCATCCTTTTTGGTAAATTAAAACAATTGTACTATTTGTGGAACATCTTACTTGGGAGTAAGAGTGCATCTTAAATATGCAATATTTTAATAGCACCACCCCATAAAAACAAGGATACAAATATTCTCATAATTAACAAAATGAAAACAATTTTCTTTATATCACTATAACATACAATAAAACAACTTCCTTTTCACATTAGAAAACATTGCAAAATATGCTTAGACTGTACAACATTTATAATAAAAAAAATCTGTGAGAATAATTTATCTCATCTGGTGTTCTGTAAGATAAATATTGACATACACTTAAGAATCCATTTTCAATACTTAACCTCTTTTAATCCATTGCAAAACATAACATCAATTTCGAATTAAATTTCTTATGCAAATTCATAATGCATAAAACATCAACTTGAAGCTTGAGTAAAAATGCTGATAAGCCTTTGAATAGGGCATTCTATGACCTGGCAAAACTTCATAACATCTTTCAATGAAACATTGCACAAATGAACAGAGAGTACAAAATTTTATTGAGTTTCTTTAATCATACTCCATAAACAAATCTTGAAAACTGCTACCAGAAAGGTGGGGTTTCATCTTGTATATGGTAATCTGACAAACTTTTTAATCAATCATCGAGTCACAATGGACAACCATTATCTATCAATGAATCTAAATAAAAATTTAAAAAATGTGTTTTCAAAGTAAGTATTGTTACGAAAATATTATTTATATTTCAATTTAAAATACTTCTTATTTCAAAATTGGCCCAATGTATTGAATGACAGAAAAAAATGATTAATTTGTTGCAATTACATTCATGATATGAACTTGAATGTATCTGGAGAAGTTCACTGAGTAGACCCAACTGTGCACCCAAGTGGTTATAGCTATTGTCAAAATCTTGAGGACAGTCTTTTACCAGACAATACCATGCCAGAGGGAAAAGAAAGAAGCTGTTGTCAGCTTAACCTCCATTACATGTAATGTTATTTGGAGGTCAGTGTTCAGAGGGTGGGGGATTAGATACTAACATGAGGAGATAAACAATGGTGACTGTGTAAATATACAGGGAAGACAATTCAGGAAACAAAGCGAGGCAACAGATTACTTAATGGGAAGGCTGGGCTGATCATGTAACAAAAATCATGAAACTATGACACTGAGATAATTTTAAAATTTGACTAAAATTGACTGCAATCTATGTTGAACAGCACCCAGGGGAGACAATGAAGGAGACGTCAAACGGCAACATATTACTTAAGTGGAGGTCTGGGATGATCATGTTGTAAAAATCATGAAACTATGACACTAAGCTAATTTCAAATTACGACAAAAATTGACTGAAGATCTTCAGTGAAACTGTGGCACCAAGGGAGACAATTGAGGAGACGTAGAGAGGCAACATGTTACTTGAGTGCAGGCTGGGCTGATGTAACAAAAATCATGAAACGTTGACTCGTAGATAATTTCAAAATTATGACTAAAATTAACTTTAATCTAATAACGACTAAATCGGCTACAATTTTCATTTAAACAGCACCAAGGGAGACAATTAAGGAGACATTGAGAGGCAACAGATAACTTAAGAGGAGGGTTGGGACGATCTTTAGAGCCATTAGGAGAAAAGAGGCTTTGTCAAGAGACAAGATTGCATGCGTAAGGGGAATAAAGTAACCGACTGTGGTAGTTCAGGAAGTTAAGGCCTAAAAAAAAAATATGTCTGTTTCCTGTAACATGCTGAAAAAAAGATGGGTCGGTAGGTAGGGATTTTATTTTATTTTTTTTTATTTTTTTTTAATGTCAGAATGATCCAATATTCAAGTTTATTTCAGGTGAATTATTTTAATAAGAATTCGGTGTGATATATAGATTCAATCTTTCTGCCACTTATAAGCTAAAACTGCTAGCTTGACAGCCATCAAAACATAAAATACATCATCATTGTAATAAATCAAGACTAAGTGATTTTTTCACATCTATATTATAGGTGAAGCTTGACAAAGAAACAGCATTGTTTATCAGATATTTTTAGCCATGGTATATGTATTTCAGTTGTAGAATGCATCCTGTTGAAGGGCAAGCCATGGGTTCGACTCCCAGCGGTGGCAACATTATGTGCAATTTTGAGCATTGTCAGTATGTTCACCAGGGAAGCAGTTCATCTTTAGACTTTGCAAATATAACCCAGTGAAAGAGTGAATCAAAGAACATTTAGACAATTTATTTTTTGCAAATGTTTTAAACAAAACTTTCAAAATGCATACATTTTCTAATGATAAAATATGATATTATTGCACAGCCTATTTTAAGATAGACTGTGTAATAATATCAAGTTGTATTACAATTAAATTTTCATGACAACTATTATAAAATAAAATGCTGTTACAACAAGAACAGGCAAGAATCTCCACAAAAAATAATTTTATATAAATCAATACTTCGATTGATAAATGACTAGAATCAATGACTAAACCATTTAACTCTTAGAGGCTATTTAACTCTTAGAGGCTGTCAGAATTGTACAGATCTTTGGGACCAGTGTAGACCCATGGTCTACGCTGTTCACTGCTTGGACACTTAAACCTTACCTGCTGACTCGACAGCGAACAGTGTAAAATAACAGATTGGACTGGAATATGTTTAAATAGACTAGAATCAGTATCAAAAAAGCTTAGACTGACTAATAAAAAGTACTACCATTTTCTTTTTTAAACAGTAAAACAGCAAAACTAGTACACGTACAGTACCTTAGTTTCCACAACTTATTTTTTTTAACAATTTTCAGTGTTTTAAAAAGATCTGCTGTATTAGATCCACTGTTCATTCTGTAAAAATCTCAAGCACGATAATCAATGTAACTTTCAATAGAATACCTTGTTGTTTTTTCCTTTTCTGGACTTGACTGGACTACGGGGGTTAAAACATTCCCAGAGTCAAAACTTGGTAAAATATGTTCTGACTCTGACGAACATATTATTTAGTTAATGCATCTTCGTTATGTAATCCAGTGCATCCTTGTCAAATTCCAATATGCACCAGCGATTGTTTAGTTGCAACGACATCTTTCTTAATTTAACTTTCACTTTCAGGTTTATCTTTTTTCCGGAGGTAAACAAAAACATTTAACGTTCCTATTGCCAGTATTGCAACATCGTATTTTTCATAAATGGCAAAACCATAACAGTTTTGTTATAGAACCACGGACCTATAAACCAGGTCCGTGATAGAACTAAACTATAACACTGACAACGATCTACGTAGTTCTCTTTTCACTTTCATTAAAATTGACAGGAAGTTAGCGTGCACCTGTTTTCCGTGCTTTTTAGACCATGTGGTATGAAAAATGTTTATTTTTCTGTTAACTCATTAAAAACTTATAAGAATATTTTTTAATTAACTGGAGATATAATAAAAAAAACTTAAAATAAATAAACAAAATATATCCTAGCATTGTTGTTTTTCAAAACCATTGCACTTAGCGAAAAAGCGGAAGGTATCCGTTTATTTGCATAATGGGCGGAGTTAATATTACGTCATTGAGTTTGAGTGCTGCTAATTGACAAGGTTACCGATCAGATTCCAGATCGATTATCACTTGTCACTTCGGGTGTAAATCGCTCTTGCGGGTTAAACAAACATTCAGATCATGCATTGAGGCTCCTTTCAGATGATACCGACTCTCACACCGAAATATCCCGTGTCAAAACTGATGCATATTACAAATTGATGATGCGTTGATTTCGGGTCATTTACGATTCCTGTGCGTCAAAACCCGGGAGCTCGGGTCAATTGAAAGCCCTGCAGTTTAATGTCACAGCCATTAAGGTTTTTGCCATTGTTTCAACTTGCCAAACCGGAAACGTTTGTAACTATGCAACGATTCGGGCACTACCAAAATATTTAAATTATCGTTGTCATCATAGGCCAGAGATCGCTAAAAATCTGACTTTTCGAATTTTGGGGCATAAAAAAATTGCGGTCGGCGGTAAAAAAATACGGTCGGTCGGGTTACAGGAAACAGACATATTTTTTTTTTAGGCCTAATACAATCAATGTAATGCCATTTGTGAAGTTTATACAGATTTATGATAATTGAAGTTACAACTAAATTCCTTTATTCAAAAGACCCCCAAGGTTGAAGTTTATTGCTGAGTGGTGGGGGTTTAAACACTTAAGGAAGATAATAATTGAAAGACATTTAAGAATTTATGCTGCACCATATATAATGACATAGAGCTGAAGATAATGCCAACCACATGAGATTATAATACCACAAAATAACCTTCCGATGAAAAAATATTTGGTCCCGAATGCTATGAACTGTATCCATTTTATTGAATATTTTTTCATTATATACAAAACAAACTAATAATTGCAATAAAAGAATTTTATACAACAAAATATTTACGATTTCTATGTTCATAAATAATTAAACTTATGTTCACTTGTTATTCCGACAATAAAACAGGAAAAATCACCAATAAAACATATCAAATGAGAAAGTAAATTGCTACGATACTTTGTTCCCTTTCCCATGAAATGGCTTTCTTTTGAAATGGTAATGAAGGTCTTTAAAATACCATTTGAAATGTTTCACCTATTCCAAATCTATCACAAAAAGGCCAAAACACAAACTTGGTATTTTCACTATATATATATAGAGAGAGAGATTTTGCAGCGTCTTTTAAGGCTGTATTCAAATTAAAGTCTTATTTTGGTCATTTGTAGTTGAAATTCACTGGGTTTGGACTGAAGGATTTGGTGTTAGAGTAATTTTTGGAGTGTAACTTTGGGGCACAACCATGGACGCTCCCTAGAAACTAAAACTATATGGTTTAAAATGTGGTGGGGTGTGGGCAATGGGTGTCAGGGATGTTGAAGTATTGCTCTTAAATTATGCATTCTGGTGAAGTCTATTAATAATAACGTCATTATCTCTAATTTGCAAAATATTGGTGGGGGGGGGGGGGTGACAGATGATACCGGTACCCTAATCTGATTTTCTCGGTCAATCAAGGGACACAACTTCACAAATTTTCAAGCCAGAGAGTTAGGCCTTGCTACCACATAATAGCACTGGTAGTATGACAGTATACTAAGTTTCATGCCAATATTTTAAGTTGTACAGATTGAAGTATGACCAAATATTTTGCAAAGCTTTGGCTGCTGCAGCTGTGACAAGTAACAACAGTCCTATACTTTTTGTTAAAAATTTACATATATTCTATAAGTTAATAATACATTTGATATACAAAGTGTTATAAAAGTGGCATGAAAAATACCAAATTATTCATTTTAGAACAGTGCATTTTCACTATTCATACAAAATGGAACACCTGATTCATTTTTTGGCCTTAAATAAAATGTGAGATAGAAGAGCCATAGAATAGATAAGTCCTGGTATCGAATGACTCAAATGACAAGATGAAACTAATATAAAACAGTTCAATTAAATTCTACTTGACATTTGATTCCAATATGTCAATGTTAGTTAACAAACGTGTTACTCATTGCTGTTTAATGAAAAGATTAAATTTGCTGACACGAAATTTTTCACAGGCTAGACCTACTCATCCCAAATTCTTGATAATACTAATTACTATATAATAAATTACTCAAGTCATTTAAACACTTTACAGCCAAGCAAGGATCAAAACACTTTTTGTTTTACTCTGTTAAAGTCATATTCTATCATTGATTATTTTGATTAAGATTTTTGTTAAAAAAAAATGAGCAAAGGTCATGTTTAGGAGCCAGAAATGTTCTTGAACAATTACTTAATAAAATTAAGGTGCACTCAACTGTTTTATTGGTGCATATTTAATGACAGTATTAAGAGAGTAAACAAAAAAGAAATTAGTAAAAAATACCAAAACTATGAAAGAACAAAAATTGACTTCCATTCACATGATTTAAATAGTGTACATTACATAGTCAAGAAAAATTTAATACTTGAGAATTTCAGGTTAGTGACAGTTTTTTCAGTTGATCAAAGCCATAACTTACAGTGTATCTAATGTTTTAGCAACAGTAATTAATGGGATATGATGGTAAGTTTCATGTCAATATTTCAAAGCATTTCCGAGCCATATAGTATGGACAATGAAAGTATACACATTTCTTGACAAATTGTTTCATCAACTAACGTAGCATGAACATTACATTTTTTATCCCTTGTACTTTTTAATTCAAAAGGAAGGTACAAATGAGAGACACACAAATCAAAGAGCAGTTTCAAACAACGATAATTTAATAACGATGTTGTCAACATTCCATACACCTTTGTACAACTAATAAACAACAGTAGATGTAAACATCAGATACACCCATCCTTTTCATCTAGACCCCCCTTTCAATTATATATCTTAGTGTAAACCTAACGCTGCTTAAGAGTGTTCAGGTAAAACATTAAAGTTATGGACAGAAAGCTAGACATTTCTATTGAATATAAGGTTATAAAGTTGAATGTATGTAGGTTGGTATCCATGTAAATTTATATATCACGTCTCCAACAAGAATGACGGAACTCCTTTGGTCCAGGAGAGGTCCTGTATTATGAATCTGTACTCATCAAGTGACACTTTTAGTTTAACTCCGGAAATATGGATATTCTGGTTTTCCCAGGCTAATCCACTGGTACAAACAAAATTATACCACAATATACACACACATTACTTCGGAAACAATGGGGTCATTGGACTGTTGCATGAATTTAAATACCTCGAAATTCACCTTTTATTTGTACCGGCATGGGAAATCCCAGTTCCGGGCTATATTATGTTTACACACTGCATGGTGGACATTGCAAAGAAGATGAATACTGTTTGGAAGCAAAGTAGACATAAAGCCTGACAGATGACCATCAGTGGAAATTAATGATGGAAACTTTTTAAGTGTTCAACTCTACTGAAAATGACAGGCAGTTCCTAAAACCTTAAACAGGAAAACAGGGAAGCTCTGAGCTGAGACAGTGACATAATTGCCGTGTTTATTCGTTTAAACATGCAAACTGATGTACGAATATATTGGCCTCATACTTGCTCGCATTGACCATTCTATGCTTATTTTGAGCAAATAATGTATTTGCCAATTTTGGGACCATCTGGTGTCTTGTTCCTTTAATTAACCCCTCTTGCCCTCCTATAGTTCACCAGTTTGGTTTAAAAAAATATTCTGATATTTTAATAACATTTTGGTCATAAAATAGAACATCAAATTTGGTCATTTTTAAAAAAAAAATGTACATTCTGTAAACATACCCAACACAAATTTAAGTCACCCTTTTATTATGAAATTACACTCTTTTTAAATATTTGAAAAAAAAATACCTGTAGCAATTCCACATATAAATCCTTTTTTCACTAAAAAAAACACAAAATTACTTAAAATCAAAGTTATACATTTCCGGTTCCATTAAATATGAGAAGTAGTTCATTCAATCTTCCTTTGTGGTATATTTGCATATTTCACCAAATCACTGAACTGGGGACTTAACTTACAGCTGTGAAATTTTAGAATTAAATGGGTGAATTAATACTTCATACAAGTTTAATTCATATGTAAATATTTGAATCCATTTTCAGAATGTATACATTGCAAGTTTGTGAAACTAGCTGACCAAAGTCATACTGAAGTTGGTCAACATCGAAATCAAATATTCCTGATTAATATAGACCAGAAAGTCAATTGTAGTTAGCACAATATTTCATTACTAGCGAGTCAGAGAAAGTGTTTATTTCTATTAGAAGTGTCCTTTCGTAATTCAGATAAGTGTTAACTTTTGAGAGTATGCGCTAAGTGGTTTGACGCAACAGTACAAAGAAAAGGACAACTTGACCCATTTGTATCCAACTTGGCCAGAGCATATAGGAAATATATTTTCTCAAGGCCTGATTATGTAACTATACCAATACAAAAATGGAACAATTTGAGAGAACAAATTAAAGGTAGCGTTATCAAGTATGTGTACTTCATGATACCATTAGAAACATCAATGAATTTTCACATTGTTGTTTCAATCGACCCTGACCATATTCGGAAAATAAATTTAAAAAAAACTTCAATTTAATTGCTCAGACGCAAACTTTCAGGCAATGTTCAATGGCGACATGTAAATTTCCAATTGATTCTTATTGCATTGCCATCATCAAATATTCATGTGATTTTCTTATCCCTTTAAACTGTACAATGTTTTTCAATGAATATTTACCGGAATCATACATTTTTCTGTCTATATTCATACAATTACCATCAAATATATGACTTTATGTCCCACCAGACATAAGATAAGGATTTGTACCAACAAGAAATACCAGAATAATATATATTGGCAAAGTAAAGATAATGTTTCCGCAAATTTATACCATATTTTTATTAACGAAACATATCATTCTTTTTAAAGATGACTTAATTCGGAAAATTGTCACATGCATTGAGGAAGTACCTCTTGGTAAAACAGTTATTTTTCTGTTTCAAGTTATTGAGGTATTAACAACATGTACTTATCGAACAAGTTGACATTATTTTTTTGACAAATTTATTATCATGCGCTGTTTCTTTTACCGATACTATATATACCCCGACCATACCTAATTGTAATGTATAAGCAGTTTAACTATACTTACATTCAGTGGTTAACATCGACTTCAATGAACCAAAATATGTGCGTTAAAAGTATCAACACTAAAATAACATCCAACTTTGACCTAAAAAAGCACTTAATAAAGTTATCTGCGACCCATCAGCGCCATCACTGCCATTAAATGGTATTGAATAACCTCGAGAAATAAAAAAAAAACATCCGAGAATAAAAACACGAACAATCAATAAAGCCTATCACTCGTTGATATTAAGCAAGCAATTATACACACGATCAGCAGAAGCAATTTCGCAAGCATTTGATCGACCTCGATCATTCATCACAGTTAGTGAGACGGTTAAAATGGTTGTCCTAATACATTTTGTCACCGATACATCGGCCTCAGATAAATGTCAACAAAGGTTATTCTTGTTTCATTGCTCATCTCATTGAATGATGCTTTCAGTCAAGAATGCTTATTTTTTTGGTGTACTAACATTTTGACATTATCCAAACTTAATATTTCCTTTTTGAGCAAGGAGTGACAATTCTATACTTTTTATGAATGGAAAAACTGACAAAATAGTCAGTTTTTGAAACACGATAATAGTTACTGATATAGCTGTAGGGATGAATTAGTGCATACAAACTACCGGTAATTATATTCTAAAATCAGGACTTTTATGAATCATTATTTTGTATATGTAAATACAAGTCCATATTTACATTTTCCATCTCTGAGGAAAAGACAGGAAAGAAATAGAAGTTTTTTCAATAAAATACATAAATAAGGTTTAGTAATTTTAATAATTGTTTTAAAATATAATGAGAACCAGTTTTGAAGTGGTAAAAGTTATAAAGCGTTCTTGGCGAAAATAAGCAGAAACTTAATGATATTGTTTTTATATTTACTAAAATTGATATAACATTGATTACCAGTATTATAAGCAGTAGAGTTTATTTTTAAATTTTGGTAAAAGAATAAAAAAAAATCTTAATTAAGTCCAGTATCGCACTAGTAATGTTTTTTTCTCAGGAAATGGACGAAAGCACTTTATATGGAATTTATAAGTTTACATCAGCCTAAAGGTTTATCTGGCTTTACAATTTAGCTACAATATGCTAGTTCAATAATTAATTGTAAAACAAATCACAGTTCAATCAAATTTAGGTACATACAGAATGCATTTCGTGATATGCATTTGCAAGTATACTATTTCTCAAAATGGATACTATTCATTTTATAATATTCTATGATTATTTCAAATGATGTATACTCTTTGAACCAGGGGAAAAAGTACATGAATATCAATTATTATATGCCTCAATATTAATGACATATAATTCTAAAAAGATTGAACAAAATACAAAAACAATTTTCTCAGTACCAAAGTTTGAACAAAATAACAGTTCAATATCAGCATTTATGATCTTCTAGTGTCAACAATATTTAAACAGACATGCAAATCAATTTCAAAAGAATCCAATCGATCAGCGAAGTAACAATTTTAAACAAAAACAATCGCATGAAAATCAAGATACGTTTATAAATCATAAACGGTTGAAGAGATATACAGATATTATCTGATTAATTTTTTGCCCAAATTCTATCATGACATATGTTTTCATCCGTTTAATTGAACAGATAAGAAAAATGTGTGCCCTGTGGTGGGACAAAGAAGTTTTTATTGGTAGTTTAGCTATTTGCTGTCCTTGGATTTGGTCCATAAGGGCAATGTTTTGGCCTGCGAAAGCCCAAACACCATTTTTGAGTATCATGATGATAAGATTTTGATGCTCGAAATCAAACTTGACATTGATACATGTTCAAAATCGTGGGTAACAGTTTTGTGAATATTTCTCACTGACTAAAACGTAACAGTTTTGTGAATATTTCTCACAAAGTAAAAACAATGTTATCTATAAACTGATCAATTATAAGGCCAGAGAATATTTTTATCTTCTATTTATTTTCCCATGGCCCCTCCTTGTTTTTAAACAGATAAAGTCATACCTTGACCCTAAAAAGTAATTTTTGTGTATCACAATCGTGGGTAACAATATTTTAAGATCACTCTCAAAAGATTTGTGGTACTGTCCATGATTTTCTTTATTTAAATATTAAATCTTCTCTACACTCATCTTCACGGGAGTTTGTTTAAACTGATACCAAAAAAACTGGTATGTTCTTTTGTCTATCTTAAGGTTCCATTCTCCAAAATTCAACGAATAAGTGATATATAATACAATTTGTGTGTAAAATGTACGTATTTATTTAAAACTCTTCAAAAATATTTGAATTTATGTTACAGTAGCTTTTTGTGTTTAATCCCAAATGTTTTGTCTATGGTAAAAAAAGGGAAACAACTCACCACCGGCCATTTTCGACCATCGTAAACAGGAAGTGCCTTCCCAGCTCTGCTCTTCGAGTGACCAGACCTTGAAAATCAAAAAGATATTAATTTTGATTGATATGAAATAATAGCGAGTTTATGTGTAAAAATATACCTTTTTGTTTAGACCAAAGTCAGACCCCAATTTCTCGAAAATTCTTAAGCTTTACAGGCTTAAGTAGCTTATTTCAATTAGCCAAAATAATACTTAAATTGAATTTTGATAAATGAAAAATGGTTTATTGTGATAATCATAATGATAAGTTCTATTTAAAGAGTAAAAACTCTTAAATAAGTTAATATTATGCAATTTATTGGAACCCCAAAATTGTGAGCTTAGCTTAATCCTGTTATAAGGGACTTAAGAAGTTTCCAGAAATTGGGGCCAGGAGTTCTTTTCTACATACCCTTCAAGTTAGACATTTTTAAGTGTCTAAACTATTCTCAGTGGAAAAACTTTTAAAATATGTTGGAATTTACAGTTTTAACATGCTAACTTCATATTCCCATTACATACATGACATAATCTTGATCAAAAATGATCTTTAAGATTAATTCACACAAACTAAGTCCAACAGCATTCTAAAATGACCAGAAAAAGGCCTGAATATCAAATATCTGATGTCCTGGTCGAGGTATACATTTCTCTGAACGCGTCATTCTACCAAGGGCAGTAACTGAGTTTCTGACATTAGCAATTACCTGTAGTAGCTCATGATTTGTGTCCCTTAGAAACACCTCTGGTGGTGCTAATCCATTTGATACAGTAAATCCAAATAATGGCATCTAATTCCAAAAAAATCTTTAACTTCATCTAATTGTAACTTTTCCAAAATTATTCCCTGGTTTGATGTCTTCACTTCATGACCACAGGGTTTTTAAATTTTAGATGCAACGCTATCACTTTTAAAATGATTAACCAAAAACTGTGATTTCTTTTAAAAACATTTTTTTTTTAAATACAATGCCTGTGCTTCTAACATAAATGAATTAGTGAAAATGATTCACAGTTCTTTAAATTAAATCTGGTTCAACAATAAAAAATAAATGGCATTATTTTGGCTCTTAATTGTCTTTTGCAATTTGACACGAGATCTAACAATTCGAGCGGTGTCGAAAGACCACGAAGGACAATACGTTCACTGGAGTAAAAATTGAAATGAGCACGCGGAATTATACGAACGATTTGAAACTACTTTCAAAGCTTATTTCAGCAATAATTTTTATCAGATATTGTTTTTCGTGCATGTTACAAAAAAACTGTTCCCTATGTTTAATGCCCAAGATTTAAAGGCAGAAAATGTGGTATTAGTCATGAAAAATCAAGGTTTGTCAATAACTGTTCATATTTCACTGAAACTAAAAACCTTTGTTTGCTTACGGAGTGTTGCTTGAAGGCGACAGTAAAAAAAGGCTCAACAAATCTAAATCTTCTATTTACAAAGCTCAAATTCGTTGAAGTGTTTTCATTTACAAATAAAAAGAAAGGAATATAGAATGCCACCCATGACCGTTCCAAAATCGCCAAATTCACATAATTGCATATTCACCGACCACTTTTAATTACCTTTTAAAAGAAAGCTGTTTTTGAATGTTCACTGAAAAGTGCTGAAAATTTATGTTTCAGAGGTTAGAGTACTTGAACTTTGCAATTTTCACAATACAAAAAAAACGTTACCTCAAAATCTGATCTTGCTCTTTGTATTGCAAGTCATTAATAGGTTTAAAAGTGACACAAAATTGAACATTTGACAAAAGTAATCTCACAGTTTGATCTTAAAGGCACTATATTTTTGCCATTAAATGATTTACTTTTTTGTGTTGCTTTTAACTAAATGACTTGCATTCAGAGTGAAAATGGTACACTGCACTTCCACACTAGATGTAAAATTGATCATTAAAAAAAGTTTATGGAATGCAATAAATTTTAAATTTTTCGATCATGATTATAATAGAATTGAATGTTTATGAATTGTTATGATTGTTAAATATTTTAATCATTATAATTGTAATATAATAGATTTGTCTGCTTTCAAAAGTTAAAATTGCAAGTAAATTAATTCATATTATATGCTTTGAAACATAATTACATTACTACGTCTTATGCAACATGTTTTGTTTGATGGATTTAAAACCACGCCTTTAAGTTGAAGGCAAAAATGTGGCAAGTGGCAGGGCGCAATGCGGCTAATGGCAGGGTGAACAAATTAATATCATAATGTAGTGCATTTTCGCCCCACCAATTGAAGTTTTTTCACATTTTCACCTTCTAGTAGGCAATCACAAAAGGGTATGAAGACAAATTAGATCGCTGTTTTTTCATGCCAACTGGAAGGCAAAAATATACCAAATTGAGGAGATATAATGCATCACATTTTTTCACATTCTCACCCCACCTATTGCCGCATTTGAGGGCACTCATGTGATTTTCTTTCTCATTTTCGACGATGAAGTGACAGAAGTAACCCACCATATTTTATTGTTATGTCATACACATAACTAACAGCAATTTTCAAATACAATTATCTCTTACAAAAATCATTTGAAGTACTTAAGTAATATTGGAGTATTGTATTTAGATAAGAAAACGGTAGCCCATTCCTGAGTATGATTATTAGCTAATCTAACTGGGGTTATAAAATGGACACTTTTTTTTAAAATTTCCTTTTCCGATCCATTTATTATAACAATATTTAACAATTTTCACACAACTTAAAAGCTTTAAGTGCAAAATAAAATGCAAATATGATCACGTTTAAAAGGTATTAAACATAACAACTTGTTAAATGTTTAGATTAAAATCTAACACATTAATTAAGTATGAAAATAGATCATACAAATTACTTAATCTTCGAAAAGGTTATATCCTCATAAAGTTACTCTGTCATTAAATTCATGATAATATTTAGATAACGAATTTAACATGATAATATTTACATAATGAATTTAATATGATAATATTTAGACAATAAATTTAAATTCATATCATTTTGGCAAAGTTATCAGATAATAAACTTGTGGTGAAAAAGTTTTTATATTTTCTAAGATTTTAATAAACTTTAACGACATAAAATCTGTCAAAACTATTTTTAGATTTTTTAAGAAGAATGGTTTATTTTTTCCAATTTAACATTTACTTCATGATATTGCGCGAGAATTGAGGCTGAAACCAAAGTACTGTTTCTCTAGTAAGCACACTCACTTCTCCACATAAGGCATCCCAGTTTTGATTCCCAGCCTAGATGCATGAGAGATTGCTTTGAGGTTACCAAACTGGACCAGTGCAACATGAGACCACATTCTTGCGTAACATCATGCCAATGAGAATGATAAATATAAACTTGTTATAACTTTTCTCTCAATCATTGTCAATAAATAAGTGTAAACTAAACCACAAGACCCTGAAGAATACCTGAACTTGTATTATGCAGGTACATCTTTTTAATGTATGAAACTCGCATTAACTAAGTATAACAGTATTAAATATGCATCTGATTGGTTCCCTACCTTTTTACAAACATGACAACCTTTTATCAACCCATGCCAAGATTTTGGGGGAAAGAAAGGGAACTTACTGTTGTGAATTGTGCATACTAGTGTAATTCATATTTTTCTGCTGGTATTAATATAAAAAAACTTCTCTTGAACAATTTCAGGGTTTGAGCGGGGGATGTCGCCAGATATTTTCAAGATTCACAAACAATGAATATCTAAAATTCATGTACAAAAAATCTAAAAACCACAAACATTTTTACACGACTTACTGTGAGTGTGTTCTAAATCGGTTGACAAGGGACGCCATGGTTACATCCATTTACAAGTTGTCATGATCCTTATGTAAGATCCTAAAGATCTGTGTAAGACCTGCTGCGTATGGTCTGTTTTAGGTCCTCATCACCCGTAAATCTGTATCACATGGATTTGTGTTAGCCACAGATGTGATCCACCTAGCAGTCAAATGATGGATGAAAATGGTTGTTCTCTGCAAGTGATAATTAGATAAGATATCACTTAAGATGTTTTGCTTTTTGTATGAAACGAAACATGAATACAAATTAGACACCATACATGTACATATACATCCTCACTACCCTAGAGGCAATTCATCAGGTACAAATCCGTTGAATATTTTGAAGAATAATTGGAAAATATAGCAAGAGTCTTTAGAATGCATACATATAAGGTAAAAGAAATATCAAGTATATCATTGACCCTAAATTCAGAACTAAACGAGTTTGGATGCACAAATTTATTATGAATGTGTCAATCCAGCGAGGGATCAAACCCATGACCCTAGAACATTGACACACCATTGCAAAAGCTAATTCAATAGGGAGATGGTAAAAGCATTGCTATACAAAATGGAATACCTGATTACAATATCTATTTTAAGTGCAATGCTGCTTAAAACAAGCCTATGAATGCCAAATATTTTTGCACTGTATTTTGGTTGTTAGTGTATGTGACCGAATCAATTAATAAGTCATACTTAATTATGTACCATACTGAGTTTCAAAGACAAAAATATAATTAAGTTATAGTCCATGGTTCAAAACTTCAATTATTTTCTTCTTGGGGAAGCTGATGGTCGATGCTCCCTTTAAATAGGTTTATTTAATTGTAATACATGAACTGCAACTATGTACATGTTTGTCAATACTAAACCAGACAATCTCAAACAAACTTATTTCCTCAAGCGTAATCTCCAATCCAATCTTACCATCGATTAAAATTCCAAGAATAGCCCTCCATCCATCACAATCATCACACCATCTCAACGACTGTCTGAAATGAAAAAAATCAGGTCCTTATCTCTCATACCAGTATTGTGTCACACGCTCCGTGATAGAAATTAATTATTCAGTGTTGTTCATTACATTGATTTTTGTTATTGCAAATCAATCATTTCATAATCATCTATTCTAATATCGTGCATGTTCGCTGAAAGACAACATGGTACTTTTATTATAAAATTGTGATCTAATTATTCTGAGAAGAGTGTACGTTCTAATTGAAATATTGTAGAGTGGATTGGTAAAAAAGAATTTAAGTCATTACTTCAACAATTTTAAATCAGCATGATATCGCAGTGGGCAACAAGTTATTTGTTTCCATCCTCAACGTTATAGTAAGACGACATGAATTAAAATCTTTATGATTAAGAATGGGTGGAATGAGCATACTAACTTTGAATACATCCTCATCACCTCCAACATTGTCAACTCAAAATCTGACATAGGGATTGTGTAGTGGATGAATGGCAGTGGGCAGGCTTTTAAACACCATCGAGAGTTGAAATTCTTATAGATGCACTCTTACTCCAAGATAAGATTTACCACAATTAATAATATTGTATAATAATTATATTCCGAAAAAGTTGAATAAATGTCGAAAACAATGGTTCTTATGAAGGATACCGAGTTTAATTTGAAAGAAATGAGCATAAAACACAGTATTTATACCTTTTTAGACTACAGTAGACCACAGTAAATCTTTTAGCATTCACCAATCATTCATTGTTTTTGCGCTTTTTGCTATTAAAGCAACACGGAAACGATCTTATTATCAGTAAAAAATATTTTCCATAAATGCATTATTTGGTTAGTAGTTAAAGGTTTATCAGTCAAAATTGATGTTTGTTATACATTGTACATATATATGTATGTATTGATTTTGAATGAGAGTGTCACTTTAATGATTAAGCCTTGTAAATGAAATTGCCTTTCTGCAATTTTATTGGCTTCAAATGTAGGTTTTATTCCATGGTTGTTTTTTTTAGAACTGTAAGACTGGCTAAGTTCAGTTCATACAAATGTATATTAAAATAACGAACATATGACCCCCAAGACGTGTGTTAAAACTGGATCTTAGTGTTGAAGCTAATGTCTCCATTGAAGTAGTTTAACCTTATTAAATGATTACTACACAAACTATTTTTTTTCTTTTTTAGTGGTGTTCGGATTTGTGAAACACTAAGAAATCATTGTTATTTCGTGTGTAAATTTGTCAATTGACTATAACATCAAGGAAATTTATTCAGTTGTATCTGACCTCAAGCCTTCGATTTTTTGTCTACAATATCAATAAAAGCATGGGCTACATTGTTAATCAAGATTGGAACGATAATACAGAAATATTTATAAACATATATCCAAAAGCTATAAGACCAACGAAAAATACAAAATATTACTTACATACACAATAGTAAGGACATAAATCCACTATTATGATTCAATAAACTTGTCCAATGTCCATTTAATAACACAAAATTGCAACAGAAAAATACATGTAATTCATTAAAAATCCTCCAAAATGTCGAGAGCCTAGAGTAACTCTTGAACACTATCCACTATTTCAACACGCTATTGAATAAACACTTGCTGACAATAAATGTCAAAATGGCAATCCATTATAAACAAGCCTAATTAAAAAATATATATCAACAAGTTTTGTAAAAAATTCCCATCCATAATTTCTAGAAATAACACACTTAACACTACTATGTCAAAATGACAATCCATTTAATTCACTTTGCATGTCATCTCAAGATAAGTTGTCAAAACGACAGTGTAAATTTCACTGCCCCTAGGTGTTGCTGTAAATTCCTTACTAATTGTTATTGCATAGTAAGGACAGGTAAATGTTTCTTTTTGTCAAAAGTATTTAAAATGCACTTTTCTCAGTTTTATGTGAATATAATGATAGGTTAAATGGGTATAAAGGCCCAAAACTCTGTAATCAGTTTTAAATGGTCAAAAACTCTAGAATTTAAAGTTAAAATGGTCAAAAACTCTAGAACTTAAAGTTAAACAAGAGCTGTCACAGAATTGATGAATACCCCTACATGCCATCTGGACGCAGGATAGTTAAGAATTTCTTTAAGGAATGAATTGCAGGATTGTTGTCATTATCAGGGTATGAACACAGTTGGGCTGGTTAAAATATGGGGAGTCCAAAGTAATGAATTGCGCAATTGATGACATTATCGGGGTATGAATGCAGTTGGGCTGGTTAAAGTGTGTGGCGTCCACAGGACACCACACACACTTTAACCAGCCCAACTGCCTTCATGATTCATTAGATTGAAATTGAGATGTATTTATTTAAGAGGCCATTACTCTCCCATATATTGATGGATTCTAACCAAAGACATTCATGAACTGTATCTTATAGTGTTAAACCAGTGGTCTAAAAATCATATGAATCAAAAGTTATTATACGTTTTTATGCAAATTCTCAGATGAAAAGGGGACATAACTTTGTAAAAAAGCAAGGTTTGTAACCAAGGTCAACTTTGACTTGTATTTTATGGTGTGTAATATGTGTATCAATCATTATCAAAACCCGTCAGGCATTTCATGAGATACTGTCTGGACTCCATATTTCTGGCAAATTCTCAGTTGAAAAGGGCTATAACTCTGTCATCAAGTAAATTGCTGAAGCAATCATAGTCTATGAAGAAGGAGAAAATGTAATAATCTTTAATATATCGGTAGAAAGTGAATGGTTGTAGCATTATTAATGACAGGTTTAACATTTTATAACATGCAGACATACGGACAAATCTGGGAATGAAATGGCACATGATCACAAAAATATTATAATATACAATTCATAAGTCAAATACTACGCATGTACATACAATCAATTAACTCACTTAACAATTTTGTAGATGTTGACATCAAAGGAAAAATACGTATAACATCCTCATAAGACCTTTGTCCATTTTGTTCAAACATGTACAATCTTATAAAATTGTATCTTTCCTTTGTGCATAATTGTTCAAACAATGATAAGAGCTATATTATATCAATTTGATGTAATACTCCATGATAAATATGATAATTTGAGATTTGCATACCACATTTGAATGCAAATGACGTTAACATCGTTGATAAAGACATGAAAATAGAGCTATGTTAAGTTACTTATTAAACCATTAGCTGTATTACATTGACATTAACATTATAATTACATTATTCAAGAAAAAAAATTAAAATATGAACACAGCCATATATTAAAAACCATGGTTTTAGATAGAAAAAACAATTTTGTAATTTATATATTAAGTGTACATGACGCATTATAGAGTGAAAAAGGGCTGTTACATATAAAAAGGTTATAATAGTTCTGTAAGTTTTCATCAGGGATGTTGTATTAGACTTGAGTAATTTTTTAATTCAGATTTAACATTAGGCGCTAGCTGATTAAATTCAAAATCGGAAAAAAAATCTATGAGAGCCCTGAAGTACCAACTTTTAGTTCAAAATGCAATACTGATAACCCTTGTATTATTTACATTACAAGTTTAAATCACTTAAACGACACGTTATTAAATAATAAAATGCATTTTAAACACGAAACTTTTTTGATTTATGACTTCATTTTAACATTGCGCAATAATACTTATGAAGTGACGTCAACTAGAGTGGTTTATAGCCTTATTGCATTAGGTGGACTACGGGCAAATATTTTAAGTGTTGATAGGTGTACTGCTCGCAGATTTATAATGATGCTTAAATAATAAAAAATCAAATAGCGAATGACACTTAAAAAAGAAAAAAAATAGTAAAACAAATAGCAGAGACATGTGATATTCCTATTTTCATCAAGAAATATGTTTGGTATTTCATCTATTTTTACCGTAGTCCAAAAAAACAGCAACTTAAATCAGATTCTTTGATTTTTGTTTCGGTGACTTGATGGATAAAGTGACCAATAAAAATAGTTTTTACACATTTTTATATACCATAAATCACTATGTGTAGAACATACTTTTTTCCCCCTTGATAATTCCCATAAATAAAATGCATGCATCTTTTTACAAAGTGCATTTCTGGCCGAAATATGTTAGCAATATTTCATTAAAAATGCACAAGTATTTATTTTTTGTGAAAATTCAAATGAATGAAAAAAGAACATTTTGAAAAACATCACATGATTTTGATATGATCATCAAATGATATGCGTGATAGCAGTGATGAGTCTGCACAGCAAAGTTAAATAACTGCTGTGTATAGTTTAAGTGTACCAAATTTCATGCAAATATCTTCAACATTTTTTTTTCTTTTGTATTTTGCACAACACCACAGAGCCATGCCAATATTAACAGGAAAGCTGACTCCTTGAGCATTTTTTTCTATTCCAACTGATTCAAGATTTTATTTAAACCGATCAATTTTTTTTCCAGACTTAAGGCAATTCCTGATATTCATGATGATAAAGACTTATTGAGACTGCCATCTTTGACATAAATGGGGCAATTATACAGTCTTCAGGTTGAAAGTATGCTATGTTCCACAGCAACATTGATGATGTGTCTGCCTGGGTTCATGCCATGGGGTGGTGGTGTTCAAGGCCAACAAGATTCACACAACAATATTTGAGGGTTTATGGGTTCATGCCATGGGGTGGTGGTGTTCAAGGCCAACAAGATTCACACAACAATATTTGAGGGTTTATGGGTTCATGCCATGGGGAGGTGGTGTTCAAGGCCAACAAGATTCACACAACAATATTTGAGGGTTTATGGGTTCATGCCATGGGGAGGTGGTGTTCAAGGCCAACAAGATTCACACAACAATATTTGAGGTTTTATGGGTTCATGCCATGGGGTGGTGGTGTTCAAGGCCAACAAGATTCACACAACAATATTTGAGGGTTTATGGGTTCATGCCATGTGGAGGTGGGGTTCAAGACCAACAAGATTACCACAATTATATTTGAGGTTTTATGGGTTCATGCCATGGGGAGGTGGTGTTCAAGGCCAACAAGATTCACACAACAATATTTGAGGTTTTATGGGTTCATGCCATGGGGAGGTGGTGTTCAAGGCCAACAAGATTCACACAACAATATTTGAGGTTTTATGGGTTCATGCCATGGGGAGGTGGTGTTCAAGGCCAACAAGATTCACACAACAATATTTGAGGGTTTATGGGTTCATGCCATGGGGAGGTGGTGTTCAAGGCCAACAAGATTCACACAACAATATTTGACGTTTTATGGGTTCATGCCATGGGGAGGTGGTGTTCAAGGCCAACAAGATTCACACAACAATATTTGACGTTTTATGGGTTCATGCCATGGGGAGGTGGTGTTCAAGGCCAACAAGATTCACACAACAATATTTGACGTTTTATGGGTTCATGCCATGGGGAGGTGGTGTTCAAGGCCAACAAGATTCACACAACAATATTTGACGTTTTATGGGTTCATGCCATGGGGAGGTGGTGTTCAAGGCCAACAAGATTCACACAACAATATTTGAGGGTTTATGGGTTCATGCCATGGGGAGGTGGTGTTCAAGGCCAACAAGATTCACACAACAATATTTGACGTTTTATGGGTTCATGCCATGGGGAGGTGGTGTTCAAGGCCAACAAGATTCACACACCAATATTTGAGGTTTTATGGGTTCATGCCATGGGGAGGTGGTGTTCAAGGCCAACAAGATTCACACAACAATATTTGAGGGTTTATGGGTTCATGCCATGTGGAGGTGGGGTTCAAGACCAACAAGATTCACACAACAATATTTGAGGTTTTATGGGTTCATGCCATGTGGAGGTGGGGTTCAAGGCCAACAAGATCCACACAACAATATTTGAAGGTTTATGTGTTCATGCCATGGGGAATCATCAAGGCCAAAAAGATTCCCACAAGAATATTTGAGGTTGTATGGATTCATTTCATAGGGATGTGGGGTTAAAGGCCAACAAGATTCCCACAATTATATTTGAGGTTTTATGGGTTCATGCCATGGGGTTCAAGGCCAGCAAGATTCCCACAACAATATTTGAGGTTTTATGGGTTCATGCCATGGGGTTCAAGGCCAGCAAGATCCCCACAACAATATTTGAGGTTTAATGGGTTCATGCCATGGGGTTCAAGGCCAGCAAGATTCCCACAACAATATTTGAGGTGTTAATGGTTCATGCCATGGGTTTCAAGGCCAGCAAGATTCCCACGACAATATTTGAGGTTTATGGGTTCATGCCATGGGGTTCAAGGCCAGCAAGATTACCATAACAATATTTGAGGTTTTATGGGTTCATGCCATGGGGTTCAAGGCCAGCAAGATCCCCACAACAATATTTGAGGTTTTATGGGTTCATGCCATGGGGTTCAAGGCCAGCAAGATTCCCATAACAATATTTGAGGTTTTATGGGTTCATGCCATGGGGTTCAAGGCCAGCAAGATTCCCACAACAATATTTGAGGTTTTATGGGTTCATGCCATGGGGTTCAAGGCCAGCAAGATCCCCACAACAATATTTTAGGTTTTATGGGTTCATGCCATGGGATTCAAGGCCAGCAAGATTCCCACAACAATATTTGAGGTGTTAATGGTTCATGCCATGGGTTTCAAGGCCAGCAAGATTCCCACGACAATATTTGAGGTTTATGGGTTCATGCCATGGGGTTCAAGGCCAGCAAGATTACCATAACAATATTTGAGGTTTTATGGGTTCATGCCATGGGGTTCAAGACCAGCAAGATCCCCACAACAATATTTGAGGTTTTATGGGTTCATGCCATGGGGTTCAAGGCCAGCAAGATCCCCACAACAATATTTGAGGTTTTATGGGTTCATGCCATGGGGTTCAAGGCCAGCAAGATTCCCATAACAATATTTGAGGTTTTATGGGTTCATGCCATGGGGTTCAAGGCCAGCAAGATCCCCACAACAATATTTGAGGTTTTATGGGTTCATGCCATGGGGTTCAAGGCCAGCAAGATTCCCATAACAATATTTGAGGTTTTATGGGTTCATGCCATGGGGTTCAAGGCCAGTAAGATTCCCACAACAATATTTGAGGTGTTAATGGTTCATGCCAAGGGGTTCAAGGCCAGCAAGATTCCCATAACAATATTTGAGGTTTTATGGGTTCATGCCATGTGGAGGTGGGTTCATGGACAACAAGATTCACACAACAATATTTGAGGTTTTATGGGTTCATGCCATGGGGTTCAAGGCCAGCAAGATTCCCATAACAATATTTGAGGTTTTATGGGTTCATGCCATGGGGTTCAAGGCCAGCAAGATTCCCATAACAATATTTGAGGTTTTATGGGTTCATGCCATGGGGTTCAAGGCCAGCAAGA
The DNA here is from genome assembly GCF_026914265.1 of Mya arenaria. NCBI lineage: Eukaryota > Metazoa > Mollusca > Bivalvia > Myida > Myidae > Mya > Mya arenaria. Next base: position 37,156,825 of record NC_069128.1, on the reverse strand, counting down.
TTCCCACAACAATATTTGAGGTTTTATGGGTTCATGCCAATGGGGTTCAAGGCCAGCAAGATTCCCACAACAATATTTGAGGGTTTATGGGTTCATGCCATGGGGACATGGGGTTCAAGGCCAACAAGATTCACACAGCAATGTCTGTTCAGTCTTTTACACATGTACATAGACTTGACTGAATAATTGTTCCAGAGATTTATTTCATTCTCTGAACATCTTGAATGCAAGTGACTTCAACAATCTTACCTGCTGGAGAGGTGCGCATGATTTCAAACAACAACATTTCCAATTAAATCCTCTTGGTGTGAATAAATGGATGTAAAATACTGCAGATATTCCTATGTGCTTCTGGTGGGAATTAAACTCACGTCCCAAAAATCACACTGCAAGCGTAGTATAATCACTCCAAGAGCTAGCTCAATTATGAGTGCGATCGTTTAAATGCCTCTACATTATATGGAAAAGCTGCTTACGTGAAATTTAGAATACAGTCGCATATGGTCATCTTTTTTTTGTCACATTAATAGCAGATAATCTTCACCTGGCCGACCCCAATATCTTTGTATACTTAGGAAGACAACCAGGCACTTATAATCCAGAGGGTATGTGACATCTTATACAAACGGAGATAAAACGAAGACTTTAAACCGTATAAACTAGTACTTTACATACTGGAGAGTGTGAAATTGTTTGTTTTACTCCATACTTGAACCTTTTTGATGATCACGTATTCAGGATCTTTTTACGTAACATTTTGAAATTCTCCATATCTAGAGATTAAAGTATTGATGAACTGATATACCAAAATTTTTGAAATACTTTTAAATTATTTTTAGCTCAAAATTAAGATTACTTTTCTTACTAACAGTTAGTACAAAACTGTTCTTTGTTAAATAAACATTATGGTCTTCATTAGATAAAGTCACAACTTACCTTTAAACCAAAAACAACTCTGGTTAACTTCAAATACAATCCAACATAACACTTTAAAATATCCAAGTAAGCACAGCTAATTTCCAGCACGACAATAAACTAATCTCAGTAATGTTGCAAAATCCACAAAACCACCATAAAATCCACTAAATTGACCACAAGCACTTAAAATCTGTAACCTTTTAAAGGGTATTTAACTTATCTATGTTATCTTCGCTTTGTGTACCATATTCATTAAGGTAGCCATGTTAAACTGATGCCCGATGTCCGATGAAAATCAATGGTAACGAAGGCAATTTTAGTCTCTCACCTACCGACAAAGCTGAAGCGTGCTACACTCCGATATTTAATTCACAAATTAAAAAAAAACAATTGCAAATCTGTAGGAGAAAGCTTTCACTATTCACTAAACAAAGTGTAGGCGATGTTAATTAACCTGACATCATTGTAAACGTTTCATTGTTTGTATAGATAAGTGTTGGGATCTCGTCCCGATTGTCAACTAAATGTCATCTCATCAGACGACTTTGTGTGTATACACCATTGTCTAGGTAATTAATTGAGGTCATAATGAATATGGCTGGACCAGTTTTCACTTTATGACTTTAGGAGCACTTTGTTTTAGCGTGACATATATATAATTTAATTTTTCTATCTAAATGCAAATTAAATTACAGTTTTCGCTGTAGGCTCGTTTTTGTTATGTTTTGCTGACACTTGTGGTGAAATATAAAAACGAAAGCTCAAATTGTCAAATTATTTTGCATAAACTTTAAATTATATACTGAGTTATAGCCGAGTGTCTTATTAAGAGCATGTTATTTTATTTTAGTGCATTATGAAAATAAAAGTGCTTACCGGTAATTAAGTATTAGTTATGGCACCCACCTCCCAAGGTGTCAATTTTTACTTTATTTTTCCACTAATTTTTTCTTTCGACCTTACACTTTTTTGCTGTAGCGTGGATATTTTCTAAAATTCTTATCATACACCACATGAGAAAATATTCTTGATAAGCATTTCTCTTCAAGAAAAAATGATTTCTTATTTTTTTTTCTATATTTCAACATGTCCAATTAACACTCAGCGATAGAATTAATTCCAGATTTCAATAACATGGTAAAATTGCACTTCTATATTTTTACGATAAATCATAAAAAAAAATCATAAAAGCCACTTCTTTATAAAACTCAAAATTTTCAAATTCTATTAAAAGCACCGAAACAGCTTTATTAGGTTTATACCTTAGTCTAGTGAGATTACGATCACTCACAACACCTTCGGACCACCAACACAGTGTTTTGGTCAGTATTTTCTGACCAGCTGTGACAATCTATTACTTTTCATTGGTTTTCTCACGAAGGTCATATTCTATAAAGTATATCATACAAAATTATTATGATCTAATTAAATATTATGATTGACATTCGTGGGCCGAATTTTGTCCATTGCTATATTTGATAAATACTTTTTACACTAAAAGACTGACCAGGACAGACTTTGAAGTTGTTTAACTATTTAAGCTGCACTCTCACAGATTTACCATTTTGACAACTTTTTTACTTTTTGTCTTTGTATAAGCTATTTTTTGCGTAAACATCTGCAAACCAGTGATATAAGACTAGTGACGAAAGATAAGATTGCATATTTTCATATTTCCGTTCGAAAATTAATGTTTTATTGTTAAAAGCGTTATGTTACTAAGGGTTTAAGAAAAATGCATAAAACATTAATTTCTTAAATAAGAAAATCTGGGATCTGCTTTTCTTGTCAGCAGTCTAATATCATTCGATTTCATGCATTTTCACAATAATTGGCTCTTTCAAAGACAGAAATAAAAAATATGTCAAAACATTCAATCTGTGAGAGCGCAGCTTTATGACACAATTTTCAACCAAGTCCGTCATCTTGGATCACTTGATTAAATATAAAAAAGGTTTAAATGAGAGAGTTTTATGTTGCATGCTTATCACACGATGGTTGTAACTCAATAAAAAATATAAGGAATTACAACAGTCTTGCACTTAAAGCCCTCAATTTATTGTTTTTAAGGTAATATGTACTATAATGTCTTGCTTTGGTGTAAAAATCTTGAAAATTCTCACATAATAAAAATAAATATTGTAATTAACAGAGGAATAGCTAAATTTTAGTAGTAGGTTTTTTTATTGTATAATAATTGATAATGAAAATACCATACCTTTTTGAATGTTTTTAAATTCCTTCACCCCAAGCAATGACCAACACCATTATAATCTCCAAAATTTTTGAGTTTCTGCAAAGAAATGTCAAATTTGTATGTTCTAAATGTTTTTTCATTAATTTGAATTTAATTAAATTTTCAATTATTTGATAATAATTATATATATCATTGAATTTCCTTTATTTCATCATTTTTATCCCCTGTGCTGAATTCATTGAACAAAATATTCAGTCTTTCCTATATCTTGTATCAAAGTTCCCTGAAAACAATCCACTTAAAAAGACCATAAAAAAATTCAAGACGTACACTTTGTTTACTCGATTTGAAATAAAACTGAATTCTGATTTCCTTTAATGCTCAATTTGATCAATAACGTGACTGAGGTGCTCTTTTATCTCATCAGCGAAGAAGATGAGAGTTTTTATTCACATGACATGACTGGCCTATTTTGCTGTTTTTACATTCCGAACGTTTAATTAAGTATCTGGGGTGAAATTTGAGACCTTCAATTTCTGACCAGAAATTTGAATGGAAACATTCAAAAGTGGACTGAATAGTTAAAAGTTCACGCTTTTATGTGTCAAGTGAAACATTATAGGGCGATCTTTTTCCATAGATGATGTGTTTCATTAAATTTGAAACATGGGAATTATCTGCACCATGAAAAAAGGTCTAGTCATCTGTGATAAATCATCTGTGATAATTATTTTTAAGTATATCACAGAGTCAGACTTTTTCAATTATTTTTTGTTAATGACTATTATGAGGCTGAAAAAATCAAAAGTCATATTGAAGTCTTTTTAAAATTGAACATTCCAACTCACTCACAGTCTAAAAGACAAAAAAGAATGACAAAATTTTATAAGAATAAAAAAGAATGTTGCGCTCAGCCTCCGAGACAGCACGAGTCTATCCTGCCAGCCTGCTTGAATTGCATCTCAGGACAATTATTTAATAGAATGTGTTACGCTTTGATATCATAAATGTAAAAAAAATTACCAAAATGTAAACAAAAATTGTGTCGGAGACCTGGTTCGAACCTGTTTCGCCATAATTGCAGTTCAGCGTCGTATCCACTGAGCTATGACGGCTTACTCTAATCGGGTGACATAATTAAGCTATACACCTTACTCAGTAATATCACGTGACAACACCGACTAGCCAATCAAGCATAAGGAATGAATTCTACTAGGTAGACATACCCAGTAATCTTTTTTAATGGAAAAATAGGAAATAACTGCTAAACTATGTGGTACTTCAGTTAGTAAGTTTCAATGCATTGTACACATTAATACCAAGTTTACGACAGTTTTCGACAAGTTTCTTTTTTTCTTGCAAATTGATCATCTGGTGCACAGTTGCTTTAAACCTCTACAAATTAACCACCAGAAAGCATATAATAAGTTTGTTTATTTGTGAAAAAGAACACTGCATCCAGGTCAATTATATTGAGAATGTGGCTTTAAAAGATTAATATATCTACACACAGAATACATTAACTTTCACCGCTAAGTGTCCTTCGCTGATGGCTTTGTGGCTTCCTCAAAGTGACACATGCTTTCTTTTCTTTTGTAATAAAGACCTAACAAGGAGATCTTCCTAATGAAAACAAGACAAATTATATTTCAAAATAAAATAATACGATAATCTGAGAAGTTTAAGATTAATAGCTGTACGCATTACAAAACAGGATAAATTTATTTCAAAATTAATAACATCAAATTATACCTCTTCATCTTCTTTGAAGTTTTGTAAAGATAGATCTGTGGTCTGACAATAACTTAAATCCGCTTAAATCCACTACACGCTGATTTGAAAGATAACGAAAATTTAAATAACTTATATTCACTCAGAGATTCAAGAGTTATGGTCAACACACAAAGGCAGCATTTCATAAGTGCTGTAATAAAATGTCCACAAGTCAAGTAGGGTTGAAATGAATAACTGAAGTATTCTCTTTTTCCATGTCTACCTTTTACACTAGTCATCTAAAGTTGAAATAAACCTTTTTCAGTATGTGGTATTTCAGGGCTTTTTCAAGTCGTAAAATGCACTTTTTAAGAAAAAAAATAATATTACAAAAACAAGTGTTAAGTAAATCATAATGTGTGCGAAAACAAAGGTACTGACTGCTTGAGACCTTCAATAAATGCTGATAACTTGCTCAAATATTGTTTTCTTGAAGACCACAATTTTAATTATAGTTATAGCAATGTGATTCGCTAAAGTGTTATTATATTTGCTTGATTGGTTGATCACTTCATCATGTAATGTACCAATGTCTTCCATAAAGGTAAAAAATACAACCTAATTTTATATTGTAACATGCCGCCAAGTGGTTACAGCCACAGGCAGCAGTTATGTTGACAGGACCCACCCTATGGCCACCCCCCTCTAAAAAAAAAATTAGTAAAAAAAATTTTTTCAAGACCAAAAATGACTGGAACATGATCATTTATCATAAAAACATAAATATCAACCAAAAATTCCACTAAACATTTTTTTTGGTTGATATTTATGGGAACACACTTGGGGACACTTTATTATGTCTCAGAATGTGCGCCTCATATCAAAGGATGTTTTTTCCTTCATTGAGTGTGAGCGTCAATTAACAATAATTAAATAGATCTACCTACATGTTTAGGATTGAAATAGTATAATCTGAATACCACTGTCCCTTTTAAGTCGATCCCATACTTAAGAAAATAACAATTTCTGTGCAAACTTGCGTTAAACCACACGGTAGCAATTTTACCTATATAAGAATAGGTCCATTTTTTTTCGTCTGTGATGCAATGCACGAAGACCCAGTACCTCGTGCTTTTTTGACACAAGCATCTAAAAATAACCGTGGAAAACCAATTACACATTCGGATATCTCAGTATTTACCGCAGAAATCTACTTCCGCTTCCGTATTTTTGTTTTGACTAGTGATTTTAAGAGAATTACAGTAATAAATGTGTATTCACTATTATATTTAGCGGTATTTTGCCTCGCAATTATGGACTATAAATACTTATTAAGTATCGTCTTCGTGATAGTCATACCAGGATATGGTAAGTTCAGTTTGCGAAGATATGATTCATAAGTGTACCTTTCCCCACCCACTCCGTTTAACTAGTCAACTTATTTTTTTTAGTCTTAGCTCAATTTCTTAGACACGTCTTCGCTCATAAGGCTGCAGTCAAGTCTGAGATTGATGCTATATCAAAAACAACACATTCGACACCGAATTCTGGACTCGTTGGTTATTTTGATTTACAGCATCTTTTTCATCAAACCACTTTCAGACTTTGAATGGAAAGATGACTGCAATCTACTTTATTATCTGGTAATGCAGTGCATTGAAAAAAACATAAAAGCAAATTAACACCTGTTTTATCACATGTCAAAGCCTTGTAGGAGCTATTTTAATTGTATGTTGTGAATTTCTTTTTTGGAGTGATGACGTCATAACTATTTTTGGCGCTTTATCATCATTGTACTGTCAGCTATATTTAGCACTTCCAACACTTTTGTTTATGAGGTAACTTTTAAAGTGACTCGGTTTTTTAGTGGGGTTGACTGCGAGTCAAAAAGTATGGAGTTCGAATTCTCATTCGTTCATGTACTCTTTCTTTCACTATAATGGTGTCAGAAGTATTTTGGTAGCACCTTAATGTATTTGGGCAGTTAAAGTCAGTGACAGAACCTGTACATCCAGGTTCAGGGGCAACAATGTTTCTTTTACTTTGGCATAATCCAAGTTTTTAGATCATGATAAACACACATAAAAACAACTAATAGCTTTGCTAAGAATTTCTGTTTTGTAAAATTAAAGATCAAATTCATCCTCTTTCAACATTTCCTTAAATAAAAAATTAAATGGCAACTTAAGTAAGAATAGTGTGCACACACGATATTGTGGGTAATGTCATAAGTGGTCATTTCAATTTTAGAATTTGTTATCAGTAATTAATTGTAATTTGTTCTTAAAATCTTTATATAATTTTTATCTGTTTTTTTTTGTATAGAAAAAAGTTGTGGTATTCTGGTAACCATAGGTTAGTTGATGTCATGGTTGCATTTTTTTAACCTTGCCCATAACTATAAAATTGTTCAAGATATTAACATGAAATGTGGTACACATATTGAGACATGTTAACAAGGCACATAACTCTGGTTTAAATAAATGTTGAGCTCTTTTTTTTTCTGAAGACCACAAAAAAATCATAATTTTCAGCGGTGGATCCAGGATCTTATTTTCTATTTCAGGTTTAGCAAATATACACAAGAAACTGCGGTACTTTGAAACACTAAAAGCAGATGATTTTACAAAACGTGTGAGGAGATCAACAGATGTCATTCCATCAGCTCATTTGACAGAAATCCATGTATCAACTCTGGGAAAGTAAGGACAATTATTTTTTACATAAATACAAAAAAAATATGACAGTACATGTATGTGTACAGGATTGCTGTCATGTTTTAATTGGCTTGTTTATTTGACCGTATTTTTACAATCAACTAGGTTGATTTATATGATGGTAATTATTAAGATAATACTGTTATATATATGAGTTGAAAATAAAATAGTTTAGATACTACATTACTGTACCAACTGCATACTTACATCAATGCTTAACTTTAGTACAATAGCAAAAAAAAATGTTCGAAATGTGTTATTCAAAGTTTATTATTCAAGGAATGTTATTTAATCATGTCATTTTCTTTCAGAAAATTTCACCTTGTATTAAAGCAATCAGACATTTTATCTCCGAAATTTCGTGCAACTGTTGTCGGAGCAAATGGAAAGAAAACAGATTTTAATGTTAATGAGGAAAACATATTTTCTGGAACACTTGCAGGTTAGTGGATAAAGATTGGGGGAATAAGCTATAATATTATACCTTACATAAATGTGTCTCATTTTTGTGTATATAAAGTTGATCGGTCCATATATATTAATGTATTTTTATAAAAATCCAGTTTTATGACATCAACGGCCCATGTCATGTTTTTGGCTGGTCCAGACCTCGTCAAAAATATAATATGGACTGCTGACGTCATATGATATGGACCGCTGACGTTATAAAACTGGTGAATGCTGTTTGCAGTTTTTACAAGGACATTTTTTGGCAATTAACCATTATTAGATTCGATCGCATCAATGGCGCTTTAAAATAATTTAATGGTAAAAAATGTGTTCGATATAATTTAAGAAATATAAGTAATGCTAAGGCCTACATAGAAGTATGCTAATATTAAAAAAGAAATATAACACACCACTTCCTCCCATATGGCATAATAAGGACCGGCCAGTCAGCCCCCCAAAGTGAATGGACCTTGGCTTATGCCTCAGTCCATATACACTTTGGGGGGCTGACTGGTTGGTCCTTATAATGTCATATGACCCTCAATGGTGTGATATATTTCTTTTCCAATATTAGCATATTCCTATGTAGGCTTTGGCATGCATGTATTTAAGCTCATTGATAGTGATGGAGTTTTTAGTCCTAAATTTAGCACAATTTCTGTTCTTTCATGCAAAATTTTAGATTTTTTTATTGGCATTAATTGTAAACTTATGTAAGAAACATAATAATAATTATTTGTCATCATTTCAATTTATTTTTAATCTGGGTTCAAACTAAATATTTGCGCTGCAGATGATGGCAGATATCTCATTATTTTCTGTGTATTTTCACTGCAGTGAAGATAACACCAGATATCTCATTATTTTCTCTGTATTTTCATTGCAGTGAAGCTAACAGCAGATATCTCATGATTTTCTCTATATTTTCACTGCAGTGAAGGCAGATAGCTCATGATTTTTTCTCTATAGATGACAGGTCTGCTGTTGCCAATTTGAACTTTGAAGACAGTGGAGCCATCCTAGCAAATATAGTTACTGCTGACGACACTTATGTGATCGAGGTAAACAATTCATATATCATCTTACTGATATTCTATACATAGCTTAAGTAATAGTTATAACACCCACACTCCATGTTATGACATTGCAGTCATGAGGGTAGTGGGTTAAATAAACTTTTTTATCCTATGTCGTCAAGACAAGCCATGTTGTCAAGACAAGGTTCAATAAGTAATGATAATGTTGTAATTTATCTATGTGGTAGTTAAAGTATAATTAAGCTCCACCTACTTTTTCCTTTTCCTATATGGGAGGTTATGTATAGAGGAAAATAAAGAAAACACTCCAACACAGAACGTAGTTTGCAAAACAATAAATTGTTACATGCTTTTAAATCCCAAACATCTTTTACTCAAAATCTTCAGATTCAAAAGTATATAGAAAGTCATTTTCTTCACAGTTGTTGTTCACTTGATAGTGAGAGAAGTTGATTATTTCATTTGTTGTCTAAATTTCAAAAGAATGATAGTAGAGGTATTGAAAAGTTTTTGTGTCATTGTATGGGCTGTGCAACAGCTTTAATAATGGCAGTAATGGTTTAGTAAAGTATAATTAAGCTCCGCCTACTATTCCTTTTCCTATATGGGAGGTTATGTATAGAGGAAAATAATGAAAACATTCTCCAGCATAGAACATAGTTTGCAAAACAATAAATTGTTACATGCTTTTGAATCCCAAACATCTTTTACCCCAAATTCTGGGATTTTAAAGTGTGTAGCAAAATTGTTTTGTTCACAGTAGTTGTCACTTGATAGTGAGATTAGTTGACTATTTCATTTCTTGTCTAAATTTCAAAAGAATGATAGTAGAGGTATTGAAAAGTTTTTGTGTCATTGTATGGGCTGTGCAACAGCTTTAATAATGGCAAAATTAAATCAATATAAAAATTAAAAATAATCATGAAATATAGTATGCATGCAGGACCTTTTTACCATGTATGGGGAAGACACCCTAGCCCTTATTGTTGAGAATGAAAGAGTGTTATTTTTTCAGTTTCTGGGAAAATTCTTTGAGTAATTTTTCAAACATATTGGGAACAAAGGGAGTTAAATATCAATAAAGCATGAATACATGTTGTATATCAAGTGGATACATGATATAATGCAGGGCTTTTTCTACATTACCCACGGGTCCGACTTTCGAACCCATTCCCAACGCAAAAAATAAGAAATTTTTCCAATCAAAAGTAAAAAAAATAATAATAAAAAAATATGAAAGGATTTTTATCTGTACTGGTTCAGTTTTGGGAAAAATTGAATTCAGAAATCATTGATTTTCATTACATTCAGAGACCAATATGAAATTTTATCTGTAATGATTTATTGCAATAGATATTTACACCCCAAGAATTGATATTTAAGCCATTTTGGGCCTTTAAAGGGAAAAGAAACTAATATTAAATTATTTCTTTATTGCAGGAGACCAGACAGCAAGTTCTTTAAACTGAAAAAAAAAATTCGGCATTTCCGCGACGCAAAATTTCCCAAAATGTCTAGGGTCTTTTTCCCAAAATGGGCAGAGAAAGCCCTGTAATGGATCGTAAACTTTTAATTATATAACATGAAAATGAAAAACACGAAAATGGGGCACATTAAAGTCTTTTTTTAGGGGAAAACAGGGTATGGCCTTTTCGAAAGTGAGCTTGGTATCGGCTACAGCAAAGAAGGGTACAAAGGCTTTGGCTTGATGGCGCAAACATGGATAGAGAGGATAACTCTTGCTAAAATATTTGTTGTTTGACTAAGAAAAACATTGTTGCAATCATTCTGTCTTCAGCCTTCTTACAGACATCTTCCTGATTCGGAAAACCACACAATGATTGCTTACAGACGGTCGGATGTAAAGTTTGAGGATGCAGATCAAGGACTACACAGGTTAGTCAAATTCTGGAACTTAATGCCAGGCTTAATAAATTGTGGATGACCCCCTAATGCTTTTTGGTCTCAAGGTCATGATGAGTATTACCAAAGAAATTGTTGCTGACACATCCAATTTGTGTAATCCTAGTTTGTTCTTGAATGATGACTTAACAGTTTTAGGTATTTTAATTAGGGATGCAAACGAATATTCGATCGAACGTTTAGTATTCGAATGTTAAAATCGGTATTCGAATATTCGATTATTTTTTTCAAAAAATGATGAAATAAACCTTGAGTCTTCAGCGCAGTTGTTGTGTTTAAAATTATACTGTCTTGTTTTTACAACAATACGCATATAAGATGCCCGAGGCGATAACGAGATGACAATCGAGTGTGCGTCATGTGTCAATTAGGGACCGATCGTAGGGTACTATAAACAGTGTCCATAATTGTAAAATAACTGGCTATTAGGAAGTGACATCAAACAGGTTTAATTGATTTTCAGTTCTTTTAAATGACCATGCCAATTAAGAATTTAAGGAAGCGGCCTTCACACCCTCTTGTCAGTTTGCCTGCCAAATAAGCTGAGCAATATTGCTCAAATCGGTGATTGATATAATACGCTGAATGTAGATACCACTTCATTCCTTCAGAATATATGTTCGCAAAACATTCTAAATTAAAATTATTATTACTATATATTAGATGTGTATTTCTTAACAACGTAAAAGATGCCAGCCACATCTGAAGTATGGACTTATTTCACGCGCTCTGTTGACAAGAAATCTGTCACGTGCAAGCTATGCAGTGTAAGGTTGTCGTACATGGGCACGACGACTAATCTCTGGAATCACTAAGAAGCATCCGAGTTCTCAAAGTGAAAGCAGCAATCAGCAATCAATGAAAAAGTTTACCGTTTCTGGTCTTAGACATGATTTGTGTTCAGAGGAAATTACTCTTGTGTAATTAGTGGTGAATATGGTGGTGACGGATTACTTGCCCATAAGCATCGTGGAGTCTCAGGGTTTCCGTGACCTTCTGGCTTATGTCGCTCCCAGTTATTCTGTACCATGTCGAACTACGATTCGCTCCAGAATCGTGGCTTGGTATGACGAGGAAAGGGCTGCCCTCACCGAGCGCCTGGATTCCATCCAAAGTACTTCTATAAAGACGGACACATGGACATCAAATGCAACCGACAGCTATATCACAGTGTCTGAGCACCATGTAACCGCAGACTGGGAGATCGAATCCAATGTTCTTATGACCCGCGAGATGCCTGAGCGTCATACCGGAGAATATCTGGCACTGCGTCTACAAGAGTGTGCGTCCGAGTTTGGTATCTGCACGAACCTTCCGACGAGGAGGCCACTCCACTTGCATGGTGGAAAAAGAACGAGGGACGCTTTCCTCGCGTTGCACATGTTGCTCGCCAACTGCTTGGGATCCCTGCGACATCTGTGCCATCAGAAAGAATTTTCTCCTGCGCCGGACTCATTGTTAACAAACTTAGAAACAGACTGTCATGTGATCTTGTTGATAAGATAATATTTCTGAATAAGAACAGGGCCATCCCAAGTGATGATGATATTGATGAGTGATTTCATTGAATTATATGTGCTTGTTATGTGCTAGATATGTATTTCATATTTCGATGTAAAGTTCGTGTTTCAAACTTTTAAATGAATGTCATGGCATTTTAATGTATATCCTGTATTGTTGTACAATAGATGAGTTGCAATCATACGTATTTATGTTTTATTTTCAAATCTCAAACATCATCAGCATTATATATTATCATATTTAGTAGTATAAGTAAGCATTAATTGTGCACTTCTAGAATCCGATAACGTTGAAAATATTCGACACGCTGCAATGATTTCTTGTATTACGATAACACTGGAAACATTCAACAGATAAAGAAAAGGGTCTCGTGGTTTATAACTAAAATCAATAGATAACTATCACTTTTTAAAGATTCAATTTTTATCGAATATTCGAATATTCGATCGAAAGAATTACCGAATATTCGAATATCGGTTTTGCCATTCGTTTGCATCCCTAATTTTAATACAATAATTTATTTATTATAGCATTTATCTGATTCATAGAAAAAAACAATAAGAGTGATTAAAAATTATGATGTGATTCGCTTCTTTCGTTCTTGTTAGTTAGTGTTTTTATCACTGAAGTATTTTGTTATAGGCACACCAGCTGTGGTATAAAGGAGGGTATAGATGATGAACTGCATGGTAAAGTGGGAGTCCAGGATGACGGTATGTACTGGTTCTGGCCACCATTTCTGGAAAAATCTTAAGTGCAACACAATCTAATGTTTCATTTAGCCAAACAAACTACTTAAACATTATTTTTCAAAATAAAAAAAATTGCTTACCGGTATTTGTTAGAAGTCTCGGAATTCTAAAAATTCAAATTTTAGTTATTATTCTTAAAAATGAGAATATTTCATTAATCATATCAAAACAAAAATATAGTGCTGCACTTAATCCTGTTATAAGGGACTTAAGCGTGTTTAAGTTGGACTAGGGCTTGTCAGTGGATTTGCATTGGAATAAGATGGTTTGGTTTGGTTTGTTTTGAACTGGTCACGAAGCCCGCAATTTACTTGTAAATCCCTCAGAGTAACCGAGAGGAGTGTACTGTTTGTTGATTCAATGGCATAAAAAAGGGCAGGGACACTTTGAAAAAGTTCCCGTATGGCCCCAGCCTTGCCTCACCTGACAGCCTCAGCGTAGCCAGAAATTTTTCCATTATAGAAAAGTTAACATTATAAAGTTACTGAATGCAAAATGTTTAAGCTAAGGTTTTTCACCAAAAGCATAAAATACAATTTTTCCATTCTTGTTTGTGTTAAACACAATGCCAATGGACATACATGAGTAGTTTGGAAATACAAAGTAACATTTACCTTCATTGTAAATGGAATCATTTCCTAGAGGTAGAACACCCTAGGTTTTTCAATCAATTTTTTAACAAGGACTCCTATTTTAAACTTACTGTACATCCCAGGGACCAATGATATAAACTTCTACATACATGCCATATCCCCCGGTGGGGGGAAAAATCCCCTGGAATTTCGACCTATCCCCTGGTCCCCCACCGGGGGATCCATATCCCATGGAATTTAAAAAAAAATAAAAAATAATTCACAACTTGCTTAAGGTTGACAGTGGAAAGCATCAATAATATTATGAGTGTGAAATTCCATGAAGGAACATATTGACTTAGTCCAAAAATTATTGTAATTTGAGTGTATTTCTGTATTTATTGTTATATTATAAATGCAGATATTGCGCAAATTTTCGCTGAGTATAAATCCGCTGGTGTAATATCAAAATCCTCTGGAATTCAGACCGAAATCCCTTGGGAAGCCTCTCAGAAATATGGCTTTTACTTAGTGCAAACCATATACTGGTACCCCATATAGTAACCAGAAATTATGAGGGTCACACTACCCAAGCTAAAAAGTCTTAGAGTAAATCCTATATATGTTTGATACTATGATGTCCTTTGTAGAAGTTCACTCTCGTAAGGTGCGCCATTCACCGTACCTCGCGGAGAGGAAGACGTGTCAGATTATCGTTGTTGCAGATTACACATTCTTCAGTGCAGTAGGCGGGAGCTTGGAAAAGAACACTGCGTTGTACATGGTCAGACATACATTTTCATAGTCTCAATTTATACCTTAGTAGTTTTTTTAGTTGAAAAATCCATTCAATATAAAATTTATGTTTTCAATCACTAGCCCTAATTTTAGTGTTCTCAAATTTCCAAAATAATTGCAGCTGTGCAGCCAATTGAATTAAACTTGAAAAATGGTGCTTGGCTGAAGTAGATGAATTAATAAAAAATATTGTCTTTTTTCAGATCAACATGATTCAGTTTGTGAACACCATTTATCGGAAGACGCAATTCGATGTTCAAAACGAAATGATGACTGGTGTAGGCTTTGAAATAGGAGAGGTGTGTACCGAAGAATTATTTTCATTTTACAATGTCCTTTTTCATGTTTTTTTGGCTTAGTTATTTTTTGAAATTTGTGATACCATTGATTATTATTGACTGCAAACATTGATTTAAGAAATGGATTGTTCAGAAGGATTTTTATTTGCAACAATCATTTTTGTCAAAATTCATGGATAATGAACCTTTGTGAAATAAAGAAAATCTACCAGGTTATTTTCGGAAGAGCTCATATTTTCAAAAATGGATTGAAAATCAGACCAATGCAAGATCAATTATTAAAAATATCGAGAAGCCTTTTGATCCAACATAGTTTTCACTACTGAAGTTGATGTTTAAATGGAAGGAGATTTTATATAAAAGTTATCAAGACGTTTTGTAAAATGACAATTCAGGTCATTAGGCACAGATTATGAGTGGGATTAACTTAAAGTGACACTCTTATTCAAAATCAATGCATACACCTGTATAACAAACATAAATTTTGAGTGATAAACCTTTAACTACTTACTAAATAATGCATATATGGAAAATATTAATCACTGATAACAAGATTGTAACTTTGTATTTAATAGCGGAAAGGGCCAAAAAATATTAAATGGTTGATGAATGCTTAAATATTTACTGTAGACTACATTAGTTGCATAAGGTAGAAATACGGTGTTTTATGCACCTTTATTTCAAATTAAACTCAGTATCCTTCATAATAACCATTTTTTTCTGACATTTATTCATCCTTTTTGGAATTTTGAAACAATATTATTAATTGTGATAAATCTTGTTTGGGAGTAAGAGTGCATCTTTAAATGCTTTAGAAAGAAAGATTAGTACAGTCAAAGCCGGTTGGCTCGAACTCCCAGAGACCATGAAAAATACATGGAGTGTCGTAAAATTCGAGCCAAGAGGGGTTGTTTACCTTCAGTATAAATAAATTCGTCCTTAACATCTAGTTCGAGCCATTGAGGAATTCCAGCCAAGCGTGTTCGAACCAACGGGGGTCGACTGTATAACCATGTCTTGGCCTACTAAATTTATGGAATTTCTATACAGTGATTTATTTTGGACATATTTATACCGCCTGTGCCTTGCAAGTTGGAAAAAAAAGTCAAGATTAGGAAAAATACAAAATCAGAACAAAATAGCAAATATAATGGCAAATATACATGTTTTCAACTTCTTTTGCATACATAATGCTGTGAAAGAGTCAGTCTTGTCAAGATTTTTGTTATTTTTTAAGAAATTCATTGCTCTTTTATTCATCAACATAATCTGCATTTATCAAATTGGGAAAACATTATAAATATTTGGGAAAAATGGACAATTTTCATCAAGGGGATACAGCCTGATTGCCCGAAAAGGCACGAAAAAATATCTTTGCTATATTAAGATGTCATCATACAGATTCTAATGAAAATATATTTTGTTTTTGATAGTAATAATTTTTTTGAAAAACTAACTCTTTTGCTAATTTATTATTGCCAACTCCATAGGCAAAGGATTCGACAATGCTGGATTATCATGTAATTTCTATTCCAAGCCTTTCATTTTTCTGCGTTTCAAAGAACTATACTAACCGAAGGTATTGCAATAGTCTTGATGCGTCATGCGAATAAAAAGAATATTTAAATTGTATGAATGTACTGAAATGATGCCCCAACTAATTTTATTTTCACAGATGCGCATCCACGGTGTTCCCACACCAGCCAATGAGAAATTACAGGGTCGCGATCACTACAACGTTGAAACAGATTACTGGAACACAAAAGAATTACTTGAGGTATCAGTACCTATTTCTAAAGTACCCAGAGGTCTGATTATCGGACCAATTCCAAAAGCAAAATATAAGATTTTTCCCCAATCTTTAGAAAAAAAAGCAATCAAAAGTTAAAAAAAAATGTTTTATGAAGTACATTTTACCTGTACTGGTTCATGCAACATCCTAATTTATTATGTGATGTAAATTTTTAGGGGTAATTGAGTTCAGAAATTGTTGATATGCATCAAATTCAGAGATCAGTATGAAATATTTTCTGTCAAGATTTATTGCAATTGATATTTCAGCCTATTCTGGTCTTTTGAAAGGGAAAAGAAACTAATTTTTTAATAATTTCCTCATAGCAGGAGACTGAAAAGATTGTTCTTTTAACTGTAAATTTTCCCAATTTCACCATATTTCGCAACCTAAATTTTCCGAAAATGTCTAGGGTCTTTTTCCCAAAATGGGCAGAAAAAGCCCTTGGTATTGTATACAGATTGTGAAATATGAACAGGAACCAAATTTTATGAACTTCTTTCATTTTGTGATTATTAAAAGAAACTATGTGAAAATAAAATTGATAACAGCTTAGATTAGAGAGTCTGAGGTTGAGACATAAAACTCAAAACTTGCAAATTTGATTTTTTGGCAAAGTGTTGGTAAGACTCAAAACTGTGTTGGTGATGAAAATGGCTAAATAGGTTACATAAGAGCAGTAACTGTTTTACCTGCCTTGTTAACTTTTTGTCAATGAACAATATTTATGACGTTTTGTTTATGGATGCACTCTTACTCCCAAATAAGATTTACCACAATTAATATAAATGGTTTGATATACCAAAAAGGATTAATAAATGTCGAAAACAATGGTTCTTATGAAGGAAACCTAGTTTAATTTGAAAGAAAGATGCAGAAAACATTGTACCCTATGAGACTATAGTAGATTACAGTAAATCTTTTTAGCATTCACCAATCATTTAATATTTTTGCATTTCCAGTTATTAAATACACGGCTACAATCTTGTTATCAGTATTTATTTTTTTCCATTAATGCATTATTTAGTAAATAATTAAAGGTTTATCTCCCAGAATTTATGTTTGTTGTATGTATTAATTTTGAATTTGAGTGCCCCTCTTATAAAAGAATCCAAACTTCTTAGTCCCTAACTCAGACTCAATATGTTACTTTATATGCAAATATAAGCCAAGGTCTGGTCCCTGTTTTGAGCTTATTAATGCATGATTGTTGTTTTACTTTTTGTGTATTTCAAGCATTAAGCTTTGACACATATTTCTATGTCCGTACTGTCTGGCTGAACTGTTTACATAATGGAAGTTTCCAATGGGTTGCTTATTCTTATTTGCATTGCTTCACACAAACCTGACTTAAGTTTTGTACTTTTCAGGCGTTCAGTTTTGACAAATATTTCAAAAAGTACTGTCTGGCACACTTGTTCACTTCCCGCCGGTTTGATGACGGCGTTCTGGGTCTCGCTTACATTGCATCCGACAGGATGACAGCAGTTGGGGGCATATGCTCAAAATGTAAGAACTTCAATATTTGTCTTGAAAATCGTGAATACTGTAAAATTTACACATTTCTTTCCTTAAATGAACTGCCTTTCGGCAATTGCAAATATTTTCCAATGAAAGCAATGTCTTTGAACATGTTTTAATCCAATATTGATATATTTATATATCACTTTGAAAAGTTATTATCTTGTTATTGTTTTTATTGTGCCAGCAGGCCACGAAAAACTTATATCTACATGTTAGAAAGTGTTAATTCATGATATGTTAAATGTATTGTTGTCATAAGCATTTCAAGTTATGTTTAAAAGTGATTTAAACTTGAAGTGATTAATATTTTCCCAGTGTTATTTTGACGTAATATTTCTGTTTACGGTTGGGTCGTTCTGCTTACAGAATAGGTAAGAAAGAAATACTGGAAGGATTTTCTTAAATGAAATGAAGTTGATTTTTAAAAAAAACGCAGTTGGGCTGGTAAAAGTATGCGCGGACTCCACACACTTCAACCAGCCCAACTGTTTTCATACCTCAATAATAACATCAATCCCGCAATTAATTTCTTAATTGAAAATAGATCAGGCAATGCTTTGGCTCATTTTTTTTTTTCATTTTAGGCCGAGCATGATAAACTGGATCTATTTTCGACCCCAAATTTTGAGTAGGATCCTTTTCCTCCAATCGCAGAAAAAAACCCTGAAAGTTATTGTTGTTCTTTCTTTTAGTGTACCCGAAGTACCCAGGCGTGAGCATGACTTTAAATACCGGATGGAGTTCGTCCTTAAATTCAGCAGGTCATCGAATTCTTGCCTTACAAGCTCTATTGATAACAGCTCATGGTATGTAAGATAAGATTTATTCAAGTCAGTAAGGCACGTACACTGTATTCACAACTTGTGTTTCAATACACAGTTTTGGTAGCCAGCGTCAATAGACAACCTCAAATCACATTTTTTTTTTCATCTCACCTTAGATTTCACTTTATTCCAATATATGCCCAGGTGAGCTAATATGAACCCTTGTTATCAGGCATGCATTTTTTACACCAAAGTAGAGCCTTAAGTGTCCCCAGAGCCCATCCCTGTAATGGTTTTAACCCTTCAGCTGAGAGGTCAATCAAATACCTGATTAATGCATATGTGTCTTTAGAGTTTGGTCACAACCTAGGCAGCGAGCATGATCCGGAGACAGACAACTGTGCCCCATCTGACTACAAGGACGGGAAATACCTCATGTACCCTTGGGCTGTCATGGGCTATGACAAAAATAACCAGGTATGTCTTAACTAGTTAACATTGGCTGTGAGCATGATCTGGAGACAGACAACTGTGCCCCACCAGGGCTGTCAGTGGCTATGACAAAAATAACCAGAATTGTTTGAATATGCCTGTCTGAATATGAGGTAATTAAATAGCCCTGTCTGAATATAAATATGGTAACTGAACCTATGGTCTGTCTGTGGGTGTCACGGGAATAACCAAATTTGTCCTTAACGCTTTCTATAATAACCTTGTCTGAATATGAGGTAGTAAATTAAGCTTAATCGCCTGTCAGATTTTCAAGTCATTGTATTGTTTTATGAAAAATCAGTGTTGTTGGATAATTGGAAAAAGATTCAAACTGTTGGTTTAAAAGCTCTACAGACTTGTTTGTTACATGTCTTGTCATCTCTTGATAAAACTGATCTTATCTTAAGTTATATTTCTGGTTTTCAGTTTCTTTCCCCGTGCAGTAGAGAGTATATTTTCAAGGTCATAAAGGTGAAAGGATATGACTGCTTCATAGGTATGTAGCCAGCCTTCTATCGTGGTACAATTTGGAACTGGTTCCCATGGTCAGTTCAGAAATTGAATATTTCCATTTATTTTCTTGACAAATTTAAATATAAGGGCTTTTTCATTGAAACATTCAACCCATGAGCAGAGGGCACTTTTAAATTGGAAACTTCTATTAAGAAGTTTGTATCCATTTCTCAAAAAAATGATCAGGAATCCCCCTATTTTTTTTATTGGGCCATTATGGAATTGTTTAAATCGAATAGCCACGAAAACCCCCCAGAAATGGTGTAAGTTGTCAGTTGAGTGTGTTTAATTTTATACATAAGTATGTCAGCTGAACTTCTTTTTAACCTCATCTTTGAAATGAAGTAAAAATTTTATCAAGGGACATTTCATTATATTTTTTTCTTTATAAAATCAAGAAAAACAAAAAGAAAAAGCCATGTCAATGGAAACTGAAAAAATTATGCTTTGTATTTTTACCTTAATTAGAGGGTCGAGGTGATGGCGCATTCTGCGGTAATGGCCGATTAGACGAGAAGGAGGAATGTGACGCGGGTTACGACACAATAAAAGACATTGATCCTTGTTGTGATAGTGACTGTCAACTACGCGATGGAAAAGTCTGCAGGTGATTTATTGCATTGAGATGTTCTGCACAGTGATCTAATTCAATATTAATTTCTATCTGCTTTATACTGCTGTACAGTGTTAAACTACAATGTAAAATAATCAACTTGGTCAGAATTGTTACTTAAATAAAGTCGAATCCCGTTGGCTCGAACTGGCTTGGCTCGATTTCCTCAATGGCTTGAACTGGCTTGGCTCGATTTCCTCAATGGCTTGAACTGGCTTGGCTCGATTTCCTCAATGGCTTGAACTGGCTTGGCTCGATTTCCTCAATGGCTTGAACTGGCTTGGCTCGATTTCCTCAATGGCTTGAACTGGCTTGGCTCGATTTCCTCAATGGCTTGAACTGGCTTGGCTCGATTTCCTCAATGGCTTGAACTGGCTTGGCTCGATTTCCTCAATGGCTCGAACTGGCTCGAACTGGCTTGGCTCGATTTCCTCAATGGCTCGAACTGGCTTGGCTCGATTTCCTCAATGGCTTGAACTGGATTTAAAGGACCGATAATTATCTATTGACTGTAAGCATTCCTGCATTGCTCAAATTTTCCATGGCTTGAGGTTTTCATACCAGTCCCTTGGTGTTTGTGCCAACAGGATTCGACTTTATATGCTTTCTTTTAACAATGTGAAATATTAGTGTAATGTACATTTAAGTTAAGATGTCATCTGTCCCTTTTTCAGCCCAATGAACTATGACTGCTGTACAGCTGAATGTAAACCAGCAAGTTCATCCAAGATATGCCGACCCGAACTGAATGAGATGTGCTCTGGCGAAATCAAGTGCAAGTATCCTTGATATGAATACAGTTTGAAAAAGAGTGTTGGGTATCCTGGATGGAATTGTATTTAAAGCTGCTTAATTCATTCATTCTATTAAAATGCCACTGAAATAGTGGAAAAGCCCCATCCTGTTTGATTAAGTCAAGCGTTCCTAGTCAGGTAATTTTTATCCTTCTAAGCTGCAGCCTATACCAAGCTGCTTCCCTAAGGGCTAGACCCCTGTTTTTTTTCTCCAAAATAGCCTCTGAAATTCACCATTTTATAAAATAAGAATCTCATCATAAAATGATGTTTTTGAGTGATATACTAGTATTTACTGCTTTATTGATATTTTACTCCATTTGTTCCCAACTGTTTGAAAAAGAACTCCCCATAACAGAAAAAACATGCTTTTTTACAGAAAAGGCTTGGATGTCTTTGCCATAACTGGAAAAAAGGCCCTGCTTGTAGGAATATCGCAGTCGGCAACAAGTGAATTGTTTTGTTGTATTCAACTTTAATATCAGCTAGGGTTCAGTTTGTTCAAATAAATATATTTTAACATGACAATATAATTTCACTGTATAACAAAGATCTCTTTTGGTCTGATTCCCAGACTGGAAGCATAAATTTCCAAGCAATGAACATGACTCTAACTGTTCGGCAACTGTATAAAATCTCTGTGTTTAGTCATGCATATCCAGTTTTGCTTGACTTAGATTCTCAGCGGTGATAACATCACCTGTCCAAATATCATCAACAACAAGCCGGATGGGACACCATGCATCGATCAGTAAGCCTGAAAATAATTTTTATGCTCTTTTCACCAGCATTCTTTGTTTATTATTACACTTGTTTCTAAACATTTTCTTATAGATTGATGCTCAAATTTAAGCATTGTGTATATTTTTTATCTGCTGAAATGACTGGTTCTCGTTTGTCATTAATCAGGCCACATTCTCGTAAGCCACAAATCTCGAATGAGATAAAATCTGGTAAAACCTGGTAAAACATGCCTTATATTGAAGACAAAAAGTGCTTTAAAAACAGGTTTGTTGCTTTATTGATTTTCAAGTAATGTTTTGATCAGGCAGCTTTCTCAAGGTCTTTATTTTAAAACCTACATTTCCAGCCAATGAAATTGCCTATCGGCCTTCAAGAAGTACCATCCTTAATTATTATGACGTCATATATAAGTCTCCACCAGCTGAAAACAATTTTCAATCTAGGTCTGTTAGAAAAGACAGTGTAAAGTCTTTATGGCTCGCTCCACTGCTCTTAATTATTAAGAAATTACACAAACTTTTGCTTTTATAGACAACACTAAAACTTTAAAAATAAGTTCTGCTTATTACAATCTACCTGTACGATTTATTTGCTACTTACACAACAATGTAATTTTTCAGGGGAACCTGTAAGGATGGAATGTGCCTTAACTACTGCGAAAACTTTGCCTACGATCTCACTCCATGTATTTGTGCAGGTATGTAACTGTAGAATGTGGCTTTTAATTGATGCAAATGTTGGCAATTTGTAATAAAATTTGAAAGTTTAAGATTTTAGCTTAAGACACTTTGTAAGTAAGATCTTGGCTAATCTATCTCAGAACAATTTTAAACAATGTTTAATTTGTTTAACCATATACAAATATGCCATATCTCCCAACGGCAGAAAACACCTGGCCCAAATTTCTTGAAATTTCTTAAGTCCCTTAAAACAGGTTTAAGCTAATCTCACTATTTTTGTTGTTCTATAAAATGTGTTATATTTACTTCTTCAAGCATTTATAGAAATGATGTAAAAAATAATCTATCTAAATGATTATCAGATTAAACCATCATTCATATATCAAAATCCATTTTCAGTATGTATTTAGGCTAATTGAAATAAGCGACTTAAGCCTGTTAACCTTAAGAAGTTTCGAGAAATTGGGGCCTGGATATTTGCTCCATCCCATAGCCCCTGGCTGGCTGGAGATGAATATCCCCAAACTAACATTTTTGGTTGCTATCATTACATAAAATAAAAACTCTTTGATCAGATATCATCTTTGTACGTTCATTGCTAACGTGGTACTATAATTCTTTTATGACTAAAACTCAGATTTTTTTCAATGATTTATGACTATGTTATGTCATTTCAGAGCAGGAAAGTGCATGTCACCGCTGCTGTAAGCCAAAATACAGGGAAGGAAAATGTGAAAACATTAATCAAGCGCTCTTGCCTGATGGTCGGCCTTGCTATCAGGGAATGTGTGAGCAGGTAAGGTTATTTTTTCCAAGAATTTTTATTATGCCCCCTTTTGAAAAAAGTGGGGTATATTGTTTTGCACATGTCGGTCGGTCGGTCTGTCTGTCGGTCGGTCGGAATACCAAATGGTTTCCGATCAATAACTTGAGAACGCTTTGACCGAGGGACCTCATACTTGGTATGTGTATTGGTCATCACCAGCAGATGAACCCTATTGATTTTGAGGTCAGTGGGTCAAAGGTCAAGGTCAGTGTGACCTTTACATGAAAAACGGTTTCCGATCAATAACTTGAGAACGCTTTGACCGAGGGACCTCATACTTGGTAGGTGTATTGGTCATCACCAGCAGATGAACCCTATTGATTTTGAGGTCAGTGGGTCAAAGGTCAAGGTCAGTGTGACCTTTACATGAAAAACGGTTTCCGATCAATAACTTGAGAACGCTTTGACCCAGGGACCTCATACTTGGTATGTGTATTGGTCATCACCAGCAGATGAACCCTATTGATTTTGAGGTCAGTGGGTCAAAGGTCAAGGTCAGTGTGACCTTTACATGAAAAACGGTTTCCGATCAATCACTTGAGAACGCTTTGACCGAGGGACCTCATACTTGGTATGTGTATTGGTCATCACCAGCAGATGAACCCTATTGATTTTGAGGTCAGTGGGTCAAAGGTCAAGGTCAGTGTGACCTTTACATGAAAAACGGTTTCCGATCAATAACTTGAGAACGCTTTGACCCAGGAACCTCATACTTGGTAGGTGTATTGGTCATCACCAGCAGATGAACCCTATTGATTTTGAGGTCAGTGGGTCAAAGGTCAAGGTCAGTGTGACCTTTACATGAAAAACGGTTTCCGATCAATAACTTGAGAACGCTTTGACCGAGGGACCTCATACTTGGTATGTGTATTGGTCATCACCAGCAGATGAACCCTATTGATTTTGAGGTCAGTGGGTCAAAGGTCAAGGTCAGTGTGACCTTTACATGAAAAACGGTTTCCGATCAATAACTTGAGAACGCTTTGACCGAGGGACCTCATACTTGGTATGTGTATTGGTCATCACCAGCAGATGAACCCTATTGATTTTGAGGTCAGTGGGTCAAAGGTCAAGGTCAGTGTGACCTTTACATGAAAAACGGTTTCCGATCAATAACTTGAGAACGCTTTGACCGAGGGACCTCATACTTGGTATGTGTATTGGTCATCACCAGCAGATGAACCCTATTGATTTTGAGGTCAGTGGGTCAAAGGTCAAGGTCAGTGTGACCTTTACATGAAAAACGGTTTCCGATCAATAACTTGAGAACGCTTTGACCCAGGAACCTCATACTTGGTAGGTGTATTGGTCATGACCAGCAGATGAACCCTATTGATTTTGAGGTCAGTGGGTCAAAGGTCAAGGTCAGTGTGACCTTAACATGAAAAACGGTTTCCGATCAATAACTTGAGAACGCTTTGACCCAGGGACCTCATACTAGGTAGGCTTATTGGTCATGACCAGCAGATGAACCCTATTGATTTTGAGGTCAGTGGGTCAAAGGTCAAGGTCAGTGTGACTGTAAGCTGAAAAAAGGTTTTCTGATTGTCCATATTTTATTTAAGTGTCCAAATCCTACTAACAATTTGGCTCCCAAGGGGGCATAAATGTTTCACTAACATCTCTTGTTATAATGAAGATTAGACATTGCTCTGTACTAGCCAAGATACTTTATTTGAGGCTATTATCGCAAAAACACACTCAAAAGGTTGTTGAATATTGAAATTCCAAATTTAATATATATTAAATGAATATTGGCCTTGCTCAGATTCAATACCTAAATGAATATTGACCTTGCTCAGATTCAATACCTAAATGAATATTGGCCTTTGCTCAGATTTAAGACATAAATTAATATTGGCCTTTGCTCAGATTTAAGACATAAATGAATATTGGCCTTGCTCAGATTAAAGACATAAATGATTATTGGCCTTGCTCGGATAGACCTAATTGATTTTTGGCCTTGCTCAGATAGACCTAAATGATTTTTGGCCTTGCTCAGATGGACCTAAATGATTTTTGGCCTTGCTCAGATAGACGTAAATGATTAATGATTATTGGCCTAGCTCAGATTCAAGACCTAAATGAATATTGGCCTAGCTCAGATTCAAGACCTAAATGATTATTGGCCTTGCTCAGATAGACCTAAATGATTTTTGGCCTTGCTCAGATTTAAGACCAAAATGATTATTGGCCTTGCTCAGATTTAAAACCTAAATGAATATTGGTCTTGCTCAGATTTAGGATCTATATGATTATTGGCCTTGCTCAGATTTAAGACCTAGATGATTATTGGCCTTGCTCAGATTTAGGATCTAAATGATTATTGGTCGTGCTCATATTTAAGACCTAAATGATTATTGGCCTTGCTCAGATTTAAGACCTAAATGATTATTGGCCTAGCTCAGATTCAAGACCTAAATGAATATTGGCCTTGCTCAGATTCAAGACCTAAATTATTATTGGCCTTGCTCAGATTTAAGACCTAAATGATCTGATTTCTTTAAGCTATTTCTATACAACTGCATGCAACATTGACCCTTACAACAACTTGTTCATGTTTATTTTTATCTTTCAGGGAGTGTGTATGAAGCAGAAAAATGATATGGTTCAACGACTGTTTTCTATTATTGAAAACATCACTGTGGACCAATTTGGTTTGTGGCTTGAAATCATTAATTTTTGTAAAACTTGTTAGCTCAGATGAGTTTCAAAACTCCGTGTTCAATGGTCTGTTCACTCTTTAGCGCATGTAAACGAGTAGTCTAAAATAATAGACGTGTTATACGGGATTCTTCCAATCCCTAACGTCTAAACGGGAATGTGCAAAAAACGGGGGTGTTTTAAAAATATTGAAATAGTTTTAAGTGAAGTATTTTATGGTTGAAATCGATCATAAAGAGTTATATTCATATTTTACCATGTAAGTGAAATGTTATTTTGCACTTAACAAGCATTTAATGCATTTAAACAAGTTGTTTACCTTTCCAATAAAACAAAAGTTGACTGACACAGAAAACAATTATGCGAAGGGGAACAACTCGATACAATCGTAATAACTCGGCCTCCTCCGACAAAGCTTCGAGATAGACCTCGTTGCACAATCGTAACAACTCGGCCATGGCCGAAATGTTCCGAGCGATTTAAAACTGTGCCCTGTAGCCTTGCAGGTGCCCTTCATGTATATATTGTTATGTTTTGACAGAAGGAAAGGAAGAAAAGCCGTCAAACTCATAATTATAAGTTGGATATTTATTTTTTGTGTACGGAACTAATATAAAATAACATTATCTGGTAATATTTCTTGTTTTTATGATATTTTATAGACGCTATATGCTTTAACCAAGAATCCTGATCGGAACAACTACCCACTTTTGACACTAAACAATTTGTACGTGAAGGAATTGCCATATCAAAAATCTAAAAAAATCCGTCAACTTACAATTATTTGGACTAGTAAACGAGTTTGGCCTACATAGCCCATTAGCTCATGTAACCGCATTTGGCCAAACTGATTTAAATGCATCAGCCGCATTTAAAATGGGTCATTTTTTTTTTTCAATTTTGCAAGTTCCTTTTTTTCCGTTTCTGAGCAAAAAAAATATTCTTTAGCGAAAAGAGAGTTACGCAGGGCGGATAAATGCAGATTTTAATCATAATTATTGTTTATATGATAAAACAAAGTCAGGCAATGACAGTAATGTAGGAAAGACTGCCTTGTGCAAGAAAACAGTGGTACAGTCCATCTTCATTTACAGATGGATTAAAATAATTCAATATTTTATCATTGACACCATTCATTAGATAATTTAATTGTCTATAGAAATTATATATTCATATAAAAAAGATTTTGCCACAGTTATTGCGAGTAATATCAATCTAAAGGTCATACTTGTATCCAATATTCCTAAAAAGGGCCTAATCAAAAAAGTACTGCTTATCACTAAGTTGGCTATTGACTGGGAGGTGTTATTCTACCACTTGCCTAAGTGCTAAAGGAAATAGTGCTGAATCATTTTTTCATTTTTGACCAAGAAATGACATTATCTGACAAGGTACAAAAATAAAAAAAAATTGCAGTTTAATTTGCTAAAATTATGACATGTTTTATACATACTACAAAATTAATTGCACTGGCATTTGAAAGATATGATATGCATAAGCGGTTATATTGAATAATTTATGTTTATGGTATAACTTTAGACCAAATTAACCAATTTGGTTGCCATGGTAAATGAATGAATACAAAAACCTTTTTTGTGGATCAGTTTAGACAATAGTGGTATGCAATATTGTTCTCAAATATAATATGTTTAGTGAAACCCGACAACTAAACAATCATATACTTGTTTCCATTTCATGTTTTTTTTGTTGCCAAGATGTCTAACAAAAAAAATAAAATTGGTTTCACCTAACCTTCTTTGTCTGTTTCAGTTGCATTTATGCGCAGTAACATTGTTGGGACGGTAATGGTGATGTCGTTACTGCTGTGGATACCTACCAGCTGTATAATACGTTACCAGGTAAGGGTTTTTGGCTCATCTGTTTAGCTTTGTGTAAATATCTGGAAACCAGTGATATAAACCTGGTGACATAATATCAGATTGCAGTTTTTAATTTTTAATTTCGAAATAGAAGTTAGAACTTTTGTGGCTAAAATCATTACTAATGCTTGAATATCCGATTCTTTGTCAGCAGTCTTATATCACTGGTTCTCAGACATTTATGCCAAAAATGGCTCACTCTAAGACAAAATATAAAAAAGTTTTTAAAATGCTCCATCTGTGAGAATGCAGCTTTAACTGTTAATGGATGTTAGTAGAATTGTCTTATAATGCACCCTGTTATTTCTCGAGTTCAGGAAAAAATTAATTTTAATGTTGTTGCTCAGGGGAGGGGCAGGAAATTAGAAAATTCATGCTGAAAATTAGAGAATTGTGTACCTTACTTTGTTCTCCATTATTAACATGGGGTTTCAATTTTGTTTGATGTTGTTTTTTAGGACAAGAAACTGATTGAGAAGGAAAGAGCCCTTAGAATTTGGAAAAATAAATCGGTGAGTATGTTTCACCTGCCTGAACCTGCCTTTAAAGGACTGCAAATTTTCCTGCAGTCAACGTACAGGCTATCAGGCCCTGATTTCTGTAAAAAAGCTAATACGTAACAGGGAACAAGTATCATATTTTACTTCGCCATATTACCATTCTTGTTTGAAATTCAGTTTTGCTCAGAATTGCTTTCCCCTCATCATGGGTTATATATTTTACTAGAATAGCCCTTAAAAAGCTTTTTTTAATGTTTGTCATATATAAATGGCTATTCATCTAACATAGGCCATATTAGATGCATTTATTATGTTCCTGTGACAGCTTTTGTTGAGTCAAATTTCACTTTCCAGAATCGAACACTAGTTGACGATGATACGTTCAGGATTCGACGTGTTCATGCTCCTTCGGTGCGGAACAGCCATGTGCCTCGATGGCCGAGGGAAGATATGGAGGGTCCCAATCGATTGGCCCAGCCTCCTGGTGGAATAGGGCGGGAGCCAAGACAGGTGAACATTGAACACTTAATGTCAAGCCCTCGTAAACCAATAGAAATACAGATGAACTCTGATGAGGATTTTGGTTTTGGTGATCGAAAAACAGATTTAGACTTTCCGCTAGATGTTCCTGGACCTCATGCTGAGTTCCGGTTCCCAGCTAAACCGGACCCAGAATTGCTAAAACATAGATCTGACTTTGATACTGATAGTGACGCAGGATTTAGACAGACTTCTTCCGACTGGGATAAGGAAACAATCGTATAAAATATTTGTAACTTGTGTTAGTTTAGATAGATTGTCGTAAATTTTACATGATCTGTATTTGTTACACAGGGGATTGTTTCTGTTTCGTTTACTCAAAAGTAGCATGATTTGGATTTGTTAAATTAGGGTGATGTTAAAGCTACACTCTCACAGATAACATTTTTGACGTCTTTTTTTGTATTAGAAACAGCTGATTTTGGCCTTAATGCTTTCAATTAGGTCTTGTAATATAACTCCTTATAGAACAGATCTCCATTGTTTGAAAAACTGGCGAAAAAAAGTTTTTTTCTTTGAGCGTTAATTATGCTTTTAGCCATAAAATATAAAAAAATTACCATAAATATGATAAACTGCGATATAAGTTTTAGTCATCCTTCTTATATCACTGGTTTCCATTCATTTACGCAAAAAGTGGCTCATTACAAGACAAAAAACGTTTTTCAAAACGGTCAGTCTGTGAGAGTGCAGCTTTAATCTACACAGTGCAAATGGAATAAGAATGTAGTAATGATTATGTCTTCCTATCGAGGCATGTTTGGTGGGATTTTTTTATGTGTATTGTTAATGTCCGACATAATTAATCATACACTCATGTACACAGTAACAGTTATATCCTTATAGAACAAAAGTATTATGCATACATGTACAATAAGCAATCATCTAAGTTTGAATGGAGAGCCCAAGTTCCTAAAAGTTGGCATGATTTGTTTTTAAAAGTGCCCGGCCATAAAAAATACAGAATTTGAGCAAGCCCAGAAAGGAATTTACCGATGCAGGACTTGGGCTAGTTTCAACTACTGCAATAATCCTTTTATAACATGGACGTTGCTGAGAAAAACAAAATTCTTTTCATTCATGCAATTAACTAATTGTATTCTATACTAATGATTTATTCTGACATGATTGTATTTGTATAAGATTCAGTTTGAAATAACAAAATCATACGAGCATCAGCATTCAATTGTGGTCCTCTTGATATTTTTCTTTTCCTATTATACAAATAGGACGCACACCAGCACCAATTTAAGGTGGCATTACTAGCGTAGATACAATGAAACAAACTGTTAAACATATTAAAACCTTCAGTATCTCTGGAAGACCTTAGGTGACGGGTATGTCGTCAAGCAGGCGTGTTATAACTATTTACAATGTTAGCCCCCCTTGGTAATGGGTGTGTGCGTCAAGCAGGCGTGTTATAACTATTTACAATGTTAGCCCCCCTTGGTAATGGTAGTGTGTGTCAAGCAGGCATGTTCTAACTATTTACAATGTAAGCGCCCTTAGGTAATGGGTGTGTGTGTGTCAAGCAGGTGTGTTTTAACTAATTACAATGTTAGCGCCCCTTGGTAATGGGTGTGTGCGTCAAGCAGGTGTGTTTTAACTAATTACAATGTTAGCGCCCCTTGGTAATGGGTGTGTGCGTCAAGCAGGTGTGTTTTAACTAATTACAATGTTAGCCCCCCTTGGTAATGGGTGTGTGCGTCAAGCAGGCGTGTTATAACTATTTACAATGTTAGCCCCCCTTGGTAATGGTAGTGTGCGTCAAACAGGCATGTTCTAACTATTTACAATGTAAGCGCCCGTAGGTAATGGGTGTGTGTGTCAAGCAGGCATGTTTTAACTAATTACAATGTTAGCGCCCCTTGGTGTTGGGTGTGTGGGTCAAGCAGGTGTGTTATTACTATTTACGTTAGCTCCTCTTGGTGATGTGCGTCAAGCAGGCGTGTTATAACTATTTACAATGTAAGCGCCCACCTCTTGCAAGGTCCGTGCATGTAATATTACTCTACTGTATTTCTCTGTATGTGCCAAAGTCATTGAAAACCTTCACTCTTCATGGTGAGCCATATTTAAGGTAAATAAGCCTGTTAATCTTGTCCCAAGGGGAATGGGCCTCGGGTCCTTCTTAAGTGGAATTTCGCCTGCAAAGTTTTTAATGAACATAAAATAATGCTTGAGGTAATAGATATATTTTTAAGATAGAGAATAGGTTTGATTATTGGCCTGAAGATGACTAGGAAACATCCCTGTCATTATTCCGAAAATCAAACTTTTGGTTTGCGCTCCATGGTTTATTTTGAATATCAGGTATGAGTTCTTGAAAAAAAGTTTTGATTTTAATTTTTACTTCTTAAGTTTGTTTTTGTTTTGATAGGAAAAAAGATATTTAAGATTTTTATTTTCATGTACATATATCTACCTACAGTTACTGATATCAGCAATCCAATATACATGTAACTTAAAGGGACTAGACACTCATGATGCCATAACAAGAAAAAAAAGAAAATTTATATTGTTGTGTAAATCACATTGATTCTTACTTACTGATGTATTACATTACTAACGACACATGTATCTTTCACAGTTTTTGTGTATTTTTCCAATTAAGAATTTACTGGGTTTGTCTACCGCAAATTTAAAAATAGCTTGGTATGTATATCTGTACTAATTACGTGACTTTCACATGCTAAATTTACACACTTTGAACTGGGAAACCATTATGCGCTGTTTTTCAACAGGTGAACTTAGATAGCGACAAAATGATAAATCATGTAAAATGATGTTTTATCGACCTCATACTAGTTCGTATTGATAATTCTAGGCTTGTTTTGAGGAAATACTGTATTTCCCGACCATCTGGTGTCTAGTCCCTTTAAGGCTTCTTTTTGTCATTGTTGTAATTCTATTGTTGGAATATTAATACAAATATTAGTCATATTTCTGTATTTAACAAAAACAACATCAGAACATTTCATGCTTTAGTTCAGGGTCAGTTTTTTGGGTAATGACAAAAGCACAGATTTGTATTTTGTTTGATTTCCAACATTGTAAATTCTGAACAAATATTTGTATACATATATGAAGATTTGCATATAATTAAGTATATTTTCTGTATCTTTTTTAACTTTTCCTCCCCATTTTTAACAAATTTTATCCATTTATGCAAACTTTTTTTCATATGTTTATAAAAAGTTGTGGTCTTTTTGAATTGTAGAATCAAATGTTATTTGATACAATAGCAACCTTTGTTTTTTTGGAAAAATCAATAAAGACTCCTTCTAATACATCTTTGATAGCAATTGCAATCATTAAAGCCATTGCCAAAAAAACTGAGAGACGTAAAGCGACAAGTAATCCATTGGAAATATCATGCAGTGACTATGGATCGACTTTCATTTAAGTTACTGCTACTCATGAAATTTCAAATGTTAGTGGTTGTTAGAAGATAGTTCATAACTTTCAATAAACCTAGCTTGTGATGTGAGAGTGGTCTAGTGTTTAAGGTGTCCGTTTCTTATCTATGAGGATATGGGCTTGATCCCCACCAGGGATACTTTCTCATGTCATATTAAATAAAGCCAACCGGGGCGGTATGTATAAAACATCTTAACTTAAGTTGATTTCCTAAAAAGTTCATTGGCAAACTTAAAGATATATACAATTGTTTTTTTTTTATATAAGGTATTTATGTAACATAAAACTAATGAAAATAGAGTATTTCAACCCTTACCATGCGGGGTTCGAATATATTTAGACTTAGTAGTGTTTATGCTTAGTTTACCCAGTTTACCCAGTTTATGCTAAGTCGGGATATTTTCAGACCATGATCATTGACATATGAAGTTGTTACATCATATAGCGAGGGAGATACTTAACTAAGGAAAATGACATAAGTAAAGAAATGACTCAAGATGTTTTATGATTACAGGCCTAGCACGAGAACTCGAGAGTGACTCCAGGTATCAGCTTTCAACTGTTTTCACAATCAAGCTAAAATGAATTAGTGAAAACTAGTTAAAACTTTATCAAGATAACATTATGTAAATCATAACTCCCACAGTGTTGATTCACATTCAGATGAGCAAATTTTGTTTAACATTTTTTACCATTGTAAACATGAACAAATCAACATCCATTCTCTATACACTTTCATACAATGCATCAATATTGATACTTTCACTATGTGTATTTATCATTTTTTGGGGGGCATTGGTTTTACTATTTGTCATTGTTAAGAGCAGTGTTTGTGCAATACTTAAATGTAACTATTGTAAATAGTAAATATACAGCATTTCACATATCACCAACATTTCATAGCATTTTGTAATTTGTAAGTTATAGGCTTTCACTACATATTGCAGTATAAAAATAATACTTCAGGATGTACCAGTACATGTACATTTTTTTCATCCATTTTCTCTGATATTTTTAGCTTGTTTGTTTATGGGTTTTTTAGTTGAAATATTGTTTATGTTATTTTCATAGTTAAGGTGCCTTCATCTATGACAGCATGCTAAAGTTTTGCGTAATTACCTGGCAAACAATTTAATGATCTGAGACTTGGAACACATGTTTACAATGCCAATTGGCATATTGACAAGTAAGTTCCATTAGTCTGGCAAATTGTTGTCTTCAGTCGTGCCTTTGACTACATCATTACAGACAATATTTAATTCATACTTAATAAAAATATATACTGATTTAAGTAATTTTCTGCTTCAAGTTAGTGACAATAACAAACTATATGAATTGTATGTACAATCTTATTGAAATGATCTTCATCATATTTTTACATAATTATTTTGTACTAGGGATTGATACATTAATCGAAAAATCAGCAAAATTTGATTTTGTGTTGAATTATGAATTTTAAGATCATTTTAAAATTTGCCTAAAATGTCAAAAATATAATATGATCTACAGTATGTTGGCAATACTTTGAATCATTCATATTCTATGGAGAGCTCTTACAATCTAAAATGAACTTTCTACATTGAATTCAGCATTTAAAAAATGCTAACAGTCAAGTGTGACTCTGGATATATCTCATATACTTATTTTAGTAACACATATTACCTACATGTATAAGTTTATGTTAATATCTAGATAATGTTGTATAATTGTCATGTATATTACATACATCTAGTTATTTCTGGTACCAAGTGCCTTTTTCTATTCTGTAGATGTCTTCAAGTGTTTTCATCTTACATTCCATCTATTTGTGCTCAAAAATCTTTTGTTATGGAGTATGTTTTTTGTTTATTTTTTTCAATTTAAGAATATTTCCATATAGGCTCACTGGTGTTTTGACAACAAAGGTCAAGGTCATGTCATAGCCTTGGTGTCATTGTTGGCGTTGTTGCATGGTCCATTGGTGTCAAGGATAAACTTCTTTTTGGCTATAATTTGAAAACTGTTGTTCACATGAAAGTGAGTACACATACACAGTTATGTACCTTATGCAAACTCCACACCGCAGTTAATTCCCTTTACCATGTAGAAGCCATTGCTATCATGCACAATTATGTAATAATGATTAACACTACATGATGGTTTTGAAAAATTAAAAATTTCTATTATTTAAAATTATTTCTTATTTGCATAGTTTTAAAAACAAAATTGTAATGGAAATTTAATAAAATATTGCATAAGTTTATCAAAAAAACTTACATTGCTCAAATCCAGCTATTTTTTGTACATGGTGACAGAGATGTTCTCTGCTCATTAAGGTAGATCGCTTAAGAGATTGAACTTATTGTTGAGTTATGGCCCCTGCTTGACTGAGAAAACAGACTGCAATGGCACCCACTCACGGGCCTCTTATTTAGATTTGTTTTTTGTTGCTGTATTTTCTATGCAGACTTTTTCTCTTCTGGTTTATGTTGAATTAAACTTGGTTTTAATATGAAGAAATACATGTACCCTGGGTTCATTATAAACAGGCAAATACAATGAAATCATGTTCAAATTAAATTAAATTATTAAATATATGTGCAGAATATCAGGCCCCAATCCTTACTTGCTTCTGGCAGTCAGTTATTCATGAACTATTTAATTAGTTGTTACATCTATATATGCACCTATAAATGTTTTGCCCCAAGTGGAGAGGGTTGGGGAGTAGAATCACCCACCCGGGGGATATACCAGGTGAGAGGAAGCATTCACATCTTCAGGTTTTGACATTAACCAATGCTCAAGGTGGTAACCCCAGCATTGATTGATAAAGACAGTTTGTCCATGTTGTCTTGTAAAATTGTGTGTCCCTCGTTAATTGTAGTTTAAGCCTTAAATTTGTGCCTCTAAATAGTGTTTTGGTCAAAAGTTTGGCTACCAGACTTTTCCTTGTAGTTTTCCCTGTATAATTAGATTAAAAAGATAAGCAATAAATAGGTTGGGTTTGAATAATTTCATTCATTATGATGGATGGATATGAAACAGTGAATGACTTATGTGGAAAGGAACTTCTAGATTTAAGTAAAAAATCATTTTGAATAGTGTTTCATGCTTTTTGGCCAAATGAAGTTTTTATTATTTTATTGAAAAGCTCTTTTTTTGCTTATTTATGATTTCAATAAAATTGGTCATTTGGAAGGAAAATTTTAATTAGAAAACAATATGACAGCTTAATTTCTGTGTTAATTAAAAAAAATGAGTTGTAATGTAAAGGGCATTGGTACTTTAAAGGATAGTTATGTTTCTTTTTTGTGTACAACATATTTGATAGGATGCTTTATTGTGTAAGACCCATTTTAGTTTACAGCGGTTCATATGTTTCTATTACGCTGTGTGAAAAACCTGAAGAGACTCACTGTTTCTT
The DNA here is from genome assembly GCF_026914265.1 of Mya arenaria. Lineage (NCBI taxonomy): Eukaryota > Metazoa > Mollusca > Bivalvia > Myida > Myidae > Mya > Mya arenaria. Next base: position 37,120,779 of record NC_069128.1, on the reverse strand, counting down.
TACTTTAGCAATACTTTATAAAACCATGTGGTATATAGCAAATTATTTATTGAAATTTCATACAAACTTAATATCTCATTTACACCATTTTTACAGGAAAACATACCTTTTTATAATAGTGTACATGATGTAACAAATGAATAAATAAAAAGAAATAAATGAATCATGAAGACTTATATTGTCATTTTAGTTCTTTGATTGTTGATTTTGTCTAAACATGGAACAGATGTGATTATTTGCACATGTGTAGCTAACTCTGGCTTTCTGGTATTGAGTTATCTCCCTTTATGGCCTGAAACGTCATGCAATAGCTCAAACTTGGCCATAACTTGAAGATTAATGGATTTAAGATGTTCACATGGAACTTTGTACACATGTTTCCAGTGACAAAATGCACACATGAAGCAAGGCTAACCGATGTTTTATATTTGTTGAGATTTTAGCTCGACCATTCAAAGCATAGGAGGCTTGACTACTTGCTCCGGCGTTGGAGTCGAGTTAAAGTTTAAGGGCAAGTTGGCATTTTCACTTATAACTCCCAAACCCCTTCTTTCAATTCACTTAATACTTCACAGTTATTCAGGACCATCACACAATGAGGTAGCATCACTTCATATTTTAGCCCCTAATTGACTTTTTTAACCTTTTTATTGCTTTTGAAGAGCAAATAAAAGCTTATTAAAAATTAAACAAACAAAACCGCAATTAATATCATTATGCAGTCATGAATACCTCTATCAAAGTATTAAAACCCTACTATGTTTCTTAAAATCAAATAACAGTGTTTTTTACCTTAAATAAGTTCAAGATGGTCTGTTAACAATTTCGGCGATTTTGGCAATCAATTAAAAAGGGAAATAACCTTTAGGTAACAGACAACAGTTTTACACAGCTGTGGTAAAGTACGTCACACTACGACGTGTATTAAAGAATAAATTAGTTTTTCCAGGAAGCATTCCCGTGACCCACATATCAGTTCAGGCCGGCACCTTTTAATGGGCTAACTTCGCCCATTGGTGCGTAGTCTGGAGAGAACCCTAAAATCGGTATCTAGTTAGTTACAATTATGGCCGACGCGGTACGTAAATCGCAGACATATATCTTTCAATTGTCGATATCATACTCTGCAAATATAAAAATTATATTAATAAAACACGCATAAATATATTTCCCACAAAAAGGAAAATACTGTTTTTAATTTAAAACACGCATAAATCAACTCCGCCCCGCTAGGACAGCTCGCATTAGAGCATTATAATGCATGTAATCCGTGCCGGGCCAGCGCACTCTCTCAAAGTATCAGAACAGAATAGACTGTGTAATGATTATATGCCTTCTAGCCCCTGGACATGTGTACATTTAGGTGTGAAAGCATGGAGCGATAAATTTCGTGGTCAGCCTTGGGTGTACATTGGTCAGTTGAAGGCGGGAAACGAGACAATGCGGACGTTTCGTAATGGTTGTCATCAGGATTGCAGGTATGTTTTGTGTGTTTTATATGCATTTTGCTTGCTGATATAATGATTTGTATGAATAGCCCGAACTGTTTCCACTGATTTTATGGTGTATGTATTGTTTTTTTTTCTCTCGCAGGTTGCTGTTAAACAAATCGTTAGATCATGAAACAATCGGATGATTCTAAAAGGACCCACCAAACAGCAAATAGCAAAACGTTCACAAGTGTGTTGCCTATATCATTGTATGTGTGCGCAAACTATCTCTTTCGCTAATAGAGGAGATGAGAAGATTAAATATTGGTTTCTTCGAAAACCATTTTGTTCTCTGAAACTATGCTCTGTCTGGAAAAAAAGTGTAAATTTGAATTTAAATCGCTTTAGTAACGATAAACGTTTATCTTATGTGGATGCTGATATCAAGTCCCGTTTTATGAATCCCGAGAGTTCTACAGTCAATATGGTTGGTTCACAATATATTCGATTGGATGTCGACGCCAAAGTATTTCATTGAGGTTTCTTCTGCTAGAATCACCATGGTAAGGTCTAGTCTAGAATATTGTACCTCAGTGTGGAACCCCTACCAGAAGACCAGAGCTACAAGATCGAGATTGTCCAACGCAGAGCTGTTCGTTATGCACTCAACCGCTTCCATTACACCAGTATCGTGAATTCCATGCTAGAAGAACTAGGCTGGGTGACGCTCGGGATTAAACTGCAACTTACCAACTCAAAATCAAACACAAATCTTATTGATGTAGCAGAATCTAAGTACCTTAATAAATGGTCAACGTCCACTCTCAGATCAAAGCATTCTATCCAGACCAACCTCTACCAGCCATCTTCGGATCAATTCAAGTTCAGCTGCTTCCGAGGACAATACAGCAGCGGAATGGACAACCAATCACACTGGCTGAGGCTCCCACCTTGGTACTTTTAAAAAGGTAGTCCCACCCAGCCCTTGTAATACAGATCTTCTATAGTTGAGGAAACCTCCACGAGTCTTGAGCTGTGCCGGCGGGTACTCGTCCCTAGCATCGCCATGCAAGCCGAAGAGGTCAATCTTCCAGTCTCAACGGAGTATCATACATGTAGCTGTGTTTTCCTGTGTTTTCTTTTTTTCTCTCCCTTTTTATCTATGACATAGCCATGCCCGTGTCTATTTTCTATTTCTATTTTTATCTATTGTTCTCTTTCATTTTCTTGATCAAGCGTATCATAATATCATGTTGAAATTTGACAGTTTTACGTACAAGAGGAGCTTAAAATTAAGAAATACACGAAAATCAAACAGGCATTTTCTGTTAGAATTAGACATATTACAGTAAGAATTCTAATAGGCGTCTGCTTCTTTCCCAATATTGTTTTCTAATCGAACCAAAAAAGATTTTTTTTTGTTTCATTTTCGTGTATAGTAATACAAAGTGCAAATTGTTGCAGACATTCCTTTCGATGAGATTAAAAATTATATTAAGTGGTTCATAATTTAATTAACGGTAGGAAAGGCAGTAAACACATAAGAGAGAAATACCATGTTTAATGAATATATATTTGACTAATGTGTCTAACATGTCTTTGTTTAATTATTCTTTCTATTGTATAGCATACAAACTCCTTATTGACATTTAAGAGCATACACTGGTTCAATGTTTCAGCGTTCGCGGTACCGGAATCGTCGATACATCCAACTGGAAGTGTCCCTCCCTTCAACCGGAAATGTCCCTCCCTTCAACCGGAAGTGTCCCTTCATCCAACCGGAAGTGCCCCTCCCTCCAACCGGAAGCTTGATGGCTTGACTAGGTTATTGAGGTGAGTTTTTGTATCAAAGAAATGATTTAACCATTGGCCAATTGTTCAGAACTTTGTTAAAGTAATTAAATGTGATTAAAGTAATCGCTTCTAACTTTTAAACGTGAAATAGTTGATGTGCTCATATATTTTAATCAAGTTAACCTGAGCAGCAGTCCCAAAGCTTGTTACCAAAACCGCAAACTACAAGTGTATCAATTTACCTCACAAAGCAGTGATTTGAAGCCTAACCTCAACGACATTACTTCAACAACGCTTGAACTTGAACAATGTTGAACAACTGGCCGATTTTTGGTAAATACACAGATTATAAACAGTATTGTTAGTGATGAGAGAAAATGCTTACAATGTACTAGGGATAAGGATGTTATGAGTGGTCTTGCATGTCGATGATGGTGGTGGTATTTGTGGTGGTGGTGATAATAGTGGTGTTGGTTGTGGTTGTGGTTGTGGTGATGATGATGATGATGATGATGATGATGATGATGGTGGTGATGGTGATGCTGCTGCTGCTGCTGGTGATGAAGTTGTTGTTGATGATGATGCTGATGATGGTAGTAGTGATGGTGGTGGTGGTGGTGATGATGAGGATGGCATGGATGATGGCGGTGGTCATGGTGGTGGTGGTGGTTGTAGTGGTGATGATGGCGGTGATGGCGGTGATGTTGATGATGATGATGATTTTTTACATATGTTAACAGTGACAAAATCACATGAACTTTTATTAAAATACTTATGGCCTATTACAGTCATACAGAGTTAACACACAAAATGCAATAATAAAATGGAATGGGGAATAATGAATACACATAACATACAAAAAGTGACATAGAAATAACTTTCTACAACACTACTATATATAATAAGAACCATATCTCTGACTCGAATTATGCCCCTTCTACGGTGGAAGAATAGACAAATCAACTTTTGCTCACAGGCACTCTTGTTTACCAAATAGTCCCCTAGCTAAACTTTGATTTTTTTAAATGTCTTTGCCTTTTGTACTGAAGCTATTTAACAATTGTAGACTTTATACTAAAAAAAGTTAATGATTTGGTTCAATGTTTCAGTATCCATGGTACCGAAAGTGTCCAACTATCCGACCGGAAGAGGTGCCCTTTGCAGTGGAATTCGCTACCCAGCACCCTTGTTTATTGATAAAAACCCTAGCTTACCTTTGAGTTCTCAAATGTATTTGCCTTTTATAATTTAGCTATTTTATTTAGGTTGGTGGTATGGGGCTTCAATTTCAGGTTTGTTTGCACCAGATTCTGTGGACAACATCATCAACAACAAAGTTATGTATTTTTGTACACGTTTTTGTTAATACGTTGTTAAAAGTTGAAAAAAAAATCAGTTATGCATTTTGAATTATGGCAAAAGGTAAATGGTGTGCACCATTTTGATAAATGTAATTGTTTTTGTTTAAAAACAGAATAGCTTTAAAAGGAATCTTTTCAATAAGAAAGTCACTTAATACTTCATGAGCTTATCATTTATAAGTCATAATCTAACTTAAAATGAAAATGTTCATCATAAAATCAACTATTTTCGGAACAAAATCTTTATTTAAAACTCAAATTACTTGAAAAATAATCAGTTATGCATTTTGAACTATGGCAAAAGGTAAATGGTGTGCACCACTTTGAATAATATAGTTTTAAAGAAACAGAATAGCTTTAAAAGGAATCTTTTCAATAAGAAAGTCACTTAATACTTCATGAGCTTATCATTTATAAATTATAATCTACTTACTTAAAATGAAAATGTTCTTCATAAAATCAACTATTTTCAGAAAAAAATCTTTATTTAAAACTTAAATTGCTTTCTAAAGAAAAACATAAAAATTGAAAAGGCATTTTCTGTTGGTTTTTGAAATCTTATCGTGAAAATGCAATAGGCACCAGCATGTTTCCCAAGATTTCTTAAACCGAACACGAGTAGCAGAAAATGTTTACATCCTTTTTTATGTATATCACTATATAATAATTGGGTTGGCTTTTTGGTTTTAGTTTGAAAATTGTTAATAATAGACTGGTAGGAAATGCTCATGAAGTGAAAAAATATAAGAAATTTAAATAATGGCAATATATTTTTAATGAACCTATTTATAAATAATTTAATGATTTTTGTTAATAACCACTTGAATTCATATGTTTTGCATTTGTTTATTTGATTCTGAGACTTTATTTTGAATGAAGTTACTGCTTTTGGTTCAATGTTTCAGTATCGATGGTACCGGAAGTGTCCAACCATCTGACCGGAAGAGATGCCCCTTGCAGTGGAGTTGGCTCGCTGATGACGCAGTGGCTTGATTGCTGGACTTGGACAGGTGAGAATAGTGTATGAAATGTAATAGTATTGGTAAATACATAGACAATGGTAGTATTAATGAGAATGATGCTTACAGTCAGTGTGCAATAGTTAAATATGTTATGAACGGTGTTTTCTGGTAATTTCTTGCATTTTGAAGAACAGACCAATTCGCGTTGGAATTCGCTACCCAGCACTCCTGTTTATTGATAAAAACCCTAGCTTACCTTTGAGTTCTCAAATGTATTTGCCTGTTATATATTGTATTTAGGTTGGTGGTATGGGGCTTCAATTTCAGGTTTGTTTGCACCAGATCCTGTGGACAACATCATCAACAAGGTTATGTATTTTTGTACACGTTTTTGTTAATACGTTGTTAAAAGTTGAAAAAAAAATCAGTTATGCATTTTGAATTATGGCAAAAGGTAAATGGTGTGCACCATTTTGATAAATGTAATTGTTTTTGTTTAAAAACAGAATAGCTTTAAAGGGAATCTTTTCAATAAGAAAGTCACTTAATACTTCATGAGCTTATCATTTATAAATTATAATCTAACATAAAATGAAAATGTTCTTCATAAAATCAACTATTTTCAGAAAAAAATCTTTATTTAAAACTCAAATTACTTTCTAAAGAAATACTTAAAAATTGAAAAGGCATTTTCTGTTGGTTTTTGAAATCTTATCGTGAAAATGCAATAGGCACCAGCATGTTTCCAAAGATTTCTTAAACCGAACACGAGTAGCAGAAAATGTTTACTTCCTTTTTATGTATATCATTATATAATAATTGGGGTGGCTTTTTGGTTTTAGTTTGAAAATTGTTAATAATAGACTGGTAGGAAATGCTCATGAAGTGAAAAAATATAAGAAATTTAAATAATGGCAATATATTTTTAATGAACCTATTTATAAATAATTTAATGATTTTTGTTAATAACCACTTGAATTCATATGTTTTGCATTTGTTTATTTGATTCTGAGACTTTATTTTGAATTAAGTTGATGCTTTTGGTTCAATGTTTCAGTATCGATGGTACCGGAAGTGTCCAACCATCTGACCGGAAGAGATGCCTCTTGCAGTGGAGTTGGCTCGCTGATGACGCAGTGGCTTGATTGCTGGACTTGGACAGGTGAGAATAGTGTATGAAATGTAATAGTATTGGTAAATACATAGACAATGGTAGTATTAATGAGAATGATGCTTACAGTCAGTGTGCAATAGTTAAATATGTCATGAACGGTGTTTTCAAGTTATTTCTTGCATTTTGAAGAGAAGACCAATTCGCGTTGGAATTCGCTACCCAGCACTCCTGTTTATTGATAAAAACCCTAGCTTACCTTTGACTTCTCAAATGTATTTGCCTGTTATATATTGTATTTAGGTTGGTGGTATGGGGCTTCAATTTCAGGTTTGTTTGCACCAGATCCTGTGGACAACATCATCAACAAAGTTATGTATTTTTGTACACGTTTTTGTTAATACGTTGTTAAAAGTTGTAAAAAATATCGGTTATGCATTTTGAATTATGGCAAAATGTAAATGATGAGTACCATTTTGATTAATGTAGTTGTTTTTAAAAACAGAATAGCTTAACAAGGAATGTTTTCAATTAGTAGGTCACGTAATACTTCATGAGCTTATTTATATATTATAATCTTTTAACTTAAAATGAAATGTTCATCATAAAATCAACTATTTTCAAACAAAAAATCTTTTTAAAACTCAAATTACTTTTTAAAGAAATACATAAAAATTGAAAAGGCATTTTCTGTTGGTTTTTGAAATCTTACAGTGAAAATGCAAAAGGCACCAGCATGTTTCCGAAGATTTCTTTAACCAAACCCATGTAGCAGAAAACGTTTTATTTTTTTTTATTTTTGGGTATATAACTATATATGTAGGTAAATATTATATTGAACATTGGAGGGCTTGGTTTGCATTAGTTTGAATGTGATTAATTATAAAAACAGTAGGAAAGGCTCATGAATATGATGTGAAAAGCAATATAAGACATAATTTAAGCAATTTGAAAATATTTGTAATACAAAACATATTTTTAATTAATTTTGCTTGTGTATTTGCATATTGGCGGGACTTTGATCGTGTAAGTTTGAAATAATAATCATACAAATAATTTAAATATATTCGTTGAATGAATATATTTTGAATTCATTTTGAACGATATATGCTTATTATCATTTCTTTTCAAATCTTTAACATTTGTTTGTTTAATAATGATACGGTACTTATTTTTATGATAAATTGACCCTTTATTGAAATGGGTGACTGCGTCCGTTCTACATTTCAGCGTGTGTCCCACCATATAGTCAGAAGTGATGCTCCGTACAATTGGTTTATTATGATGCAGAACTGATCATGTAAGTATTGTCTATTAAACTTATGGTAATAGTAATGTAAAATGCTTACTGTCAAGGATATTCATGGATTGAAACGTTTTTCTTGGATGATTTTTGGAATTGTTTCAAGCTCGACTAATCGAAGAATAAGGATGTCCATACTTCTCGCCAAGTTGTCCAAAACCATCACACAATTATGTTTCAGCAAAAAAAAACAAAAAAAACAAACAAACATTAATGCACTCATTTCTAAGAATAAGCAGCATCAAGTTCAGTGCACTGTTCAGGGCAGCTCTTGATGATGATGATGATGATCCTTTATTTGGCCTTTATGTTTAACATTTGTTTGTTTAATTGTGATACTTGGTTTATAACTATTATATTGAAATAAAGATATATGCTTTGGTTCAATGTTTCAGTGTCCACAGAACCGGAAGTACCCCACCATGCAACCGGAAGTGTCCCTCCATATATCTTGAAGTGATACCCCGTGCAACTATGGTCCATCATTGGCCGTAGCAATGGTAAAAATTTAACAAAACATTGCTTGGTTGGATTTTAGAATTAAAATAACGATATTAATTTAAGGAAATATCATAAATTAAAATATCACACTAGATAGAATATCATTTTGTACAAAAAATAATGATGATTATAAATGATGATGGTGGTGCTGTTGTTGATGAAGCTGTTGTTGCTGTTATTCTGAAGGATGATGCAACTAGTATTTTTGCCCTCAAGTTAGCAGCAACATAGTTATAAACATGATTGATAGCCTTATTGAATTGTTGATGTGTTATATAATTTTAGCCACAAAAAGAATACACAGACCTGGCTTTGGCATTTAGCGCTTTTGGAGTTGGCCATGGGGGACGCCTCACTGATGACACAATGGGTGACACCTCACTGATGACACAATGGCCTGTTTCCTCGACTTGATCAGGTAGGTGTGAATTGTTTATGAAACTTGATCATGGTCATACCATGATAAAAGATATTGGTAAATAGTGATGAGAAAAAATGTTTTTAGTATAATAGGGGCAGTGATGTTATGGAAAGTGATTAATGGTCTTGCATAATGATAATGGCAATATGTTTATTTGGATACTCTGCATGAAAATTTTACCTGTTTGTGGGTCCAATCCCTTAATCAAAATGTTCAGATAAACATTTTGAATATTATTAAGTTTTATTCTATTCTTTTTCTTTCAGAGAAAATGATGGATGCTTTCACGGGAAACACTATGGAATCGAAAATTCGAGATATTGTGTTTATTGACGAGACAATTTTACATTGATGTTTATGTGACATTCTAATATTGATTTGAGATTCTTAAATTGATGTGAAATTCTTATATGTATGTGATGTCTTAAGTTGATTTGGAATTCTTATATTGATTTTACATTCTGATACACGGTTCCCGCGGTCATGGAATTTTGAAATTGGTCAGGGAAAAATGAATTTTGGCAGAAGTCAGGGAAAAGTCAGGAAATTTTATGATGAAGGGGCATTGCTCGTACAACTACGTTCATTTAGTGACAAAAGGATAAGGCAGTTTCTTCCATTTTGTATTATTGTTGTCATTATTAATTAATTCACATATGTTGTAACTTATTAACCAATGAAACACCTTTCTTTAACATGCTGTAAATACAACTTTTGCTTGACATAATGGTATCTTTGACAGAGTAGTAATATGCTTGCTCACTTGCCTTTTTTGCTTTTTATAACTTGTGCTTAAATTTTGAATGCTTTTCCATTATCATAGCTTTATATTGCTTTATATGATTGTGTAAAAGTACTTGTATAAGCTCATGCACTTTATACCACAGGGTGTTTTTAAATTTGTGAGCAGCTAATATCAGAGCATTGTTATGTCATGTATGAGCTTGATTTGTATGTTTATGATTCTCTTAATTCATTCCTAAGTATTAGTATCAGTATTTAATAGATTTTACTGAAATGACCTTTAAGGAGAATTTCTATGATTATTATTTGTACAAGTTTTGTGTTGAATCCATCTAAAAAAATCATACAGAGAAAAAAAATGCAAATAAGGTCATGTTTTTTATTTGATTGTCTTGTTTTATACTACCAGTAGATACAAACATTTCATTAGCTGTTTTTTACAATACTAATTGAATCTATTTGATAATTTTTAGATATTACTTAGGATAAAGAGGGAGATTAAAAAGAAAAACAAGAAAAAAGAAAGAGAATGATCAGAATATTTATTAAAATAGTACAAGGAGGTAAGGGTTGGCTATGGGGAAGGAAGGAGCCCAACATCTTAAGTACATTTCATGCTCATATATGACCTGTATGTGTGGTTTTGAGCATGTGAATTGGTCAAGGAAAATTGAATTTAGTCGGGGAAAAGTCATCGAAAAGTCAGGGAATTATTATATTGATGTGGCATTCTTAAGTTCTGGTTACATCTTAAGTTTCATTTGTGTTGCAAAGGGTATATTTTATACAATATTGTATGTGCATCATAAATTTGAACAAGACACATGAATGAGGCTCGACATTCATACTTTGTTTAAGAAATTATTTTCCCCTGTTTATAATGAAATAACCGCCAGGTGGCGATTGATAAGCACGAGGAATTCGTGCGAATATGAATGTAAAATCATTCAACTTAGGGGAACCGATCCGTTCACATCGATTCAATTGATTGTTAAATTTTACAAGAAAATGTTAATTGTAAAAGTTTTCGGTCACTATGCACTTCCATCATATGAATGATAAATCTATTTTTCATTTGTCTTCAAAGAACATAACCATGTAATATACATTTGTATAACTTGATCAAGTACGTATACATGATTCATAAAATTGATAGGTTTTCTATACATCTTTGTTAAGGAGCTTATGGGTGATGAGGCCCGACATCTAGTGGTACGAGACAAATCCTGTAATTCTGGATGACAAACGGGCAGAGGTTTCTGAGTTTTCCCAAGAAGGAGGGTTTTATCTCAGTTTTTCCTCGGCCAGTCGACCACGTCTGTAAGCTCAATTTTGTCAGGCATGTTGTTACCAAGACGTACTTTGCTCATGTTCCTATTTCGTGCTGTATGTGTTAATCCGCTTCACTGATACTTTCAAAATAATACCATTGAAATAGTATTGATTTTGTTGTTTTCTATAGGAGGTTATAGAATGGTATGTAGGGAATTGTATTTATGTGTTGTTGTTTTTTTATTTAAACGAAGTAAACTAAAACTGTTAAGTCAAATTCATAATGTAGAAAATTATTGATTATAATACTAATTATCAAATAGGGTTATTTCTACTGTGTTACTACTATCAAGTGTATTCAACAAAAAAAGATTTTTCAAATTTTACGAGGCTGCCATTTTTAATAATCTTTAGTTAAAACTTTTACAAGCCCTTAGTATTTTTGTGTAAAAAATAGTAAAGCCACTAGTATTTAAGTGTAAGAATTAGTAATTTAGTTTTATCAATATAGGATTTCGCTCCTCCGGCTCCGATATAAAAGAATACAAGATTTTCTGGCATGAAGCTTAGTGTGTTGACTGTAAAAGTAGAGGTATCTAATGAACATGCTTGTATCGATATTTGAAATAATATTACGACAGAATTTGAATGTATTTGACCTTTGATAAAACTTGCATGAATTACATGTCCTGATTGTTTTTGTTTGAATTTTAACTTGATAAATGATAAAATTGTTTTGTTCGTTTTGTTTATTTCTTTGATGGCTGAAAACCTAGCTATATATTATATCAGTTTTGCGGAGAACTGCAAATTATGAAGTATTGAGTAAGGTTCAAATGTCACTTGGTTACCCAAAACGGGAAAGATGTTTGCTTGAAGGAATTGATTGAAACTTGGAACATGTTCTCCTTGGAATTTTATAATGCAGCCTACTCGAAAACAACTTGAAGCAATTCGAATACTTATGAAGTTTAATTGGTGTAGGAGAAATACTTTGGAGCTACACAGGACCAAAACAATTGAAGGGATGTGACATGACATATACAACTCCTAGTAGATACATGTTGATCTGGTGGTTTACAAAAACAACTAGCCATTGGGGACGTTTTAAGTGGCCACTTCGACAGGCGAATGATTGTGCATAAAAGTGATACTCCTGTATTGAGTGACAAACCTTTAACTACATACTAGATATTGCATTTATGGAAAATATTAAATAACCGTGCATTTAATAGCAGAAATCGCAAAAATATTAAATGATTGGTGAATGCTAAAATATTTACTGTCATCTACTATATTCTCATAAGGTAGATATACCACGTTTTCTGCACGTTTCTTTCAAACTAAACTCGGTATCCTTCATAAAAAACATTGTTTTCGACATCTATTCATCTTTTTTGGTAAATTTTATTTGGGAGTAAGAGTGCATCTTAAACTTTGAACGCGGAAAATCATCATCAAAATCAGTTATTAAGATTACTTCAATCATTACTGTAGGAACTTTAAATCTACAAACATACTTGATCAGGGCTTTACGGAGTGTGTCGCAATTTTGATAATGGAATTTGTATATCTAACATTGCAAACTATGCATACTCGTCCACTTTTTCAAAAGATTCAGCATAAAACCCAACCTCAGTAAAACTTTGCCGTTAACAAAAAACATTTACGGGTCGACAAAAAAAACTATGGACTTTTATAGGCTAGAAAGGATAATTGCGTTTGTTGGAATTATATATACATGAATATAGCACCTTATACTATGAGGGGAATGTGTTAATCGTATAATTATTGAACCTCTTGTCGGAGATCACTGCTAAGGCGAATATTGTACAATAGCTTAAAGGGGCATAATATAGGTTTATGCGAGAAGAAACATCGAGTTTATTTCAGAATACAATAGGCAATACGCCCATGCGTACACAATCAATAAAATACGTTAATGTTTTAACATAGTCAATGGTCACTCAATCTTCCAATCATACAGTTACAAATTGGTTTAACAATCACAGTTCCATACAACAACATAAACACAGCGAGAGGAATAACCAAATATTATCCGTAATAACTATAGTAGGCATTTCTCAACTCGAAAGCTTTGAAAACAAACATAGATAATTTTCTATTTACGTTAGTATTTTGAGAGGAGAATAATTCTATAAATTTAAGCATATTAGGTCTTGCAAAATAATATTTATCTATGTAAGCTTTTCTTATATCTGTATACAATTTACATTCAAGAACAAAATGATATTCATCTTCCAGTGAATCACATAAATGACATTTTCTTTCCAAATAAGGTATAGCAGCTGGTTTATGCCATCTACCAGCCTCTACCTGTAATCTGTGTGCAGACATCCTTAATCTTGACAATGCAATTCTATACTTATCAATGTTAACATCCTTTAACTATGTTGTTATGTTGAAATCTGCAAAAAGTACATAGGTTCTAGCTCTGGTAGACTCTGTTAATTCTGAGCTCCAACTCTGTATAAAAATATCAGTAGTTCTTTGCTTAAAAACATTTAAAAATAAAGATATATCCCCAACTCCTTGGATTAACCATACATCATTGAATCCAAGCCTCTGTAATAATTCTCTTAACATGTAAATCCATGATTTATTATTTGGATTTCTATCTACTTCTAAATACATTTTATCATATACAACTCTGACATATTTTATGGTTTGCATATAAACATATCTATATATAGGAAATCTCTTGGCGCTTTTTTAACTTCAGACATTGTTGCCACGAAGCTATAAATTAAGAAAACAACATTTATAAAGGCTAATATTTTTTAACTGGACTCAGATCATATCTTTTTTTGTTTTGATCAAAAATTCAAAAGGGTTAAACATAATAATGCATTAAAATGGGGAAAAAATATTTTGCATAAACATATATTGCCTCCTTAATATTTTTTTCACCTTTTTTGTAAAGTGGGCCAGACGCTTAGACTTGTTGATACCAAAATTATATGTGCACCCCATCCATTAAGGATCTTGGTCGATTCTAGTCATAAACTTAAAGTATCTTTAAAGGGTGTCCTATTATTTTTTTACATATTTGTGTGAATTTGTCTTTTATAGCCAGTTTAACAAATTAACACAAAGTTTTCTACAATCTACAAGTTTTTTTCAATCCCTTGGTAGTTCAACGTGTGTTTTGACGGATTTTGAAAATCCAAGGATGGGGCGTTTTCATGAGGAAACGTATTGACCAAACTAAATGCGACCTAAACACTGCTCATGAAAATATAGCGTTTTTTTAAACCTGAGTCGGACACCAACTACTTCATGACTGTGGTGTTCCCGCTTAATATTTGACTTGATACTGATTTTTTAAATTGTGATTTTTTTCACCAATTGCAAGTTTATACTTTCATTTTTTTATAATTCTTAATATGAATGTAAAAAATGTATAAATAATCAATTTCTAATTTGTTTTGGATTTAACTGGGGTATAAGGGGAAGTAACTGCGTTATCTAGAGACTGCTAACGCTTCAAAACAGTGGTCTGCTGCATGAAACAAGTAAAACAAGATTTATAACTGTGATTTTGCAGAAAGTAGGGGAAGCGGGAATGTCCAAATAATAATGTTCTTTTGTTTATTTTTCCACTGCCAACTAGTGCTTTTCCTGCAATAAGAGGTGAAATCCCATCAGGATGTGCTGGCTAGATAGTCTGGCATGCAATGGCACAAGATTCCTCTCGTGTTGTGGAATGGTTGAGTACACTGGTAGTGGAGTGCATTTCGGACGGGATTAGATGTTGGACAGTCAAGATATTTGTTAACAATGAGAAATATATCAAGTTTATGTTTAAAATCAAATTTTTTATTCAGTTACCTTTCTGTCATTTTTGGGTACATAAGTATATTCCAACTGGCTTCACTCTGATCTGGGTATTGAAAAATCAAAGTTGTTGCCTAAATTTGCGGGGTCAAGGGTTACGCCACAATAATGCATTTTTAGGGAACTTTCTAACATTTAGACATTCATTTTGTTCCCTTAACGTTGTGTTGCAAAACCAAAAATCATCAAAGACTCTAAAGCAGTTATTTATATGGATTAGCTGACCGAGTTGAAAGCAATTGAAGATAAAGATTTCATATACTGGTTGAGTTTTACAACCTGATCAGTTTATAAATATGATCACCTGTTAAATCATGCGTTTGTTTACCTCGATCGATAATTAGATGATCTAGATCGATACAGACGCTTGCCTTAGTCTAAAATGGTAGACATGTTAAACTTATACAGGATTTTTCTAGGATTTGCCATATAAAAAATTGTAAAAACATCTGCCAAGGTACAATTATTTGGACTACCACAGAACCCAACTCAATTGCAAATCCAGAAAAATAGAAACGTGCCTTAGGGTTGCAATATTTTGACATGCGTTCCTTATCAAAATCAACCAATTTATGTACTATTATTTTGTTGGCTGAGGATCATTTCCCATGAAAATGCTGACGCCTGAATGTAAAGTTTATATTTGAGATCTTGCTATAATGGCAAACAATTCTGAGGCTTTGAAGATGGCAGTGAGTGTTGTTAAGCAGAAGGAGTTGAGCTTACAGAAAGCTTCTGCTGAATATGGTGTGCCTGCTACAACCATACATGACAATGCAAAAGGGCCAGAGCATGCACCCAGATGTTGGAGACTAGATATGAAGCCAGAGGATAAGATAAGGCCCCAGTAATAGCCTCTACATGGCAAACCAGGGCGTGCCAGCCTCGAGAATCATTTTGACTTTTGAGGCAAAAGATAGTAAAAAAAAATCTAACATATGGTAAGATTAATTAAATTATGGTAAAATATTATCTCATAAATTTAAGAATATATCCTGAAATAGATTATTAATCTGCTAATTACTACTGTAAGTTTAATACAATCAATCATACTATCATTTATTTATCAGATCATGCTACCAGCATCAGTACAGAGAGTGAGACCACAAACAATTGGATCTGGAGTTTCCTGATCCGACATCCTGTCCACTCTGAGCGCTTGGCCGAGAACATGGACAGATCATGGGCGTCTATGTCCACACAGGAGGTCATCCACCAGTTTTATACGATGTTTGCCGGTGTCTTGGATGATCATTACCTTTAAGACAAGCTAGACAGTGTGTGAATAAAGCTAACTGTAATAAACACCATTTTTTAACGTCATTCATTGACTGATAAGTATTTTGAAATAATTGGAATAATTTCATGTTAGAATGAATATTTCAATTTTTCAATTGAGCAGTTCATTGAACTCATGTCATATTTGGGAGTGACACATTATACAAATATTATTTCATACGTATCAAAATCTGTCTACTTTCTTCAGATCTACAATTGTGATGCAATTGGATGGACTGGGAGAGAAAAGTGCTGTGAAGGTCTTTGGGCCATGGCATGGCAATGTTTTCAGAAAACTGGTTTCTTGGACAGTGCATGTAACAGCCCAAATATGTGCCTCAGCCGCCAGACTAGTTCTTCCAACACTCATGATATTTCAGGTATATACTGCTGTATGCGCTAGTGCTGTATGACTATGTTACGTCTCTCACGTTCTCTGTAGCCTAGAACAACGTCAGGAAAACAATATTCAACTTAAAACAACAAAAGAAAAAAATGTTCGCATTAAGCACGGTACTAATTATTTAATCAAAGAAATTACATGTATCTTCCTTCTCTTTGCAAATGCCTTTGCCACTAACGCTAAACGTTTTTCAGGGTAGCATCCCACACAGGGCTATAGAGGGGGTGCCGGAGTCGTGGATGTTCACCTCGAGTAAAAAGAGCTATATTTAGACGAAATATGTACCAGTGGTTGGTAAGAGTATTCATCCCCCACTGCAGAATGGCCTGTTTTGCTTGTGATGGATAACCACGACAGCCACATGTCCATCAAGACCATCGAGACGGCTCGTGATAATGGCGTAATCCTGCTTGGACTACCAGGTCATACATCCCATTTCCTCCAGATGTTATTAAAGTAAGCTAGCCTGATTGAACCCTTAATAAGATATGTTCAGTTTAAAAATTAAAATCACATTGACTCATTGACAAGTTTTGATGTCATTTAAAAGTTGGTCTTCTTCATGGCAAGATTTGCTATTATTCCAAATGATTGTATGTGGACATTTTCTTATATGGCAAATCCCTTATGTGTAAATTGTTTTGTTGCCATTTTCCACCAGTTGTTCCGATAAGGATTCTGGGTTAAAGCATATTATGTTTGTATCATACAAACAAGCTAAATTACGCGTAAAAGTTATTTCATATCAGTTCTTTGCTGTAAAAGTAAATATCCAATGAACACTTATGAGTTTAAGGTGGGTTTTTTTCATTCCCTTCTGACAAAAAATAAAGGTCATGGTTGCCTTGACTGGAAAAATAACTTGACCCAAAATCACAAAAATACTCAGTCAAAAATCAATCACTCAGTCTGATCTTTAACTCTTGAAAAACTTGGTGTAGAGTCTTCAAAATTGGTATATACATTGGCCATGTTCAGTTAATGACCCCTATTGATTTTGGGGCCAATATGTCAAACGTTAAGGTCATTAATTACGGGCGTTTCTGATCAATTTCTATTGAAAGATTTAGAGCAGAGTTTCAATCTTGGTATGTATAGGGTCAGTAGATGACCCTCTATTGAGGTCATAGGTCAAAGACATGGTGATGTTTATCAGAAAATGTCTGGGCACTACTGAAGGCCAACGCAAAGAATTCAGTGGAATTCCAGTTTTATCAAACAATAAATATTTTGAAGGTATATATTTATCAGACAGAATTTGAAAAACTGCTTTTAATCAGAGTTTGACATACAACGATTAAGACAAGGAAGAGGATAAAACAAACGTTAGTTCTGAAAACAAGTTTGTTTCTGGTTACAGCCTGAAATAAAATGAAGTTTGGTATGGAAGGATTTTTCTGCGGCAAACAGAATTAAAACCTTCAGATCATACTATTTTAAGCTCGACTATTTGAAGAATAAGGAGAGCTATCCTAGTCACCCGAGCGTCGGCGTAACCACTTAAGTTAAAGTTGGTGTACCACCTCAAATATTTTCAAAGTCCATTGACATCTGGCTTTGAAACTTGGCACCCTTGTTCACCATCATGCCCCCAGCCTGTACACAGGAGGAGGTCACTGTATCGAGCATTTTGACAGAATTATCCCCCTTTTTCGGCTTAGAATTTACATTAAAGTAGAATTTACATTAAAGTTTGCGTACCACCTCAAATATTTTCCAATTCAATATACGTAAATATCTCAGCACATCATGTATTGCATTGAAATCTAATCTCACGGTGATCCATGCATGAAACGTTTCGCCAAAACTTTTCAATCCGTACACCGAAAAGCGGCGGAATAGTTGAGCGCGCTGTCTCTGTGACAGCTCTTGTATAAATTCTTCTCATTTGAGGATCATTTATTTTATTTTATGTTCTAAAAAAATATTGGTCAACCATGGGCGGTATTTTTATTTTTAAGTACTTGTATGATTGTGTTGTTGTAGAATTGAAGCCTAATTCCGGCATGGTACAGTGGGAAAATCCCAGCCCCCAAGGGAATCTCATACTGCAAAATGCATAAACTGACAAAGATGGTTGGAGACCTATACTGATCATCTATAGCAGGATGAGTGGATGTCAGGATGAAAAGAAAATAGGTATATGATCTCCTGTAGAAAGGACTTGGAACTGTTGTGAGTATACATACAAATGATACTTTATGGCCATTTAAAAGGACATGATATGTTGGGTCAAGCCCCAAACTGCAATTTCCTTGGTATGACAAATTTTTCTATGGTATGAATTAAATCATGTATAACAGTCAATAATCCAAAATATTGTGCCTTGTCATTTGAATTAATTTTAAAAAGTGTAGAATTATTTTGATAACCAAAAATGACAAAATATCCTCCATTATGTTAAATTTTACCAATATCTGACATTAAAACTTTTTATCCAAATATACCGTAGACGTGGAAAAAATGGGTAACTTGATAACATGCCATTTAGACATTATAACATGTATGTCAGACCATAGCATTTTAAGTGAGACATTAAAGCATGTCAAGTTAGACATAATACCATAATATGCCACAACATTAGTAATTTGTGGCAAACCATAGAAATGCATGAATGTCAAACATGATATTGCTTTCAACAGATCTCAGATGCTGCTTCGAACTCTGATTTCCTTGATGTGATAACAGGCATGGGACTAACAGTGATGGGGAGATATAAAAAAGTATGTTTTTATTAATGTTTTTTTTCTTCAAAAATATTTTCTTATTTCCTTTCACTTACTTATGATTTTGAGGTAGCAAGTACATTGTGCTTTTCATGTCTAAATTAGGCCTTAAAGAGTGGTTTGTTTCTGGTTACCCAGAAAAAACAAACACACAAAAAAAACAACACAACTACTGACTCATTATATTTTGGACATGTAACCAGAAACAAACATTTTATTTGTAGTTCTTGTGCGCAGAGCATTATTTACTTACTTTGCAACGTTTAAATAGCTTCAGAACTTTTACATAACACTCACTTAGCATGAAAAAGATATCCTGGTACTCCTTATGAACAAATATTAAAAATCAAATCATGTCCAATTTTTGACTGATGAAATAAACATGGATAGAAAAACTTAACGTGTTGTTATGTAACATCATCAAGGTTCTTTAACTCCGGTTAGCGCAGTGGTTAGCACACTCGCTTCTCACCAAGGCTAAACTAAGGTTCTTTTAACTCATCTAATGTTGTTATTTTACAGATAGCAATGCAAGACCAACCTATGAGGATACCTCGGCCAATCCAGTCCCCATTCTAGACTCAATAGACATTACAGAGCATTTCAAAGTCATATGAAGGAAGTATGGAGGTAAATAAATATAGTATACTAAAGGCAACAATATGTAGCAATGTGATATACCTGGTGGGGATCAAACCACCAACCTCTTAGGTGAGAGGCGGACAACCATACCACTGGCACTCTCACGCCACGTGTTAACATAAAGGGTGATTATTTTAATAAGTGCTGGTTACAGCCTCACCAAAACCTTCCACAGACAATATTGAAGTGTTCATTATCCAATCATGTTGAAACATGGTGTGTGGGCTTTAATTGTTTCGGTCCAGTTTGATTTTGGAGCGACTTGCCACAATATCTTCAGAATTATGCCTCCTCTGTGGAAAAAAAGGTTTCTATTTTCTGCAGACAATAACTAAAGAATGAAATGGATTTTACCTTAACAAGTTCCCAAATTGAAAATTCTTTAATACAAAGTCTGGGTTCCAAGGCAGAAAAGAGTGAAAAATCAGGAAATAAACTGCTCCCCCTCTGCTATATAATATGTTATATATTATTTTGTAGGTAAAGATCTGTGGGTGTAACATGAACTGGCCATTCACAGACTGAAGTTTTCAATACAGTATCAAAGATAAATTAGACAAATATGTTGTCATGTTGTCTGCGTTATCTCACATTGTGCATGTTGTGGGCGTTGTCATATCCTTCGTGTTCATGGTGTCGGCATTGTCATAGCCTTCATAATCATGGTGTCAGCGTTGTCATAGCAGTCGTGTTCAGGTTTCGGCACATAGCAGTCGTGTTCATGGTGTCGGCATTTAATAGCCTTCGTGTTCATGGTGTCAGCGTTGTCAAGACTTCGTGTTCAGGTTGTGGGCTTTGTCATAGCATTCGTTTTCAGGTTGTGGGCGTTGTCATAGCCTTGGTGTTCATGTTGTTGGCGTTGTCATAGACTTCCTGTTCATGGTGTCAGTGTTGTCATATCCTTTGTGTTCAGGTTATTAGCGTTGTCATATCCTTCGTGTTCATGGTGTCAGCGTTGTCATATCCTTTGTGTTCTGGTTGTCGGCGTTGTCATAACCTTCGTGTTCATGTTGTCAGCGTTGTCATATCCTTTGTGTTCATGGAGTCAGCGTTGTCATAGCCTTCGTGTTCATGGTGTCCGTGTAGTCATAGCCTTCGTGTTCATGTTGTCGGCGTTGTCATATCCTTTGTGTTCAGGTTGTCGGCGTTGTCATAGCCTTCGTGTTCATGTTATCTGCGTTGTCATATCCTTCGTGTTCATGGAGTCAGCGTTGTCATAGCATTCGTGTTCATGGTGTCCGTGTGGTCATAGCCTTCATGTTCATGGTGTCAGCATTGTCATAGCCTTTCTGTTCATGGTGTCAGGGTTGTCATAGCCTTTGTGTTCATGTTGTTGGTGTTGTCATATCCTTCGTGTTCATGGTGTCAGCGTTGTCATAGCATTCGTGTTCAGGTTGTCGGCACATAGCAGTCGTGTTCATGCTGTCGGCATTTAATAGCCTTCGTGTTCATGGTGTCAGCGTTGTCAAGACTTCGTGTTCAGGTTGTGGGTGTTGTATCCTTTGTGTTTAGATTGTCGGCGTTGTCATATCCTTTGTGTTCAGGTTGTCGGCATTGTCATAGCCTTCGTGTTCATGTTGTCGGCATTTCATAGACTTCCTGTTCATGGTGTCAGCGTTGTCATATCCTTTGTGTTCAGGTTGTCAGCGTTGTCATAGCCTTCGTGTTCATGTTGTTGGCGTTGTCATATCCTTCATGTTCGTGGTGTCAGCGTTGTCATAGTATTCGTGTTGATGGTGTCGGCGTTTCATAGCCTTCCTGTTCATGGTGTCAGCGTTGTCATATCCTTTGTGTTCAGGTTGTCAGCGTTGTCATAGCCTTCGTGTTCATGTTGTTGGCGTTTTCATATCCTTCATGTTCGTGGTGTCAGCGTTGTCATAGTATTCGTGTTGATGGTGTCGGCGTTTCATAGCCTTCCTGTTCATGGTGTCAGCGTTGTCATATCCTTTGTGTTCAGGTTGTCGGCGTTGTCATAGCCTTTGTGTTTATGTTGTCGGCGTTTCATAGCCTTTCCTGTGGAAAATTCGAGCGGAGCGGAAAAGTTTTATTAAATTTTCAGTTTAAAAGAGATCTGTCCTTTTCATCCAATTTGAGCCAATGAGGATTTCAAGCCAAGCGAGTTCAAGTCAACAGGTTTCGACTGTATGATAAATTTGTCTTGGCCCACTTAACATTTCAATCTTGTTTAAATGGGCCTGGATTAAAAATTGGCTTGCTCCAATGTCACTTACTTTTATGATTTACACAAGATGTCATGAACTTGGTAAGATGGTTTTAGCCAGATTATTCAACGAAAGTTACAGGTTATAGAATGGCGAAAACCGGGCAGGGCAGATGTCATTAAAAATTCTGCGTTAATTTTTTTGTTCCATGGCATTAATTTAATAGTTGTTATCCAATTGTTATGGAACTTGATCAGTGTCTGTATGTTGTCTTGAATTATTGTGAATATGGGTCACCTCAGGTCAAAACTAGGACACTAGAATACATCTTTGAAGAAAAAATCCCTGTCATAAATTCAATGGCTTTTATCAAATCATTATGAAACCATTTCAGAATAATTGTCTGCAAGTTGTCTTGAACAATTATGAATATGGGACACCTCAGATTAAAAACTAGGTCCCAAAGTCAAATCTAAGTGGACAAAATCCCTGTCAGAAATTTAATAGATTTTATCCAAATTGTTATCAAACTTGGTCAGTACACTTGTCTTCATGTTTTCTTCAACATATATGAATATAGGTCAACACTTAAAGGTGAAATCTTATTACTACTTATTATACTAACATATATAGTTACTGTGTTTTATTTTTGTACATTCAGATACTTCAAGAACAGGGTTGGATTCATACTGTACGCCATATTTGATCAAGATTAGATCCAATTGGTGACCATTATAATGATGCAGACTTTAACGTGTGTGTGGAGTCGTATGTGCAGTTTTGCTTTTATAATAACAGAAACCTATAAACATTTTACATCTTAAGACAGCTGGAAAATGTATGTTCATTTTTAAATGAATAGATTTGCATGTCATGAACATTTTTTCCAAAGTCATTGAGAACCACATATTCCTACAACCTTTGTGAATTAAAGATGCACTCTTACTTCCAAAGTTTTAATAAGCAGTACCACAATTAATACAATTGTTTTAATTTACTGAAAAGGTTGAATAAATATCGAAAACAATGGCTCTTTAGAAGCATATAGGGTTTAATTTGAAAAAGGGTGCTACTAAGAAAGGTATTTCTACCTTATAAGACAATAGTTGATCACTGTAAATCTTTTAGGACCCACCAGCCATTTAATATTTGTGTGTTTCAGCTGTTAAATACACGGTTACAATCTTGATATCAGTAATTAGTATTTTCCATAAATGCATTATTAAGTAAGTAGTTAAAGGTTTATCACTCAAAATTTATGTTTATTACAAATGTGTATGTATTGATTTTACTTAGAGTATCACTTTAAAGCAAAAAATGAGAAGTAAAGTATTCTGTCTGAAAAGTAAGCAAATAATTATTTTTCAGTTTCTTTCTAGCAGATGCTAGCTATTTCCACTTATGATGATAATTTCTCTATTACTTTTCATTGCTTTTATAATGTGTCTTTGTCAGCCAGAAATATTTTTTTCCACTTTATTTCAGAGTTGTACCAGGAATACTGCTGTTCTACTGGTTGTTGAGTTGTTAAACATTGATACAAGCCATCATGTTCTGTGATTTATAGCCATTAGGTATGATTTAAGGGGCCCCACAAAAAATGTGGTTTCCATATTGTAATCACCACGTCCATCTTTCTGTCCATCTGTCTGTCTAGAATAATTTTGGTTAAAAAAATATAATTAAAAGTATAATACACTGTATCTTATATAATGGTTTGAAATTAACAGTACTGCATGGCATCAAGTGTTTTAACAACCATTGCTATACATTTTTTCTGAATTTGAGTAAGCAGGAAAGCATTTAACCAGTGCAGGGTGAGCAGGTTTGTGCTAATTTAAACTAGTCTGTCCTAAACTTTATTTCCTAAACGTTATGTCTTACTCTGTCCGTAACCTTGTGTCTAAAGATTTATATGCATCAAATTTCAATGCATGTTTTTTAAAATCATTCAGTTCACATCCTGTAACTTTTGCTTGGCAGTGGTCATGATTAATTTTGTCAGATTCTGTTCTTAAAATGCCAGTATGTTGAAAACATGTACCTGAATGCCCTTTCTTGGAACTACCATCAGAATCTAGGCTATGTCTCAATGTATGTTTCTTATAAGCCAGCCATTGAAAGAAACTATAAATGGCCAAGGTGCTGCTTTAAAACAATCCAGGGTTTACTAGAAGGTATTTATTATCAAAAAATAATATATTAAGAACATACAAGTAACATGTATAAATATATGTATAATAAACATGTTTTAGATTAAGAACATAAAAATAACATGTATACATATGAACAAGATATAATTTAGAGTATTAATATACATTACACCAGCAATATTCTTTATCACAGAACAAAAACATGTACAGTCTAACCCCATTGGCTCGAACTCGCTTGGCCCAATTTCATCGTTGGCTCAAACTGGATCTAAAGGACCGATTTCTTAAAACTGATTGTTAAAATTCCCGCTTGGCTTGAACTCCCAGAGTCCAGAGGTATTTTCGCCGGTCCCTTAGAGTTTGAGCCAACAAAGTTCAACTGTACATGGAAATCATAAAATGGGGAATCAATAAAAAATATATTTGATGAATATTCCATCACAAGAATAAAACTGGAAAAGCTTAGAACTTCTTATGAGCTTGTAACCACGGACGACCAAATGCGAAAGTGCATCCCACCGACCAGGGTCATAGCGGCCCCGCCGAGCTACATTCCCCCGGAAGCGATCCGACACATGACGGCGCCCTATGAACCCTCAGTTACAAATACATAGTAAATACATGTTAATCTATCAAAATTGTTAATTGTTCTAAAACGAAATAAACTGAATATTCATCAACATTTATAGTATTATCATGTAATAATTACAATATCCTATGAAAGTTTAACTTGTAACCCGGTGAAAGACATTTATTATGCAGAATTTGAAGACAAGTATTAAATTAGTTAATTAATAAATAAGAAATGTAGACTACATAAATTCATGTGTGAGAGTTTCACCAAGAGTCTTGAAAAATACACAATACAAAAAAATACATGCACATTATTTAATTATATATAAAATACAGACTATACTATGTGCTATAAGGAACACTGTCGAAAATTGCATACTGAAATGCATGTATAATTTTAGAGATTACAAAAAAGAAATGTTTGTTTTCCCATTAGAAAAGAGTTAGGCTAGAGTAATCTTATGTTGCTCATATCTCTTAAAGTATCTGAACCAGAGTGATGAAACTATACAGGATCATTTACAGCATATGAAGTGGTACATACTTAAAATTACCCTGTTGCCAATATCACAGAAATACTTACAAAAATGTCTCAACTGAGAATATTATAAATAATTAAAACTATATACTATATATATACTAAGCTAAAGGTTCAATTATTGCATGATGTCTTAATATCAATATAAACAGTGCATAAAGTAATGAAATACAATTTGATATTTTGTCATTTTGCTAAAGTGCAGCTTTTTGCCTTAAAATTTTCTTTCTTTAGCTGTCCAATATATTTTTTTTTGAGTATTGTACATTTCCACAAATGAATTCTCCATAAAGGTTAAAATATCAGTAGCAATTGTAATACACTTTTCACTAGTTTGCACATTTCAATCATTTGATTGGTTATTAGTAATTATTGGATAAATATTGACCAATCAATGAACACTTTGGCTTACTTTTACCAAATAAAAGAATTAACCATTTATTCAATTGGCTGCTGTTATTTGTATGCCAAATCAATGAGCACAGTTACTGAATAACACATGCCTGACTTGTTTTGGAATCTGTCGGATTCTTTGTCTGCTTATCGTCCCTTTTTGTTCTCAAGGATGAGCCCGTTGCACCGAGAGAGGGCACTCCAGGTTTGTTCTCATCTGATATTTCCTTTGGCTTGACTATTATCTTTTTGGGCCGTACTTTTTCTAGGGGGTGTATCATCTCTTTTTCTTTGTTTGTTCTTTTGTTTGCTCCACGGCGTTCATCAACTGAAGTTTTACTATCTGCAGATCCTTTGTTGGAAACTGTTGTAATATTAAGAGAGCTTTCTAAATTTGGTGAAGTACATTTAGAGGAGTGTAAGCTAGAACTAATGGATTCATCTTTCTGTGAAGAGCTTTCTAAAGTCTGGCTTTCATATAAACGCTTGACATTGCTTCCTTTTTTGATGTTTCCAAAACGACCTGACTGCGATTTTTGCAATGGGTGTTTTGTGTCTGTAGCTTGAATGGCATAGTTTGACTTGCTGGAGTTTTTGTATGACGATTTTAGAGCTTGGCTTATGGCCTTGTTATCTGAGCCAAGTAACATCTTTTTAATTTCATCTTTCTTTTCTTCAGTTGTAGGTGGTTTAGCTTTAGGTTTTGATCTGACATCTATTTTTCTGTCATCCTTGCCTAAACTGTTAATCTCCTCTTTTGCTTTGAGGGACTCCTCTTCCTGCTCATTTACCTCTTCGATAGTTTTTATCGCTTCTTCCTTTTGCAACTGTTGTACAGTATCCTTATTTGTTTCTGGTGTTTCTTTATCATTTTTTTCAGATTTACCATCCTTTCTCTCTTTCTTGCTTTCTAGTTTTGCTTCAGGAGTTGGTATCTTATCATCATTCTTCTTGACAGTAGTGTCTTGTTTTAGTTCAGTATTTATTAGTTTGGCATCTACTGTGTGATTCTCTGTTTCATCTTTAATATCAAGTTGTTCGTTTTTAGGAATATTCTGATGTATTTCAGGAGTTTTGTCCAACTTGGGTTCCTCTAATTTAGAATGTGAAACGTTCTTTTCTTCTGCAACAAACATGGTTACGTAATTTATTATTTATATCAACATTGAAGTAACATTTGTTAAAACCTGAAATTTAATAAAATAAAATATATATTATTATTTATTTTTATTAAATTTCAGGTTTTAACAAATACATACAATATATATATTCATAACATTGTCAGAAAGTACTTAATCCAATTTCCGAAGTATCCATGCAAAAACATTTTTTTTATATAAATTGTGATATTTCGATAACATTTTGAACGACCCTTGTATCTATAATTCTATGAAAAGGCAAATTTTATTAAGAAACAAAACCCACAACTGAGCTTATTACCTTTGTCTTCAGAAGGCGTCTGTTTGCTTAATTTAGGCTCAACTTTCGGTTTCGTTGTGGATTCTCCTTTCACTTCTTGGTTTTTGGACTCCTTTGTGGTTTCTGCAATTTGAATATAGCTGTATAATTGTTGTTCTAGGTAAATAAGTTAAACTTTGTCAAATTCCATGTTTTCTTTATAACCCTTAACAAGAAGCACAGCAATGAGACAAAACCAGGTTTTCAATGTTTGACTGAAAAACTTCACCCTTAGTTGTGAGATTCAGTTTCAAATATTTTTTCTATTTTCAGTAACATCGACCTTCACCTTGACCACAGGGACCCCAACTGCAATCCCATAAAAGTCGGCCATACACTCTTCGAACATACTAAGTTTGGTTGCAATATATCAACCCCATATGAAGTTAAAAACAGGTACCTTGACCTTGACCCAAGGCGCCCCAAATGCAATCCCATGAAAGGTCTTCATAAACTCTTCCTATACACCAAGTTTGATCACTATATGTCAAACCTAGCTTAAATAAATTGGATACCATACGTAAGTTTGGCGCCGCCCACACAACAGTGTATGTCATTCGAAAAACTCACTGAGTGGCAGAGGCATTATTAAAGTGGTAGAGGCAGGTAATCCAGACTAGTTTATTTTTAGTCTATTTAGTGTTACATGGTTTTACCAGGGTTGTCCGGAAAGTCTGTGCACAAGGATAAATATGAGAAAAATATTATAATTTTGTTAGGCGTTCACATATTACTAGTATACGCTATTACATCAAACATTTCATATATATTTTCTTTTAAGATATTCATAAGTAAGCTCGAATAATGTCAGTTTGATAAAGTCAAGAACCATCTGCTGTACGCAGTCAAACCATGAGTCAAAATACACTGTCGCTTGTTTGGTTACAAACAGAAACAACCTTAATTGTTTCATAACAAGATGAAATAAATATCTTTAGATACCCTGTAGTCTTCAGTGTAATCATATCCTAATATACAGTCTTACCTGTAAACGAGTAAAATGACTGTATTAATTGCAACACTCTGTCTAGCACAGCAATGCTGTTAATGATTGATGTATGTATTTAAATGCAAACATTTCACAAGAATGAATCTTTTCATTTTTTGTCTCGGAATGAGCCAATTTTTGCGTGAATGATTGAAAACAATGATATAAGATGGCTGACTAAAAATTAGACCGCAGTTTTTATATTCATGGTTGAAAACTGATTTTTTATGGCTAAAAGCGTTACTAATGCATTAGGAAAATTGGTATTTTTAGCCATTTTTCAAACAATAAGATCCCTTGTATGACTAAATCGAAGGTGTTGATGACAAAATTAGCTGATTCTGAGACAAGAAATAAAAAAAATGGCAAAATTGTCAAACTGTGAGAGTGCAGCTTTAAGGAGTCTTTCTTAAAAAAAACCTGAGACTAGCTAATAACTAGGTCAAGGTAATAACTAGGTCAAGGTAATAACTAGGTCAAGGCAATAATACAATGGAAACTACAGGGACAAGCTTAGTAGTCTAAAATGTTGGGTTTACATAAAATAAATGAAGCAATAAACTTTGATTATTTAAAAGAATTTTATTTTCATACTGCAAGTAGTAATCATCACAACAGTTAAAGAAACGCAAGAAGAATAGTCACTAAAGATTTATTATATTTCCTTTCTATTAACTAAATATTAGGAAAATTGACAATATTCAGGAAAATAGTAATTATAAATTACCTAAAATAGAAAACCATTATTAGATTACAAGATATATAAAACTTTCATATGTGTTTCAAAAGTATTGATAATAATTGTTATACATGTATATACATGATCACATTGTATGCAGTGCGCATGCCCAGAATCTTACAGATAATCTCGCCACTACAGCAACATCCTGGCAGTTGTAATAGAATAAAGCATAGTACAACGCGTATCGTGTGGACTCTCTATTTATATAACTCCAAATATATCAACAATTAAAACAGGACATATGTGAAAAAAAACTAATTTATGGCTAAACAGACATACAGGTAGGCTGTTTGGGGCATGGTGCCATTTGTGCAGTATAATGCCTATATAACATTTTTTAAAAGTAATAGGAGTTAATACATTATTAAACATACATGTACATTATTATACATACATGTACATTATTATACATACATGTACATTATTATATACAAGCCAAGGCTTGTTTTTATAAATATGAGAAAATCTGTTTAATAAATTACTTATTTAATGACTATGTATAAAATATCCTCTGTTTACATTTCCAAAAATTATGACGCTAAATTGAAGAATAACTTTTGAGACCTTCATAATAAATTTAATAGTGAAAGTGTTCAAAGAACAATTACTTACATGTAGCTAAGGCTAATAAACTGATATATTTGTAAGAAAAATCTAAGAAAAATATTTTCATCTATCCCCACTCCTACCTCAAAAAATCCACAAGAACATTGCATCTATATTTGAATTGTATACATACATTATGAAAGCAATCGAACCCAAAGATAATCCAGGAAACATGAAATAAAACTATTTGTTATAAAAAAAATGATGATGTAAACAAACCATGAACTATCCTCTATATTAGGATGAGGGCCTGTTATTCACTAATGTTTAAGGCTGAATTTCAGTCACTGGCTCAGAAAAGTTATTTCTTAAAGCTGCACTCTCACTGGTTGACCACTTTGAAAACTAATTTTAGTTTTTTGTCTTGGAATAAGCAAATGTTTTCGTAAATGTCTGGAAACCAGTGATATAAGACAGCTGACAAAAACGCGCAAAAAATAATAAAAATCGTTATCAAAATGGTCAATCTGTGAGAATTAATGCATCTTTAAATGTTTCAAAAATTCTTTAAAATCATTATTTTTGACAAAAGATCTGGACCTGATTGTAGAACAGTTTATGCTGAACAAACACAGGAATTTTTAAAATTATTGCTCTTATAAGAGCAGTTACAATCAAAAAATTATTTACATTTTTGAGTCAGAGTTTGAAAACATTAGAGAATATCGACTCTGAACACTTTATCAAAGAATTATTCTTAAATAATTGTACACATAAAACAGATACGCACACAAGTATAACCTGTCAATTAGTAAGATATATTCTTACAGAAATGAGTATATTCAATGATATATTAATATACTAGTTATGTGTCTATAGGACACAGATGCCATCTCTTCCCCCCTTTGTCACAAGATACAAGATGCATGACAAAATCAAAGACCTTTATTCCACTGTAGTAGATGTATGCTTCACAATTACAAGTTGTATAATGAAAGAGAGTAGGACAAAAGCATTACTAAACTTCCCATCTTGAAATATACCTGTATCAGATATTTAAACAGTATAGTTTAATTTTATCTGGTAAAAACATTCTTTCTATATTTTTAGTAACAGAGACCTTGACCATGACCTTAATTGCACACTTTCACCTGCAGACGTACATCAAATGCAAACTAACATCTTTGTGAATGTTTATTATTCAAATAAGGTGCACAACTTCAAAATATAATGCTGCTTAACATTCCTGTTAAGTTTTCTACAGTTGGCTGATACACTTATGGAGATACACACAAGCCAACTATAGGGTAGACCAGGGGCAAATTCTCTGCACTTAATGGGCGCAGCTACTCATGAAACACCCTGTTGACAGACTTTAAATCCTGCTTAAAAGCCTTTTCA
Source organism: Mya arenaria (assembly GCF_026914265.1). NCBI lineage: Eukaryota > Metazoa > Mollusca > Bivalvia > Myida > Myidae > Mya > Mya arenaria. The sequence continues at coordinate 37,090,019 of NC_069128.1, read as the reverse complement.
TCTCGGTAATATGCTTTGGGAGATATGGGCAACAAGAGATTGCATGCACTTATTATAGGGTATTTTTTTTAAAAATTGATAAATGCCATAATTCTGCACTTACTAAGTGCAGCCGCAATTTTACAAGCCGATCATCACCCTGGCTCCTATACTATAAATATGTGTGACACAAGGACTTTGGTGGTAAGGACTAGAGGATGAGGGTAACTATATCTATTTGCCCGCACTCCCACCCCTCCCCCCCCCCCCCCCCAGAAAAAAATAAATAATATTAATACAATATATAAACACTATAGTTAAAAACAATGTCCATTTACTAAATATCTGGGTAACACAAAAAATACAATCACAAAAAGAATTACAAATATTACGAAATATACATATATTATTTCATGTTCTTAACACAGTAACTTTATTCAAATCAAATTTGCAAAAAAAAGCTTTAAAATTGTGCAAAGCTACTGGTATAAACACCAGTGTAAACATTGTTTAGACGGCATTTGGTCAAAATCAACACTTAATAAACAAATTAACGTAAGCTGAGTAAATGTAAATTGATAAAAAATATATCACATTATTACTGAGGATATTTGACCAGGATAAAACCCGAGTATCACAATTGTATATCCATTGAGCCAATTGTTCAGAACTTTGTTAAAGTTAACAACATGATTAACAAGATTGTTGTTAACTCTAAAACAAGAAATATTTGATGATGTGCTGATTATTTTTTAACAAAAAACCAATACATCTGAAACCGTTGTCTCCAATCTTGTTAGAAGTACTGCAGATCATGGGTTTATCCATTCAACTTCCAGAGCAGTCAATATTTGAAATTTAAGAATGATGACGAATGATGACGATAACAACCTCGTTGACCTTTAACTGAGTTCTGAACAATCAGCCCATTGATTGCCAAACATTCATTTATATCAAGAAGGTTAAATTAAAGAATATGAATATTCACATCATTATTGCGGGTTCAAGTGAACATCTTCATGAACATTCATGAAAATATAACAAACCAATGAGCATAACGTACAATATGGATATGAAGATATTACAGTCATGTAAATTAGAGGTACCGGTAAATTGATAGCAAATTTGATTTTTATACCCTGTTGAAAATGTTAATACTATCACAGATCTTTATGAAAACTATACAGGAATAATTAAAACAAAAAATAATTCACATTTTCAGGTTAGGGTAAGCCATCTATCATAAGGATGCAAAGAATGTGTTAACGATGTGTCTTATGTTTTATTTATATTGATTACCCACTATTTTATTTTTGCATGGAATACATTTTTGAAAAAACACAATAATGACGCTACTATTTAAAATGATAATTCGCGAATAATAATTAGATATCTTATTTCTCCATGTATATGATGGAGTTTATTAAGTAATTTCTTCATGAATGAGTAACCTAATGAGGGAGCGGTAACAGCACAGCGCCAGTCACCGTTTCTTATTCACGAAGAAATTACTTAATAAATTCTGACCGACTTAGTGTTAGCCCCATCCTCATTGCATTAGCTTTATAATATAGCCGTGTGCCTGTCAGAAAGACCTGTCAATCACTGCAAGATAGAATGATGTCATTTAAATCAGCGTTGACACTGAAATTTCGCCTTATGAAAACAGTAGGTGTGGCTATATGCGCATGCACGGTTAAAGCAATTTACATAATCATGAAGAGTTGTCTTCACCAGTAAGTAATAATTCAAATAAAGAAACTAAACATTTTAAAAATCAGATGTCCCTGATTGGCTGAATATGCAAGGCAAACACTTCACATATGAAAAGCTGATGGATGGCTTAAACATAACTTTTTAAGTTAAATTGTAAAAGTTAAGGTTGTTTAAGTTTGACTTGTAATACTATAATTGAGTAAGGGTGTTCGTTAAATCTACAACATTCATTTATATGTAAAATCACACATATTATATAAATGTACCGAGTATAACAAAACAGATACAAAAACCAAGTTCAACAAAGCAAAGTAACGTCAAAATGTCTACAAATATTGCATTGTTAGTATATGTAATTGAAATGGCAAATAATAATATCATCAATATGACTTAATCACATAAAATGTTTAAAGTGTATAATCCTGCACTTCAAACATCACAGTAACAACACATTCCAAAATGTGTGTAAAATTACGGAAACAAAAAATATTTCGAATTTCGAAAAACTATTTTCACGCATTAACTATAATACATTTTCCATTCAATTAGTGAGCACATACATATAACTACCTATAAATGAATGATCATTGTCTTGTATAAATAAATTAAATTTCTAAGCAAATTGTTCATCAATTTTCATGAAGTTTTGCTGAAAAGGGTTCCTTATTTTGCTTGATACAAACAAAATGGGGCATGTCCATATTTTAAGATTCACATAAGTGAACAAGCCTTGCTCTTGGGATTTCCCTTTTTAGGTGAAGTAACCAGCTCTGCTGTTCTTCCCACTGCTTTGAATGACGGTTTTCCTTTACTATCTTCAGATTTCTTGTAAGGATCCTGATTGGATGAGCCTGGGGTGGGTGGGTCACTTAGAGCTTTTTTATTGGCTGAAGATGGCCTTGAGGATTTCTTATTGGCTGAGGGAGGTCTTGGAGGCAGCTGATTGACCGTTTTATTTTTTTCTTCCTTTTGATTGGTTGTTTTGTCTCCTTTATGATTGGATGGGGGAACTGGGGAGTTAGACTTGTCTGGAGATGGAAAAAGAATAAAAAAAGTGTTAACTACAAGCATAGTGGTGTTTATATTAACTTTTCCCCGACTATTAACTAATAAAATATTAATATTACCAGTACCACTCTAAATAAACAGTCCTTTAATTCTTATAATAAATTTAAGAATTTAAAATAGATGAAAACAGCAAAAGAAAGAGGATAAGATAGAGAAAGAGACATCAGAAATTCTTTTGATCTCCATTCATTTTTATTGAAAAGATTTGTACTCTTTACAAAAAACAAGATATTTTATAACTTTTTGTGTGTTTCATTTTAAGCAATCAAGTTCATTTTGACTGAACTATTCAGAGTTAAAAGAATGTGTTGTGACATTAGTTGGAAACTCTTTTATTGTCTAACTCCCCATGGAAAATGGGTATGATGAAAAAAGGGATAGCACAGCATAGCACAGCTTCAGTGCGTTCAATACAATCTCAAACACAAGTGCTGTTATATTGTGAAAACTAATGTAAACTAGGGCCAGTATTCAATATTCATCTTATCCTTATCCTTCGACATGCCTAAGTGATTCCATTCAGCCTATTGGTCAGCTAAATATATCGGTCAATCATAACACTTAGTTTCTAATCTTAGTTATAAGTTCAATCTAAGTTGCTTATTGAATACAGCCCCTGGGTCTACAGATAAGGGTAAGCCAGGCATAAAATACTAGAAACTTTACAGCTATCATTCATGAAATCTGTATGCAGAGCATGCATTGGCTGGATTACATTTATCTTACTAGTTAAATTTGCCTCATCACATTCGATCAGATATATCTATTTATGTTTGGGTTTTTTAAAACGAATGTCATAGAATAACCTCCAACAGCAAAATCTTAAACTTTCGAAAGTCTTAGTAGTTCTATGTGGTTCAAAGTAGTTCTTAGTAGGTTGATTAGCATTCTAATTACATGTATGTTATCGTTTTCTCAATTAGTAGCTATTTCATTTTATACTTGTACTCAAAGCATAAGTTTCTTTTCATATTAAATTGTTCAATAACAAACTTCATGAGTGAGCTGAGAATTTCTAAGTTGAGAAGATACTTAATACACACAAAATGTAGTTTCAAGAAATAAGCATTGAATAACCAACCTTTCTTTTCTTTCCTGTCACTAGGCCTGGGGCTCGCCCTTCCAACAGTCTCTAGGGTCTCGGGATCAGGCCCCACATACTCGGGTAAGGGTACCGGCTTGGGGAGAGCAGAGGGTACCTACAATACAAGTAAAATGTTTAATGTTTTATGCACAATCTTTAATGTTTTATGATGGTTTATTTGTTAAATAGCAAAGGGTTGACCTGGCAATCAGGATCTGGCCCATCAAACTATGGTAAAGTAACTGGACTGGGAAGAGCAGAGCAAAGATCAAGGTATCTACAATGCACGAAAAATAAATAATGTTTTCGGTGTTGTTTTTTTGTCCTTTGGCCTTCCAATGAAGTTGCATGTGTGTAGGTGCAATACATTTTGGAGCAACATGTGACACAATATTTCTCCGGGATCTGATTCCGTGGTCAAGACTGAAGGTTATGGGACAGACAGAAGCACCTCCTATAAATCTCCCAGTGCTTCTATAAATCCCCCAGATATAACTATCTGGCCATTTTGACATTCAAATGCCTTCGAAAACCTAACAAATATTAAACGTTGGATGACTGGTAAAAATATTCATCCTTCGAAATGAGGGTTTCTTTCATTTATTTTTCAAAACTATAAACACCATCGTTATTAGTTCATCAATTTCATGTCATGTATATAAATTAACATACAAATATCTTTTTTCATAATTAAAAATCGAAAGAGCGATAATCCAACAGATATTATTCCAGTTTAGAACACAAAGCTAATTCAAGACAGCTAACAGCTTCTTTGTTAAACCCAATTGATATTCAACCAATCTTCAATACTTGCATGCATACAAAAAGAAAAAAATACCTTTAATTTCTTCTGCAGCAATGATAAAAAGAAAAGAGTATTATGTTAAAAACAGAAATATTACAATTTTAGTTTCTCAAGCACCGTTTTATTCATTTTTTAACCTCCCAAATCACTTGTTTAATCCAGAATTTTATTTTTTCTATCAATTGCTCAGAATTGTGCAACCAATACTTAATTGCATAGTTGCAGGACACCAAAACCTTTTATTCCACAGTTTAGCAACTCACAATAATAATAAGATTGTCAACTTCAATAAAGCAGTAAACATGGAAAGACAACTCAAACAAATACCTTATCAGATTTCTTCCCCTTGAGATTCTTGTATTTCTTGGATTCGAGGATGTTTTCTGACATGAATTTGTCCTCTGGGTATAGAACGGTGATCTTGCTGTACGAGCTGCCACTGGTTCCCATGCTCAGCTTGGATACACGTTGCATGCCCTGGTGCTCCTTGCACAGCCACACGATTTTTCCACTCGGTAATCGGCACCTACAAAATCGGTATAAAATCTTTAGATATTGGAACGCACAGTTTAAATACTCCTTGTACAGTCGAATCCCATTTGCTCGAACTCGCTTGTCTCGAATTCCTCGTTAGCTTGAACTGGATGTAAAGAACAAATTTCTTAAAACTGACGGAAAGCATTCACGCTTTGCTCAAATTTTTTGAGGCTCAAGGTATTTTCACCAGTCCCTGGGAGTTCGAGCCAACGAGGTTTGACTGTATACCCTGTTTCACTTTGCAGAGCCACATGGTAGCTTGCACCATAACACAGTGATACGAGATAAAGATTATCAGAAACTATCCCATGCTTAGTTTTGAGACTTGTTGCATGGACTGGTTCTCCATGCATAGCCACACATCTTTCGATCGATACTCTGCACCTAAAAATGCAGATAGAAAATCTAGAAGTATGACAGATTCACACCCAAACTATCACTTGAACAGCTTGGAGTTGTTAGATAGCCTGATGCTTGTTGCAAAGCACCTAAAAAAAGCAGATACAAAATCCAGAATTATGGCACAATCACAGCCAAACTATTTTTAGCTGGACTTGGTCACTTGTTGCCTGCTGTTTCTTCCATAACCAAACAATATTTCCACTCAGCAACAATATTTCCATTCAGCAGTCGGCAACATAATTGATAATATACAAACTAGTATATTTATACAAACTAGTTTAAGCCCCCAGAAGACTGGTGTTCAAGTGAACTCTTGTTTCACTAACTGTTCCAAGGCCGTATTCCCATCATTTATTGATAAAGTTATTTTAGTGAGTTTGTGGTCTTTTGTATTTGTGTTTGTGGTGATTATACGTTAATGTGTCTATAGTTCATTTTTGTTCTGTACCTTGCCTTTTTTCCTCCCTATATGGTTTGTTTTAAATTTTTAACTATTGGGCTTGCCCCTGTAGTTTTCATTGTATTATTGGAAAAAATCAAAGAAGCAATAAAGCACATCTCATTGATTTTAGGACTCCTTCAGTTTACAAATGAACACCTTATTCATCATAAAACATGAGGTATATGATATATTGCTAGTCTTCTTAAAGCAAGCTTCAAAAAAGTTTTTATACCTGGCAAGACAACTGCAAAACTCGGCCGCATCGTCTTTGTCCAATTCAGAGCGCAGGTGGGTCATGGCACCAACAAAGTCCAGGTTATCTTCAGAGGCCTACAACAAATATAATCCAAATTAGTTCCAATCACAACTTGATCAAAGGGTTAACAAACATACCTACATCCCTTCAAAATATATACAGAAAGCCACTTTAAGAGTTTAGACAGTTGAACAACCGCAACCTTAGAGTGGGTGCATAACAAAACAGATATGTAACAAAATATGGTTATTACAAGTTTAGGGCAATTTTAAAATCTGGGCTGATCCAGCCAAAGAAGGTCTTTTTCTTATCCACAAACAAACACTGACATTTATATGGTCTCTGTTTCATGATTGTGTAGATTCAGATGAGATAGAGGGCATAACAAAGTAGTGACTAAATACAACCAGTCTAGTCTGGATTCAGAAAGAGATATATGCATCATAACAAATGTGGGGCAAAAATATGAACCAGTCTAATACAATCCAAGAAGGCCTCTCCCTTCCCTCCAGAGAAACTTAAGTTTAAGTGGACATTGTTTCAAGTTTGAAGTTAATGTTTCAAAATTGAGTAGATTCAGAAGAGACATGAGATAAGGCATAACAAATTAGGGGTAAATATACGAACCAGTCTAATCCAGTCCAAGAATGCCTCTCCCTTTCCTCCAGAGAAACATTTAAGTTTAAGTGGACTCTGTTTCAAGATTGTGTAGATTCGGAAGAGATAGGGTGCTGCCCCCTGTAGGAATGTTTCCAGTTGTTCACGGTTCCTGAATGCTAGTGGGTACATCTCTTGGCAGAAATGCCAGCCCTTGAATTATCAATGGATTTTTTTTTAATACTTTTAAAACAGCCATTTACTTGTTATTAAAATACCTACATGTTCATGTATCAATATCTAACATGTAAATCAATGGATAATGTGTTTCATGTTCACATTAAAGTTGCACTGTCACAGATTTATCGTTATGACAATTTATTTTGTTTTTTTAATGAGCCAATTTTTGCGTAAATGTCTGGAAACCAGTAATAATATAAGACTGCTGACCAAATATCAGATCTCAGTTTATCAGTATATTTACGTTCGAAAATTGATGTTTTATGGCTAAAAGCATTACTAACGCTTTAAGGAAAATGATTTTTTCTGTAGTTTACAAAACAATTGAGATCTGCTCTATTGTGAGTTATCTAATATTACAAAATGAAAGGCATTGATACCACAAACAGCTGATTCTGGGACAAATGTTTCAAAAAGTGTCAAAACTGTCTATCTGTGAAAGTGCAGCTTTAACTAATGGACTAAGATGTAAATGTTTATGTCAATCAAGGTGTAGCATGTTCAATGTGTGTATACCACGTGATAAATTACGTCATATATGCTACGTCAGACGGCAACATTTGGCTTAAAATGAAGACTTAAATCAAAGATAACTTTTCTTTTACAAAACTATTTTAAATGAAACAAGGCAGTCTATGCCTCTTAAAGAGCACCGCATTTGTTTTATTACCGAAATTTGATAACGTCATTAGTTTCATCAAACACTTCAACAAACCTGTTTCCAAAATCATGTTTTGACAGTGCTACGTCAGACGGCCGTATTGTGAAAAGGTTTGTCGAAGTGTTTAATGAAACTAAACTCGCAATCAAACTCTGGTAATAACCGAAGAAAGGCTCTGTAAGCGGCGTAGACTGCGCTATGTTTCATTTAAAATGGTGAAGAAATAGTGAAGTTACCTTTGTTTAAAGTCTTTTTTCAAACAAAATATTGCCTTCTGACTTAGCATTTATGACGCAATTTATCACGTGGTATACACACACTGATGTTACAAAGTCAAGGACTATGAAGTTCATGTGATATTCATACAGGACCTTATCATAAAAGGCCAATATTCAAGTAGAGAAGCTCACCTCGATGGCACCAAATGAAAAACAAGTAAATGCCAAAATGATACTTTTTAGCAGAGACAAAAAACTAAAAAATGTAAATCCCGAACCCGCCCTTTTTTGCACATTGTTGAGGGTTAGTGCAAAACTGGTGTAACTCCATCAATTTTATATGGAATTAAAAAACTGTTTTGCACTTAGCCTGCAAATGAAGGAATTTCATTCATCCAATGCATTTATGGCCCTTTATAACATGGTAACTTTTTTGCTTTCTGATTTGCTATTGGAATGCGTGATTTCTGAAAAGGACGTGGAAATAAGCGTTTCCAAATAAAGTACCAAAATGCATATACTGATTTTTCATTTGGTGCAATCGACCTGTTCATGATGAAACTAAGAGAAAGCTAACCTGTTCATGTTCACACAGGACCTGTTCATGATGAAACTAAGAGAAAGCTAACCTGTTCATGTTCACACAGGACCTTGATACAGAAGCTTTCCTTGGACCAGTCCTCCATGTCTCCATCTTCAAATACACTCTCATCAATCTGAAAATAGAATTACACCTGTGGTCATTAACCTTAGGACAGAATTATGGAATAGCATTATGCATAAAGTCATTACAGCTATGGTCTTTTAAGTGAGGACAGAATTATTGAAAAACAACTGTGGTCATTTAGCTGAAGACAAAATCACATTACATCTGTGGTCAATTAGCTAAGGACAGAATTATGGAATAGCATTACACCTGGGGTCATCTAGCTGAGGACAGGATTACGGTACATTACATATGTGGTCATTTAGGTGAGGACAGACTTATGGAATAACATTACAGCTGCAGTCATTTAGCTGATGAGGACAAAATTATCAAACAGCATTACACTGGTGGTTCTATAGCCTAGGACAGAATTATGGAATAACATTACACTGTGGTTCTATAGCCTAGGACAGAATTATGGAATAACATTACACTGTGGTCTTTAAGATAAGGACAGAGTTATGGAATAACATTACACTGTGGTCTTTAAGATGAGGACAGAATTGTGGAATAAAATTACATTACACTGTGGTCATTAAGATGAGAATAGATCTATGGAATAACATAACATTACACTGTGGTCTTTAAGATGAGGACAGAATTATGGAATAACATAACATTACACTGTGGTCATTAAGATGAGGACAGAATTATGGAATAACATAACATAACACTGTGGTCTTTAAGATGAAGACAGAATTATGGAATAACATAACATTACACTGTGGTCTTTAAGATGAGGACAGACTTATGGAATAACATAACATTACACTGTGGTCTTTAAGATGAGGACAGACTTATGGAATAACATAACATTACACTGTGGTCTTTAAGATGAGGACAGAATTATGGAATAACATAACATTACACTGTGGTCTTTAAGATGAGGACAGAATTATGGAATAACATAACATTACACTGTGGTCTTTAAGATGAGGACAGAATTATGGAATAACATAACATTACACTGTGGTCTTTAAGATGAGGACAGAATTGTGGAATAAAATTACATTACACTGTGGTCATTAAGATGAGAATAGATCTATGGAATAACATAACATTACACTGTGGTCTTTAAGATGAGGACTGAATTATGGAATAACATAACATTACACTGTGGTCATTAAGATGAGGACAGAATTATGGAATAACATAACATAACACTGTGGTCTTTAAGATGAAGACAGAATTATGGAATAACATAACATTACACTGTGGTCTTTAAGATGAGGACAGAATTATGGAATAACATAACATTACACTGTGGTCTTTAAGATGAGGACAGAATTATGGAATAACATAACATTACACTGTGGTCTTTAAGATGAGGACAGAATTATGGAATAACATAACATTACACTGTGGTCTTTAAGATGAGGACAGACTTATGGAATAACATAACATTACACTGTAGTCTTTAAGATGAGGACAGAATTATGGAATAAAATTACATTACACTGTGGTCATTAAGATGAGAATAGATCTATGGAATAACATAACATTACACTGTGGTCTTTAAGATGAGGACAGAATTATGGAATAACATAACATTACACTGTGGTCATTAAGATGAGGACAGAATTATGGAATAACATAACATAACACTGTGGTCTTTAAGATGAAGACAGAATTATGGAATAACATAACATTACACTGTGGTCTTTAAGATGAGGACAGACTTATGGAATAACATAACATTACACTGTGGTCTTTAAGATGAGGACAGAATTATGGAATAACATAACATTACACTGTGGTCTTTAAGATGAGGACAGAATTATGGAATAACATAACATTACACTGTAGTCTTTAAGATGAGGACAGAATTATGGAATAACATAACATTACACTGTGGTCTTTAAGATGAGGACAGAATTATGGAATAACATAACATTACACTGTGGTCTTTAAGATGAGGACAGAATTGTGGAATAAAATTACATTACACTGTGGTCATTAAGATGAGAATAGATCTATGGAATAACATAACATTACACTGTGGTCTTTAAGATGAGGACAGAATTATGGAATAACATAACATTACACTGTGGTCTTTAAGATGAGGACAGAATTATGGAATAACATAACATTACACTGTGGTCATTAAGATGAGGACAGAATTATGGAATAACATAACATAACACTGTGGTCTTTAAGATGAAGACAGAATTATGGAATAACATAACATTACACTGTGGTCTTTAAGATGAGGACAGAATTATGGAATAACATAATATTACACTGTGGTCTTTAAGATGAGGACAGAATTATGGAATAACATAACATTACACTGTGGTCTTTAAGATGAGGACAGACTTATGGAATAACATAACATTACACTGTAGTCTTTAAGATGAGGACAGAATTATGGAATAACATAACATTACACTGTGGTCTTTAAGATGAGGACAGAATTATGGAATAACATAACATTACACTGTGGTCTTTAAGATGAGGACAGAATTGTGGAATAACATAACATTACACTGTGGTCTTTAAGATGAGGACAGACTTATGGAATAACATAACATTACACTGTGGTCTTTAAGATGAGGACAGACTTATGGAATAACATAACATTACACTAGTCTTTAAGATGAGGACAGAATTGTGGAATAACATAACATTACACTGTGGTCTTTAAGATGAGGACAGACTTATGGAATAACATAACATTACACTGTGGTCTTTAAGATGAGGACAGAATTATGGAATAACATAACATTACACTGTAGTCTTTAAGATGAGGACAGAATTATGGAATAACATAACATTACACTGTGGTCTTTAAGATGAGGACAGAATTATGGAATAACATAACATTACACTGTAGTCTTTAAGATGAGGACAGAATTATGGAATAACATAACATTACACTGTGGTCTTTAAGATGAGGACAGAATTATGGAATAACATAACATTACACTGTGGTCTTTAAGATGAGGACAGAATTGTGGAATAAAATTACATTACACTGTGGTCATTAAGATGAGAATAGATCTATGGAATAACATAACATTACACTGTGGTCTTTAAGATGAGGACAGAATTATGGAATAACATAACATTACACTGTGGTCATTAAGATGAGGACAGAATTATGGAATAACATAACATAACACTGTGGTCTTTAAGATGAAGACAGAATTATGGAATAACATAACATTACACTGTGGTCTTTAAGATGAGGACAGAATTATGGAATAACATAACATTACACTGTGGTCTTTAAGATGAGGACAGACTTATGGAATAACATAACATTACACTGTAGTCTTTAAGATGAGGACAGAATTATGGAATAACATAACATTACACTGTGGTCTTTAAGATGAGGACAGACTTATGGAATAACATAACATTACACTGTGGTCTTTAAGATGAGGACAGAATTGTGGAATAACATAACATTACACTGTGGTCTTTAAGATGAGGACAGACTTATGGAATAACATAACATTACACTGTGGTCTTTAAGATGAGGACAGACTTATGGAATAACATAACATTACACTAGTCTTTAAGATGAGGACAGAATTGTGGAATAACATAACATTACACTGTGGTCTTTAAGATGAGGACAGACTTATGGAATAACATTACACTGTGGTCTTTAAGATGAGGACAGAATTATGGAATAACATAACATTACACTGTGGTCTTTAAGATGAGGACAGAATTATGGAATAACATAACATTACACTGTAGTCTTTAAGATGAGGACAGAATTATGGAATAACATAACATTACACTGTGGTCTTTAAGATGAGGACAGAATTATGGAATAACATAACATTACACTGTGGTCTTTAAGATGAGGACAGAATTGTGGAATAAAATTACATTACACTGTGGTCATTAAGATGAGAATAGATCTATGGAATAACATAACATTACACTGTGGTCTTTAAGATGAGGACAGAATTATGGAATAACATAACATTACACTGTGGTCATTAAGATGAGGACAGAATTATGGAATAACATAACATAACACTGTGGTCTTTAAGATGAAGACAGAATTATGGAATAACATAACATTACACTGTGGTCTTTAAGATGAGGACAGAATTATGGAAAAACATAATATTACACTGTGGTCTTTAAGATGAGGACAGAATTATGGAATAACATAAAATTACACTGTGGTCTTTAAGATGAGGACAGAATTATGGAATAACATAACATTACACTGTGGTCTTTAAGATGAGGACAGACTTATGGAATAACATAACATTACACTGTAGTCTTTAAGATGAGGACAGACTTATGGAATAACATAACATTACACTGTGTCCGACCTCTTTAAGATGAGGACAGAACTATGGAATAACATTACCCTGGTACTCTCCAAATATTTTCTCTTCTGTTCTGGTCACACTTACATTAAGCCTATCCCTGGACTTTGTTGCCGACTTCGGCCTCAGAAACTTCTTAGATCGCACTGTCAATCTCTTCATTGATGAACCTATGGATGATGATGTCCCCATAGAACTTTCACGACCTTCGTCTGCCCTGGTAGTTTTACCTGCTAATCAATTGGATAAAAATGGGCAACTGTGAGCATTGACTGGCCTTTTTACTAAAAAACTCATAGGCAGGAATTGGGCAAAAGCCAATAAACAGGAAAACCTCGAGACAAAGGAATAAACAACTTGTATGTAAGAGTATGTTTATATGCAAAACTTTTTAAACAAGGGGGATAACCATTATTAAACAATACTAGTAGCAGACAACAATTATGTGGCATACAACAATCAATACTCTGGTACTACCTTTTTTTCTTAAAAGAACAACAATCTTGAACAAAAAAGATTGGATAACAATGGACAACTGTGAGCATTAACTTTTTTTTTCATTGACAATCTTTGGTGCAGGCACGAGGCCACAGCATTTTTAAGTTTCTAAATTCTCATGCCATTTACCAACAGATAATTATGTCTTGATATACCAACATTGTAAACAAACTATTTTTTTCTTGAAAAAATACTGAATCAGATAAACTTGAAAACAAATATTTAAAGAAAAAAAGCTTTCATAAAATCAATGATTAATAAAATTATATAAGTATCGTTCTCCAATATTACACAAATACTTAAGTCCTATCTCAATCTCAAACTCAACTCATTAATTAACTCATCCAACAATTTCTGAATTAAATCTTAACACTTTATTTTGAAATGCTCCTTTTGAAACAGATTTCATATCTATTTAATATACCTGCTGCCTTGACAAAGTCCACGACCACAAGCCTAGGCAGTGCAGTCTGGTCCATTGCTGTTACAGAGCCTATTATGTGTCGCATAAACTTCCGCTGGATTAACTCAACTTCTTCCTGTAAGTCATAGCCCAAAAATACTTATACATCTACCATTTTCTTGTCGTGAGTTTCAAATTTTATAATAATATACATTAAAGGCGAGACTATTGTCACATTTGATATGACAAATGCTCCCAAATGGTACTGTTATGTCCTCATACAGGGAAACTCCAAAGTTTTATTAGACAGTAAAGCATGTTTACACATGTATTATTTCAAAATTTAGCAACACATTACATTTGATTTTATTTTCTAATACAAACATCATTTAGTTTATAATAATTTTTAGATTGTTACGGAAGCTTATAGCTTATTGAATTAAGTACAAGTCCATTTCCTGGGTAGAAACTGAGGTCAAGAGAAATCTCCCTTAGTGGGGATCGAACGAACAACCTCTTGGGTGAGAGACTCACACATGTACCACTGACCACTCTCACCCTCAAACTATATTACATGGACAGCTTATCTGATATGCCTCATAAAGATCAAACCAATAACCTCTAGGGTGAAGGGCGGACATACATACCACTGACCACTCTCACCCTCAAACTATACTTAATGAACAAATTACCTGATAGGCCACACAGGGATCAAACCAACAACTCCCAGAGTGAGGGGCAGACATACATACCACTGACCACTCTCACCCTCAAACTATACTTCATGAAAAACTTACCTGATAGGCCACACAGGGATCGAACCAACAACTCCCAGAGTGAGGGGCAGACATACATACCACTGACCATTCTCACCCTCAAACTATACTTTAAGGACTTTATACCTGATTGAAAACATGGGGATCAAACCAACAACCTCTTTGGTGAGGGGCGAACATACATACCACTGGCATTCTTTAACAATACTTCATGGACAACTTACCTGATAAGCTACATGGGAGTTCCCCTCTTTCTTTTTTTTCTCTGTCTCCCCGTCTTTCTTCATGTCTTTCTTTGCGGCAGGTTTTTTTGCCTTCAAGGCTTGAGTCTTGAGTGCTTCTTTTAGGTGTTTTATGATAACATTCACACCCTCAGGGTTATCCTTTTGCATATACACCTCTGTGGCCTTGGCTCGTCGCAAAAGCATTGCAACCTGGTAGAATAAACATCTGTTTAGAACGTTTTAAAAAAAAAGTATTAAATACTACTTTATTTCTTGATTGATTTTAAGAAACCTAGTATAAGCTTGAGCCCAGTATGAGCGTCCTTTTTTGCTTCTCCCCCTTGGTGGTCGTCATCATCATCATCTTCATCATCTTCATCATCATCATTACCAATACCACTACTACCACCACCACCACTACTTAACCACCACCACCACCACCACCACCACTACCACTACCACTACTTAACCACCACCATCATCATCATCATCAGTACCAGCACAAAATAAGCAACGAGCAGATAGCAACATCCCTATCAAGTTCAGTATCATCACCTCAAATAACAACAATAACAGCAGCATAATTTACCTCAGTTTCTTTCCATTGATTGCCTGTGCCAACAATAACTGCTATCACTGGCAGACCGATATTCAAGATTCCAAATCTAAGCTCCATCATACAGTTGTCAGACTCGGAGTACTGAAATACACCGGGCTTACAATAGTATCATTGAAAAAGGCTTGTGTTCAAAGCAAACAGTTATAATAGGTTTTAATCAAGAGGAGTCCCTCAAAAACTATTTAGCTGGAGTCATAAAACTTGCTGCAAAATGTGTGTGTTGCTAAAATGAACAAAGTTTCATGTGTTAGCTTCAGGATTGAGTTACTACCAACAAAAGAGTTTTTAACACTCAGACAATAATACCATCACCATGACAATTACTTTTTTTTGTAATTTCTTTTAAATATAGAAAGAATAAAAAGATTAAACAAATAGTCTTGTACAGGACGATGCTCCAGGGTCAGACATGTACTGGATAATGCTCCAGACGGGGACATGTACAGAACAGTGCTCCAGACGGGGACATGTACAGGACAATGCTCCAGAGTGGGACATGTACAAGACAGAGCTCCAGATGGGACATGTACAAGACAATGCTCCAGAGTGGGACATGTACAGGACAATGCTCCAGAGTGGGACATGTACAGGACAATGCTCCAGAGTGGGACATGTACAAGACAATGCTCCAGAGTGGGACATGTACAGCACAATGCTCCAGAGTGGGACATGTACAGGACAATGCTCCAGAGTGGGACATGTACAAGACAATGCTCCAGAGTGGGACATGTACAGGACAATGCTCCAGAGTGGGACATGTACAGCACAATGCTCCAGAGTGGGACATGTACAAGACAATGCTCCAGAGTGGGACATGTACAAGACAATGCTCCAGAGTGGGACATGTACAGGACAATGCTCCAGAGTGGGACATGTACAAGACAGAGCTCCAGAGTGGGACATGTACAAGACAATGCTCCAGAGTGGGACATGTACAAGACAGAGCTCCAGATGGGACATGTACAAGACAATGCTCCAGAGTGGGACATTTACAGGACAATGCTCCAGAGTGGGACATGTACTAGACAGAGCTCCAGAGTAGGACATGTACAGGACAATGCTCCAGAGTGGGACATGTACAAGACAGAGCTCCAGATGGGACATGTACAAGACAATGCTCCAGAGTGGGACATGTACAGCACAATGCTCCAGAGTGGGACATGTACAAGACAATGCTCTAGAGTGGGACATGTACTGGACAATGCTCCAGAGTGAGACATGTACAGGACAATGCTCCAGAGTGGGACATGTACAAGACAGAGCTCCAGAGTGGGACATGTACTGGACAATGCTCCAGAGTGGGTCATGTACAGGACAATGTGTGTCATGTCCAGTCTCTTGAAAGGAAAAGTTCCTACCTCATCTGATATGAAAGCCAGAATTACTTTGCTGTTCCGAATCCCAGCCGCCATATCAGCAAATATTCCTTTCTGAAATAAAAGGTTTATAATCATATTATCCTTATTTGATTCATAAATGATGAAGCAAGATGTGAACTGCGTCATTTTATATTTTTTTATCACCAGAACTATTTTCAAAATCAATCTTGATGGCTTTTTTTGTATTCCAAAACAGAGGTCTCCCCCAATGATTTGCTCATTTCGTACCACGTGTGGGTTCTGCAGTCATGTCGACATGGTAAACACTTTTCCCAAGTTTCATGAAAATCCTTAAAGGGGTTTTGACATGGTAAACACTTTTCCCAAGTTTCATGAAAATCCTTAAAGGGGTTAAGGACACAGAAAGCAGACGCACTATCTATGGTTTGAATCTTTGAATAGGAATGGACGAACGGACACTGCTCTAAAAAGAAATACATCTTCCCCTGAATAGAATTGGGGAGACAAAATTTATAAAAACTTCAGCAACAAGCTCAGTAGCCTAAAGTTTAATGCCACAGGCTAAACACCAAAGACAGAACACAAAAACAAAAATCACATACAAGAAGCATGGATCAATAGCACAAAACTCCACAAACACAGGGCATATATACCATATAAAAACTAGGTGTGTTTATCAAAGATTGTTAGGTATCGCCTTGGAGTGGTCAGTACACTGTACATTTATTTGCGGTTTTAACCAGTTTGCGTGACAAAAAAGTTGACCCTCCTCACCTTTTCCTTCCCAACATATTCTGTATCAATCCAGCAGTGAAGATTTCCATCTCGTTCCAGCTGATTTTTAATATCCCGCGGATCCCCGTGTCCTAAAGCCTCCTCTTTGATCCGCATGGATTTCTCCTGTGCCTGGCGGGAATTACTCCAACAATAACTGATAAACACCTCAGGAAGGGATAGTTCCTTCTGAAAATGGAGATTAATAATGGATGTAGT
The DNA here is from genome assembly GCF_026914265.1 of Mya arenaria. Lineage (NCBI taxonomy): Eukaryota > Metazoa > Mollusca > Bivalvia > Myida > Myidae > Mya > Mya arenaria. Next base: position 37,072,157 of record NC_069128.1, on the reverse strand, counting down.
TTTGATTTTGTAATATATCTTTTCTGAAAAGGGAGAGAAATAGGGCCGCTATTTATCATTCACATTATAAAAGCTTATTCATTCATGGCTTCACAAGAAACATAACACAAGTTCCATTTATCTCTATAATGTAGTTATTTCTCTTGACTTAGCACTGATCTTCTTTGCTGGCTAGAACAAGTACCTAAATTCTAGCTTAAAAAAATCACATATTTTCACACTGGACTAAAGAACTAAATCAAAAAGTTTTCATGTTAAAAACTATTAAGGATTCAACTGCAATGAAACCATTTTTTATTTATTTTTGATGATGTCATGTGATCGATCATCATCATGTGATTTGTGTGACACTACTGATAACTTTACTGCTAAAAAGTTCTAAATTTACTTTCTACCTGTCCTTTGTATACATATAACATCATATATATATATATATATAAGTCAGTCAATGGTAGGTTTGCATGTATTATTGAAAAAAAAGGGCCGTAACTCCTAAATGACTAAAGCGATTTCCATGACTATCGAACTTGATCAAGATATTATGGTCACAAACATGTGTTTAAAGTTTGGTGAGGATTGGACAAACAGTTTTCAAGAATTAGATCGGAAACAATCTTCGGGACGTACGTACGTACAGACAGACAGACGTACGTACGGACAAGGGCAACCCTATATGCCGCCACTTTGTGGGGGCATAAAAAGTTATAAATGTGCACGGAATAGTTAACTTGTATATTTTTACATCTTTCATCATCTGCATTTTCTCTGCAAGCCATTCTTTTAGTTCATCGCGTCTTCCGCCAGCAACTTCATAACGGGATTTTGTCTTCACCATGAGCTTTCTCTGCAATATGATGATATACATTAGTGCAACCATATATTCAAAATATATCCACATTTATACGGTCTTATGTCAATGTTAACACAGTAAAGTGTTCAGCTGTGGTGAGCCCTGCCTTCATTTTATTACCGGAGTTTGATGAGGAGATTAGTTTCTTCACAAACTTCAAAAACTAAACTCTCAATCAAAATCTGGTAAAAGACCAAAGGCAGAACAGGGGCGTAGACTGTGCAATGATAATTTAAAATAGTAAAGAAATAATAAAGTTATCTTTGTTTTAAGTCTTAATTCGAAGGAACATATTATGCATAAATTTGCTTATTCCTAGACATTTTTTTATAAAGTTATCAAAACGGTCAATAAGTGAGAGTGCAGCTTTAAGTATGCAGAATTATGTAATAATAACCACACCCTCTACTAGTGTTATTGTAATTATATACACAACAATAGGGAAACACAAGTTATGTATAATTTCAAACTAGAACTACGCGAGTCGGATGTGTCGCCTGACGAATTATTTACTGTCGACATTATAGCTGTTAGATTGGCACTTTATTCATTTATAGACAATGATGTTGCCATTTAACTTTCAAGTGTAGGTGGCATTTGATAGTTTACGAGATATGCCACGGACAAAACCTAAGCAAGAAAATTAACAAAGGGCAATAACTCTAAAAATATGGCAGCAAGAGTAACAGTTCTTGTGCACTGCACTTGCCCTCAATGAGATCTATCTAGCTATGAAGTTTCAAGTTGATACCTCTTATATTCTTCAAGATATGCCCCGGACAAAACTTTAAGCATGAAAATTAACAAAGGGCAATAACTCTAAACATATAGATGCAAGAGTTACGGTTTTTGTGCACTGCACTTTCCCTCAATCAGATATACCTACGGAATAAGTTTCAGGTTGATACCTCCTATAGTTTACGAGATTTGCCACGGACAAAACCTAAGCAAGAAAATTAACAAAGGGCAATAACTCTAAAAATATGGCAGCAAGAGTAACGGCTCTTGTGCACTGCACTTGCCCTCAATAAGATCTATCTAGCTATGAAGTTTCAAGTTGATACCTCTTATATTCTTCAAGATATGCCCCGGACAAAACTTAAGCATGAAAATTAACAAAGGGCAATAACTTTAAAACTAAGAAAGCAAGAGTTACTGTTATTGTGCACTGCACTTGCCCTCCATGAGATCTATCTACATATGAAGTTTCAAGTTGATAACTCTTATATTCTACAAGATATGCCCCGGACAAAACTTTAAGCATGAAAAATAACAAAGGGCAATAACTCTAAAAATATGGAAGCAAGAGTAACAGTTCTTGTGCACTGCACTTTCCCTCAATTAGATCTATCTACATATGAAATTTTAAGTTGATACCACTAATAGTTTAGGAGATATACCCCGGACAAGCAAAAATGGGACGCGGACGCCGCCAACGCCACCGCCGCCGCCGCCGCCGACAAAAGTAACCCCTATATGTCGTCTTTTCAGGCGACACAAAAAGCAGGGGTCACAGGTATCCAATGTCTGTCTAACTTGGATCTTACAACGATATAGCTAATCCAATTACGTGTTATAAATAGAGGACCTATACAGTGCATGTGTCAAATATGTATGAGTGTAAGATTTACTTTAAAGTTGCATATTGAATACCTCCCCTGGTCTAGTCATTGTGTTTATTATATTGCCGCTTACCATACAATATGTAATGGAATATCATTGTAATTTATCTGCACACTAATATTACAATGGTAGGTGATCGAGCTCTGGTTGATGGCTACCGTTCTAACATGAGAATTTAAAACTACACAAAGGGTTACAAAGAAAAACTCTCAAATACCATGTGATAAATTATATCATTAATGCTACCTCAGAAGGCAATGTTCTGCTTTGAATGAAGACTTTAAACTCTGTCTTCATTTTATTACCGGAGTTTGATAACGTGAATAGTTTTTTCAAACACTTTGACAAACCTGTTTCCAAAATGTTTTGACAGTGCTCCATCAGGCGGCTGCTTTGTGAAAAGGTTTGTCAAAGTGTTTTAAGAAACTAAACTCTCAATCAAACTCTGGTAAAGGACCAAAGGCAGGTATCTGTAAGCAGCATAGACTGCGATAGGTTTCAGTTAAAATGGTGATGAACTAGTCAAGTTATCTTTGTCTTATGTGTTCATTCGAAGCAAAACATTGCCTTCCGATGAAGCATTTATGATGTAATTTATTACGTGGTGTATATACACACTGAATATTGTACCAGTACAACCTTACCTCCTGTTGTCCAATTTTCATTCCCAAGTCCTTGTTCTGCCATTCCATTGAGTTTCCGATAACAATTATAATTGTCTCTTTGTTCAGTATCTCGCGAGCGTAAACCAGTAAGTTGTTACACTTAGGGTCTCGTTCAAAACTATCAGAAACAAGCGCTATGAGGATTTTGCAGTTTTTAATGGCTGCCGTCAAATCCACTGTGCTGACCTCATTGACATTTTCTGCCATCCAACTGAAAATCAGTAGATGATCATTTTAGCAAATTCAGGCAGGAATGATTAAAACTCATTGTCTTCCATGTATGAGTGTTGCTTAGTTTAATTTGTGAGGTTCCTTTCCTACAATTCTTTGATTTTGACTAGGTTTGTGACACAAATATTTCATCATTTGACTTGATAAGTTAATATTTAACTACATGTCTAAAATATGTGAATACAATAATTCCAGAAAAAAATGCAAAAATTAAACCCTGTGAAATTAAAGCAATGTACTTGCAGTAATAACTGATCATGAAAGTAAAGTTTAGAGGTCAATCTAAACATCAAGTTTTTTTTAAACAAACAAATGCACATTTCTTTTTTACCAATACACAAACCATTTTTTTTTACCTGTTTCTGAGTTTAAAGTACTTGCAACAAATTAAGTATTCAATTTTTTTTTTATTTAAAGAGAAAACACAAAATATTTATCTTACACTGCTTTGGCTTCAAAGATGTCAGTGGTTGCGTTGATAAATTGTACCTGGCTCTTAAAGCTGCACTCTCACAGATTGAACGTTTTGAAAACTTTTTTTTTTTGTCTTGGAACAAGCCAATTTTTGCGACAATCCATGGAAACCAGTTATATCAGACTGCTGACAAAAATTAAATGTCAGATTTTTATATTTAAGTTCAAAAATTGATGTTTTATGCATTTTTCTTATACTGTTAGTAACGGTTTAAGCCATTAATCAATAATTTTCGAAAGGAAATATGAATATCTACGATCTGATTTTTCTCAGCAATCTTACATCATTGGGTTGCAGATATTTACACAAAAATTTGCTCTTTCCAAGACAAAAAATAAAAAAGTTGTAAAAATGGTAAATCTGTGAGAGTGCAGCTTTAAAGTCAAAATTGTCTCTCATATATATATATATATATATATATGCTCAGCTTTAAGTTAATATTTTATGATGAAATGTCAACATAATTATAATGATGCTGTTATAGTTATATTTAAAAATTCCATATAACCTACCAGGTGTGACCCCAGCCAATAATATCATCACGAATTTGGAATGGGGAAATCGCATCGCTATCGTTGGGTCCCGGAATGTCCAAGACAGCATAAATGATGGCGCAATCCACCACTAGTTCATTATTCAGCTCCTGTAAGGCCACAATACTCTGTTGTAGCTGAAAGTCAAAATCTGCGACCTCACGGCTGTCTGTCGGCATTTTTTCTGTAAAGATAAGTGATATCAGGGATAATTTAGTATGTTTCCGAAGCAAACTAACTAATTTCAGCAAGGAAGTTTGTCAAACAATTTGCCCTCTAAGTGCCGCTTTGTCAGAAACATGTGGGACTAAATAAAGGTGTTTTAAGAAAAAGTTTTCCTGAGCCAGTGACCTTGACCTTTGATCAACTGACAATCGACGCCAAAAAGGGATCATATTAGCAAAAGGCAACCTACCACTAAAGTTTCATGGTCCTCGGTTAAGCTGTTCTGATTTAGTTTAAACATATCCATTCAGTTCAAGGAAACACAACACTGAATGCACAAGGTAAAAATAAATAATATATAAAATGTTACTGAACGGATCTGCAGACAAGCATTTAAAATGCTTATAAAATTTCCTTTCCATGAAATACTCCTTGACATTTTTTTTTTGTAAGTGACCTTGAGCTTTACCCCACTGAAGTTATTAACAACAGGGGTCATCAGCTGTTCAAGGGCTATCTACAACTATTATTCTTCAAAAACAGATGGGCTTAACATGATTGCATCAAGCTACCTTGTAACTGGGCCATGGAAATCCAGTGGAAGTATTTATAACACTGAATGAATGGAGCTTTGTGGTCCTTGGCTCTCTGGATCAGCTTGGAACACAACAGGTCTGGGTCGGTGGTTCCCTAAAATAAAATTGAAATAATCATTAATATTTAGCAGCCACGAGAAAATATATTTTTCTGTGATCACAAATGAAATAAATTTAGATCTTGGTACAAAATTCAATTCATATTCAGCTTCTTTTATGCTTCATTTTAGTGACCAAAGTTAAAGATTGTATACACCAACAACACTGCTAATGATGCTGCCAATGACAATACATATGCTATGCCAGATTATTATTTTTTTACAGAGACAAACGTATAAAACTGTTGCAAATAATAACTGCTAGATCATGATTATTTAACAAAGACAAGCGTATAAAACTGTTGCATATATTGACTGGTCTACAGTACCTCTTTTTCTACACAGTCTGGGCAGGGCAGGTACAGCTCATAAGATACGCCATTGAATGATTCCTCGATGATACTTTCAAACACCTCATGAATAAGGAACAGGATGTTCTCTGGACGTGGACCCTGGACTAATACCACTAGCTCTTTGTTGTCCCTGTAATGGTTAAAGTGATGTAGGTTAGTTTATACTAGTAATTTTTAACATGATTGTTAAGACAGCTACGAGCAGATATGAACCAGCCATTATCCAGTCATATGTTGTTGTTTTTATAAAGGTCTGCCTGCACCCTATATAACGGCTGCATCATGGCTTGACCCCATCAAATCCCCAAGTGTGAAATGAACAAAATTTTGAGACCAAAAGAGGAATCGAATCCCCACCAGTTGACGAGATATTTGCCAAAATATTATATTTTTTTCTACCCAAGATGACCTGCAATGAATGACAACATAGTGGTGCTACAGCTAGATCCATTCATTAACCTGTTTAGAAACTTGTTATACCGGGATGCACTTTTTGAGAGGCAAAGGTAACATGGCTCTTGGGTACAATGGTTACAAACAGTTTCAAGTCTGAGTTCAGACTCAAGTGGCAAAACTGCATATCTTCATTTCCGTGTGAAGTTGAGTTTAGATGATGAAATTTGTTGGATACTTTTGATACTAAAAAATTGTGCAATATGAGTTTAGACTTTGACTTGAATTTTTTTGTTATCATGACCACAGGTGGGCCTCTCGGGAGGTAGGTGGACACCTTAACCACAAGACCACTCCAATCAGGAGATTAAGGGTTAACTATTTTGACCCCTTAATATTGAACAAATTTTTAACCTATATATATTCCTTTCAAGGGGCTTAGACATACTGCGATACACCATATAGTCTGTATTTACACAAGAATTATAAAAGAGATGAAGGAAAATATCAAGTCATGTCCCCTTCAAATAAAATTCAATCAAACTTTTAATTATTTTAGACAAAATTCAAGTAATGTGTAAAACAGAGTTTGCAAATGACGAAACAACATTTCACACTTGCTACAGTTCAGCAATGTAACATCTTTATATATCTAATAGCACTAGCTGTGCTTGTTTTTCAACAGTTACGCGACCAACTTTTCCATTAATGGAGAAAAATGGAAGTTATGCGTGTCACAAAGTTTGAAAATGATGTAACTTTATTTCACACTGGCCCCAATTTAGCAATGTAAATTAATGTCTTCTTATATTTAATAGCTTACGTCTGTTTTATGAGAGCACTGTGCTTGTTCTTTACCAGTAGCGACCCTTTCTTCCATACCTTCTTGCCATCTGACAGCTGGAACAGTCGCACCTACACGCAAATAAAACAAAATTGCTGCAACATTTTGTTATTTGGTTCTTTTTATAAATTGATAATTATTTTGTGAGGTTGTATTCTTGTGCAATTTGTATATATCGAAAGTTTTGCAATACCATCATCATTTTGCTTCCGTAAAATCTGTAACATAATAACAATAATAAAATGTCGAATTCATGAAATAATGTTATAATGAATATAGCTTTTATCTATAACCTGCAAGAGCTGTATTTAAAGTCCTATTTTATTTAGTCTGTTTATTAATGAATTGTATGACTTCCTACATCAAAATGGAGTATGCTGAATACAACTTTCACCTGATATTATTGAAATATTCATGATTTTATTTGCTGATGATGTAGCACTTATGTCTGATACTATTGCAGGTCTACAATCGCAACTTAACCTGTATGAATATTGTGAAAATTGGAAACTAACTGTCTTTTAAGCGTGTTATATGCTATTGAATAAAATTTTTAAGTATGCCAAAACATAGATATGTGTCCAAATGTTATGCGATGTTGAAATCTTTGGATACTGTTGGTTATGTGAATTGGGTAACCCACTTAAGAAAACTTTTATTTTCAAATGGCTTTGGTTATGTTTGGGAAGCCCACTGTATTACCAATAAAAAATGCTTTATGGCAACATACTTACGACTTAAAGATTAATATGTTCAGTCATGGCGTAGCAGTTGTATAAATAGTGCCAAATTGCAATCTTATATCGGCTTTAAAACCAATTTTGAGACTGAAGCGTATGTAAATTTTCTTTGTGTTAGGAAATTTCGGAACGTATATGCTCGCTTTCGAGCTTCAGCTCATACGCTAACAATTGAACGTGGCCGTTATACGAATGCTGAAAGACAGTTAAGGTTTTGTCCTCATTGTAAAGATGTTGTAGAGACAAAATATCATTTTCTTTTGGTGTGTCCTTTATATGATACTATTAGACAAGAATATATAGAAAGAAAATATTATGAGAACCCAAATATAATTAAGTTTAATATATTGATGTCTTGTAATATTGGAAATGTTGTGAAGAAAACTGCTCACTACTTATACTCAGCTTTTGAAAAGAGAAGTTCACTTTTCCAGGAATAAACATTACATACTTGTTACAAGTTTTGACTGTTAGTACATCGTATTGTATATATAAGTTATCAATGTCATTGTATCAAAATGTACTTTTTCTATGTTTTGAGAGACACTATTATTTTATTTTATCCATGCTCACTAATTTGCACAAGTAGTTTTCATGTATGTATTGTGTGATGTTTGCATGGGCTGATGGCCTTCTAGAAAATAAACTGTTTGTTTGTTTGTTTGTTTGCTGAACTCTCACAGATTGGCCGTTTTGACAACTTGTTTATATTTTGTCTATTGAATGTTTCTAATGCTTTAGGAAAATGACTTTTTTCGGCATAAACATCAATTTTTGAACTTAAATATATAAAAACTGTTAAAAATCTGATCTTCCAAGGACTAAATTGAACTGTGGGAAAACCTGAGCTCTGTTGAAGAGTCCTGATGGAAGGTAGGTAAACCTGTACACCATCTTTGTTTCTCTGACTCCCTCTTTCTTCCTGGGCCACTCAAGCTGTAAAAGGAGACAAGGGGGGTAATTTATCAATGACTGAAAACATGAGCATTCAAGGGAGATAATTCATTAACATCTGTGACACTGATCCCTGAAGAAAGATGGAGAGATCTGTCCTGTTTTTGGCTTATTCAAGCTGCAAAGAGCACAAAAGGGAGGTAATTTACGCATTTCAAAAGAAAGACAGTTCACAAATGTCTCTGTTGAACAATCTTGGGAAGAGATAAGTAAACCTCATTGTTCAAGGAAGACATTTTTATAAATGTCTTTGATGAAAAGTTGCTTTCTTTTTTTCCAACTCAGTGCTTTTTTATGTGTGATTAAGCTGGAAACAGCATAAAAGCTGAAAAGAGCATAAAAGGGAAATAATTTAAGTATTTTACAAGGAAGATAATTCCAATGTCTCTGTTGTACAGTCCCAGCCATAGGGAGGTGAATCAACCATCTTCACCTCTCTGACATTATCTTATTGCTGAAAGGCATGCAAGGGAGATAATTCATCTGTTGCTTAAACTTGAGCTCTGCTGAAAAGATCAACATGAACACCCCATTTTTTCTGACTCTAGTATTCTTTCTCAGATAAACAAGCTGATATGAGAGCAGAGAAGATGATTACTTGTCAATGTCCTTGTTAAAAAAACCTAAGGCATGCTTCCGCACGTGTCCTTGGATTAAATTTTCTGATCTGAATTGAATTCACATGACAAATAATTAGAGCCAACATTGAATAATATGTATGTTTTAACAAATTTGCAGCAGAGAAAATACAAATCTAAATATAGCAATTCTAGAAATAGTAACTTACATCATCAAGGGGTTCTCCAAGCAGATCACCCACAATTTACCTTATACCATCAGAGGGTTCACAATCACAGAGTATTCTTAGTCAATCTTTAAATATAGCAGTTCTAAAAATAGTAACTTACATCCTTAGGGGGCTCTCCATGCAAGAGACAGGCCATAGAGTAATCTTAGTCAATCTCTAAATATAGCAATTCTAAAAATAGTAACTTACATCATCAGGGGGTTCCCCAGACAGGAGACAGGGAACAATATTCACAGCCTCGGTTGGGAGGGGGAAAGTCAGATCAAAATCTTCTGTCAATCTCAGAAGCCATTCATGTAAATTGGGGTCATATTGTTCCCAAACAGTCGTAATATCAGAGTGAAGAAACCTGCCATGGTTTTTCTGTAATAAAATACACTAGTTAGGATTTTAGGTAGTCCATTCATTAATGCAAAAAAAAAATGCTACAAGTAAAGTTTCATTTTAAAGTTATAAAATGTTAATAAGTTTCCCTGACAACTTTTTGTTATATAGACATGGGGTGTTTTAGGAAACAAATTATTACAAAAAATACTATACTAATAAACTTTTGTTTTATAACCTCCCTTTTATATATCATATTATAATAATAGCATCATTATGATGTTATTCAAAAATGCAATCCATGCAAAAATAATATAATGGATAATCAAAATAAATACAGAAAAAAACACAATGTTAATATGCTTCTAAAATCTAAAATGCATCTTTGCAACTGAATGATGAATGGCTTACCTTAAACACAGCACATCAAAATAACAGACATGGAAACAAGCTTTATTTTTAATATGTACATAAGTCTAATTTTAATAAGTGGTGTTGTTATCTTATTTTATGTAAATGCATTGTTTCCTAAATCATATGAAAGTCAGGTGTGGATGTCCTGTAAACCCATATTACTTTTATGTTTTGAAAGGGGTTTATGAGTGTATTAAGAATTTGTAAAAAATATAGGAAAATAAACAAATAAGCTAGCCGATGGGCCTTAAAATATTTCAAAATGTGTAATTTTACAGCCTATTTAATTTCAAATAAAGAATGAAAACTGAAACTCCAATAGGCGCACTTAAAAAAATTCAGGTCAAAAACAATATTTTATTGATAGCATACAAGACATATATTTGGATGGCTTCAAAGATGATTTTGCTCAGAATAGAAGGGGATTTTGCCCACAACTAGGGAGATTTTCATAAATCGTCATTAATAACTCCGTCACTGCACATCGTCTCAATCAGGTCAACATTTGTACCAAGTAATATGGTAATCCATCCATGCATAAGTAAATTATAGCGCGGACACGAGCATGTGTACTCTAACTCTGACTCTGTATTAACTTTTACCAAGTCGCTTTCGTTGTCACAATTTTATGCAAGAGTGTGGTCTTGTGTTGTGGGGGAAACTGGAGTACCCAGAGAAAACCCACTTGTCCGGCTTGGTGACTATAAACCAAACTCACATGCGCCCAGGCCCAGGTTGCCCAGGTGAGAAGCAAATGTGCTAACCACTACACTTACCCGACAACCAACATGTCCATTTTAGAGAACGCACCTGAATAGGGGAGCTCTGAGCTGATACCACACATGCCATTACATCTACGATCCATTGTGGATTGATGACCACATAGTCTCTGAGGAAATCGTTGTCGAAGTATTGGACGGTCCCGAGATCGTGCAGCAGCTGGACTGCCATGCGAACGTCACGCTCGTCATATATTCCCTGTACCATTGCATACTCCTTCGCAACCTCCCATTTGATGTAATTAACCTGAAATGGGAAATTAAGAATGACAAGGTCCCCTTAAAAGGCACATGATAAAGGTTGATACAAAAAAGAAATTCCCTTTTTAAATGCATAATCATGTTTACCTTATTGGACTTTAATGATCAAAACAAAAGAATATGATTTGGGTACTGATAATAAAATATTGGCCATTATAAATGTTTTTGTTTTTTTTATTATTAGCTACATGCCACAAATTCCAGTTAAAAAAAAAGCTAAAATATTCTGACTCCCACTCCCCCTGCCACGCCTACCATTACTATAACCCCTTCGCTTTTCAGGGGGGGGGGATTAAAATAGACAAATAATTTTGTACCTTTGTCAGTCTTTCTGCGAGTATTCTCTTCTCAAAGTTTAGCCAGACTTGCGGTATTTTCTCGCCCATGTAGCCCTGCTGTAGAGTGACATCCAGCAAACTGTCCTGCAGATCTTTGATACCCTGAAAAATGTGAAAACAATTTTAACATCAAGAAGGGTTTTGCCTCATATCATTTAGTATTGTTTAATAATATTCTCATTTATTAAAGGTTGTGATAATTTTTTTCATATAAGCTGAACTGGGTGAATCTGAGTTTGGTCAGAAAACTGAACTGTTGAGTGTTTCAAAATGGCTTCAATATAACTATTTTAGTCAAAAGATGTATGCTGATTGTAGAACAGGTTATTTTAACAGATACAGTATGCCATTGCCAACACAGACAATGACACGATTGCTATGACAATATCGCGATTTTTTTGCAAAATACAGACAAGCTAAAAATTACAATTAAACCTACCTCTCCTGTGATTGAGCTGACCCGGTGAAAGCTAGCAATCTGGGGATATCGCTCCAGTAGCTCTTTAATCGGGATTTCAGCTTTAGGGATCTGAAAAAATAGTGATGATAGGTTACACACCACCAATATCACAAATTACATGGTTTTTTTCATAATTGAAGCACAAGGGGCCATTCAATCAAGATTTCTAGGCACACAGTTCATTTTGGTATCTACATGTAGGAGAGTTTTTTCAACAGTATATAGTACTGCCCTGTTGAAAACCTCTCCCTAGTACAAAATCGCTCTAAGAGCTCTTGATGAAAGGGCACCCTTGGATCACTGTACCTAGTGCGTTACACCGAATTGAAGCAATTCCAGAAATGCCATTTTTTTGCTAATTCAAGGGCATTAACTCTGGTTTTACTACAATAATGTTCAGCAGGACACAAAAATCAGGTGCAAAACTTCATCACCTATAATAAAATTCCACCAAGGTTTTTTAATGTTGTTGAAATAGTATGGAGATTTGAGCGTCATAAGTTTGCATAATACTTAGGGAAGAAATCACCGACGGACGCACAACGGCATGCACAGACAGACAAGGGCAAATCTGTATAATGCCTCCCCCATTTTCGTTAGGGTATAGAAAAAAATGTCGTTACTGATTAGATCAATTAGTAAAGCACCTGGGGGCCATTTCAAAAAAGATATTTTTCCATTTAAGTCCAAAATTTATTAATGTCATAGTATTATTATTTTGCTACATATTTGAGTGAACTTAACTATTTAGCCAGTATTAAAAATGAAAACAAAGTAAAGAAAAAAATAATCTTGTTGCCATTAATGACATTTATACAGATTTAAGATTATGGAAGCTTTAAGATTATGGAAGCTACGAATAAAATCCTTTTTGAAACAGCCCCCTGACTTTCATGCCTGGGGTTCCAAGTTTGATCCCCGGACTGGTGGCCAACCTTTCTGAGCTAGTGACAGACATTTACATTAAACCATTTGAACTTCTTTTTCATTTGTGACACGGAGACATGGTGGCAAGGCTCGTTGAGGCATTTTCAACAATACCTCATTCGCCCTGATTGGAAAAGTGACAACAGAGATATAGTCAAACAACGTTTCCGCGCATTCATGGCTTAGCTTTCATCATAATTGCCAAGCAGTTCAATATTGCATTATTTTATCTCATTCAATGTCAATTGGTGTATATTAAAGCATTAATCTATGATATTATTTTTTTCTTCTATGACGCAACTTTTCCTTATACTTACCAAATCACATTGTGTTCCAACCACAATAATTGGAGTTCCCGGAGCGTGACAGCAGATGGAGCTGAGCCAGAAATCAAGACCTGCGTGCTCGTAACCCTGTCTCATACTCCATAGTAGCAGGTACACGGCACGCTTCGACAGGAAAAACTGGAATCAAGGGAATTGAATTTCAATTTAATGGTTGTTCAAAATTTGCATCTTCTTTTTTTGGTTAATTGTTATTAATAACCATTATTTCAAATCAATGCTAAAACTATATAAGCCAATTTTTGCTGATAAACTAGAACTCCGCGAGTCGGATGTGTCGCCTGACGAATTATTTACTGTCGACATTATAGCTGTTAGATTGGCATTTTATTCATTTATAGACAATGATGTTGCCATTTAACTTTCAAGTGTAGGTGGCATTTGAACCCTCAATCAGATATACCTACGGAATAAGTTTCAGGTTGAAACCTCCTATAGTTTACGAGATATGCCACGGACAAAACCTAAGCAAGAAAATTAACAAAGGGCAATAACTCTAAAAATATGGCAGCAAGAGTAACGGTTCTTGTGCACTGCACTTGCCCTCAATGAGATCTATCTAGCTATGAAGTTTCAAGTTGATACCTCTTATATCCTTCAAGATATGCCCCGGACAAAACTTTAAGCATGAAAATTAACAAAGGACAATAACTTTAAAACTAAGAAAGCAAGAGTTACCGTTATTGTGCAATGCACTTGCCCTCCATGAGATCTATCTAGCTATGAAGTTTCAAGTTGATAACATTTGGCGATTAATTTCCCCATATGTGACCTTTAAAACCATACATATAGACATAATCTGAATCCCCAACTACTGACTGGTTTGCAGTTGAACATTCGCGAATAATCGACTGGAAATGGTCGAATATCCGATTAGCAATATACGAATAAAGTAGATTAAAACAGTGTTTGTCGCAAAGATACATATGTGTACATGCATAAAGAAATATTTGGCAATTAATTTTTCCATATGTGACCTTTAAAACCATACATATAGATATAATCTGAATCCCCAACTACTGACTGGTTAGTAGTTCAACATTCGCGAATAATCAACTGGAAATGGATGAATATCCGACTGGCGAATATACGAATAAAAGTAAATTAAAACAGTGTTTGTCGCAAAGATACATATGTGTACATGCATAAAGAAACATTTGGCGATTAATTTCCCCATATGTGACCTTTAAAACCATATATATAGACATAATCTGAATCCCCAACTACTGACTGGTAAGTAGTTCAACATTCGCGAATAATCGACTGGAAATGGTCGAATATCCGACTGGCGACTTGAAATAGTCGAGAAGCTTAATATCAACATCAACATCTAACTCTGATTTTTCGAATCCCCAACTGGCAACTAGCAGGTAGTTGAATATTCGAATCCCCAACTGGCAACTGGTAAGTAGTTGAATATTCGAATCCCCAACTGGCAACTGGTAAGTAGTTGAATATTCGAATCCCCAACTGGCAACTGGTAAGTAGTTGAATATTCGAATCCCCAACTGGCAACTGGTAAGTAGTTGAATATTCGAATCCCCAACTGGCAACTGGTAAGTAGTTGAATATTCGAATCCCCAACTGGCAACTAGCAGGTAGTTGAATATTCGAATCCCCAACTGGCAACTGGTAAGTAGTTGAATATTCGAATCCCCAACTGGCAACTGGTAAGTAGTTGAATATTTGAATCCCCAACTGGCAACTGGTAAGTAGTTGAATATTCGAATCCCCAACTGGCAACTGGTAAGTAGTTGAATATTCGAATCCCCAACTGGCAACTGGTAAGTAGTTGAATATTCGAATCCCCAACTGGCAACTGGTAAGTAGTTGAATATTCGAATCCCCAACTGGCAACTACCAACTACCTTCCAACTTTACCGTCATAGTTTAAAGATATATATTCACTTACATATTTATCTGATAGCAGAATGAATGTGCTTTAATTTTATAATCGTCTCATAAAAATATTTAAATTTGTTAAAAATGAAAAAAATATATAAAAAATATGTATAAATATGCTGATTTTTGCATTTGTTTTCCTTCATCCCATCCCATCCCTCAAAATGCTCTGCCCTCATCTGCATAAGGCCAAACAAACTATTTTTAATTGTGGCCTTACTATTTGCAATTTTTATTTCTGGCATAAGGGGCCTTCTTTGTACCTGGTTTTAGTTGATCAAAGTTTTTTTTTATAGAAATCCAGTTTTATGACAACAGCAGGACATAAAATACTTTTAACATCTCAGGCCTTGTACACCCTCGGGGCTGACTGGCCTGTCCTTAAAATATTAAATAACTCTCTGCGGTGTGAAATATTTCTTAATTTCAAAATATTAAATAACTCTCTGCGGTGTGAAATATTTCTTAATTTCAAAATTATATTAAATAACTCTCTGCGGTGTGAAATATTTCTTAATTTCAAAATATTAAATAACTCTCTGCGGTGTGAAATATTTCTTAATTTCAAAATATTAAATAACTCTCTGTGGTGTGAAATATTTCTTAATTTCAAAATACCGGTATTAAATAACTCTCTGCGGTGTGAAATATTTCTTAATTTCAAAATATTAAATAACTCTCTGTGGTGTGAAATATTTCTTAATTTCAAAATATTAAATAACTCTCTGCGGTGTGAAATATTTCTTAATTTCAAAATATTAAATAACTCTCTGCGGTGTGAAATATTTCTTAATTTCAAAATATTAAATAACTCTCTGCGGTGTGAAACATTTCTTAATTTCAAAATATTAAATGACTCTCTGTGGTGTGAAATATTTCTTAATTTCAAAATATTAAATAACTCTCTGCGGTGTGAAATATTTCTTAATTTCAAAATATTAAATAACTCTCTGTGGTGTGAAATATTTCTTAATTTCTAAATACCGGTATTAAATAACTCTCTGCGGTGTGAAATATTTCTTAATTTCAAAATATTAAATAACTCTCTGTGGTGTGAAATATTTCTTAATTTCAAAATATTAAATAACTCTCTGCGGTGTGAAATATTTCTTAATTTCAAAATATTAAATAACTCTCTGCGGTGTGAAACATTTCTTAATTTCAAAATATTAAATAACTCTCTGTGGTGTGAAATATTTCTTAATTTCAAAATATTAAATAACTCTCTGCGGTGTGAAATATTTCTTAATTTCAAAATATTAAATAACTCTCTGTGGTGTGAAATATTTCTTAATTGTAAATCTTATCAATTTTAATATGCGTTACCTGATGTGTGTTATAGTACACAGCTTGTCCTGCGAAATCCCAAGTGCTGTATGTGACTTCCCTACCATCTTCGCTGGCAACTGTCCACGGTTTTATGTCGATTCCATCTGTTGGGGTTTCTTTCTCAGTTCCCGATGTCTTTTTGTCTGTTGCCATCAGTGCCCGAATTAGACTGGTAAATAAATGGTCCATATTAGTTTTAACTACACAAGTTAACGAAAAACCTACAACTAGTGTACCTGGTAATAGCTATTCCCTAAAGTATGATGTTATGTCATTATTAAATAGTGTTGAAAATAGCCACACTGTATAGCGACGTCTTATGAAATTTAGCGCTTCAAATTGGCACATAAGTATTAATGAAATAAATTAAATCTCACATTCCTGGTCATTCAATAAGAAATTTATCAAACTCATTTAGTATAATTGCCGAAAACTCACCACACTAAGTCTTGTTTTTTTTCATCTATTTCAGAAAAGATGTTTTACATGTTTGTATTAGATCTCATGGTAATAGGCAATCATTAAGTAATTCAAAGCCTTATCATTTAGAATTACAACTTTTGAGGGTGTTTACAGGTCCGCCAACTGCCACTCATCGATAGACAATCCCTGCATCAATTTTTGTGTTGACAATGTGTAAGTCAATGAGGTTGTACTCTAAGTCAGTAAGATGACCTGAATAAAAATCTTAAAAATTAAGAAAAGCTCCTTTGCTTCGATCACTCAGCCCATTCTTAATCATCAACATTTTAATTAATGCAATCTAACTATTTTTAACATAGTTTCTGAACTCTGCCTACTTGAAACAGTTCTGATATGGAAGCTGGTGTTGTTAACTCTCAAACCTGATGAGAGAACAAATCTATTATTTTCCACCTTTACCTGGTTTTTCCAGCACCTCCAAGACCTACGACCATCAGCTTAGTTCTGCGACATTCAGTGAACCCTCCTGCTAGACGTTTCAGATACGCTTTCACAGATTCAAACCCTCGTGAGACAATTTCCGTCGGAGGTGTTCGTATCTGTGGGCAGCTCTGGATATTGATGGCTGAAATAATTCATTGTAGAGTTAAATTTGCATGCTTATTATATTTTTGCGTGTTTTGACTTTTTACATTTTCAGTGAGGTTCGATATTTGCAACACCATAATGATATGCATGCTTTCAATATTATATAAGTCAATGGTAGGTTTGCATGTATTAATGAAAAAAGTTTTGAATGTGCATGGCATGGTTAAATCAGATATTTTTGGGAACAGGAACCCTGGAAAGGAGTTTGTCCTGTTGGTGCAGTGGTAAGCGCACTTGCTTCTCACAAAGGCAACCAGGGCTTGATACCCTGCCTGGGTACATTAAAAAAAATAATTCAGTAACAAACGGTTATCTATTTTTAGAAGCAGTGACCTTGACCCTAGAAGCCCTAAACACATTCCCTTGAATGATCTCCATAAACTCTTTCTATATACTAAGTTTGGTCACAATATGTCAACCCTAACTTAATTTTCAGTACTAACCATTTTTTAATTTTTGTAACAGTGACCTTGAGCTTGACTCTGGGGCTCAAAACACTGTCCCATGAAAAGTCTCTATAACCTCTTTCTAAATTCCAAGTTTGGTCACTATGCAGACCCCGGAGTGTAGTTACTAATAGCCTCCTTTTTATGCCCCCGAAGGTGGGCATATTAAAATCGCACCGTCCGTCCGTCCATCCGTCCGTTCGTGTGTCCAGCTCAATAACTCGTGTCCGGGCTGTAACTTTCCCTTGTATGGACAGATTTTAAAATGACTTGCCACATATGTTCCACATACCAAGACAACGTGTCGCGTGCAAGACCTAAGTTCATACCTCAAAGGTCAAGGTCACACTTAGTGTTTATTCACAATGGAGCATAGGTTGTCGTGTCCGGGCTGTAACTTTCCCTTGTATGGACAGATTTTAAAATAACTTGCCACATGTGTTCGACATACCAAGACGATGTGTCGCATGCAAGACCCGTGTCCTTACCTCTAAGGTCAAGGTCACTCTTAGGTGTTTATTCACAATGCTGCATATAAGCACATAGAGTATAGGTTGTCTTGTCCGGGCTGTAACTTTTTCTCGTATGGACAGATTTTAAAATAACTTGCCACATGTGTTCAACATACCAAGACGACGTGTCGCATGCAAGACCCATGTCCCTACCTCTAAGGTGAAAGATACACTTAGTGTTTATTCACAATGGAATGCTGAATATAAGGTCATAAGAGTGTAGGTTGTCAAATATGGCTGGTATTTTTTTATGTTCAGAGGCAATTTAAAATGACTTGCCATATGTATTTGACATGTAAAGGCAAGATCAACTTTTCATGTACTGATCTTGTTCATAGTTCAATGTCACATTCGGGGGCATTCGTCACATACTGTGACAGCTCTTGTTCTTTGAATAGTCAAGCTAAAAACAGCTCGAGTTAATAGCAATATGATAAGGTTTTCTTACAGGTGATATTAGGCAAATGACCAAGCAGTCCAGGCAACGATTCCAAAAGTGGGTTGTCGGAGAGGCTGAGTGTGATAAGATTCTGCAGGTTATTTATAGCTGCAGGAACCATGTTGATGGCGTTGAAGTTAAGGTACAACTCCCGAAGGTTCTTCATATTAAATATCACTGGGGGAATTCCTCCGCACACTTCATCATCTGAAAATGAGAAGTTGCTTATATAATCTGACCTTGCATATTCTGACATGTCTTTCTGAAAATGTTTATTTAAAAAAAAAATCAACATCTCATTAAAGTACAAAATGTTAGACACCAGACAAGCCTACAATCCTAACTCCGATATCTGATCCTCTAAAATACTCTAATCTTATCTGAGTGTTATCCAGAATCTCTCCCTATTATCTTATCTTACTGATATCAGACATCCCTATCCTGGGCACCATGAAGAACAGGTCCTTGTTTACTCCTCCTAGCTCTTCCTCGTCAAGGCTGCCATTGCGATTATAGTCATGTTTCTCAAACAGCTTCATAATGGCCTGAGATGAGATCGAAGAACAATGGTAAAATTTCATGGAAATTCAGAGCAATGGTTAAATTTCATGGAAACTAGAGATTGGTTTTTTGAAAAAGCGCTTGTCTTCTCTATTGTGTGGTCGTATCTGAGAAAAAATAAATGATGGACATGAAATTTTGGACTGGAGATGAACCAACAGTGAAGTTTGGTTTATTCACCCGTAAAAATGTAAACAAAGTTTGTATTGTATGAAGTTCCTGGGCGCAAGTGTTATTCAATTATTGATCGGAAACCATTTTTCAGCTCAAGGTCATCGTGACCTTGATCTTTGACCTACTGATCACAAAATCAATAGGGGTCATCTACATGACCAACTTGCATACCAAGTATGAAGTTCCTGGGTGCAAGCATTCTTTAGTTACTGAGCAAGAGTAATGGTTAATTTTCATGGAAATTTAGAGCAAAGGTTAAATTTTATGGGGGGTTTTAAAGAACAATTGAAATTATCATGGAAATAAAAAAGTGGTGAAATTTCAGGGTACAATGTAACAAAAACAGATGTGGTCAACTGCAAAAAGCAAAGAACATTCATACATCTGGTCAATTTTATAGAAGTAAAATAGAAGTGGTCAACTTTCATGGGAGCAAAAACATTGGTAAATTTCATGGAGGTTAAAAGCAGTGAATACATTTAATTAAAACTAGGGATGTAAACGAATGGCAAAATAGATATTCGAATATTTGGTAATTCTTTCGATTGAATATTCGAATTTTCGATTTACAGAATACATATTTTAGAAGATGTAGTAAACTTCTATTATTATTCGCTAAAGTAATAGCTGGGGCATTTTAACCCTATTTTTGTCGTAGCCAGTACTACAATGGAGGAAATATATCCTTAAATCCATTTCAAAGCACGAAAATTGTATCGAAAGATGGAAACAGTTTAAAGCACATATATGCAACAACATTATTGTAGAACAATATTACATTATTGTGGCATTCATATCATCACATTGATTTGCGCAATGTTGCACATCATAATTTGCAGCCAAAATAGACAACACATTGGTGTATAAGTTGATCCCTAGACAGTTATTGTAAAAGTAGGGGGGACTATTTATAGTACCCGACGATCTGTCCCTAAATGACACATGACGCGTGTCTAGTCATCACGTTCACACCTCTGGCATTAGGGGCCAATCGTTGTAAAAACAAAATAAACAAACTTTATAAACAACATCAGTGTTGTGGGCAAAATGTGTTTTATTCTCTTTATTGAACTTTTTTTCGAATATTCGAATACCGATTTTGACATTCGAATACCGGTTTGATCGAATATTCGAATATTCGTTTGCATCCCTTATTAAAACCATCTTCATAGAAATAAAAAAGAAGTAGCAATATTTCATTAAAATGAAAGATTAGTGATAAAATTACAAGGAAATGAGGTTAAATGGAAGAAGTAAAGTAAATGGCTAGATTTATGAAAGTGAAAGCAGTTGTTAAATTTCATTAAAAGTTTGAATTACATGGACAAAAAGAGAAATGATTGAACTTCATGGTAAATGGAAACTATATCTACTTGGGACTCACATCTTCACCAACAGTAGACACAAAGGAGGGATGATTTTTCCAGAAGGACTGGTATTTCTCCAGGGTCATTTGTGGTTTCTTCATCTCCAGTTTCAACCATGGCACACCTGAAAAAAACATGGCATGGATGGGTGAAATTCATTTTTATTCATGTAGAATTTATTCTCTAATAATGAAACTGTTCATGGTAGAAAGGTTACCATTCCAATTGAATTAGTTTAAACTTATTTAAATTTCACAATGATTGTGAAACAAGTTATAACAACATAATATTAATCACTCTTGTTGGCATGATTTTACTCTTGGTGTGTTATAACATCACTTACCAATCAGTTCCAGCATGGTGAGTTTCTTCAGATTTGTGAGACTGTCTTAGAGAGAGGAGAGTATGGAATATGTCCACGGTGTAATGACCACAGGTGTATAACATCACTTACCAATCAGTTCCAGCATGGTGAGTTTCTTCAGATTTGTGAGACTGTCTTAGAGAGAGGAGAGTATGGAATATGTCCATGGTGTAATGACCACAGGTGTATAACATCACTTACCAATCAGTTCCAGCATGGTGAGTTTCTTCAGATTTGTGAGACTGTCTTAGAGAGAGGAGAGTATGGAATATGTCCATGGTGTAATGACCACAGGTGTATAACATCACTTACAAATCAGTTCCAGCATGGTGAGTTTCTTCAGATTTGTGAGACTGTCTTAGAGAGAGGAGAGTATGGAATATGTCCATGGTGTAATGACCACAGGTGTATAACATCACTTACAAATCAGTTCCAGCATGGTGAGTTTCTTCAGATTTGTGAGACTGTCTTAGAGAGAGGAGAGTATGGAATATGTCCATGGTGTAATGACCACAGGTGTATAACATCACTTACCAATCAGTTCCAGCATGGTGAGTTTCTTCAGATTTGTGAGACTGTCTTAGAGAGAGGAGAGTATGGAATATGTCCATGGTGTAATGACCACAGGTGTATAACATCACTTACCAATCAGTTTCAGCATGGTGAGGTTCTTCAGTTCTGCCAGGCTGTCTGGGAGAGAGGAAAGTTGGTTGTAACATAGTTCTAGCTCCCGAAGGTTGTTCAGGTGGCTGATTTGTTCGGGTAGGCTCGTTAGCTTGAGTCCTTGTAGTACAAGTACCTTCAACTGAAACAATGCATTTGGTTATATTAAACAAATGTAATAATGTATTAAACTAATGTATTATTCAAGTGTATTAAGCCTAATGTCTTTCCGAAGACAGATAATATTTTTTGTGGTGAGGAGGTGATTAACAGGTGCCTTACCACCAGACAATGGATTCGACACTTAAATGGACCAGTCGCTGAAGTACAATGTAATTATTGTAACATGTCCATTTCGTGGAGGTTTTCCAGTTTACCTATTGCATAATTCAACCGTGAGCTTATCAGTGGCTTTAAACTTTCAAATATCGAAGCTACAGAATCCCATGTTTTCAGTAGCAACATTTTGAGAATCTAAAACTTGGTAATTTGATCACACATTTTTTATTCAAAATGCCGAAGTTACAATTTTGTAGTTACAATTTCTGAAGGTTCCTCATTTTTGCTTCTCTTTAATATATGCCAATCATGGCTCAACATTTTGATCTCATGATACAACACAAGTTTCCCATTGAACTATTTACTGGCATTTTGCAGTTAGATGCAGCTAGCCCTTATGATTTTAGTGCTGTAAAAATTCTGAAACAGAAAAAATGCAGCTTTGGCTTTTTGAAGTGAGGCCATCATTATATTTGTTAATAAAACATTATCTTGGTGGGCACCTGATTGTTTGATTTGAACTGGCGATTGGTCAATTAAGTTAATGTACATGTACATGCATATTCATATTTAAAGGACGTTTTTTCAGTAAAAATATTCATACTCACCGGACTACTTTCAGGCCAACTGTTTGGAAGCTCCTTGACTGGACAACCCACTACGGTTATCCACATGACTGACTCACTCATGAAAATGTCCTCCGGTAGACTTTCTATCTCCAAGTTGGTGAGCTCAATCAGCTAGAAACACAATGTGTGTCATTTGCAACTTAAAGCGTGTATTGTGTGTTTATTATTATAAGGCATATATATAAACAGCTGAAAGTTTAAACAAAGATACAATTGCAAAACAATAATTTCAAAAATGATTTTTCATTGGCATATAATTTGGCACATTTTTTTGAAAAACTACAATTAACTGTTGTCTTGTATCTTTTTTTAGACACATAATGTAAAGAAAAATTGTTTGTTTCATTGTAAACTTGCAATATGTTTCCCCTTGTGAACACCAGAAGTGAATATTTATAATATCTATTCAAGTGAACATAGCTTTATTTGTCATTCATTGAAAAATACAAAGATGACACACTACAATTGAAAATTACAGTGGAAACCTATTGGCTTGAACTTGCAGACAAGTGGTATTACCTCGAACACAGGATAATTCAAGCCAAGCAGGATGGCTTACCATCAGTTTAAAAAAATCGGTCCTTTACATTCAGTTCGAGCCAATGGGAAATTTGAGCCAACCGGTTTCAACTGTACACACTCTCCATATTATTCCACTGTACTTACTCTTAACTTTTTTGCTTTGTTGACACCACCCGGTAGCTTAACTATCTTAGGCATTCTTTCCCACAGATGCCCGAGTTTGAATTTTTCCAGCTGTGGAAATTTCTCAAAGAAGTCGTCAGGAATCGTTTCAAGGCTCGAATGAACCCAGTGGAAATCCGTCACAAACTCTGCATATGGAGTGAAGTCTTCGTAATCAAGGCTTATCATATGATCTGTCATTTCTTTGGAATGGCTATAATAATGTGCCTTGCATACAAAAGAGTCAATAGCCTTTACCAAGGATTGTTCGCTCAACTCTGACTTTGCGCTTTCATGATCAGCTTTCATGTCGCTGAGACGTTTGACGATCTTTCCGTCTGCATGCTGAACAGAGTATTTGATTTTTTTTTCGCCACTGTCCTTCGTGCACTGAATTCCGCCCCACGTTGTGCTATAAATACCACACAGGGACGCGTAGCTCTGCAGCATTCTGTGTAGCAGGGTTTCTATTTGTTCCCGCGTGAATTCTTTCTCGTTTTCTTCCGTCACTAGAATGTTCTTGTATGATGGTAACAGCAACTGTAAATGTTTACAAAATGTTAACTCAGTTATTCATCTTACAATGTGAATAAAACATCTACCTGCATACTTCAGATCATATTTAGATGGACGTGGAATATAAAAATCATTTCATCACCTTATATCATGATATAAGGAATACTTAACAATACCAAGAGTGATGTTGAAACTTACACCTTCACTTGCTATTCATCTGCAAAAAGGAATTGACATACATTTCTGTTTGATCTACGGCCAATTTTGTCCTAATCAATACTTGATTAGGTACTAATTAATATGCTTATTTAGAAATATATAGAATGATTTTTGAGTTAAGGACACTGTTGAAGATTTTGCATGACAACAACAACCACAACAGCAATGATTTAACATTACTTCATTTTTTTTTTTCTAATAAGGGACAAGATAATAAAATTATTGACTTGTATTATGAATAACATTACCCTGGAAGTGATCAATGCGACATAAGCGTAGGCGCTTTTGGCATCAGCGAACAAGTAGTCAAATTGTATGTCACTGGAAGGGACAATACCCTCGATGTCGACAAAGTGGGCGGGGTGTCGGAAGGTGATGAACGAGTCTTCATTGGCTCCATACGTCTCCAGTGTCTGAACATTTTCCGATAGTATTTCTGAAAAGAATATTTTATAGGGGCTAGACACAAGATGGTTAAAAAATCAGCAAATACTGTTTTTCCTCAAAACAAGCCTAGAATTGTCAATACGAGCTAATGATACGTCACTTTACATGGTTAAAATAATAAATGCAACATGTTACTGTTAATTATCTGTGTTTCCCCATTTAAAGTTATAAGCACCTACTTCACATTGGCCAGTTTTTTCACGTTTAACCCTAAATCAATCAAACTAAAACAAATAGATCCTGTGCAATGATTGTATAAAATATTTTTTCATCAATCGTTCTACTTTCAACCAAAGCTTTTGACCTACGTCCAAAATAGCATAGCCTGTGAACACCAATATCTTTGAACATCTCCATGGCAACAGGAAATGTCAAGGTCACTTCGGTAAGATGCCTGGGAAGGAAGGTGAACAGTGCATTCCACTCAGAGGGGTCCCAGTCATAAATGTTCCTGGACACCTGGGTGATATGCCTCTCTTGAACTGAACAGAATAAAAAAAATGTTAATGAAATACACTTGTATAACATTCTTGAATTAAATAACAAAGGAATTATTCTGTTGATTGTTAAGAACTTTGTTAAAGTTAACAAGATGATAACATTATTGTTGTTAAATTTCAACTTGTTACTGCATTCGAAGTTTGATGGATCAACTTGTGATCTGCAGTGTTTCTAACAAGAGCTGAGAAAACTGTTTCCGATGTTCTTTTGTCATTTCAATATGTGAGCACGTCATCAAATATTTCTTGTTTAAAAGTTAACAATGATGTCGTTCATCATGTTGTAAACTACCTTACCAAATTCTGAACAATCAGCCCATATTTCAAAAATCATCAAAGAGGATTTATTTATACCTCAAAAGACTGATAAGCCCATTCTACATTCTGACAATTAATACTATTATCAATGAAAACAAAGAAACCAACATTGATAAGCCCATTCTACATTATGACAATTAATACTATTATCAATGAAAACAAAGAAACCAACATTGATAAGCCAATTTACTTACTTGTTTTTTTCTCATAAAAAGAAGATTTTTGAGCAAGAGTTTTGAACACAGATACATGTATAAGAGCAATTTGAAAACAAATATTTGATTGCATGATTTTGACCCAGCATAATATAAGTTAAAGTGCATTCATCAAGTTCTATAAACAAATCTGAAAACTGTTGAGTGCACCACATAGTCTGACCTGTATATCTGGTTAACTGTTGAGTGCAGTTCATCACAGATTGCAGCACACTGGCCTTCCATTCAGGGTGCAGGTAATCTCGAACCTTCCTGGATCCCTGAAATGTTTTTGTTTTTTAATTTGTTGTGTTCATATTATTTTGAATTAAGGGAATAAAACATCATCATCATCATCATCATCATCATCATCATCATCATCATCATCATCATCATCATCACCATCTTCATCATCATCATCTTTATCATCATCTCCACCACCACCACCACCACCACCACCTCCATCACCATCATCATCATCATCATCATCATCATCATCATTTATAAACTTTGAAATTGAAAAATCCATATCAAGCTAACTGTGGTTTATCTAAATTTGAATTCCGGGAAATGTCCTTGAAAAGCTAAGTGCAATATTATAAGTTCAAACTGCAAACAGTGCATTAAAACAAAGAACTTAATAAAGGAGGCACATAATCAAAGAAAATTGAAGCAATGCTATTCTGACACTTTTTTATAACGTAATGTTTGGTATGTAAACATGAATCCGTCTGGACCACTATTGGGTATTATTTTTAAACTACAAAACGGGTGTGATATGGGATGTCAGAAGAGCGTCCTATCATAAAATTCTCTGTAATAAACCATGGCGATCAACTTGCTTTTTGTGTTATCTTTCAGCATGGTAAGGAATTATAAAAATATTATTCACAAATCTTTATTAATAACTCAGCCTTCACTATGCGATTCCAAACCAGCATTTCATAAAGAAGCCTTGTTAACAAGAGGCACCAATAAGCTTAATGTGTGATATTAACTTAAAATGGGCAATTGTCTTACCTCTGAGAGCAAATAATGAGGTGCATGGACAAAGGTTTCCACAAGATTGGCTGGGGTGTCTGAAATAATATTATCATAAAATTGGGTAAAGGTTTCAAAAGTCAATCCAATGTATGTTACTGACAAAACTTATCGATGCAGGGACCTTTATCCAAAATCGGGCCAATGATGCTCATATATTAAAATTAAATCGAGTACATTTAAACAGTTGTCTCACATCTTGTTAGGAAAACTGCTTATCATATGTTAATCCATGAAACTGCCAGAGTTATATCCCTTTGATAGTTAACAACGATGATGTTAACAACATTGTTAACTTTAACAAAGTTTTGAACAACTGTACTAATGTTGGAGTGTGACTCGTACTGACACACAATCCACTCAACCACACATGATGTGATCATTGTAAACCTGCCTTTGGAGGCATACACATAAGTCTAGCTATATGCCCTCTAAGGCATAATAATACGAGATGTTTTTAGAGCATAAATATCTAACTAGTTGTTAGGGGCATTATCATCTAACTATGATACTAGGGCATAAGAAATTTCAAGCCCTTGTGGCATATAAATTTAACTTGGTGTAGGGGCATAAATATGACTAGCTTTTCGGGGCATAAATATCTTACTTCCTTTGAGGGGCGTAGATATCTCACTATCTTTCAGGGCATAAAAATCAGACTTTAGGGGTATAAAAATTTGACTAGGTTTTGTAGCATTAATCTTATTAGATTAAGTGGCATAAAATCTTGCAAGCAAAATGTCTTACTTCTTGCTTCATAATTCAGAACGACTGCCTCGTTTTCATTGAACTCGTCAGCAGCAAACTTGAAGGCGTGTGAATTCGTCATCATACACACCGTCGTGTTCAGCGCCGCTGCATCTTTCGGAGAGTACTCAAGAGCAAGGTTTTTTCCTCCTGGATACGTGTCCACAATGACACACTCGGCAAACTTCTTTCCCCTTAAAAATAGATTATTCAAATATGAATGGTAAAAAGAAACCTATTAATTGCTAAAAATCATATATTGAAAGATCTCAACTATTTTAAAAATGGGAGATGGCATTAAAACTTTCTCTTGTAGTCCAGAAAATAAACTTTTTTTCTAATGTCTGATGAGAATCCAAAAAGTATTTTTTTCTCTGTCCCAAACTAAACATCAAACCTTGAGCGCTTACTTTTCGAGGCAAACAAACAGCTTCATCCCTTTCTGAAAGGCCTTTGGGTATGCAAACGTCTGAAAATAAAACACACACTAATGATTAAAATGATAAAAAACTTTCAAACTTTAAAATTACAAAATTATTCAAAGATAATGAAACTGTGATGATTTTCAGAACTATTTTAAGTCACCTGTGATTTCAAGTTACTGCGGTTCATGACATCAGTAAAAAAACTGATGTATAAGCATTTTGGTGAAATTTACAGATTCTTTGCACAATGCTGACAAGGCTGAGACAACGACTTCAAGGCTATGACAATACCTCAACTTTCTTTCTGTGAAAACAGGTGACCTAAAAAAAAAGTCCACATTTTGCCTTGAAAAACAATATCTTTCTAAAGTCAACTACAGTCGAAACTCGATGGCTCGATATTCTAGGGACCGGCCAAAATACTTCGGGCCTCGAGAATATCGAGCCAAGCGGGATTGCTTACAGAATGTTTTTTTTATTCGTTACAAAAAGTCTTGTTTACCTCGTTTGTTATTGGCTATGCTATCTCCGCAAGAGAAGAGAAGAGTATTTATTGGACATAGTTACGCATCGTAAAGTTCGTAACATGACTTATTCGATACATAGAAAATATCATTTGATTTTTTTTATTTATTATAAAAATACATTTATGCGAAAAACAAGACACAAGCAATTTTAAACAGTGGATAACACAAACATAGCTTATAAGTTATATCGAAATGCATAAAAATTTATAGATGGATAACAATT
This sequence comes from Mya arenaria, assembly GCF_026914265.1. NCBI lineage: Eukaryota > Metazoa > Mollusca > Bivalvia > Myida > Myidae > Mya > Mya arenaria. The sequence continues at coordinate 37,043,405 of NC_069128.1, read as the reverse complement.
AGAGACAGAACTGAAAGTGATGACATGTTTATTCAAACTGTTAAACCATTTAAATTTGATAATAATTATAATACCAGTCAAGCAATTTTAATCGATTAGCGCCTTGTGCTAAATGAAGCCAATCCAACAAATCAATGTGTGAGATTCTTAACTGAACCCGCGAAAATGACATCGACCCAAGCAAACAAAACAATGTGTGAAATTCTTACTTGGGACCGCGAAAATGACTTCGAGCATGGAAAAATATCGACCCTCAAGATATCGAGCCATCCGATCGAATTTTATATGAACAAAGAGTAAAAAAAAATTGGTCCTTTTAATTTGGTTCGAGCCAACGAGGATATCGAGCCATGAGATATCGAGCCAACGGGTTTCGACTGTATAAACAAATCATATCATACCGGACATTTTGGATATTTCAAAATGAACTTTGAGTTCTTGTTTTTCGATTCCACAGACACTTGGTAGTTGCCATTCTTCAGCCAGTATTCTGTCAGGAGCCTGTGGTTCTTATAAATCGACAAAACGAGCACATTCTGAAAAATAACAAGGTCAAGGTCATTAATACAATAACACATTTCTGTTGACTTCAGTATGTAGTTCTATTTCATGCCTGATAAATGGCTCCTAAAATTTTGCCTGAATTAAACGTAAAATATTGACACCGGAGAGAATTTCCATTATACCCACTGTGTTTTCTGATTCCTTTCCACACAGTTGCCTAGTGCTCATGCGTTAATCTTTTTCCATCATTAAAATTTTGATGTTTGTTGTTGAGTTTAAATGATTTTGTAAATTTTATATTTTTTATCTTTATTTTTTTTTTTACTTTTTGCCAGCTCCTCATCCCCCCCCCCCCTTGGAAAATATATTTGTCTGTCTGTCTGTTTTTCTAAAACCTAAACCAATTGATAAATAGGGTATGCTTCTGCATTAAGTCCTTGAACCAAGCAGAGGGATCATAAGATGACCCCTATTGATTTTGAAGACAGTAGGTCAAAGGTTGTGGTGATGATGACCTTGAATACAAGTAAAAAAAATTTTAAATAAAAACTACTGCATTTGGTAAAGACTGTCTTTTCTTTAAAAAAAAAACTAAAAAATTTAAAATTCTGTCTCCCCATGAACCAGGACCCCAGTTTCCTTACATCACAATCACAACCACTCTTGCATAACATCAAAAAGTTTAACTCGCCTGAGATTGCCCTGGGCCGCTTGGTGTTGAATCAATTTTCTTCTGCAGTGATTCCACTTTTGTTGATGCTGAAATCCTTGTGACCACTGGTAACCTTGAAGATAATCATATATCCAGTAATCGGAATAAAGTGTAAAAAACAGCAGCAAATTTGTGTAAAACTGGTTAATTGTTTGGTTTGGTCAAAGACAGCCAAACCATGTATTGATTGGTCAATAGTTATCCAATAATAACTATGTAATAGTTAGATGACATGAAGTAACACTTTCATAATTAAGAATGGGTGGAGTGAGCCAAATCTGAGTCAGGGAGTGTGTATTGAATGAGGGGCAGTAGGCGGACCTTTAAACACCCGCGAAAGTTGAAATTCTTAATGATTTAGCCTAGTACTTAATGATTGCCTATCTGCAATTTCATTGGCTGAAAATGTAGGTTGTATTCTAAATACTAATAAAATTATTTAAATGTACACACTGTCCAAAGACAACTTGAGAACAACTTATCCAAGTTTTATAAAATATGCTGCACATCGCTATTCAAATTCACTATTGAATTTATGATCATTTTTCAAGGACAAAATGCAGTAACTACTTTTGCTTTGGTACATGTTTGCATATTTCTATAGTTTACATTTGTACCAAAGTTCATGTTCATGTTCATAATAACAATAAATTATTTCTGTTTTTTCTGTCTTAGCCAAATATCAAAGCTTTGACAAAGCTTTGATTTAATTCCACTAAAAACAACAACAAACAGGCAAATCATATTCACTTTTTTTTAACTACTCACTTGTGTGTGTGGCTGAGGGCATTAAATTTTTGCATTGTTTCACCAAATATTTTTTTCATTTCTTCGGTTTCGTAATTCCGACCAGACTCTAGAGAAGTCCATTCAACAGAAGCCAGCGCTGGCATATTGTCTGCAGCTGCAATACAATAAAGGCACAATTTCAGATCCTTTGCCTTAGAAAATGTATTATGTAAATCAACACTTGAATTCTGCGACTTAAATATGTTTGCCTGTAAGTAGCTCCAATTACAATTTTGGCATTGCCTGGAAATCATGTCTGACACAAAGGAATTACTCGTTGTCCATGTTGCAGTCATTATTCAGTTCTGATAAATAACTTTTGAATTACTTTTTGTAGAGTCTTGGTATGCTATTGATACAGGGGTCATTAGGTCAAAGGTATGCTTTTGATATTGGGGTCAGTAGGTCAAAGGAATGCTTTTGATATTGGGGTCAGTAGGTCAAAGGAATGCTTTTGTTATTGGGTTCAGAAGGTCAAAGGTATGCTTTTGATATTGGAGTCAGTAGGTCAAAGGTATGCTATTGATATTGGGGTCAGTAGGTCAAAGATATGCTATTGAGATTGGGTTCAGTAGGTCAAAGGTATGCTTTTGATATTGGGGTCAGTAGGTCAAAGATATGCTATCGAGATTGGGTCAGTAGGTCAAAGGTATGCTTTTGAGATTGGGTCAGTAGGTCAAACGTATGCTATTGATATTGGGTTCAGTAGGTCAAAGGTATGCTATTGATATTGGGTCAGTAGGTCAAAGGTATGCTTTTGAGATTGGGTTCAGTAGGTCAAAGGTATGCTATTGATATTGGGTTCAGTAGGTTAAAGGTATGCTTTTGATATTGGGTCAGTAGGTCAAAGGTATGCTTTTGATATTGGGTCAGTAGGTCAGAGGTATGCTTTTGATATTGGGTCAGTAGGTCAAATGTATGCTTTTGTAATTGGGGTCAGAAGGCCGAAAGTATGCTTTTGATATTGGGTTCAGTAAGTCAAAGGTATGCTTTTGATATTGGGTCAGTAGGTCAAAGGTACCCTTTTAATATTGGGTCAGTAGGTCAAAGGTATGCTTTTGATATTGGGTCAGTAGGTCAAAGGTATGCTTTTGTAATTGGGGTAAAAGGTCAAAGGTATGCTTTTGATATTGGGTCAGTAGGTCAAAGGTATGCTTTTGTAATTGGGGTAAAAGGTCAAAGGTATGCTTTTGATATTGGGTCAGTAGGTCAAAGGTGAATATTATGGTGACCTTTATTGGAAAAACTGATAATAGATGATTGGATGTGTCCACTCTCAAAAGCGCCCAAGTATAAACACTCTTTAACAAGACAAACAAATGTGAATAATCAGAAGCGAAAGTTTGACGTCATTGACTTGGGTAATGAAAAAAGTAATCCTTTTGTGTCTGTAATGCTAAGCAGCATAAAAATATTTTAAGGAACAATATATTAGAATATTTTGTATTAAAAATCATATTGCCTAATAGAATATAATCTGAACTCAAGCAATTTCCATTTTTCGGAGGCCAGCAAAATATGCTTTGCTGATGTTTTTCAGAAACAAAAAACATGCATAATTCAAAAATGTTATATGCCTTGCTATACTACTGTATATTGTCAACATGTTTACCAAGTTTCATTTCAATATCTTGAAAGGTTTTCAATAATGGCCATGGTAAAGGGTTTGTACTATGTCGATGACACCAAAGAAATTACAATACTTATACATAATTTTCACAAAACGGATACATAAAATAAACAATCCATGATTGTTAAAGCTGCACACTCACAGCTGTGATTGTTTTGACATTTATTTTTTTTGTCTTGGAACAAGCCATTTTTTGCGTTAATGTCTGGAAATCGCAGTTTTCATATTTACATTTGAAAATCAATATTTTATGGCTAAAAGCGTTACTTACACTTTAAGAATGTTTTTTTTTGGGGGGGGGGGGGGGGGGGGGGGCAGTTTACCAAACAATTGAGATCTGTTCTATTGTCTATTGTGAGTTATCTTATATGACTGAATTGAAGGCACTGATGCCAAAATGAGCTGATTCTGAGACAAAAAAAAAACTAACTGTTAATTGTGAGAGTGCAGCTTTAAACTTACCTAAAGACTCCTGAAACCAGTGAACAAAGTCTTTCTTTGCCTCAATAACGCCATAAACACTCTTTGTTGTGAGGTCTCCCAGTGTTATCTAAAAGAAAATGTTACTTTCATTATTTCAAAATAAAAATATTCATTTTCATAATCTAAAATTATAACTAAATTCATAGTAAATTCCATTTTAATTATTTTGATTATTTGAAAAGACATATTATTATTTTAATAGTCTAAAAATGTCCACTTTAACTATATGTGTTATGGAAACATTCATCAATATTTTCATTATCTTGTTATATAAAATATTCAATCATAATCTCCATTATTTTGAAACAATAATTTGTCTTATTTTCTAGAAAAATTATAAAAAAAATAAAAAAAATAGCACATGTTTTCAATACCTAAAACTCAAAATATACATGCTTTCAATGCCTTTATCTTAAAGCATATGTGTTTTCAATGCCTTATCTCAGAGCATAAATTTGTTCAATGTCTTTATCTCAAAAGTATACATGTTCTCAATGTCTTTATCTCAAAGCATACATATGTTCTCAACATCTTTATCTCGAAGCATACATGTTCTCAATGTCTTTATCTCAAAGCATACATATGTTTTCAACATCTTTATCTCAAAGCATACATGTTCTTAACGTCTTTATCTCAAAGAATATATATAATTCAATCTTATAGTATATATTTTTTTCAAAGTCTTAACCTCAAAGCATACATGTTTCCAATGCCTTTGTCTCAAAGTAAACATGCTTTTAATACCTTTGTCTAAAAAGTATCTTTTTTCAATGCCTGTATCTCAAAGTTTGTCTTTTTCAAAACCCTGATCTCATTACCTATATAAGCATTTTTCCATACCTGTATCTCAAAGTTTACTTTTTTCAAACCTTCATCTCAAATTAAACGTTTTTCAATACCTTTATCTCAAAGTTTACTTTTTTCAAAGCCTCTTATTATCTCAAATTTTCAATGACTTTATCTCAAAATATACATGTTTCTAATGACTTTATCTCAAAATATACATGTTTCTAATGACTTTATCTCAAAATATACATGTTTTTAATGACTTTATGTCAATGTGTTCATTTATTTCCATTATTTGGGAGATTACCTTGAATCCTACTGGGTCTTTGCTTGGGTTGTTCAGAGTAACCCATCCTGTGAACCCGCCTGACATCTTGGTAAGGGTCACTTGATCTCCCGGACTAAAATATAAGACAAAACAATAAATAGGGGATATAATATGATAGGATGCTTTTCTGGTGACCTTTATCACGTTGAGTTCGGTGTGTAAACACATATCTGTCGAGACCACAGGTAATGTTATGTATCTTTAATTTGACAGGTTTTACCAGTTATTTTTGTCTTGCTTTTTTTAGTGACGCAAAAGAAGTTTCTACACCACACCACACACTGTTCTGGCATGATACGGAATAAGAAAACAACAGTATTGTGATACAAAATTTTCAAAATGGCATATTTAAAAACACTGAAATATCATTTTTATTTCACTGATTAATCTCTAACCACAGAAAAGCATATAATAAAACACATTTAAAGTCTTGTCAATCATGCATACCCAAAACTTACAACTTGAAGTTTTATACTTTAGATAAATTATTCAAACTAATGTTGTGGGCCGTTTAAACAGTATTATGTTTTTAAAATTTTTGATAACTTCAAAACTGTATGTGATGGGCCTTCCGTCGAGGGAGCACAATTACCTTATCCACAAATTTCCATATTTGAATGTTGGAAATGCTGGTGGGTGGAAGGTTTTCTGAAAATACAAAACAAGATCACTTTGGACTTTTATCAAGTGAAATCTACTAAAAGACTATAAGGCCATACTTGGTTACCAAAAAAAATAATCCTGGTGCCGTATTCAATGAACAACTAAGACTGATATAAAAATTAAGGTAAGAAACTAAGTGTTTTGATTGGCATGTATATTTAGCTGACCAATAGGTGGAATGAAAGCACTGAGACATGTCCAAGGTAAGGATACTTATGAATACTGACCGTGTATACAAAAAGAAGGTAAACAATAAATTTCCATGCTCAACAATATTGCTATGAAGTTTCATGAGTTTTGGTTGAAGCTTTTGATAAAACAATAAATATTGCACCACAAGATTTTTCACATATATTTTTTTACTAATTCAAGGACCTTACTTTTTGTTAGACCACGATGATGAATTGTCAAAGAAGTAGCAGACCTGCACAATTTTATGAGCTCACCTACATTCCCATGAAGTTTCATAAGTTTAGATCGAATATTATTGGAGCTTCATTTTGACATAAGATTTTTCAGGGGACTGGACATGAAGTGTGTCTGTGTGTCTGATGCTATATAATTATATATGTTTTATTACAGTAATGTTTATATATAAATATTATAAAAAGGTTTTGCTTTAATGCACGATCCTGAAAACAATGAAAGCAAGGCTAATTGTCACTACCTCAACAGTTCCTCTTTCAAAACTGTCAAACAAAATGAATTCATTAAAATCAATGTAGGTAAATCATTACTATTTGAAATTGATTTAGTTTCACATTAGGACTTATTTTTCGTAAAAGTATTGTTTTGGACAGATTTCATGAGGTCCAAAATTAAAATTTACAACACAATAATAACAATTATTGATTTTCATAATAAAGGCAAAAAAAATGAAACCCTCCCAAAATAAAAAAAATAAATACTCTAACCTCATCAGATAAGAAACCAACAAATACTTACATCAGCTTCTGCATCTTTCATTTCCCAGAGTGATTTGTCCATAATCTGCACCGCCTCTCCGACAGAATGCATCCCGATCATTGGATAGTATGCCAGCTTGTTTGGATTCAGGTTCAGCTCGATCATTTTCTCTCCGTTCTTGCGGAAGAAGCCCTTGTCTTTAGAGAAGTCGATGTAGAGCTCCATGATGTCACCAACTGCACAAGCCTGCGTCTTTCTCGTTGGATAGCCTGACTCCAGGAATATTCTGGTAAAGAATAAAATGAAATTTACCGTAAACGACTTATTTTCACATACGGCTTATTTTTTATTTTCACTGCATTTTTTGTACAATATTATTTTTATCATTTCACATATCTACATATTTTAGATCCAGTTGAGTGAACATCAACAGAAAACATTTAACCGTAGATGTCATGTGCGTTGCCATGGTTGGAAATATAAGTATTTTGTGTTTACATTTCTATGCACAGTGACAAACCAGCGTCCAATCGGAGAGTTGCTTTCTTTCAAAACTTCTCACAGTGGTCAGTGAGAGCAAATTTGATTGTACAGGAAATCATGTGTGAATGTTATTATAATTGTTTGTCTGTCGTGACCTACCCTCCGTCATCCGCGTGGTACCCAATTGACTTGGTGTTCCATCCACACTGTCGATTAGGTGGGTAGTCTGATGGCGCTAGACCCATGGAGATTGTGCCTGATTTCCCCGTCGATATGACCTCTGGAAACAGAATTATAAAGTTAAACACATGGTTGACTGCTTCCTCATACGCATCTGAATTTCTTTGCTAAATAGCAATCTTTCTTGCTTAAATCTTGCTTGAACTGAATTTATACTATATCGAGGCCAAAGATTTCCCAGTTGAAAAAGCACCAAAATATTGCTAATTTTTTATCTGTTCACAAATCATATTCTTTTTTGGGGGGCAGTAGTAATATGGAATGGCATCTATTCAAAGATGAGCCCTGGCCCGGCCAGTCTATTTCAGCAGCCTCTGACAAAGTTATTGACACATTTTCTTCGAAAAACTTTATTAAACAAGGAACATAACTCAATAAGCATTTAAACCTAAAAGTTTAAAGTTATGTAGTTGCTATACCTGTAACTGGCACCATGCATACCAAGTTCCATTTAAATATGTTGAATGATTTTTGAGTGAAGGCCGAGGTTAAAGATTCCGCACAACAATGATGCTGACAACAAAAACTAGAGCTGTCACAGGAGTGACAAATACCCCCAAATGCCGCCTGGACACAGGAATGGCAAACCATTCCTTTGAAAAGAGGCCATAACTCCAAGGTTACTGCACACTGCATCTTCTTTTATCATGCATGTATTGTTTTATTTAAATCTGTTGAGTAATTTAGAAGTTACACTGCTGACAAGAAAAACTAGCCTTTCATGAGTTATCATCCGTAAACCGTTTTTCTATTTTTAGTAACAGTGACCTTGACCTTGGCCCAACCAGCCCCAATATCGAACTAGACCTGTATCTTCTGATGTTACACCTGTGTACCAAAAAATTTTCAAATCTGTCAAACCTTTCATGAGTTATCGTCCGGAAACCATTTTTCTATTTTTAGTAACAGTGACCTTGACCTTGGCCCCACCAGCCCCAATATCGAACTTGACCTGTATCTTCTGATGTTACACCTGTGTACCAAAAAAATTTCAAATCTGTCAAACCTTTCATGAGTTATCGTCCGGAAACCATGAAAACCGACAGACCGACAGACAGACCGACGGACCGACCGACAAGCTCACTCCCATATACCCCCTCAAACTTCGTTTGTGGGGGGTATAAAAACCATTTTTCACCAAAAAACTGATGAGCTAACATTAAGTTGTTGTGCATGCGTGTGTGTGTTGGCACGGGGGGAGGTAGTTGCGAGTGTGCTTAAAGATATTTAAAAAATAAAAGGAGCCTTGTTATGCCATTACTGCCTTAATGTATGTGTATTGATTTGAAATCTGTGTAAAAAAAAAATGAGATTTAAATTTTTTTTTTTTTATGTTACTTACTTATTTTAAAGGTGTCGTGATCCTTGTCCATTTTCATACAACTGATGAACTGTCCGACAGGCACAGCTGTGGAGGCTGAGTCATAACTGAAATATATCCAAGAGTCTTATTATAAAATGTTAAACATAAAATCTCGAAGCTTATATACACAAAATTATCCATAAAACATTTGCTTTTATAAAACGGCAATTCTGCACAAAAACCAGGATGCCATATATATGATGAAGTCATCACAATTAATATGGTTCAAAATGAAGAAAAAAATCATTTTCATTGTCTTTTCCCAATTAAAATGAGCTGGATGGGAAATAGTTCTTAGTGAAATTGAATACAAAAGCAGGTAAATTGTTTTGGTTTCAACCCTCAATTCATAGCCTTCAGACAGACTTCATGAGTTTTGTGTAAAATTTTTTTCAAGTTTGATATCAATTAATATAATTATATCAATTTTTTTTTGGATGATAATAACTTGTTTCAGGATAAAACAAATCAATGTAAAAGAAAGAAACTCACACTACTATTCCTGTTTCATGAATGACCTTGACCTCACGACCTTTGCCAAAGTACACGGGATCAATCTGCAGCTTCGTTGCCGCAGTATTGTCATCTTTCTCCTTATACAAACTACAGCCCTGAAAGCATAAAAGATAATATTTCAAATTTCACAGCAAATTAGTGAGAAAATAGAAATTCTGTTAAAGCAAGGCTATAGCGAAAATGTACTAAGTACCATTATTAAAAGGTTGATAGAACATTCTCATTACGGTATCAATCTCCTTTTATATTCTTCCCAATTATATTTTTTTCTGTTTTGAATATTTTGCCCACTCTTACTTCCAAATTAAACGTCAGCGTGCACAGAGCTGAAACACATTTTCAACGACCTCATTTCTCAAATGACCTTACGTCCTACAATTTGGCATGCTTTTCTTCAAAACTACAATAAACAGTCATTTTATATCCTTTTTAGGCATTTTATAAATTATTTTTTATTCATTTCAGTGTTCAAGTTTGCAATACATTTCACCTTATGAACACCAAAAGTTAATATTTCAATTGTGGCTATGCCACTAGTGAAATATAGCTTTTGGTGCTTTTTCGGTAAAATATATTACGAATGAAACACTGAAACAAACAATTATCCTCTATTTATTTATTATAAAAAAAAACTATTTTCCCATACTTACTAGAGGATCTGTGATCTTCACTCGGATATGGTCCCCATTTTTCAGCATGTTCTTCTTGTCGGCTGACGTCATGGTAGTTAAATCTTCCAATTGCTTGACAAGAGCAGCATCCCCTGGGTACACTTTTGTTATTGAACCATCAGACTCCCTAGAGGAATAAACAATATTGCAATGGAAATAAATGTGAGAACATCACGTTATTCACTCTTTGAGCTGTTGAACAAGAGAGAGAGACATTCGCTGGGTAAACCTTGATTATTGAACCATCAGACTCCCTTAAGGAATAAACAATATTGGAATGGAAATAAATGTTAGAACATCATGTTATCTTGAGCTGTTGAACAAGAGAGAGGCATTCGCTGGGTAAACCTTCCTTATTGAACCATCTGACACTCTTAAAGAATAAACAATATTGCAAAAGAAAATTAAGTGCTCAACAAGTGCCACCTCACTTGGATATGCCTTTGTTTTCAAGTCATCAGAATCCCTTTGGAAAATAAACAAGATAGCCAAGAAAACAAAATTGAGAAAGTCGAGGTAGTTAAGTCTCCAACTGCTCAACAAGTGCCACCTCACCTGGATATGCCTTTGTTTTTAAGTCAACAGACTCCATGGGCATATAAACAACATTGCAATGGAAATAAAATTTAGAACATTATGATAGTTAAATCATGATGCCGCTGACCCTAGTATAATATTTTTTCCGCCCTCCCGCCATAAACACAATTCTGTTTAAACATAAACTGCCATTCAATTTTGGACAGAGAATAAGGCCTAAATATTAGTTCATCTACTCATGGATATGCCTTTACTATTGAGCTATCAAACTCACGGAAAGAATAAACAATGATACAGGGCAAAACAATGTTACAGGGGAACCTAAAAGTCTCAAATTTCTCTTTAAGACTTTAAAATCTTTGGTTATCAAGGATTAAAGGGTTAAAATAATCCAAATATAGAAAAGCTAAAACTACTTAGATCATGATTTAAATTATTCAACTTACTCTTTTAGACAGAGGAATTTATTGTCCGAGTTCAGGTTTACAAATTCCACCTGGTTGTATACGTGCGGGTCTAACGGAAGAACGGGCTGGTTGACAGGATCACGCAGGACCCGTACTGCGACTTTGCTTTTGTCTTCTGTAAGTTTTTTTGTTTTCTCGTCGATGGTTTGGTGTAAAGCAGTCAACATGGTGCCATGTGGTCGAAGTCTGGTTTTCAAGGACTAACACAGAAAAATAGACAATGTTTTGAGAGCCTAGGGCTACTCCTATTTATATACTGTACCAAATAACGGCCATCTTGCTCACAGCCCTCAGAAACATGAATATATATTTTACACAATAATAAAAAAAGCAAGTATTTGTACGAGTGGCATAGTATAACCTTTGAAATAGCTCTTAATCTTACACCAAAATTCAATAAATTTTCTTCTCTGTTTACTGTATCACAGTCTGATGAAGAAAACAATTAGGGATTTGATTTTTAGAAACATTTTTTTTTAAAAACATTTTTTTTTAATTACCCAAAGTTCATCAGCACAGCTTCTGCAGATTCCACAATCATGGCAACCAATAACCTTCGTGTCACATGGGCAATGGCGCAGGTGCTCTCCCATGATGCCGTTAAAGACACAGTTTTCTCCCTTGTCACAACACATATTACACATTGTACACACAGATTGGGAGATTTCCGTATCTGATCTCTGGGTCCAAATGTGCTTACAGCCAACAGAGGTTTTCACTGTTTGAAGAAACAAAACATTTGGTTGAAACATTTATTTAACAAGCTTGAGAAAAAAGTTATTACAAAGAACCCACTCAATGGAGTGTGATAAAAATGATCGAGCAAAGTAAACATCAATGAAAATTATTCTAATCATAGTATTAACACCTAATTCAAAGAGTCATTATAATTGGTTTTATTATATTAATTTATTTCAGCTTGATCGTGATGACAGCTTAAAGGAACTGTGTCACAGATTTGCACCAAAAAAAGTTTTTTCTGTAACGAATCTTAGGACATTTATTTAATAGAATATGTTACGCTTTGATGACATTATTGTAAAACTAGAACTCCGCGAGTCGGATGTGTCCCCTGACGAATTATTCGACATTATAGCTGTTAGATTGGCATTTTATTCATTTATAGACAATGATGTTGCCATTTAACTTTCAAGTGTAGGTGGCATTTGAACCCTCAATCAGATATACCTACGGAATAAGTTTCAGGTTGAAACCTCCTATAGTTTACGAGATATGCCACGGACAAAACCTAAGCAAGAAAATTAACAAAGGGCAATAACTCTAAAAATATGGCAGCAAGAGTAACGGTTCTTGTGCACTGCACTTGCCCTCAATGAGATCTATCTAGCTATGAAGTTTCAAGTTGATACCTCTTATATTCTTCAAGATATGCCCCAGACAAAACTTTAAGCATGAAAATTAACAAAGGGCTTTAAAACTAAGAAAGCAAGAGTTACTGTTATTGTGCACTGCACTTGCCCTCAATGAGATATATCTAGCTATGAAGTTTCAAGTTGATACCTCTTATATTCTTCAAGATATGCCCCAGACAAAACTTTAAGCATGAAAATGAACAAAGGGCAATAACTTTAAAACTAAGAAAGCAAAAGTTACTGTTATTGTGCACTGCACTTGCCCTCAATGAGATCTGTCTAGCTATGAAGTTTCAAGTTGATACCTCTTATATTCTTCAAGATATGCCCCGGACAAAACTTTAAGCATGAAAATTAACAAAGGGCAATAATTTTAAAACTAAGAAAGCAAGAGTTACTGTTATTGTGCACTGCACTTGCCCTCCATGAGATCTATCTACATATGAAGTTTCAAGTTGATAACTCTTATATTCTACAAGATATGCCGCGGACAAAACTTTAAGCATGAAAAATAACAAAGGGCAAAACTCTAAAAATATGAAAGCAAGAGCAACAGTTCTTGTGCACTGCACTTGCCCTCAATTAGATCTATGTACATATGAAGTTTCAAGTTGATACCACTAATAGTTTAGGAGATATACCCCGGACAAGCGAAAATGGGACGCGGACGCCGACGCCGCCGACAAAAGTAACCCCTATATGTCGTCTTTTCAGGCGACACAAAAAGTACCAAAATGTAAAAAAAAAGATTGTGTCGGAGACCGGGTTCGAACCCGCTTCGCCAAAATTGAAGCCCAGCATCTTCCTGACTGAGCTAACAACGCTTACACAAAACCGGTGACATAATTAAGCTATAAACCTACCTCGGTAATATCATGTGATAACACCGACTAGACAACCACGTATAAGGAATGAGTTCTAGCTGGTAGACATACCCAGTAATCTTTTTTAATTGAAAAATACGAAATAACTGCTAAGCTTAAATAAATTGTGAACTATGTGGTACTTCAATTAGTAAGTTTCAATGCATTGTACACATCGATGCCAAGTTTATGTCATTATGCAACAATTTAAAATTTTTTTTTGCTATTTTATCATCTGTGAGACAGTCCCTTTAAAGCTGAAATGAATCACTTCCAAAACCAGCACTGTGTCCTTACTAAGAGGCCATGAGAAAACGGTCCCCTGCTGGACCTCTTCAATGAGAGCTGGGGCCATGATTACAATCAGTCTTAAGTCCAAGTCTAGAAATGGACTCAGAAAAACACTTTTCTTAAATTACAAAGAATCATCTTTATTCCGTCATTTTACAATTGTTTTTTTAGTAATTGAACAATTTCAAATTGTAGTTAATTTCATCATGAAAACTCCACTAGATAGAAAATTACATGATATGAAGATTTACAGTTTTGAACTCAGACATGAGACTGGAGACTGCTCATAATCATGGCCCTAGCAGTTTTGCCACCTAAATCTGAACATGACCTTTAGACTGTTCGTAATCATGCCCCCAGCAGTTTTGCCACCTAAATCTGAACATGACCTTGAGACTGTTCTTAATCATGCCCCCAGCAGTTTTGCCACCTAAATCTGAACATGACCTTGAGACTGTTCTTAATCATGCCCCCAGCAGTTTTGCCACCTAAATCTGAACATGACCTTGAGACTGTTCTTAATCATGCCCCCAGCAGTTTTGCCACCTAAATCTGAACATGACCTTGAGACTGTTCTTAATCATGCCCCCAGCAGTTTTGCCACCTAAATCTGAACATGACCTTGAAACTGTTCGTAATCATGCCCCCAGCAGTTTTGCCACTTTTGTCCAGACCAGTTTTATTAACAGTTCTCATTTTTACATTAAACCTCTAAGTGTGACCTTGACCTTTGAGGTACAGACCTGAGTCTTATGCATAACATCATGGTGAACCTTCATGGCAATTTTTTCAAGGATTGTCAAAAAACAGCCTGGAATAGATTCAGTCAAGACAAAAACACTTACAAATGCACCCACATACACGGAACTGCAAAGCGGGCTCAACGGAATTTAATTCATTTTTGAGAGTAATTTGGTGATAGCTTTAACACATACCCATTGTATCAGGATAAAACTTCTGTATTGCCATGGGGATATTCAGTCGGAACAGAATATCCATTATGACATCCACATATATGGAAAACACGTGGAAAGTGTAATCGCGCACATATGCAGGAGTCTCTTTTGACATGAGAGATGTTTCGATGTTTTCGAGAGAAGGCATAAAGCAGCTGGATTCAACAATGATCTCAGTTTGATCTGAAAAATAAACCACAGTTAAAAGCACTGCTACAAATGTGTGTATTGTCTCTGACATCATATTTTTCTTTAAAAAAACCTGAACCGTTTTTGAGTTAAAGCTGCACTCTCACAGATTGACCCTTTTGACAACTTTCTTAAATTTTGTCTTAGAATGATCCAATTGTTGCATACATGTCTGGAAATCATTGAAATATGACTGTTTATAAAATATCAAATCACAGTTTTTCATATTTCAGTTTGAAAATTTATGTTTTAAGGCTAAAAGCGTTATTATGGCTTAAAGACAAATGAGTTTTTCAGCAGTTTTCCAAACAATTGAGATTTGTTTTATTGTCAGTCATCTCATATGACTAAACTGAAGGCATTGATGCCAAAATGAGCTAATTCTGAGACAAAAAAAAAGTCAAATCTGTGATGATTCTGAGACCAAAAAATAAAATAAAAGTCAAAACTGTCAATATGTAAGGGTGCAGCTTTCAGGACAAGGTTATTTCTTTTAGTTTTCGGTAATACTGTGTCATCATCCACAAAGATGAATCCTGTGGAGATATTCTTGGTTATGTAAACAATAGCAATAGTAGGGTAACATAACTATAACTTTCAACAATGTATAAATTAGAAATAGAATAAGACCCTACACAATTAAATCTTGAGTTATCACTCGCAAAAGCTTTGGTCTACCAATTGACCGACCGACTGACTGAACCGACCAACCAACATGTGCAAAGCAATATCTGCACTTGCTCCTGTTATTAGGGATTCAAGAAGTTTTGAGAAGAAATTGGGACCTGGCCTATTGTTTTTCTTACCTGAACTTTGATGTTTAATTATCACTGTTTGGACAGCCCCGTTCTGGTAAACTACGCCCTCTGGGGTCAATATGATCACACGGCCGTACTTGGTGGTTCCGGCAATTAAAATAGGCAAAACTCTTCTGGGACTCGACAGCGGAAATGTATATGTTTGTTTCATAACAACAAACTCTGACATGTCCTTGTCAGGGCTCCAAAACTTGTCCTGAAATAATTATAGTAAGAATTGCTAGAAACTTTATTATGATTGTGTCAAGCTGTTATTTATATTGTGTATATTGTTTACATTGTTTAAACATAAATTCTACTCACAGCTCCTGTAAAATATTTCCTTAAGCATGCTTCACAGATTTTTAACTAACATGTGAATGAGCAAGTTGATTAGGGAGATTCTGTCACTCTAGAAAACCGAACTTGATATACAATGTTAAGCCTTTAAATAAGTATTTCCTCTTTGGCTCAAACTGGATGTAAAGGACCAATTTCGTTATAAAGAAGGTTAGCATTCCCGCTAAGCTTGATTTCCCTGAGGCTCAAAGTATTTTCACTGGTTCCTGGGAGTTCAAGCCAACAAGGTTTGACTGTAATGCTTAAGAGAGCTTAAAGGCCTAGTTTAGGCCTTCTATAAGTGACCCCCCCCCCCAAAAAAAAAAAAAAAAAAAAAAAAAAAACTGTGTATTTGTACACAACCTCTGTCAATTGATCTTAATCAAATTGCATAATTGTCTTATCAGATCTCCGATCTGAGTATCCTGCTGTGATATGTTAAGATAGAAATGGACCCTAAATGGCCCTGAGCCAATAAACGAATACACAGGAAATTGGCCCCTACTGTGACACCAGTGCAATTAGCAGGATATGCACAGCAGGGGATTATCATGCCAAACATTCCTTAAACTAGGCCTAACATCAAACAGAGGATGAAAGCCTGCTACTGTTTCTATACTTAATATCACTTTTATTCCTTGATATATAATAAGGATCTTGCAATCTAGGTTAACCCTTGTGGTTAAGGTGTCCGCCTACAGAGCAGGAGGTCGTGGGTTCAATCCCAGGCTTCGTCATACCGAAAGACGTTAAAAGCTGGTACAAGTAGCTCCCTTGCCTGGGGCTGGGCATTTAAAGGGTAGTGCTTGGAGTGGTGTACTCAGTACTGGTTCAACCAAGGAAAGTTGTATCCCGTTTATCGGTGCTTTACACCGAGCACGTTAAATAACCAAGAGGTCTCTTCGCAAAGAGCTAGGGTATTGCACTCGGATCTTTTGTATCTCAATCGTATCTTCAAGTCTTCCAATGTCTGGATTTGACTGCGAATTGCTGTCACTTCTATCTCATGTCACTTATGACATTTAAATACAATTTAAGTCGTGATGGCGTCACAACGGGGTCAAGCCATAATGCAGCCAATGGGCGTGGGTAGACCTTGATAAACTCAAATAAACAAACAAACAAAGGATAACCCATGAAAGTACACTGTTTGCATTTCCAAATGACCATATTCATAAAGCTACTAAATGTGGTTATTTTCGACTTACAGAACAAATGCTTATATGATAATGTTTCATGCCAAATCAGCAAAACAAAGAATAAGCAAAGAACGATCTTACTTAGGACTATTCTAGTAAAACATATAACCCTAAGGCAATTATTTTCTTAGTATATGGATGGGTACCTTTTTTCGCTAATTTGGACCCCAAAAGAGTAAATTTGCTTCTGTAGGGAGTTTGTATAATGTAAAAGTGCCTTCCCCCTGGGGGTTATATGTTTAAATGGAATAAAACATATAAAGAAAGTGAATAAATTTGATGACATTGGAGGGTATCTAAATATTCGTTGTTAAAATTTGAAAATGTTCACTAAGATGCTTAAGACAGCTCCAACACCAAGTGCTTGAAGGACTGGAAGTATATATATTTGCCCTTCGTTTTAGTTTTTGCTCCATGACAACGCCAACACCTACGAAACCAACGACACCAAGGCCATTGCAATGCCTTATGTCATTTTTTCTTTGAAAAATGACAATCTAGAAATTAAACGTAAAATGGTCATTAGAGCTGTCACAAATGTGACAATTACCCCAGAATGCCGCCTGGACACAAGAATGGCAAACTATTTCTTGGAAAAAAGGCCATAACTCTGAGGTTATATAATAATTTACACTGCATTTCCAATTATCATGATTTTCCAAAGTGTGTTGTTTATTTATAATTCATGGAGTTATTAAGAAGTTACGCTGACAAGAAAAATAATCAAAGGGCAATAACTCTGTAGTTAGCTTAAATAGAGTTATGGTTCTTATTCACTGAACTTGCTTTTCATATGCATTATCATTGTATAAAGTTGAATTAAATCCCATCCTTCAGTATTCCAGTTACACACCAGATAGGGAAAAGTAACAAAGGGCAATAACTCTGTGATAAGCAGAAGAAGAGTTATGGTTCTTATACACTGCACTTCCTATCATTGTGCTTTATGTTAAATTAAATTCTATCCAATAGTGTTCAAGTTATCCTCTGGAAAGGAAAATTGCAATGGACCGACTGACCACAGGGTGACTCCAATTAGTCCCTTTCAAACTTCCTTTGTCAATGGTATAAAAATAAAAGGTATCGGTGATACAAATTTACAAACCATCGAGACAGCAGGACTTCCGATATTCTCCAGGGTCGTCATGATGCACTGTTCATCCTCTGGTCTGGTTCGTAAACACGGCAATGATACGAGGCCCAAACTGTGCTGGAGAAATGGGACTAAGGGTTGTTTCTGTAAAAGAAAAGTTTGATAAATCTGACAGAAGTTTTATAATGAGCTTAAGGCTACAAACAACAGTTAAAGCTGCACTCTCACAGATTGACTGTTTTGACAACTTTTTTTGTCTAGGAATGAGCCAATTTTTGCGTAAATGTCTGAAAACCAGTGATATAAGGCTGCTGACAAAAGATCAGATCACAGTTTTTCGTATAATCATTTGAAATTTGATATTTTATGGCTAAAAAATTAACTAATCCTTTAAGAAAAATATTTATTTAGCAGTTTTCCAAACAATTGTGATCTGTTCTGTTGTGAATTATCTTAAATGACTGAATTTGAGGCATTGATAGCAAAATCAGCTGATTCTGTTACAAATTTACCGTTTTTACAACTTTTTAATTTTTTGTCTTGGAAAGTGCAAAATTTTGCGTAAATATCTGCAAACCAATGATAAAAGATTGCTGACAAAAGATCAGATCGCATATATTCATATTTCCGTTTGAAAATTAATGTTTAATGGCTTAAACCGTTACTAACAGTTTAAGAAAAATGCATAAAATATCAATTTTTTAACTTAAATGTAAAAATATGTGATCTAAATTTTTGTCAGCAGTCTTATATGACTATAAAAATTGCCTTGTTCCAAGACAAAAAAATGAAAAAGTTGTCAAAACGTTCAATCTGTGAGAGTGCAGCTTTAAATTACTGAATTGGAGACATTGATACAAAAATCAGATGATTCTGATACAAAAACTAAACAAAATGGCAAAACTATCTATCTGTGAAAGGGCAGCTTTAAGCTTTCTGGTCAATAACGTGCATACCTCAACTATAACTAAAGCTAGTGTTTTGACTCCTAGAACATTGCTTATGGTAATCTGGCCCCAATTTCTCGAAACTTCTTAAATCCCTTATAACAGGATTAAGCTTAGCTCACTATTTTTGCTATTCAATAGTTTGTGTAATATTTACTTCTTGAAGAGTTTTTATACCTAAGATAGGAGTTATCATTATGATAATCACATTAAATCATTTTTCATTTATCAAAATTCAATTTAAGTATGTATTTTTGCTGTTCAAATAAGCTATACTTAAGCCTGTTAAGCTTAAGAAGTTTCGAGAAACTGGGGCCTGTGTGCCTGTGTGCTAAGATTTATAATGTGAATATCTTAAATGTTTTTTAAGTTATAAACAAAGTTTGAAATGTCAGTGTTGACATCATATGTATTGATGTATTTAAACTATGTTTTCCATTATACAGGTCACGTCAACATGGATCACATCCAAAACAACATGCATATCTGTGTACAACATTGCAGTAGTCACAACAATTACCTTTACTCTTGCCTCAATCTCTGTTAGAAGTTTACTGTCAATGGCAGCCTGGGTCCAAACGTGACTCGCTTTCCCGATAGCCGGTACCACAGTTTTCTCGGTCTTAAGTGACGCGGGTAAAAGTTGGTCCACACGTTCCTCTAACAAGGCGAAGTATTCGATACTCACAATCATAGTTTCTTGACCATTTTCTAATAGTAGCAGTTGCCCCTAGAAATCAATAAAATTATTTCATTGCAAATTTTTAGTAGCATCCATTATAATATGCTTTACCATAATTCTTAAGCAAGTATTTCCCTATTAAAATGACAACAATACAGGATATATTGTATACATGAAAGTATATGTAATGATTATGTTGAACAAATGAGTTTATGCAAAAAAATATTCTTAATATAAATTTAATTGATATTAATATATCAAACTTAATACATATACATAGCATCAGAATAATTTTTTGGACAAAAATTGAAAACCTTGATTTAGATGGAAGCATTCTTGTGCCACAGCCTATTTTATTTTTAAGAGATTCTGTCTAATAAAACTTTTTGTTAAGAACTTGATTAATAACATACAGTTGAACACCGTCAATACGAAATTGTGGGAACCCCAAAAAATATTTCGGAATAGCGATATTTCGGATTAACAATTTTCAGAAAATAACAGTGTTCGCGAAATAAAGATAATGTGAAAAACTATGACATGATCGAGTTCAAAATAAGAATTGATAAATACGTGCGAAATACCAAATCGGGACCGTAATTTTTACTTCGGAATAGCGATTATTTCGGACTAGCAATTTCAGATTAAAGATTAAAAATTTAGTTAAACAAAGGAGTAAAATCAGGACCGAAAAATAATTTTCGAAATAGCAATAATTTCGGATAAGCAGTGTTCGGAATAGCGATGTTCAACTGTACATACCTTGGACTGAAGATGTTTCAATACTGCCAAGACACTGTTGTCAGAATCAAAAAGTTGGCTCAACTTCTCTGGAAAATCAATTGCTGAAAAAATCTCTGAAAGGGGGATAATCTTCAAAGAAGACAAGTTTTTCATAATCGTCTCCCCTGCCAGGACATAGCTAGTTGTAAACTCTGCTGTGAGTGGTTGAAAATCAAGAAGTCGTTTCTGATTGGTCACTATTTCTTGAAGTACCCTTTCTCTCAACTGTAGGAGTAAATACAGAAAAAAGAATGCATTATCATAAAATACAAGTGGCGGTAGGAAAAACAATTGAAATTTTTCATAAAATTTCAAACTAAAAATAATTAAACTTAATGGTTTAGTTTCTATGTCTGCATGAATGCAATTTTAGTATCAAAATCAGATGCTGAAATGCACCTCCAGTTTTCTGAGTTAGTTTTTTCTTCTTTATTTAAGGTTGATTGGGATAGAAGCTGATAGCTGATCACTTTTGTGTGTTTTTTTTGTCTGAAACCAATACTGTGTAAAACACAATTAAATGGCCTGAAGATGAATGATTTCATGCCGATGCATCACCAATAACTTCAACCGTGAAATAACTCGGACATTTTTTCCTTTGAAAAACATGCCAGCTAAATATTTCAACCTCATAAAATTATACAAATAAATTTCAAAATTTATTCATTCGATCACTGAATGATTTTGTAACCTAGACTTTTCTCTATAATGTATTAATGAAATCAAACAAAAGTCACACCTTTGGATCAGTTCCGCCAGAAATGAACCTCATCCTCTTTTTCCTGTGTTTTACAAAGTTTGCAAGGTTATCACGAGCATTGCACAGTCTTCCATAAACTTGTTGGTCTTCGAGGTCCATTCCAAGAATGTCCCTAGAATTAAAATTCAAACACATATTTCACATATTTTAAGGCCAAACAAAAGAACTCAAGGGCTGGTATTCATTAAACATCCTAGGTCATTTCCTAACTTAAGTCATTTTCTTAAGTTAAGAATATCACTTAAGTATGATATTATCAAATGATAATATCTGAAAGACTTTATTTTCATTGATTTGATTAAAAAGCACATACTTTTATGTAAAAAAACATTTATACTTTTCCTTTCTTTTTACTACAAAAATTGACTTAAGTTAAGAAATGACTTATGAGGTTTTATAAATACCGGCCCTGATCACTCAGACGCCAGAAATATAGGCCTTTGTCGGTATTAATAAACATCTTAAGACAATGTCTTAAAATATTCAAAATCAAATTTAAAGATATATATAAGTGTTTTTAACATAAAAATAAATTATGTATTTTCAATAAAAGCAATGACAACTTAGGAATTCAAAAATTATTAAGCCATTACATCATATGATAACAGAGATCCTAAACTTAAGAAAATGACTTAAGAGTTTTCTTGAATACAGCCCAAGTCTCACAAGTGTATACTCTCCTAAATGACAACATTTGTACTAAGTTCCATGTAAATATCTTGACAAAATGAAGGTTAATGACATCGTCCATGAGGATATAAAGGTTAATGACATCGCCCATGATGACATGAAGATTAATGACATTACCGATGTTGACAGAAGGTACATGACATCGCCAATGATGACATGAAGGTTAATGACATCGCCCATGATGACATGAAGGTTAATGACATCGCCCATGATGACATGAAGGTTAATATCATCGCCCATGACGACATGAAGATTAATAACATTGCCCATGTTGACAGAAGGTAAATGACATCGCCAATGATGACATGAAGGTTAATAACATCGCCCATGATGACATGAAGGTTAATGACATCGCCCATGATGACATGAAGGTTAATGTCATCGCCCATGACGACATGAAGATTAATAACATTGCCCATGTTGACAGAAGGTAAATGACATCGCCAATGATGACATGAAGGTTAATGACATCGCCCATGACGACATGAAGGTAAATGTCATCGCCCATGACGACATGAAGGTTAATGTCATCACCCATGACGACATGAAGGTTAATGATGTTGCCCATGACGACATAAAGGTTAATTACATTGCCCATGATGACATGAAGGTTAATGACATCGGCCATGACGACATGAAGGTTAATGATGTTGCCATGATGACATGAAGGTTAATGACATCGCCCATGACAACATGAAGGTTAATGACATTGGCCATGACGACATGAAGGTTAATGACATTGCCCATGATGATATGAAGGTTAATGACATTGGCCATGACGACATGAAGGTTAATGACATCGCCCATGATGACATGAAGGTTAATGACATTGCCCATGATGACATAAAGGTTAATGACATCGGCCATGATGACATGAAGGTTAATGATGTTGTCATGATGACATGGCAAGTTTTTCACATTTTTTTTTCATTTTCTTTAAAAAAGAAAAAAGAAGCTTAAACTGGCCCTCCCTAAAGGTTTTTTGTTAGATAAAAATTGATCTCCCAGAAATCAAAAGCAATATCTTAAAATTAGTCCGGAAATATTTTTATCAGGATGTGATGACAATAGACTGATGGTTCAGAACTTTATTAAAGTTAACCATGTTGTTTGCGTTAACGTTGTTAACTTCCAAATCTTTACTGCTCTGGAAATTTGATGGATACATTTGTTCTCTGCTGAATTTGTAACAAGCTTTGCGACAGCTGTTTTAGCTGTATTTGATTTATTATAATATATGACCACATCGTCAACTATTTTAAGTTTAAATATGAACAATGATGAGGTTAATCATGTTCTTAACTTTAACAAAGTTCTGAACATTGAATTATTTACACTAAACAAGACAGCACCACAAAACAACAAAATTTGTCCTTAAAGCTGCACTCTCACAGATTGGCCATTTTGACAACTTTTTTATTTTTTGGTCTTTGGAAGAGCCAAATTTCAATATCTGAAAACTATGTAAGACTGCTGACCAAAGATCAGATTGCAGTGTTTCATATATATGTTCGAAAAGTTAGGTTTAATAGCTAAAAGCGTTACTTAGGCTTTAAGAAAAATGAAATTTTCTGCAGATTTTCTTAACAATAGAGATATGTTCTATTGTGAAATATCTTATATGACTAAAATGAAGGTATTAATACCAAAATAAGCTGATTCTGAGACAAAAATTAAAACATTAAAACTGTTAATCTGTGAGAGCGCAGCTTAAACTCCCATGATAAGGAAAAAAATCTGATTAGGAGCATTTAGCAAGACAGTAAGGTCACCAAAAACAATCAGTACTTCAATGATGCTCCAATTTTTTCAAATTTGAAAACATTAAAATCATGATTCTGTACCTTTCCATTTCAGAGATTGCATTGATGACATTGTTCAGCTGAGGCCAATTTTCAAAATCAAGTTGTTGCTTAAGTAGGTCAACTTTTCCCTCCGCATCCGAGTTGCCAGTGGCGACTCCAACCAGCAAGAACTCTGTTCCTTTGAAGCTTCTTTCTTTTTCTTTTTTCTTTTCTTTCGCCTTATGTGTTTCCTTTGGGGTAAAATGGATTAAAGAATATTTAAAAAATTGTCTAGATAATATATAAATCTAAAAAACAAACAAAATCTTAAGCTAATTGAACTAAACAACAATACAATTCTTTTTAATCCGATTTCATATGGTCAGGAAGTAACATACTTATAAATGATCAACTATCCAAATGTGCCATCAGATCTATCTTGGGAGCATGTTCAATATGTTTTTTTTTATCTTTGGTTAAAAAGGTATGTCTACCTGCGTGATTGGCAAGTCAATGTTATCACGTGAAGTTAAGTATATAGCTTAAATATTCCAAGTGTTTAGGGTAATTCTTTGTAGCACTGCAATTTTGGCAACACCGGATCTAACCCGGTCTCCAACTCGATTTTTTTTTTACATTTTGTTATTTTTTTTTACAATTATGATATCAAAGAGTAAAACATTTTATTAAATAATTGTCCTGAAATTTGCTTCAGAAAAAACTTTTTCTGGAGACAATCTGGTGTACCAAAGTTCCTAAGTCAATCAGGGGACATAATTGGTATTAAGAATAATATGGACTTATATAACTTCATTGTGTGATGGTCCTGAAATGAATGGTATAAGAGTTATAAGTGAAATGCAAACTTACCCTAAAAGTTTAACTGGATGCCGATAGGGGGGGGGAGTAGTAAAGCCACCTTATTCTTCAAATAGTAGAGCTAAAAAGCTTTACACTGATAAATATTGATCGGGGCCTAAATTTCATTTACATTGATCCATGCAGAAATATAAAAACAAAAATACCTCTGTTTTTGTTGAACTGAGGACCATTTCCCAAAGGTCGTTAGTTTCAGAATAGAATCCATGGATTTTCACTGTCGCCCATTTCATAGAAAATGCCGGATACAGTCCGTCCCCGGCAATGTAGTGGGGAACCGCATGAGCCTGTCGGGTTAACAAATATAAGAATATCATATCTTGGCTAAACATTCATTTGAATAAAGCTTTTTAAACCAAAAAATTGGCAACAATGTAAACTACAATAAATATCTTAAAGGCCTAGTTTAAGGAATGTTTAGCATGATAATCCCCTGCTGTGCATCTTCTGCTTATTATACTGGTGTCACAGTAGGGGCCAATTTCCTGTGTATTCGTTTATTGGCTCAGGGCCATTTAGGATCCATTTCTATAATAAAACCTCCCAAACTGCACAGCAGGATACTCAGATCGGAGATCTGATAAGAGGGATCAAGGCAAGCAGATTAAGATCAATACACAGAGGTTGTGTACTGTACACAGATTTGGTGGGGGGGGGGGGGGGGGGATCACTTATAGAAGGCTTAAACTTGGCCTTTAAGGGCCAAAATCAAGCTCTATTTTGTACGTAGTGGAAAAGATCTCCTATGCTCATCAAAGGAGGGCACTGTGTAGGAGCTTTTTTGTGACTCACCAGAACGGCATTCTTGTAGAAATGAACCATGACAGTCTGATGCGAATCCAATGTTCCAAACTCGTCAAAAATAAGCTGCATATTCGTGTCGGTTCTCGTGTCTGGCATGATCTCCACTATCAATGTATCACCCCCATGAATATTATAGTCAAATTCATCATCTTGTTTCTGGTAGTTGTTACTTCCTGAGCCAAGATTGTCGTAGATTCTACAAGGAAAAAATGTAATATGAGCTCTCCATAGGATTAAACAAGATATTCCAACACTAGACTTCAAATTGAAGTTTGACCATTTTTCTCAGTCAACAATGGGATGTAAGTTATTAATATTTAGCCCAGAGGTATTGTCATTGGAAAAATGTATATTGACATTAAAGTGAGTTTATAATAATCATGCTTCCCTGTGTCCTGTGATTGAAATAGATTTATCAGTGAAATAAAAATGAAATTTCACTGTTGGAAACTTGATATTTTAAATTTGATATTTTTCATTGTTTTGAAATTTTAGCTTGCTCTCTCTTACAAAACAAATGTCAACATGCGAAGGACTTTGGACAAAATCACAAAGATGTCATTTCAGAAAAATCATGTTTTGTTGGCATAAAATTTGGCTCGCTATTCTAAAAAACACAACCAAATGTCATTTAATATCCATTCAAGGCAACTTATATCTTCTGTTTCAGAGTAAGATCGCAATATATTTCATCTCGTGAATACCAAAAGTAAATATTTCACTAGTGGCTACGTCACTCATGAAATATTGCTTATGGCACTCACTTGGTGAAATATATTGCAATCTTACACTAAAACAAACAATTATCCTCTACCTTAAGCACATTTAGATACATGCCCTAAGCTCGGTTTTGCACGACTCTGCATCTGACATCTTTGGAAACGATGACAACAGGCAGACAAAAAAAAATGGCCTTGAGATTTCAAATAAAAATTTGTCAATCTTTCACAGTCAACCACAAAATGTAATTCAAAACTTTTAAGCTAGAGTAATGGGCCTTGTTTTTTCCCATGCATCACTCTATTGAAATGATTAAAATAAAAGATTATGTGCTGTGTTTTTTCCATGCATCACTCTTGTTGGAATGATTAAAATAAAAGATTATGTGAAGGAAGTTAGATTTTGCATGATTCTGCAAATCTCAACAACAGATTAACACCATGGCTATAACATTACCTGAGCATTTTCTTCTCTTAAACAGCAGTCAAATAAAAATTGCTGAACTAAAAAAATGCACTGTAAATATGAAGTAGAATGACTTTACAACTACAGTTGGCTTGATATCCAAGGGACTGGCCAAAATACTTTGAGCTTTGCGAATATTGAGCCAAGCAGGAATGCTTACATAGCGTAAAAAATAAATTGGTATTTTACATCAAGTTTGAGCCAACGAGGAAATCGAGCCATGCGATATTGATCCAAAGGGTTTCGACTGTATACAGAATCACTTACTGTCCGTTGTCCGCATGGTAGGCGAGGGTTCCTGGCTTCCAACCCATGAACAAACCCGTAATGCTTACATCGGGCTCAGAAACTCCTATGCCAAACAATGCTCCCGTATTTGACATATCCTTCATCTAAAGAACAAAAAATCCATATTTGACGTGAATTAATACTTCACTTCAGACTCTTGATGAAACAGACCCTTCATTAATCGAACAAGTTTTTTTTGTTTTTTTTTAAGGTAATAATACGCCCATCATAGGCATTGAAAGAGATAGATTATGAAAATATACAGTGATTTCAAATACAATAAATATAGATTGCTAGCAAGAATATATATTGAACAAAAACGGGAATTAACCAATATAAATCGGCCCAATTTTTGTAATTCATCTTGTTCCGGTCAGGTAAGGTAATATTTTTCATCGGTTGGGTAAGGTTCATTTTTCATAACTGTTTCCCATAGGGTAAGGTTCATTTTTCATAACTGTTTCCCATAGGGTAAGGTTCATGTTTTTCATTACAGAATCATTTTTTGTCATAAGTGTTTCCCATTGGTGAACTTTCAAGGCCAATGTGGTAGATCAAAATATACATATCAATCACTTACTATCATCATTTAAGCCTAAATTTAGCCAAACAATTCGAGGGGAAGTCTCGTAACTCTCCTATCTCAATCAGAACATGTAAAGTTTGGTTCTTAGGAACCTTGGTATGAATCAATGTTGATTCATTTCCTCAGGTATAAATACAATAAGACACCCACAACATGACTCATTTTTGCTGTTGACAATGGGCCGATTGTTCAGAACTTTTATGAAGTTAACAATGTGTTAACTTCATAGTTGTTAACTTTCAAACCTTATCTGTTTTTAAAGTTTAATGGATACACTAGCGATCTGCAATATTTCTATCAAGATTTGAGACAACTGTTCAGCTGCACTTGTTTTTATTGCAATCTAAGATTACATCATCAAAAAGTTCATGTTTAAAAGTAAACAAAGATGTTGTTAATCGTGTTGTAGCTTTAACAATACTCTGAACAATCGGCTTTATGTTCTATAAATCTATCTGAATAAGGACTGACCTCCACAGTGAATTTCAGCATTTCTTTATTGAACGGTGTTTTGCTGATAAAATGCCCGTACAAATCACCCATCGATTTCTCCTTGCTAACGTTTGGTCTGAATAAAGAAGAAGACATACACCAATGGTTATATAACCATGAATTATCATTAAGAGAGATACTCATACGGTCATATAACCATGAATAGTTTGAGCTACACCAATGGCCATTTAACCATGACCAGTTTGACATTAAGAGAACTAAATGTATTGCCAATAAAGGAATAAATCACGGGATGGATGTCATTATTGAGCGATGAATGCAGTTTGGCTGGTTAAAGTGTGTGAAGTCCAAACTTCTTTCATATCCCCGATAATGACATCATTCGCACAATTCATTACTTATATTTGCACCAATAGTTAATTATTTCTTTCATGAATTGTTAAAAAAATGTCACTTCATTTAAGAAAACTTTAAGTAATTTTTTCTCATCCATTCTGTTAATAGAACGACCAGACCATAACCAGAAACAGTTGGTCATATTACATCACAATAATGCGGGAAAAAATAATCACTTCAGATCACTATTTAACGTAAAACTGAAAGGCTTATGACAACCATACGTTTAAGATATCATGAATTAACCCTTTCTAACAAGTTGATGAAGAATCTTAAATAAATTTTGGTGAGGAACCAAGGGGAATAGATCATCATACATAATAATCCAGAAAATGGAAATGTGTTGACTAAAAGACCATACCATACTTAACCAACTACAAATAGTAAAATAATCCTCAGTCTATATCGGGTTTCATTAAATTAACTTTACACTATCAATGAACTTGCCAGATAAAAGCAATGTTCAAATATCTTATTACATATAGGTTTATCAGTTACTGTTAAGAAACTAGCTTAATTTATTAGAAATTCATCAATTTACACTGAAGGCACTTATTGGTACAATTTGGGGCCGCTCAAAATCTTTTTTGGATTCAATTTTATTGCCTGTGAACAGAATTGTAAAAATAAGTAAAATCACACGTGTGGTGCCTACAGCCTTTCAACAGTTTCAGAGCTTTTATTTATTTTTTATGGCTTAAAGGCTATAATTTTTTAAAGACGACCAAGACTAAACTTTGCCTCTGAAGGTGCAATGACCTCAAGGTTATGATAATAACTTGGCTTTTTTCCAGAATCAGTGTGACAAGGTATAAATAACATGTGTAACTTAAACATACTTGAATTCCACTATTCCATCATCCATAACATTGGCAAAATGAGCTCGACCCAAGGTGATAGCATTTCTTTTCGGCACCTAGAAAAGAAGAAATTAATTTTTAATGTTTATTTTATAAAATCTGATATTTTGTCACCACTCTTATATCGCCAGTTTCCAGATATTTACGCAAAAATTTGGTTCATTCCAGGACAAAAAATAAAAAAAGTTGTCAAAACGGTCAATCTGTGAGAGTGCAGCTTTAAGTCAAATTCACACCAACATGAAGCAAAATAAAAAAACATTATGACACATATAATTTCAGTTTACGATTGGAATGGACTAAGATCTTATTTGAAACACGCCCAAGGGGTGGCCATATAATTTTGGTTTCATCAATTCTTAGGGCCTGGGGCCTTAGTCAATAAGCAACTTAGATTGAACTTAAAATTAAGATTAGAATCAATCTAAGTGTTTTGATTGGCCTGTATATTAAGCTGACCAATAGGCTGAATGGAGTCACTCAGGCATGTCTAAGGATAAGGATAAGATCAATATTGAATACTGGCCCTGGCCCAATTTACAAAAAGGTGAAAAAATATTAAAACCATTCTACAATATTAGCCTTACTGGTGGTCTGTATTCCGGCAGGAGGTTCAATAATTTTACGATGAACACATCTTCTCCTTTATACGGGGGAATATTTATTCCAACCCACGGCATTATACTCCCTTGTTTTTCAAATATGACGGTTTCTTTGTAGACCTGCAAATGAAATTGTTTAAAGTGATACTCATATTTATAATCAATATAACAAACATAAATTTTGAGTGATAAACCTTTATCTATTTACTAAATAATGCATTTATTGAAAATATCAATTACTGATTACATGGTTATAAAAGTGCATTTAATAGCTGAAAACGCACAAATATAAAAGGTTTATCGAAGTGTTTTCAGAAACTAAACTCTCAATCAATCTCTGGTAAAGATCCGAGGCGGGTATCAGTAAGCGGCAGAGACTACCCTATGTTTCATTTATGATGGTGATGAAATAAGTTATCTTTGACTAAAGTCCTCATTCAAAGCAAAACATTTCCTTCCGGCGTAGCATTTATGATGCAATTTATCACGTAGCATACACACAATGATATACAGAGCCAGTTTTCATAAAAACTTTTACATTATTTCATAATTTAATTCAATTTTCTAGAAAATTCAAATTTGAATTTAAAAAAAATACAAGTGTTTGTTAACACAACATTATGTATTTTCAATGCAATCAATAAATCATCATAATGAAGTATTTCAGAAAGTATTAAGTTAGTATATCATGAAATAAGTGTGACACTTAACTTAAGAAACTGACTAAAAGCTGCACTCTCACAGATTTACAGTTTCGATAACTTTTTTATTTTTTGTCTTGGAATGAGCCAATTTTTGCGTAAATATCAGCAGACTGCTGTTATATTACTGCTGGTTTCCATGCATTTTCGCATAAATAGGCTCGTTTCAAGACAAAAAATAAAAAAAAGTTGTCAAAACATTCAATCTGTGAGAGTGCAGCTTTTAGTTAGGAAATTACTAATGTTGTTTTATGAATACCTCCCTTGGTAAGCTAAAAACAATCATAGATCGTAGCTTACCACTTTTTCACAGTATTTGAATGTAAAATCATATGTTTTTTCTTCCTTTTTCTCCCATTCTACTCCAATGATGTCACCTTTTTCTAGCAAACCAACAGTGGCAGGACCTTCTGTTTTATTTGATAGTTCCACCTTGTTGGTTCTAAACCTGAGAAAAAAGAAACATACATATTCGATGAATTGGCTGGGGCATACCTGAAGCATTTTGAAGTATAAACATTTGCCTTGTCCTTTGTGTAGATAAAACTTAACCATGTTATATTGAATAACATGCAAGGTATTATGACTTCATTGTTTATTTCAATATTGAGCTCCAATTGGATAAGCACAACATCATTCAACCAATGATATTCAACGTTACAAAATCAACTCTTCTTTTATACAAACGTATCTTGTCTGTTACACTTTATAATACAAATACAATAATTGCAGAAGATACTGCTTATGTTTAATTCCAATGAATACTTTTTAAATGTAAATATAAGTATTGATCACATTTTTTCTTGCGTTTATGCTGTATAAACCCTGTTACACCGCATGTGAGCAAATGACCAAGAAGCGCTAGTGAGCTTCATGGAGTTTAAAAATATGTATTTTTATTAATCAACTATTACCTATATGACGCGATACGGAGACAATTGCAGTACTATTACCATACAATAGACTATTTAGCATGATATGAATAGCTTCAACTACATCGAAGGGCCTTTTTGTTGGTAAAGAACTAGTTTTGGTTTTATATTGTTTTATCGTTTATTTTTTGAAAACTGAAGCTGGTTCTTGAAACCCCCGCCAGAGACGGTTTGGTCCGTTTGTTCCATCCGAAAACTACCTCACTAGATAAAACAGGTAAACGAAAATCTGCTGTATCATTGTTTTGAAGAAATTCAAGAATAATGGCTGCATATTGCAAAAGCTCCACCATGTTGTTGAAACTATACCGTATTTTCTCGACTATAAGGCGATTCGCTTATAAGACGGCCCCCTAACTTTGCCCATGAAATCTGGTGCTTTTTGTTTCGATCCGCTTATAAGACGGGGTCAATTTTTAAGCAAATCTAAAATTCTTCCTAATGTGTAAAAATGTTCAAGCTCAACGGACAATTATCGATTTTCGCGGTAACTGTTTTTGTTTTACTCAAAGAAAATGGCGGTCAACTGTGAGCTCTCTATTTGAAGGTAGGTTAAAAATGAGTAAATAAGATTGCAGGACAGGTCGTTACTTATCGGAATTGTAATAATTAATCAATAACAACATATGTACACAAAACCATTCGCTTGTTACTTCAAGCAAAACTTTCCAAACAGGTTTTAAACCGCCGAAACCCTTGAAACCAAAACTGAACCTTGTTTGGTATGAACAAAAACGCCCTAAAGGTCCTAATCCTGGCTCATGGTATCATTTCAACAGAGGTACTGAGTGACTTTTATACTTACGCTTTCTGTGATGTCTTTGTTTTGTAGTTTCTGAAAATAAAAGATAGTTAAATTAGTCTTTCATAAACTTCAAAAGGTTTCAATAATGATTATTACCTATAGTTCATTTGCTTTAAAAGGACTCACTCATGTTTTCTGGACCAAAAGTTCTTTGATACCGAAATTGCAGAAAAAATACAATTAAATTTAAAAAACACACCTGGTTTTAGTGGGGAGCGAACCCAGGTGGGTACAGTCAAGTAAAAATTAGAAACCACTTGCCCTTAAGGACTCTTACATTAACTGAGGTATAATTTAACCTTTAAGCCTTGTGATGAAAAGCGTTAAAAGTAACTAAAGCTTTTCAAAATCATGGACTTCAAAGACAATATTTGAGCATATATCAACATTTGTTGCAGGTTCCCATCAGTATTTTAGTTTTAACAATCCTAATGATTTGCCACACTTGGGTCATTTCATAACAGGCTTCAGGGGGTCATTTCATAACCGACTTCAGGGGGTCGTTTCAATAACAGGTTTCAGGGGGTCGTTTGCTAACAGGTTTTAGGGGGCCGTTTCATAACCGGTTTCAGGGGGTCATTTCATAACAGGCTTCAGGGGGTCATTTCATAACCGACTTCAGGGGGTCGTTTCAATAACAGGTTTCAGGGGGTCGTTTGCTAACAGGTTTCAGGGGGTCATTTCATAACGGGCTTCAGGGGGTCATTTGCTAACAGATTTAAGGGGGTCATTTGCTAACAGGTTTCAGGGGGCCGTTTCATAACAGGTTTCAGGGGGCTGTTTCATAACAGGTTTCAGGGGGTCGTTTGCTAACAGGTTTCAGGGGGTCATTTCATTATGGGCTTCAGGGGGTCGTTTCATAATGGGCTTCAGGGGGTCATTTCATAACCGGCTTCAGGGGGTCATTTCAATAACAGGTTTCAGGGGGTCATTTCATAACAGGTTTCAGGGGGCCGTTTCATAACAGGCTTCAGGTGTCGTTTCAATAACAGGTTTCAGGGGGTCATTTCATAACAGGTTTCAGGGGGTCGTTTCATGACAGGTTTCAGGGGGCCGTTTCATAACAGGTTTTAGGGGGTCATTTGCTAACAGGTTTCAGGGGGTCATCTCATAATGGGCTTCAGGCAGTCGTTTCATAATGGGCTTCAGGGGGTCGTTTCATAAGAGGCTTCAGGAGGTCATTTCATAACGGGCTTCAGGGGGTCGTTTCATAACAGATTACAGGGGGTTGTTTGATAACAGGTTTCAGGGGGCCGTTTCATAACAGGTTTCAGGGGGCCGTTTCATAACAGGTTTCAGGGGTCCGTTTCATAACAGGTTTCAGGGGGTCGTTTCAATAAAGCTCATAGTCAATCTTAGTCATAAAAAAGAAGATCTTGGTATCATATTTCCGTATTCACAAATCATCTTAAGTCATTTCGTAACTTAAGTCACTTTCCTAATTTAAGTATCTCATTAGTCAAATATTATAAAAAGTGAATAATTTCTGAAATACATTATTTTTATTCACCATTTTTTAAATAACATACTTAAATGTTAAAACACACATGTATTTCTTATAATTCGACGAAGAAAATTTTAAGAAATCAATCTTAATTGTCCGGTCAGCGCAGTGGTAAGTGCATTAGCTTCTCACCTAGGCATCCCGGGTTTGATTCCCTGTCTGGGTGCATATGAGTTTGGTTTGTGGTCACCAAGTTGGACAAGTGGGTTTCCTCTGGGTACTCTGGTTTTTCCCACCACACTCTTTGCAACATCGTGCCAACGGGAGTTATTAATTTAAGTTGCAATAGCTTGTTTCACAATCGTTGTAAAATTAAATAAGTTTAAACTAAGTAAAAAAAATGACTTAAGAAGTTTCATGAAATGGTCCCAGCTATGCTTTGCAGGCAATACAACTAAGTCTGATTCACTTACACATCAATGGCCATAACGTAGCTAGATCCTGGCTTCTTTTTAAACGTCTCTGTTGCGCATCCAACTTCTAATAAAAAGTTGTCTGAACTATTTGTAGCGTCTGTAGATGGCGCATACACAAGTTTGTCAATTTCAACTGCAAAACTGCCAGAAGCCTCAATTGGTGTTCTCCCTATAATAGGGAGGTAAGAAGTTAAGAGAGCTGATGACAATCATGAAAATAAATAATAAATAAAATCGGACCAGACACAAGAGCTGATGACACTTACTGTAAAACATTGTGTATAGGACGCTATCGTATATAGGACGCATGTCAAAAAATAAAATGAGAAAAATAAATAAAATGAATACAACTAATAGTACATTATGGGACGCATTGAAAAAACCCGACAAGATTTGCATTCTGCCATATTTGTCAAAATCAGTAGCCGCCATATTAGTTTTGAGGAATTTTATTGAATTGTGAAAATGGCAAAGGTTATTAAATAGTACAGCACATGTACATAATTGATAAAAGATATTAAAATAACAATGGTACACAGCACATAAATAGTTTATTGCAATACTGTATCGAGTAATCAATAAACAACAATTTAAATCTGTCATCCCGATGTTGCTCTCCGCGTAGCCCTAAAACTATTTGTCGTTGACATGAAATTTATTAGGAACAGCTGTATATTGTTCATCTAAGTTAAGTTTTTTAAACATAAGGTATAATGGGACGAAAAACACTGTCATTGCAACAGTTTGTACTATTGGAAGTAAGGCAGCGGCAGTAAGGCAGATCTAGATGCACAATGATGCCACTTCACATGATGCATGTCTATTTCTTTTAAAAACAGAATCATACTATGTAAAAACTACCGTACAATTTCAAAACTTTAAAATATATAACCACTTTCATTTATTGTCATCTGCTCATGCTAACTATACCCCTACTGCCGTTATAACTAAATCCATCAATCGATGTGAGTAGCATCCCTTTTTATGTAAACAAACATATTTCGGCTTGAAATGGACTTTGGAGAAAAACCTCAAAAGCCTAATACCATATATAAGACGCAGGCATTTAATTGATAGAATTTATGGGGGGAAAAGTGTGTCCTATACTCAATGATTTATGGTAGGCTCTATTTTTGGCTATTTATTTATTTTTCAGGTTTTATACAATAGTGCTTGTATAGAAAACGCGAACCCAATGCTCAAGATTCTGTTTTGTTTTTATGCAAGTCATTTCATAATTCAACAATTAAACACCTAATGGCAGCTCTTGTCCAGACAATGATTACAGTCAAAATTGGATGATACACCTTAGAACGTATTGTGATATATTATGAATGCAATACGCTAGACCCGCACCATCATGAAACGATATAATTATTGTGATATGCTTTGTTTGTTTATTAGAGTTTATCAATGTCTACCTGTGCCTATTGGCTGCATAATGGCTTGAACCCGCCATGAAGCCACAGGGCTGGTATTCAATATTGTTCTTTATTGAATCTAAGAACGATGTAGCTAATCGGATTACTTCATATTGATAACTGACCAATAGAAT
This sequence comes from Mya arenaria, assembly GCF_026914265.1. Lineage (NCBI taxonomy): Eukaryota > Metazoa > Mollusca > Bivalvia > Myida > Myidae > Mya > Mya arenaria. The sequence continues at coordinate 37,007,615 of NC_069128.1, read as the reverse complement.
GAATAAAGTCAATGATGTATGACCATAAGAATAACTTAAGTGGCATATTGATTATCTGGGTGACCCCAGAACTTAAATTTTGTTGAAATATCATAAGTGACCATTCCCTCAGAATTCCGACCTATCCCCATCGGGTTTTTTTTCAAAACTTGCTTAAGATGTGGAAAGCATACATAATATTTTGAGTGTGAAATTCCATGAAGGAACATGATGACTTAGTCCAAAAATTATTGTAATTAGAGCGTATTTCTGTATTTATTCTTATATTATAAATGTTGATATTGCGCAAAATTTCGCAGCGTAAAAATCCCCAGGTGTAATATCAAAATCCCCTGGAATTCAGACCAAAATCCCCTGGAAAGCCTCTCAGAAATATGGCATGTATGTAAAGTGACATGAGATAACAGTGACAGCAATGCCCAGTCAAATCCACATATAAGAAGACTTGAGAAACAGGGTGAGATACTAGACATCCAGGTGCGTTACACTAGCTCTTTGCAAAGAGACCTCTTGGTTCTTAACTTACCTATGAATATCCCTTGACTCTTTGGATTGTTGTAGGAAGGGATGTACCTGAAAAACATTAACTAACATTAGTTCATTCTTATCTATTTTATGTTTTCAAGTCTGGGCAGAAACCATGAGTAATGTGTTCTTTTTGGAAAGATTTTGAGAAAGTCTATCAAACCAACAACCTCTTGGCTGAAAAGTGGATACTACCAATCTCACCTTCCATTGCAAGCTTAAAATCTTGCTGTAAATATATCTTCAATTCTCATCCTAATCTGCATTGTGAATGTGGAATACTCTACTTACAAAGATTTGTTACAATGATTTTTGAATATTGCAAGTCAATATAATTGACAAAATTTTATGGCTTGGTGTGATTTGACCCTGCTAGTCAATATTCTTTAATACACTGTTGGACATGACCTTCATTTTTGATTTTCTTACCCAAAAATGTACAGGGGTTTATCATCTACTGGTCAAGGGCAACATACCAATTCATGACCAATTTCATAGCCATAGTTCAAAGCTGGCTATAGCGTGAACAAAAATTTTCATTTTGATATTAAATCTACGGACCCTAAAATTCACGGGGGTCACCAACTGTTGCAACCTATCACCGAAATTTCATAAAACTAGGCCAAACAACTCTCAGGTTTAGTATTAAATGCAAATGATGTGTTCACAGCATCCCCTCACCCCAATTCATTGCTCACTTTTAATGTAAACAAAAAAAACTGTACATCAAATGACAAAGTGGGACGATATTTCAAGCCAATTCTATATGAACAATGGAAAACATGGTGCCATACTATACAAACTCTTTTTCTTTCCCCTGTGAAGCCTGAATAAATATCATGAAATTTCATGAAACATTTCACACATTTTCTTTTGTACTGGAGCATATTTTTAATACATTGAAACAGGTTTTTTTATGCCATGAAAATAATACAAGGAAATTAATGACGTTGGGACCTTGAAAATAATGATTGTCACGCATGCCTTTCAACTTTAAGTATTTCAATTGGTCATACATATAAGCCAATGTTTAAGGATAAGCTAAATAGTTCACTTACATCATTTTGCCATGACTATCTACCAAACAGTTTTGTGTAAATCCCTTTTCAATCCAGTGTTCATACTTGTCAGAGGCTGCCAATTTTTGTACCTCTTCCTATTAAGCGAAAAAACAAACATTTTAAACATTAAGTTTGTTATGTGTGTTTATTAATAGATCATTTATTTATGACCACAACACCGACAATGAAGATGTTGATAGATGATGATGGTGATGATAATTGTGATGGTGATGATAATTGTGATAGTGCTAATGTTGAAGCTGTTGTTGCTGTTGCTGATGATGATGATGATAATGATGATGATGATGATGATGATGATGATGATGATGATGATGATGATGATGATGATGATGATGATAATGCTGATGATGAAGCTGTTGCAGTGACTGATGATGATGATGTTGATGATGTTGATGATGATGATGATGACGATGGTGGTAATATTGCTGCTGATAATAATAATTTATTGAGATAATGATGATGATGATGATGATGACATTGACAATGATGATGATGATGACGATGATGATAATGATGATGATGATGACAATGATGATGACAATGATGATGACGATGATGATGACGATGATGATGATGACGACGATGATGATGGTGATGATGATGATAAAATTAAGACTCAAATTATGATTACCTTTGGTCTCTGTACCAATGGTGGCATTGATACATTTCCCTCCACCTCGCCAAGTATCGAGATGATTGGGTACATTGAGCCACATGGAGTTATCTTTTCACTCATTTCACTCATTTCCGCTTCCATTTGACCGGCCCTCTGAAAGTTTTTCAAGCATTTCAAATAAAGAAAGGTGAAAATTTTCAAATTCCATCCCATTAGAAAATGATTATCAAATACCACCAAGCAAAAAGGATTATCAATATACCACCCAAGTACATAAGGTTTATTAAATACCAACAAGAAGATAATGATTATCTAATACAACCCAAGTAGATTATGATTATCAAATACCATCACAGTAGATAATGATTTTCAAAGACAATACTAATAGATGATGATTATCAAAGACCATTCTAATAGAAAATTATTATCAAAAACCAACCTTCTAGTTAATGATTATCAAATGCCATGCCAATAAATATTGATTATCAAATGCTATCCCTGTAGTTAATGATTTCAAATACCACCCAAGAAGATAATGATTATCAAACACCACCACAGTATATAATGATTATCAAAACCATCCCAACAGATAATGATTATCAAGTACTTTACTACACCAACAGATAATGATTTTCAAATACCACAACAACGGATAATGATTATCAAATACCTTACCACACCAACAGATAATGATTATCAAATAACACACCAACGGATAATGATTATCAAGAACTTTACCACACCATCAGATAATGATTATCAAATACCACACCAACGGATAATGATTATCAAATACCACACCAATGGATAATGTTTATCAAATACCACACCAACAGATAATGATTACAAATAACACACCAACAGATAATGATTATCAAATAACACACCAACAGATAATGATTACAAATACCACACCAACAGATAATGATTATCAAATAACACACCAACAGATAATGATTACAAATACCACACCAACAGATAAAATTATTATAGAATACTACGCCAACAGATAATGATTATCAAATACCACACCAACAGATAATGATTATCAAATACCACACCATTGGATAATAATTATTAAATACCACACCAACAGATAATGATTATCAAATAACACACCAACAGATGATGATTATCAAATACCACACCATAGGATAATGATTATCAAATACCACACCATTGGATAATGATAATCAAATAACACACCAACAGATAATGATTAACAAATACCACACCAACAGATAATGATTATCAAATAACACACCAACAGATAATGATTAACAAATACCACACCATAGGATAATGACTATCAAATACCACACCAATGGATAATGATTAGCAAATACCACACCAACAGATAATGACTAACAAATACCACACCATAGGATAATGACTATCAAACACCACACCATTGGATAATGATAATCAAATACCACACCAATGGATAATGATTATCAAACACCACACCAATGGGTAATGATTATTAAATACCACACCAACAGATAATGATTAACAAATAACACACCAACAGATAATGATTAACAAATAACACACCAACAGATAATGATTAACAAATAACACACCAACAGATAATGATTAACAAATAACACACCAACAGATAATGATTATCAAATAACACACCAACAGATAATGATTAACAAATACCACACCAACAGATAATGACTAACAAATACCACACCATAGGATAATGACTATCAAACACCACACCATTGGATAATGATAATCAAATACCACACCAATGGATAATGATTATCAAACACCACACCAATGGGTAATGATTATTAAATACCACACCAACAGATAATGATTAACAAATAACACACCAACAGATAATGATTAACAAATAACACACCAACAGATAATGATTAACAAATAACACACCAACAGATAATGATTAACAAATAACACACCAACAGATAATGATTATCAAATAACACACCAACAGATAATGATTAACAAATACCACACCATAGGATAATGACTATCAAATACCACACCAATGGATAATGATTAGCAAATACCACACCAACAGATAATGACTAACAAATACCACACCATAGGATAATGACTATCAAACACCACACCATTGGATAATGATAATCAAATACCACACCAATGGATAATGATAATCAAATACCACACCAATGGATAATGATTATCAAACACCACACCAATGGGTAATGATTATTAAATACCACACCAACAGATAATGATTATCAAATACCACACCAACAGATAATGATTTTCAAATAACACACCAACGGATAATGATTATCAAATAACACACCAACAGGTAATGATTATCAAATACCACACCAACGGATAATGATTATCAAATACCACACCAATGGATAATGATTATCAAATACCACACCAACAGATAAAATTAAATGATTATAGAATACCACACCTACAGATTATGATTATCAAATACAACCCAAACAGATAACGATTCCTTTCGAATCATTCATACCTTTTCACCATTTACAATGTAGAAAAACTTGGCATTTCCATCAGGGACATATTCCGACAACCAATCACCTTCCACTCCAAATCCGACAGTTGTATCCTCTTTAAGCTCAATTCTGAAAAAATGTAGCAGTGTAATTTTCTAAATATATTTGCTTTTCAGATTTATTATAATATCACAAAAATGTAAACTTGTCCAATCATAATTTTGCATGAAAAGAAAGAATTCAAACAATTAAATTAGTGGCATTAGAATATGGATCAACAGATTGACATTTAAGTAAAAAACTTTTCAACTTTACGTCGGAAATTAACACAATGACAAGTTGAAATTTAAGGATTTATTGCAAGAATCTGTTAAGTCTACAAGTTGAAGGCGTAAACAAACAAGCTCTCAAAAAAGTGTGTTAAAGGCGCATTAAATGCAGTGGTATTAGCACCGTATTTTAAGCAAGTGAACTAAAATTTGGGATAAAGTGCAATTTTTGTCACTGAAGAGCATTTATTCTGTGCTAAAAGCATATTTATTTCAGTTTAAAAGCACATTAATGCACTTAAGTGCATTATTTTGCATTAAAAACACACTTTTCATCGTTAATTGTACAATTTTTCCTACATTAAAAGCACGTTTATTCTGCATTAATAGCAAAATTTTCTCCACTTAAGCAAAACAAAAATCTGCATTTCAAGCACAATATGGTAAAAAGCACAACCTTTTGGGAGAAGAGATGATTCTTAATCTTCCCCCACTCCATTGTGAAAAAAAGAATTTACACCTGCTTTACAAAACTGTTGACTGTAACCAAAATCAGAGGCCATGGTCGATTGCTCCCTTTGTGGATTTTTTACCCCAAAAATAAATTCAGTTGAATGTCTAATCTGCTACTGAGTTTTAATAATATAAAGGTTGCAGCTAACCCATCAACATATCCACCGTAATCGCTGCTTGAATCCATAGGATTCTGATCACTGTAAAGTAGATCTAGCAAACAGCCAACAAGAAGTCCGCATCTCTCCGGCATTGCCTCAGCAAATAACTCAAAATACGGGTTGGAACGAGTAAGTCTACCTTTGGATACCCATACACCCATCTGGGACGTTGAAGATGCAGAAATATTTCTGAAACAATTAATAACATGAGTTTAATTATATTACTTTCTTAAACTGAATTTCTTTTATGATATACCTTTAATTTGTATAAGAATACATTAAATTACATTAAATCTTATTAGAAAAACGCACCAATTTGTATTTTCATGTAGTGTTACTATAGAAGTGATTAGTATGTTGATATGGAGTTGCTTGATTTGAAAGTGAGAACAGTCTAAAATTTCGAAACATTGAAAAATACCAAATTAATATGTATATATATATATATATATATTCAAACAGTGAAATATCACCTTTACTTCACTGATCTGTTAACCACCGGAATGCATATCATTCTGTTTTATACTATATAATATTTGGTTACATCCTTTTTATCTTGAAACATACAAGTTTTATATATTTCTGGGAGATGTAAATGAACTACCAAATCCATAACAACATAAAAAGCTGCGTAACATGCTAGTAATGCAGTTCTTACGGTGATGGGGTTGATACGCCCATGCGCACATTCATTATTAAAAATGTTATGTTGATCCGCTGATGGTAGACTCCGATTTAAGGTTATAAAAGTCTGCAGGCATAGCGGCCCACAGCCTAAAAAATGGAATTTTACCTGAGGAACATTGTTCCGTCATCTTGTTGTTTCATCGTCAACAATGGTTGCACATGAGTCTGGAGAAATGGCCGTTCCGAGACCTTTGCCAAGTTTATTTTTGAATCTTTATGGCCGTGCCATGCTGGCTCCTGGATAAATTCATGAGAATGAATAGTTATTAATTAATTATATTATATGACCAATGAAAAACTTAACTTCAACTAGAGCAGAGAATGTTTTAAGTTAAGAATTAATTCAAGTTGTTTTATGAAAACTGGCCCACCCGTGCCAAAAAGGTTTCACTATATGAGGTAGTGTACATCTGATAACATTATAAGTCAGTGCTAAAGTAGCAGAAAATTGCCCATGAAAAAGCAACAAAATGAAAGCCATCTCCAAAAGGAATGCCCAGGTCTATTTTTAGAATGGAAACACTAACATCTAAAAATAGATCAATTTTTATCTCAACAAGAAATTTAAAACCTCCAGCCATTACTTAAATCGTTGAATGGGTTGTTTTTTACAGATGTTGAATGTGATTGTTGTATTTTTGTGATACTTCATTCATTTCTATGGCTTTTGTACATTTTTGGTATAATTTATTTTAAATCTAGTCAGCTGCCTTTAAAAATAATTGACTTAACATTTATCAATATTTTTCACCTTTTATTCAAAATGAATTAAAAAAAATGCAGCAACATCGTTAAAAGATCTTTCAAAATTAAGGTAGAATATGACTATAATCTTTGTATATTGCATAATTGTAATAACATTTACAATTAATAAAATGAAGTTGCACTATTACGCTGAGAAAAATTTGAGCACAGTACTCATAATAAACAAAAACTCCACGGCATAACTGAATGTGGCTGAAGCAAAATGACTATCAAAATTTCAAGGTCAAATTAATAATATTTATCAAACAGTAAAAACAGTAAGTCCTGAATTATATAATATTATTTGGAAATAAAAATATCAAACAGTATATATATGCCTACCTTTGCTACAACTTGAGAAATCGTCATCATAACATGGTGCTTTATTTCCTTCGGTTCTGAGGATGCATTGAACGGAATTATCACCTGACTCAGTCCATGCGATATGATTGGTTCAAACAGTCGCTGAAATATGAAAAGGGAAAATATGATTGGTTAAAAGAGTTTCTAAAATGTGAAATGGGGCAATATAATTGGTGAAAACAGTTGCTGAAATGTGAAATGGGGAAATATGGTTGGTTAAAACAGTTGCTGAAATGTGAAATGGGGCAATATAATTGGTGAAAACAGTTGCTGAAATGTGAAATGGGGAAATATGGTTGGTTAAAACAGTTGCTGAAATGTGAAATGGGGCAATATAATTGGTGAAAACAGTTGCTGAAATGTGAAATGGGGAAATATGGTTGGTTAAAACAGTTGCTGAAATGTTGAATAAAGAAATATAATTTGTTCAAACAGTTCAAACAACTAGTCACTGAAATGTGAAAAGGGAAAATAGGATTGGTTCAAATAGTCGCTGAAATGTGAAAAGGGAAAATAGGATCAGTTCAAACAGTCACTGAAATGCTAAAAGGGAAAATAGGATTGGTTCAAACAGTCACTGAAATTTGAAAAGGGAAAATAAGATTGGTTCAAACAGTCACTGAAATGTGAAAAGGGAAAATAGGATTGGTTCAAACAGTCACTGAAATGTGAAAAGGGAAAATAGGATTGGTTCAAACAGTCAATGAAATGCTAAAAGGGAAAATAGGATTGGTTCAAACAGTCACTGAAATGTGAAAAGGGAAAATAGGACTGGTTCAAACAGTCGCTGAAATGTGAAAAGGGAAAATAGGATTGGTTCAAACAGTCACTGAAATTTGAAAAGGGAAAATAGGATTGGTTCAAACAGTCGCTGAAATGTGAAAAGGGAAAATAGGATCAGTTCAAACAGTCACTGAAATGCTAAAAGGGAAAAAAGGATTGGTTCAAACAGTCAATGAAATGCTAAAAGGGAAAATAGGATTGGTTCAAACAGTCACTGAAATTTGAAAAGGGAAAATAGGATTGGTTCAAACAGTTACTGAAAGTTGGAATAGGAAGATATAATTGTTTAAAACAATTCCTGAATTGGGAAATAGGTTCGATTAAAACAGGCGCTGAAAGTTGAAAAATGGAAATTATAATTGTTTCAAACAGTTGCTGAACATGAAAAGAAGAAATCAAGTAAAATAGGACCTAGAACTGACAAAAAATAAATAATCTTACACTAGCATTTGTTGTCTCAGTGACTGCCAATGTCCAGTTGTCAACTTTGAGACTTGTCCTGTGAACAGTGAAGCCTTTCCTTTCTACAGTGGTTGAAGAGTCTAGAAACTCTGCAAAACTCTCCTTGAGATTCGGATCCGGTACCACCAACACATGTCCCAGAAGACTGCTATCATCCTTAGCTGCAAAAAACAGAGGACAGGCCTGAACTCCTAGAAAGCTCTTAAGCATAACAAGCTTAATTACCAATTTATATGAAGCCAAATTAAGCCAACTAAATCTTGATTTTATTAATTAAAATTACTTTTGTGAAGTCTGAAATCTCTTCAGAATGTGAAAATTACACAGCTTTAACCAAAAAATGAAAAATAGTGAGCTTATCTAAAACCTGTTATAAGGGACTTAGAATGTTTCACAAAAATGAGGCCAGAATTTTGGTTTAAAGTCACAGTTAAAGCTGCACTCCCACAGATTGACAGTTTTAAAAATATCAGCCTATTTTTGGTTTCAATTGTTTAAAAAGACTGCTTAAAATTTCATTTTTCTAAAAGCATCAGTAACGCTTTTAGCTATTAAAACATTCATTTTTGAACATAAATATAAAAAACTGCCATCTGATCTTTTGTCAGCAGACTTATATCATCGTTTTCCAGACATTTCTCAAAAATTGGATTTTAGTTACTCCATGACATAAATAAAAAATAGTTGTCGAAACAGTCAATCTGTGAAAGTGCAGCTTATCTGTGAAAGTGCAGCTTTAAGGATTATTTGGTTATAATTTATAGAATCATACATGCCATATCCCCCGGCGGGGGGAAAAATCCCCCGGAATTTCGATCCATCCCCCGATCTCCCGGCGGGATGTAAAAATCCCCCGGAATTTAAAAAAAATAAATAATTTTTTTTATTGATTTAACGTCAGGCAATAATGACAAAGTGAAACCACAGTATGTGAGTGAAACTGAATGTAAAGAAACAACTCCTCAAGGGTGAAATTACTGTTTAAAAAAAGGTTTGATAAATGCCAAAAGGAAACCTTAACAACAAGTGATCATTTAATTTGAAGTAATGATCAAAGGCAAAGAAATGTTACTATTTTGGAAAAGGAAGAAATTAATAATATTCATTCCATTCTCTTAGTGTCTGAACGTCATCATAGCTGATAGCAAAAAGCAGATTTTTTTAAAAAGACTTTGGAGGAAGGTAAATTTAATTTACAGTATCACAGTATGACATGACAGTGTATCATAAGAATATGATAAATCATGACATAAAATAATTCTGTATAATGAAAAAGTTAGAGGTTTTCATAGCAAAATATATGTGAATACATTTTTTCGTAAAAATACTTTGAAATTTCGCCAATTTAAACCTGCTAAAAAAATCCCCCTGAATACTACCAAAATCCCCCTAAATTTCAGCCTTTCTGAACAAATCCCCTGAATGGTCTCCAGAAAATATGGCATGTATGTAGAATGTTTGTATGTAATTTGTTTATGATAGTTGAAGCAGTGCAATAAAACAATGTGTAAAGTTTACTGTGTTTATTTTTATTTTAAGATCATTTCCTAAAGTGTAAGTACTTGACTAGGGAAATCCTGCTGGAATGTTACTGGTACATATAGCTCCAATATTTCATTGGGAATATTATCACAGCACCTTGTGCAAAAGTAGATAATAATAGCATTAGGTAAAGTTGGGTTCTTTCACATGACTTAAGAATGAATTTTCGTGCCAAGCGTAAGTCTACACAACAGCACTTCAAATTTCTAAAACTTGATATCGATTCATAATTATAAAATGTCTTTTCTGTTTTAGAACCTATTTATGGAGAACTGATGGGCAATATTAAAATATTCATGCTGATTTCTCTCCCTTGAAAGTGACTGAATCGATAAATGAAATCGACAAACCAGTGCTCCCGATACTGGGACGTCCTTGTGCCTTCAGATGGACGCTGGAACTGGCAAGATAGTTGATATCGGTGCCACACATGTGGCCGATCATCGTGGGCTGAGTCATGTGAATGTCAATCAACATGGCCGCCGTGTTGTCTGTTAACCGCTCACATCCATCAAGGTTGACCTGTTCAATGAATCAATGGACCAATAAGAAGATTACCTTTATTTAAGGATTGATCGTATGAACGCAGTACTCTGGGCACGCAAGCAAATTCCATGAAGCGCGCTAGGGCCTCTTGGTCATTTGCTCGCTTGCCCTTCTGTGCTCATACAGCAAAAACACAAGAAAAAAGGCGATCAATACTAATATCTAAATTTACAAAAAATATTCATTGCAAAAAAAATTAAACAATGACATCATAACTCGTTGCATGTTATATTACATGAACATCAAGTTTTATCTTGGCAAATGTAAATATAAGCTTTTAGCTTCTGATCAAATCCTTATGTGTTTGTATTTTATTTTGTTCATCAGTCTTCTTCATGAAATCGCTATGTTTTAACTAATGGTTTAATGCCATGAAGTTTACCTTTAAATCTGTTCCATTTAATATTTTAGATTTATATAAGAGACTTCATGTTGTCAACAATCTTTTTAAAATCATGCTCAAATTGAAATATCTTATTCATTTTTATGATAAAACACTTAAAAGTACTGGAGTTGTATTCATGAAGCATCTTAAGTCATTTCCTAACTTAAGTCCAATTCTTAAAATTTTCATAGTCAAATTAAAAGAAATGTTTAAGTGTTTTTAACATTATTTTTTTTGTTCATTGAATAAGCTAAACGAAAATAATGTTTTTTGGAATTCTTGATTTTTTTATTTCATATGACAAAGAGAAACTAAAATTAGGAAAGTAAATTAAGTAAGGAAATGACTTAAGAAGTTTTATGAATCTGCCCCAGATTATTAAAACAAGATTTGTAAATTCAAGCTGCATTCATTCGATAGATTGTATAATAATACTCATTTGCAAAATCAAGATAATCTATCTTTTTTATCAATAATATATGAGCAAAGAAGCTCTTATTTGAATTTCTTAGTACATTTGTAATAGTTAGATTTTAATTTTAGTCTTCTAAATAATAGTTGGCAGGCCAGCAGTGAGCCTACTGCTGAATTATTGTTTAGTAGACCACAAATTAATGCAAACTTTCTTAGTGTTCTGTGCGAAATGCCTCCCAAATGCCTTTATACAGTGCTAGCTTTTAAAGGACTAAGACTAGTGGTAAAGGTGTCTGCCTCTCATGATGTGGTGAGTTCTGCGGTTGTCGGTTTGATCCCCACAAGGGGTACTTTCTTATGGCCCCTCAAAAAGGAAACAGTACTGGGTTCTCCAAGGAAAAGGACTCGAGAGTGATTCTATAAGCTATCAGCTTTTGTCACAATTAAGCTAAAATAACTAAGTTTATACTAAAGGACTTACCTAATGTAACCTATTAATGACTAAATGGGAATTTGGAAGTAATGATTTCATTAATGAATGGGAATTTGGTGGTTGATTTTGTAACTGAATTACTGATTTGGTTGTCAGTTACTTATAAATGATTAAAAAAATAATAATCTTACTTCAACAAGCTGTGATGATTCTCTAAGGATTTTTTCCAAACATCGTATCCCATAATCAGTGATGAGGTTACATCCAACCAGATTGATCTTCTTCAGATTCTTGCATCTTTCCGGCTGCATCAAATTTAAAAGTTGCGATTAATTTACAATGACCACTAAATTAATATTCTTTGGACTGTTGCAATTTTCCAGCTGAGTGAAATTCAAAAATTGTGATAAGGTTACATCCAACTATATTAATATTTAATAGATTTTAGCGGCTTTCTGGCAACGAAGAATTTAAATAATAAATCAACTGTTTTGAGAGGAATTACAAAATATGACTTGAAAGAGAAAGGAATGATACTGTTTATTTCAGTTTGCATAAAAAATGCATTTTGAACTGTAAATAATTGTACAATTTAGATAGAAATACATCCAGCAAATTACATCATAAAAAATCATCTAGAAAGAAAGTTACAATGAAATAAAGATTTAAAGTTTTGCCAATTGAGTCTGAAATCAGCCGTAAGACAATTTGTAATCATGGCTCCAGAAAAACTTACCTTTTCTGCCAGTTTCCTTTTCAACATGTGCAGAATACCATCATTAAGGTAACCATTTCCTGCAAAGTTAATCTCTGTGACCTCTTCGTCATTGTTCAGCTTATTCTGAAATCAACAAAATAATGTAATACAAGTGTCGTTTTGATGTTCGATTATAATCAAAAAGGTCAAGATTGGCTATGACACTTAATGCACCCTTTTCCCTTTATAGTGGAATAGACAAGCTAAAAAAAGACAGACAAATCAGGTCATTATAATTAAATTATAAAAAATAAAGCTAAATGCAAATTGAAGGCAGGGGCAGATGCAGGATTCGACGTAAGAGTGGGCGTAAGTTAGGGAGTAACCTATTGACTGGCGTGCGTCCCTCAAACCCAAAATTGATTGGGCTATCAGGGGTACTCCCCAAGAAATTTTCTAATTCAAAATGGTACAATTAAGGCATATTTCTTTACTTCTTCTACATTGAAATGAACAGTAAACGTAGGTGATTTGGGGGGGGGGGGGGGGGGGGGGGGGGGGCTGGGGTCAGTCATATAAGATACCTCACAACGGAAATGATATACATTGTTTTGAATATTTGTGGCAAAGGCTGAATGGTGTGTCGTTACCAAATAAGGCAACAAAAGATAATTATGAAAGCACCATACCAAGTACTCTCCATCTAGTGGAATGTAACCTCGAAGCAATGTTTCTTCCCTGTCTGTGTAAGTCGACATCTCTGATGCTCTCTGTAAACCAGCCTTACATCATTGTAAATGGTTTCAAGTCAGACACTGTCAAGTAATGGTAGAGTGTAACCCTGAAATTAAAAAAGCCATATGAAGATTGGTTAAATTATTTTTTAATGGTTTAAATTATTTTTTCGGGCCAATGGAATTGCATTATAATAATTTATTTTCAAAAAGTTGACATTTAATTTACATAATTGAATAAAAATATTTTATTGTCATTGAAATACAAGGTCAGATGGGAATTGAAATATATAATTATGTTCCATATGTAAAAATGCATACCGGTATATGCATAAACGCATTATTTCAATCATATTTCTATAAGGCCAAAAAAGGAGTTCTTTGTTTCTACTAACATTTCCAAAAAAATAGGGTAGGTAGGCTATTTTTTATTTGGCGAACCAGGATTCTGTACCAAACTGACATATATCAGGGAATATCACTATTGTAGAAAATTTGAAATATAAAATGGTCAATTCTAAACATGTTCACTCAAAAAATGCACAATTTTTAGAAAGAAAAAAAAATCCACACTACAGCATAATTAAAAAGTGTAGGGACGGGACTAAAAATATGGTCAGTTGAGTAATTGGAACAAAAAATAATAATTTACACCTAAATTTGATTCATTTTTTTTTTCATTTATTTCAAAATTTCATGTGCTCCATTCAATCACTGTAGTCTATCGATAAAAAATAAAAGTTGGCCTATTAATTATTTAAATAGTGCCATCATAATACCAACCATAGGTTTTCTCACAAGTTGGAATATGTCATGAGGTTCATTACATTGATAGCAAATATTGATTGAAAATCTTTCAGCCCATTCACAAACAAGGCTATTGATCTCTTCAAGGCTGTTTGAAATGGGGATTTAAAACATGAAAATATTAAAGATGCACTCTTACTCCCAAAAAAGGTTTACCACAATTGATGATATTGTTATTCCAAAAAGGATAAATAAACGACGAAAACAATGGTTCTTATTGAGGATATCGAGTTTAATTTAAAAGAAATGAGCATGAAACACGGTATTTTTACCTTATGAGATGATGGTAGACCACAGTAAATCTTTAAGCATTATTCACCAATCATTTAATATTTTTGCGCTTTCTGCTATTAAATACACGGTTACAATCTTGTTATCAGTAATTATACTATATTTGTGAATGTATTGATTTTGAATAAGAGTGTCACTTTAAAGAAAATGGTGACTATATCTAAATATGACATAATTATTGATAAAATAATATTCATTTTGATCATAACGCGAACAGAATAAAGGAATCAATGCTATTTAAAATGGGAATTTAAAAATACCAAAGAGTTATTAAATAATAAAGAATATTGTGACTTAATATCTAAAAACAACAAAATCTACTGATTTTTTTGTTATTCATGTCAGAAAAAAGCTCATTGAGCTATTAAATGTTTCTTGTTAGCATATACTCAACTTTAAATAAAGATTCTTGTATCTTGATAAAATAATATTCCTTTTGAACATAGCTTTTTTCAATCAATAACTTTTCATTTTCATTCATAAATTATTGTATTGGTGTTTAAAGAATAGAGTATTAACCAATTGGATGCCTTTTTCAAATACTGAATTTAGCACTGCGCTGTAATCAATAAGAAGGTTTTAAAGGCGAGGCCAATGGATTAAATATGTAAGGATTGGTTCAAATACGCTGGCTAGTCCTCAAAGGATATATTCTCATCCCAGTTTTCAAATTACAGGAAGGCCAGAGAAAAATTAGATTTGTTTCCGGTTTCCAGTCTGACATAAAAATTAGTCTTTTAGATGAACAAGCCCGGATTCTTAAATTGATACTTGGCATAACATTTTTGAACAAGCCCTGCTACATAAAATCCAGGATTTGAGCAAGCCCAGAAAGCACTTTACCAGTGCAGGGCTGGCGGCCTTGTTCTAAATTCAATCACTGGGTTACGGCCTAAAAAACTATTGGTTGGTGGTTATGGATATTTTTTCTATATTAAAATCATTTCAGGTAAAATCAACATTCATTATATTTGGTTTATAGATAATTTTTGCTTTATGGGAAAAACATGGTTGAAAGATATACAAATGGTCTACAATAAACAAAATTGGTCGATAAAACACCTGAAGCAAACCAATATTTTTAAGCTGAACAGCCAATAAGCCTGGAACAGGCTAAGTTACAAATATATGGTCACTTTCAACATTTACAATATTTCATAATTTACTGGTACCTTCATCTGATAAGTTCACAGTTTTAAAATGATGAAAATATAGCATAAATTTATATACACATGTATTATGGTATGAACTACATCCACCTATATAATTTTTATGTGCTCTCTAATAAGTAGACTGAAAGCATTCCATATTTTAGGTACTTGATCACATTCCTCAGAAAATCATGACAGTCAGCTGAATGTTCATGAAACTTGGTACAAACAATCATCAGTGACTGTACTTCAACTTGTTTCATAGATTTTTAAAATGATCCTGTTATATGTTAAGTTTCAGCCCCCAACCTTCCATGGCCTTAAATTTGATAAAACAACAACCACTTGATGATTATAAAATAATTATACACCAGGGTAATAATTATACACCAGGGTAATAATTATACACCAGGGTAATAATTATACACCAGGGTAATAATTATACACCAGGGTAATAATTAAACACCAGGGTAATAATTATACACCAGGGTAATAATTAAACACCAGGGTAATAATTAAACACCAGGGTAATAATTATACACCAGGGTAATAATTATACACCAGGGTAATAATTATACACCAGGGTAATAATTATACACCAGGGTAATAATTATACACCAGGGTAATAGAGAACAACCTGTGGTTAAACCTTTGTCATGAATTACTAGGCAAGTGATTATAAACCCTCCAAAAACAAATGCATGTGAACTTGGATTCAGTTTATAACTTTTATACTTTTGTTAAAACTGCATTCTCACAGATTGACAGATTTCACTTTTATTTTATTTATTGTCTCAGAATCAGCTGATTTTGGCATCAATGCCTTTAATTGAGTCATATAAGATCACTCGTAATATAATAGATGTCAATCGTTTGGAAACTGCCAAAAAACTCTTTTTTTCTTAAAGAGTTAATAATGCGTTTAGTCATAAAATACCAATTTTCAAATGTGAAGAATAAACCTGTGTATTTTATTTTTTTGTCAGCAGTCTTAAATTACTGGTTTACAGACATTTACGCAAAAATTGGCTCATTCCAAGACAATATATAAAAATGTCTTCAAAACAATCAATCTGTGAGATTGTAGCTTTAAATAAAATAGGTAATTATTGAGGTCGGTCTTAACACAATTTAGCTTCAAGTCAATTCCTTATCATTGTTTTTAAACATGTCAACAATGTGTTCAAATTCAGAACTTTATAATGTATAATAAAAAGATACATGTACATGTTGTTAGACAGTCCAATGACTTTATATATTAATTCTAAAGTTTATTTCTGCTTATTAACAACTATTTCTAAATATTTACAGCTAAGCGACACATCTTCATAAATACGTTTAAATGCCGAATAATAATTATAAAAAAAAATCATTCAATTATCTATTGCGAAGTCTTTGAAAGTTCGACTCACACTGAGTACGAATGACGACTCACACTATTTATTAATACACTTATATTTGACGCAATCACGTGGATTTCCTGGTACCTGTGTAAGGGGAATATTATAAACGATAGCTATGTCATTATGTTACGATGTGTGAAAGCATACCTGGTATAATAAATCACTTCTTATCTCCAGTTAGTAAACATGGTACGACCACCTGTCAATTAGCACGGAGATATCAGAAGCTATCCGACTAAAGCTTCGCTAGCAACACAATATTGACACAAGTTTAATTAATAGTACAATCTCATTAATGCCATTTATAAGTTTTTGCACAATATTAAACAATTGAATTATTTCATCATATTTCATATTTTCTAAACAACTATTTCAATTTCTAGGAACAAAATGAAAATTCGATCGGAAATTTATTAATCATCTATAAGAACGCCATTCAAATTCCAATATTATTTTTAAGAGATCTAGATCTAATTATTTGTATTCTATATTTGACGTATGTCTTATGCGACACTTTTCGTTTTAAAATATTAAAACTGAACATAAATTGTATGACTTTGAAATTTGAAAGAAACGTTGTATACATGTATGATTGAGAAATAATTAAGACAATATGCGCTGTACGTGAAAATTGCATGGTGGCTATATTATAAAAGTGTTAATTCTTTAGTTAAGTCAAAGATAGCCGAAAAATTCATTGATTGGTCAACATTTACTATTAAGCATTAAAATAATTTTAAATGCGCAAACTCACCAAAAGATAGCCAGTGGCGCGCACGCATGTGTGTGTGTTTGCGTGAGTGTGTGCGTTTGTGCGCGTGTGCGTATGTGCGTGTGCTAATTTATACTCGCAGTCGGGCAAGGCATTTTAGTGTTTTTTTTGGAGCATAGTGCACAGACAGAATGTAACCCTGGTTAGAGCTACCCGGGTTCTTTAACGTGCTCAAGTGTATGTAGCACTGTCATCATATCATGCACGATGTTTGGGTTCAGGCATGTCTAATGGTGGTTCGAATGTATCCAGGAGCGAATGCGTTTTTTTTTAAATTATTGAAAATGTTTAGAAGCTCCTTTGAACCCAAATCGTTCAAACAGTTTAAAAAACAATATAAAGACAGCTGAAATATCCCTTTAAGGCAACGTGATGAACTGAAACACAAAAGGCCTATTCGCCATAAACAACACCTCTCTCTTCGGAGAAGAAGCAAATGAACAACATAATTATTACAATATTGTTGACAAGGGCAACGGAAAAAAACAATAAACCTTTGTTACATGTGCTTTCTTTTATATATTTACGAATATGTGCGAGTACGAAAATATTTTTTATTGGTCCCAACAAATATTCATAATTTATAAAACTGAAATACAGAGGAATTTATTTAAAAATAACGTTTGATATACGTAATTTACAACAACATCGAGAAAAACATAAATATGAAGTGATAAACCGTTCAATGCAATCATGGGCCGATGGTGAAGAACGTTGTTACCCGTAAGATAACAAAATTGTTAACGTCATCGTTGTTAACTTTCAAAAACTTCATGCTGTGGAGGTTTAATGGATTCACTTGTTATCTGCATATTTGTTAATTAAAAAAATAAAGTCATCTGTTTCAGCTGTACTTGTTTTATATAACCATATGAGCAAATCATCAAATAGTTTTCTTTTAAAAGTTAACAACGATGTTATTAATCACGTTGTCAACGTTAACATAGTTTTGAACTATCACTTGGGGCGAAGCTTTCTTATGGAGGACAATTACACTTTACTTTTATTCCAAAGTTCATAATTATGTATTCACAAAGTCTCCTAAACTGTCTAGGCCACAGCCTACACTTATTACGAAAACCGAAAACAAATACAATCTCATCTGACAGTGAATTTCTGCTTTTGATATAAGGCATAAAACATATTAGGTAAAATGAAAGCATAAAGAACTGATTCTACTGAAGTTTCACGTCGATTATCATTAACGGGTACTTTTTTCGCACCTTTCATTGAAATTGTCAAACAGGCTTAATCATTGTTATGGCCATTATCGCATAAAACAATTTATTTATATAATATTTATAAAAAGACCGACGTAAGAACCGGAAATAAAAATGAGTATTAATTAATGTCCTAATATATGATGATTAATAAAATATTTATGAACAACTTTTTCCTGAATTAAACTCGAATGATAAAGACTGCATAATTGTGGGGTTTCGGGGGTTCTTCTGTACATATTTGAAAATTGCTATCTCCACGGGAAAAGGATATATTATTCTTTCATATAAACTCTTAACTTTTGTAAATTCATGGTTTAATCACTGGGGGCTTTATTTGTACGGGAACCAGCGGTGCTGTTTCTCGATCCCGGCTCTAAGAGCCACCGCTCGTACGTGTGGTCGTGCATGGTACGAGATCTTCCTTCTCTTCTGTCTTTCCCCTTGGCTCTAAGAGTCACCTTCGTCCATGCGTATGATGTCGCGCATGGTACGAAAACATATCATATCCATTCTCCTTACCCTTTACCTATCCTTCCAATCATCAGATCTATTCATTTCTACTAGCCTGTCACTTCTTACCAACCTCGTTCTGTGTGTCTTGTACTCTCACACTACATATTCCTCATCATAACCTGTCTGCCCCCCCCCCTTTCTCTCTCAGAATCTCTTTTCTCTCTCTCTTCTCTCTACACTCCTTCACCTCTACTCTGCCCAAAACCTCAACTCCCCTCCCGCTTCTACCATTTCCCCTATCCCTCGCTTTCCCCGCTACCACCCTACCCTTATTCCCCTACTAACACCCTTAACTCCCCCCTACTCACTCCCCCAACCATCCCCTCCCCGTCTTCCCACTCTTTCACCATCCATTCCCCCTCCCACTCCCCTCCTCCCCACTCCCCCCACCTCCAACCCCATCCCACCCTCTTCCCCTACCACTACCCCACCTCTCAATTTCCCGCTCTACCCCCCACCCCATACACTACTTCACCTAACCGCCCCCCCCCCCCCCACCCCCCCCCCCCCCCCCTCAAAAATTGGACAATAATTATACTGTTTCGTGGTGTTGCATTGTTCTTAATTTTTATTTTCATGCATTTTTATTTATCAATTACATGTTTTTGATGTTGTTTTTATGGCATCGTTATTTTTCGGTTTTAAGGTCACTCCAGCATGGAACTCGAAATTTTGTATAGCTGTGTGTATCCTTTATTTCTCGTTTTATCTCGACTAAGCGCGTGACTTAAATTTACTTCCGGTTTATAATGAGAAAGTAATCAAAATGTCAATTTTGTTTTCTTCACTCCTCTCACTGATGTGAAATTGATAAGTTAAAAGGTAAAAGCTACACGTTGAAATGAATTTATAAACACCCGATTCTCCTATTTGTATAATTTCGCTGTAAGGTACATTTCATTAATTTCGGACAGATTTTTCGGATGGGTATTTTTTAGAAATTCCCTCCGACTGCGTTTTTTTCCCGAATTATGAAGCTTGTAATTATAGTTGTATATTTCATCTTAGATTTCACTGTAGATGACATCTATCCAAATGATTACAGTTCACGATAGTTTAGACAGCCACGTCAGAGTCTTTCATTTTTATTTTGCCATTTTTGGTGACCTGCATACATATACCTCTTTGTGTTTCTTAGAAAAGATCCTAGTGCTAAGTATATCTAGCAGAAATATAATATTTTATTACACGATTACCTATATAAATATAATTCACTATATTCGACTGTTTTACAAATAGTAATCAACGTTTTTGAACTGGCCGGTAAACAAAACAGTATGACTATTAACGATGTGTGAGGCTTCGGCATAGGTACGTCATGTATTTTACCAAGGTTTTAAAAATAAATTGCATATCATTTACACTCCTGAATTTCCAGTATTGGTTTGTAATTTTAATTGGTTCATGGAGAATAGCGAAGAAATTTAATCTGTCTCAACCTGGGACCCAAATGTTATGATCACATCAGCTCACATGAATCTGGGTCAACTCGGCCCAATTACCTTTTCGGCCTTGTCCAAATCGGGCCCGTTACCATTTCGGCCTACTTTTTGTATTGTTATTATTATACTCATATTCGTTTGTGAATATGTATATGGACATCCATGGTTGTTGAGTCAGCGATTGGCACGATTTAATCGTCACCGGCGTACTAAGTCCTACACTACTAACAAAAAGTACATCAATTATTTACCGCTTCTGGCAGCTTAACATCAAGGACTGTGTCCTGCAAGTAGGCCGCCTCGTCGGCAGTGGTAGACTCGCCCGTTTCCTCAGGGGCCTGAAATAGCATATTATTATAGCTTTAATTAGTTAAAAAACATCATTAACAACCTTTAAAAATTTTAATTATCAAAGGTGTTGTCAGCTTTCATTAAAACATTCTCACACTTGCAAGGCTCTAAATAATTACGCCAAACTTAAAACCATAGACACGCTTTCCTTTCAAAAGTAGGCCGAAAAGGACTAGGGCGAAAAAGACCAGGCCGAAAAGGTAATTGGGCCGAGTTGACCAGACACCGCTCACATGCCGCTTTTTTCTTTACCTAGGCCTAAAAAAAAAAATTGTTTGGTTAGGGTTACATCCTTAAAAAAAATAGGTAGGGTAGGTAGGCTTTTTATTTTTTTTTATTTATTTTTATTATTAGGTTTTATATAAGAAAATAATTTTCATCATTGGAGAATGGTGTTAAAGCTATCTTCTGTATAAGCATTTAAGGTTTAAACTTAATATTAAAAAGCAATTTAAAAAAAAACGAGATTTTTTTTTTTTTTTTTTTTTTTTTTTTTTTTAGTTTTTCATTTTTTTTCAAACTGACTATAAAAACGGTAGGGTCGGCGCCTATTCCGTAGGTAGGGTCGGGTAACCCGAACCAAATGTATTTTTTTTTTAGGCCCTACCTGTTTTTTAGGGTGGTCCACTTTTGCCCCTTTCTTACTGCCCTGCCTCCTTTGTGAGTAGTGACTTTTTCACCATTGCTCTATCAAAGCCTTCTATACTTTTAGTGCCACTTTTATTATCAGAATATTCACCAAAGATCGACAGCCCTGTAATTTGCTGTCATCATTGAGACATATTGCACAATACTCATAATAGAAGTGTTTCTGTTAGGTGTTTTGAGCACGTGCCAACACCATGCTGCCCCTTTGACTGCTGAAAATATGCTGTGCTGCTCTTTCATCTTTCCATGTGTCTAGTGATTGTCATATGACAGCTTATTACATGTATTTGTGTAAGACAACCTGTGTTTTCATAATCTGTAATCACCTTATCCGATTATTGGGTAGAGTATCAGCCAATTATTGAAACATCGCCTGTAGGCGGACCTATTGTATGTCAGCGAATCAGAATTAACATTGAGAACTCATTCATTAAATGATGAAAGTTTGTAAAATGTGATAGAAAAAGCTAAGAGATGGTGAAAAATGTTGTCAAGCACTAATAAACCTTTTAAATTATAATTTTTAATTGTATTGTACAAACCAGGCACGCCATTTTAAACATATTTTTTTTAAACCAGTTTTGAAGCAAACGGTCATAGCAGATTTGTAAACATGGGCAATAGGCATGGAGGTGCTAAGAGAATCAAATACATCACTTGGATTCGTCATTTGGTTCTAAAATATCCGCATTTTATACATGATTTAACCAAAGTCAGTTAAATTTTACCCCGGCTATATCATTCAAAACTCCTCGGCCATTTTCCATCTAAAACTTGGTTGTATAAGGACGGTTTACAGGGCTTTTTCAAAAGTACCCACGGGTCCAACTATCGGACCCATTCCCAAAGCAAAATATAAGATATTTTTCCCAATCTTTAGAAAAAAATCCCAATAAAAAAAAACTTTTGAAAGTCTTTTTACATTTCATTACAAAACATCCTAATAACTAATGTGATGTAAAGTTTTTTTGGTAATTGAACTCGGAAATCATCGATTTTCATCACATTCAGATATCTGTATGAAATATTATCTGTCATGATCGATTTATTGCAATAAATATTTACACCGAAGGATTGATATTTCAGCTGTTTTGGGTCTTTTAAAGGAAAATAAACTGATATAAAATAATTTCCTAATTCGCAGGAGACTAAACAGCTTTTTCTTTTAACTGAAAATTTTACCTATTTCGGCATTTTTACGACGCAAAATTTCCCAAAATGTCTAGGGTCTTTTTCCCAAATTGGGCAGAAAAAGCCCTGGTTTACAATATCAGAATTCATTACGTTTAACTACACTGCAAGTAGATTGCTTAGTAACTTAAATTTAGCAGTTAAACTTAATGACTTTACTTATGGGAATTGTAATTATTTATGTAATCATTCATTTCACTGGCAATCAGTTAAAACTTTAATTTACAACATACACGTTAAACTGCAACAATTAATTTATACAATAATTTGAAATTTTACAAACTACTTCTACTGATGTACCAGCATACATCTGAGGTTGTTTTTGATGGAAAATAGCCAAATGAGGTTGAAGGTAACAGTCGTACCCTATCCTTGGAGCCTCGCCTTCGATCTTTTACCAGAGATCAATTGAGAGTTTAGTTTCTTAAGACACTAAAGACAAACCTTTTCACAAAACCACCGCCTGATGAAGCACTGCAAAAACATTACTTTGGAAACAGGTTTGTCTAAGTGTTTGAGGAAACTAATCATCTATTATCATACTCCGGTAATAAAACGCAGGCAGGGCTCTTTAAGCGGCATAGTCTGATCTTTGTTTCATTTAAAATGGTGAAGAAGAAGAAAAGTTGATCTTTGTTTTAAGTCTGAGTGTGGAGCAAATTGTTGCTTTCAGATGTAGCATTTATGACGTAATTTATCACATGTTGTCTATATGACCCAATACTTACACTTATTTTATTTTGGAAAGAATATAAATTAGTTTTGTTTGATTGAAATTTCCTTCTTCCTAGCAATTTTTCCCATGAAAGGGCCTCGGTCCTAATCCCGTTAAGCTGATAGACAATCCTGATGTTTGTTACTTGAAGTGATTGTAAATAACTTCAATCGTTATGATGTTTCTCTGTGATGTCAAATTTTTAAAATTGTAATCATACTTTTTCGGGTGTCCCAGGCCATAAATCTCTTAATTATACATTTCAGGACAACGATGGCGTCAAAGAATGTGAAATCTTCTACTTTGCCTCCAGGTTTAAAGTATTCAACCCAACAACAAGAAGAAAATGAGGGATTTTTAAGCAAATTACGCAAGAAATTTAAGTTGAAGAAAGCGAAATACCATGTGGACGTTAGCACGGGAGAATGTGACAATATATCACCTCTCTCATTTAAGAAACGTCAGAGTGTTGAAGTACAACAGGATGAAACACCTTGGACGTTGCGAGATCCTAGTGATATTGAAAATGGCCAACTGATGGAATCAAAATCTGAATCCCCAGGTCAGGTCAAAAGGTCTTTTAGAACACAATCAGATAGACATATAGCTGGAAAGTTGTCTTCCAAACTTAAACATGAAAGAAAGAATTCGTATCCGGAACGGGAACTATCTGCATTAAAAAATGCGCAGATGTTCGAAATAGCACCCGATACATTGGAAGTATCGGCCAAACCAAAGACTAGAGTCGGGAATGAGTACAGTAGATTGGATTATGAGACGAGAGATCTTGCTGCAGATATAAGACAAGAAAGACTAAAGACAGAAAGTGCTATTGTGAATGAACATTTGGCAGAAGATGACAGTGCTATAGACCTGGACAGTATGGAGGCTGACAGACAAGTAGTTGTACCACCTGATCTAGACTTTATTGATCCAGGTTATGAAAAATTGCCAGTGAGAAGAAAACAACCTGATATAAAGGCGGAAGTTGTCGATTGTCAGAAAAGTCCAGATTGGGACCCGCGATATGAGTCAATGCAAGATGTGAAACAGAAGATAAAGGAAAGGTTTGCTGATGCATCTGTGGATAAGACTAAAGATGATATTGAATCAGCATTTGATCCAAACTATGAATCAGTCGCTGAGGCTAAAGCTAAGCTTGGTGATAAAGTTAGTAAGAGTGATAATGAAAATGAAATGGAGATTTTGGAAGATCCCGGATATCAGACTGTAAAGGATGTTAAAAGGGAAAGAGAAAAGAGAGAGTGCGATATGAAACCACCAAAAACATACAACCTAAATCAGTCAATTGAATCTTTAGATGAACCAGGCTATGAATCACTTAATGATGTGAAAAGGAAAATGCGTGAAATTGCAGACAAACCAATGGTTAAAGAAGAAGATATGAATGACTCTGCATTAGAAATGTCCATTATGGCACCAAATCAAAAGCCTTCTGATGATCAAGAAAACGACCCTGATGAAGTGAAAACTAATAAGTTGAGCCATAGTGGCAACTTAAAGTCGCCAGAAAGTGATTCGGGTATACGGGGTTTGACAGAAGCAGCTGTTACTCTGACTGGTTTTGCAACTGCCTTGTCTGGCTCATGTTCAGACCTGACTCAGAGTGGGCCTCACAAGTCAACGACGGAGAGCAAAGACAGTGGGTTTGCAAGCAAGGAACGAAGTGTCGATTCTGAGCATGAAGGTAGGACTTTCTCTTTAGTACCCACAGGTCCGACTATCTGACCCATTCCCAAAGCAAAATATAAGATATTTTTCCCAATCTTTAGAACTAAATTCCAATAAAAAATTAAAAAAATATTTTTTTTAGGAAGTCTTTACCTGTACTGTACTGGTTCATTTTAAACATCCTAATAAATTATGAAATGTAAAGTTTATTTGATAATTAAACTTGGAAATCATTGATTTTTATCACATTCAGAGATCAGTATGAAATATTATCTTGTCATGATTTATTGCAATAGATATTTACACCCCAAGGATTGATATTTCAGCCATTTTGGGTCTTGGAAAATAAACAAATATTAAATCATTTCCTATTTCGCAGGAGACTGGACAGCTTTTTCTTTTAACTGTAATTTTTTTTTTGTAGGTAGGGTAGGAGCAGATCGCAGTTTTTCATCTTTACGTTCGAAAAAAAATTATGGCTAAAAGCGTTACCAACGCTTAAAGAAAAATGAAAACTTTCGGCAGCTTACCAAACAATTGTACAATTGAGTTATGTTTTATGACTGAATTGAAGGCACTGATGCCAAAATGAGCCGATTAAGTGGTCCTACTGAATTGTGATGGTACAACTGTACTCTTTCTGTTAACAGACAACCTGTACAGCTCCATCAAGAAAAAGACTAAAGCATATGAGGAGGACCCCCAATACAGCTCTGTGAGAAAGGACCGGACAGCTTCAGACCAATCTCTGTAAGTCTGATAAAGGTTATTTCGGTTTATAGGTAAAATTAAATTATGATATAAACCTACTTAATAAGTCAAACTATCCTTCAAAAATACAAACTTACCTAAACAATCCGCCATTTTTTTCTGCACTGAACATGTCCCTCACTTAAAATTCTGCGAAAAGTATGTATGTTGGACCTCGTGCAAAATGAGCCCTCACTCCACCCGGAAACACTGAGTGTGCTGAGATTATTATGTGACCTTGAATTTCTCATGTGTTCTTTTAATGATTCATATAAATCACTTTAATGGTTCATATAAATTATAAATCACTTTTTAGTTGTTCTTAAAAATCACTTTGTAATGGTTCATAAAATTATAAATCACTTTCTAATGTTTCATAGATATCACTTTATAATGGTTCATATAATTATAAATCATTTTTATGCCCCCGAAGGTGGGCATATTAAAATCGCACCGTCCGTCCGTCTGTCCGTCCGGCTCTGTAACTTTCCCTTGTATGGACAGATTTTAAAATAACTTGCCACATGTGTTCCACATACCAAGACGACGTGTGGCGTGCAAGACTCGTGTCCCTACCTCAAAGGTCAAGGTCACACTTAGTGTTTATTCACAATGGAGTGCTGCATATAAGGACATAGAGTATAGGTTGTCGTGTCCGGGCTGTAACTTTCTCTTGTATGGACAGATTTTAAAATAACTTGCCACATGTGTACCACATACCAAGACGACGTGTCGCGTGCAAGACCCGTGTCCCTACCTCAAAGGTCAAGGTCACACTTAGTGTTTATTCACCATAGAGTGCTGCATATAAGCATAGAGTATAGGTTGTCGTGTCCGGGCTGTAACTTTCCCTTGTATGGACAGATTTTAAAATAACTTGCCACATGTGTACCACATACCAAGACGACGTGTCGCGTGCAAGACCCATGTCCCTACCTCAAAGGTCAAGGTCACACTTAGTGTTTATTCACAATGGAGTGCTGCATATAAGGACATAGAGTATAGGTTGTCGTGTCCGGGCTGTAACTTTCCCTTGTATGGACAGATTTTAAAATAACTTGCCAAATGTGTTCCACATACCAAGACGACGTGTCGCGTGCAAAACCCGTGTCCCTACCTCAAAGGTCAAGGTCACACTTAGTGTTTATTCACAATGGAGTGCTGCATATAAGGACATAGAGTATAGGTTGTCGTGTCCGGGCTGTTACTTTCTCTTGTATGGACAGATTTTAAAATAACTTGCCACATGTGTTCCACATACCAAGACGATGTGTCGCGTGCAAGACCCGTGTCCCTACCTCAAAGGTCAAGGTCACACTTAGTGTTTATTTACAATTGAGTGCTGCATATAAGGACATAGAGTATAGGTTGTCGTGTCCGGGCTGTAACTTTCCCTTGTATGGACAGATTTTAAAATAACTTGCCACATGTGTTCCACATACCAAGACGATGTGTCGCGTGCAAGACCCGTGTCCCTACCTCAAAGGTCAAGGTCACACTTAGTGTTTATTCACAATGGAGTGCTGCATATAAGGACATAGAGTATAGGTTGTCGTGTCCGGGCTGTTACTTTCTCTTGTATGGACAGATTTTAAAATAACTTGCCACATGTGTTCCACATACCAAGACGACGTGTCTCGTGCAAAACCCGTGTCCCTACCTCAAAGGTCAAGGTCACACATAGTGTTTATTCACAATGGAGTGCTGCATATAAGGACATAGAGTATAGGTTGTCGTGTCCGTGCTGTAACTTTCCCTTGTATGGACAGATTTTAAAATAACTTGCCACATGTGTTCCACATACCAAGACGATGTGTCGCGTGCAAGACCCGTGTCCCTACCTCAAAGGTCAAGGTCACACTTAGTGTTTATTCACAATGGAGTGCTGCATACAAGGACATAGGGTATAGGTTGTCATGTCCGGGCTGTAACTTTCCCTTGTAAGGACAGATTTTAAAATAACTTGCTACATGTGTTCCACATACGAAGACGATGTGTCCTGTGCAAGACCCATGTCCCTACCTCTAAGGTGAAAGATACACTAAGTGTTTATTCACAAGGGAATTCTGAATATAAGGACATAACAGTGTAGGTTGTCAAGTATGGGTGGTATTTTTTTATGTTCAGAGGAAATTTAAAATAACTTGCCATATGTATTTGACACATAAAGGCAAGATCAACTTTTCATGTACTGACCTTGTTCGTAGGTCAATGTCACATTGGGGGGCATTCGTCACATACTGTGACAGCTCTTGTTTAATAATATTTTAATGGTTCTTATGAATCATTTCAGTGAACCTGAGAAGACAGAGCAGCTTGTGCCCGTTCCGGTCGAGGCATATGACAGTGATACAGAACTCAGCTTGGAACCAGGATATGCCGAGTGTGCTGACGCCATCAAAGGTATACTGCAGTTGGTAAAAAGTGTAGCAACATATAGTTTAAAGAGGTTAGACACCAGATGATAAAATTGCAAGAAAAAAAGCAAATCGTCAAAAGCTTACATAAATTTGACATCGTTGTACTCACGAATGCATTGAATCATACTTACTGATTATCACATTGCTTACAACACTTGCATCTTTTGCAGTTTATGCGTATTTTTTCAATTCGAAACTTACTGGGGTTGTCTACCACGTAACCCCAGTAAGTTTAAAAATAGCGTCAAATGTTTATCTGTACTCATAAATTTATTTATGGACATCATTTAAACTTGGACACCATTATGCGCTGTTTTAAACGGGGAAATTCAGATGAGACAGCAAGATGATAGCTGGGTTCATTATTTTAACCATGAATAGTGATGTATTATCAGTCTCCTACAAGCTGTACTTGACAATTTTAGACTTGTTTTGAGTAAATACTGTATAAATTTTGCTGATCTTTGGACCATCTATTGTCTAGTCCCTTTAAACTTCTTTATTTTACACAAGGTGAAACAATTCATTACTGTAGATTTTTTCTATTTCATATTTTTCAAGGGTTTCAGAATGGTAGGACTAGGTGGGTAAACAACAATGGCAATAAGTGTCGGCTACTTTTTGGCTGACCCTTAGAAAACTGATGGGTCAGGTCCCCCAAATCTGCTTCAATTTATAAGAGTTATCCAACTTCTTTCAAACAAATTGAATTGAGAATTATGTTTTTTGGGGCAATTGTAACACACCATTGACAAACATCAAACACCAACAAACACCATTGAAAAATTGGCTGGGTTATAATTTCACAAACTGATAGATTCACAAATAAAAATGTGGATATTATACCCACAGGAAATCAATATGCTTTAAATGGGGATTGTACATTGTAACTTACATGTGAACAGTGAAAAGGCCTTTAAGTATATATGGCTTTAAAAACAATTTCATATGGGGTATTATAAGTATCTATCATGTGTTTCCGGTACGGAAAGGAAAATCTGACCCGAGGGCACGTGCGTAAGCCGGTAACAAGGCTTGCCGAGTTACCGGCGGCGCAGCGTGCCTGAGGGTCGGATTTTTCGATACGGACCGGAAAAACGTGATCAATATTTTTTCTTGCATATCTAAAATGATCAATTTGTGGAAAAAATGACGTAGAAAACGAACTTGTACACTACACCAAAAAGCGCTTGCGACGTTGTTTACTGACGTCATAAAGGGCAAAATTTTAAATCACTAAAAATCACGAATTTTACGATTATTTATTTTAAATTTTAGTTTAAAAGTCTTGCATGCATATATATTTGATTGCGCTTTATTAAAATGGCATAATATTATTTTCATAAACCATACAATAAAAAGAAATAAAAATTGGCGCGTTGTTGTGCATGACTCATCTTACATGGGGGGTGTAAGACAGGTTTTTCCAGCACTGGTCACATGTACGGAAACACACGTCCGGTATGCAAGAACAGCCCATTAGCCTGGCTTGGTGCCTGAAATACAGGCCAAACGATAACAGAGTGTTATAAATTTGTTTCTTTAAAGGGACTGTGTCACAGATTGGCACCAAAAAAAGTTTTTTTCTGTAACAGATCTCAGGACAATTATATAGATTGGGAAAAATTATGATTACCATTCATGTCTATTACAGGTTGCATCCCATATTCCATCTACTCTGACGGCAGTGGTTCCAAAGTCTCGAGCTGTATGAGTCTTGACTTGTCCGCTGAGGACTTTATTCAGGAGCCGGGTTATGCAGAGTGTGCCGATGCCATTAAACATGGCGCGATCAAGAAAATATCTGTCTCCCATGAAAGGCTGGTGGAATGTAGATCGGACGAAAGACTCAATGTAGAACCCGAGATATATGCTAATCCCCAGATTCTGTTTAGAAAGAGGTCGAAAATGCTTGAAGATAGTGTTGAAGAAAGTCTTGGAGGAACTGAAGATGATATGGATATAAATGTTGCAGAGAAAAGGAAAAGTATTGATGGGTATGGTAAGAAAGATAAAAATAGAAAATCTGGAAGAAAAACAGTTGAGGTGAAAGAGGAGCTCCCTGTGGCACCCCCATTGCCAGCTAGAAATTATAGCTTGTATTTGGAAAGTGAAGAAGCGGAAAAGACTGTTAATGAGGTTTTAGAAGAACTTAAACTTGAAGGAGATGAAAACGATGCTTTTGAAAATGTTAAAAATACTTTTGCAGAATCTTGTGGAGTTGGAGCTGAACCAAGTAAAATGCCAAAAAATAGTGATGTGGACTTAAAAAAAGAACCATGCAGAAATGTTGCTGAATTGGATAGAGAATGTCTCGGTTCGAATTGTGAAGTTGAGAAAAAGGGAAAGACATCAAGTAAAGAAACTCTTACTGAGCAGTGTGATGTTGAAAAAAATAATGAGCAACATTGTGAAGCAGGCAGTAAAAAATGTGGTGTAAAAAGTTCTTCTCATTGTTCGGGAGGTGAAGGCTGTGGCAGTGGTAATGATGATGATGCTGATGATGCTGATTGTTTGAAAGTGAAAGTCACAGACAGTTGCGGAAAAGAATTCATGCTAAAGGTTGTTGAAAAAGAGGAATCTATGAAAATTAGAGTCAAACGAAAACAAAGTAGAGGAAAGAGTATTACAAGTGATGAGAAAGGCACTCGTCCAGGTCTAGAAGGGGGTGGTCCAAATCTAACCATGGGTGGTCCAGATCTAGAAAGGTCTGGTCAAAGAACTGGTTTTGGTTTAGAAGAGTCTCATCCAAATACAGTAGGAACTGGTCCAAACCTAGATAAAACATGTGATCTTGATAACACTAAAGAAGAAAATGATCTTAATGCAAAGAATATCTCATTGGTTAAAGATGATCTTCATGTTTGCAAAGCTTTAAATTCTGAATTGAAGGACCAAAATGAGTCTTCAGACCATTCTAGGGAAGTGATAACATGTGATAACAGTGAAAGTACTTTAACTGAATGTTTTGACACCAAAAGATGTGACTCTGGCAAGCAATATAATTGCGATGTCTCTTTAACCAATGTTGATGGTTGTTTAATTACTTCTGCTTACAATTGTTCTCAAAGCTCTCACATATCAACCAAAGATCAAAGTGCTTACCAATGTACTGACACAAATGATGATGTTTTATGTAGTGGTGATTCCTTTCACAGCAAAAATATTACACATTCTCTTAATTCAGACACAACTTTTCAAGAGGTACATGTATCTGATGGTATTGATCATGAATCTGATAATACATATCAAAAAGACGTTTCAGCATTAGTAGTTGGTGTTAAAGCGGACAGAGCTCCATCAGTAAATGTTATTAAAATGAAATCTGTGTCTTCAATGGATTCAGATTTTGATATGTTAGATAATGAAGATTTGCCAAAGTTGGAAATTAGCGAGAGTGATCTGGACAGTCCATTTGAAGCAAGCGATGCTTCCAATAACCCTGACACTCAATTTGATATTGCAAATGAAAGTGCAACTATTGTTAAGATGACTAATGATCTGACAAAGGACTTAAGTGGGAAGTCTGAACCTATGAGGGAAGAAAGTGAAGTGCTAAATAATGATCAGAATAAAGGCATAGGTGAACATAGAGGTATGACTGGTCATGAAGAGGACAGAGTTGAATCAACAGCAGGAACTGTTAAATTTGCTCTAGACTTAAGTATCAGTGAAAAAACTGTAGATGGTTGTCAGGAAGCAGAAACTATGGTTGTGAATATAGAGAAAATTGATGAACTTTGTGCGTTTAAAATTGTTGATCCGGAATGTGAGTTGAGCGATGACAGTGCAATAGAAGATAATGTTGACCAAGAGAGAGACACTAGTACACATATAGCAACAAATGTTGTAAAAGAGCCAGGTGACATTTCTGTTGATGGAATTTGTACAACTGAAACATCACTGTGTGAAACTGATGGCTCAATGGAAAACACTGAAACAGTCTCACGAAATATAGTTCTCTCGCCAAACCAACCTCTTCAGGCCTATGATCCAAGGTTGTATGTAGATTGTGAACCAACTCATATGTCATTATTTGAAGTATTGGGACATAGCCAACCTCATGTTGCGAATGTGTCACATTCTGGCGAACCCCCACCCCCTCGACCGCCTCCTCCTAGTTTGACCAATCAAATGGAGACATCTCCATTAAATGATCCTGCTCATACTTCTAATGTATTTTTGTATGATGAAAGTGTTCATGGACTACCTGTTTTTTCACCAGATCCTAGTCAACATGCAAATGTATTTAACTGCTTTTCTGACACTGAAGATGGTTCACGTAATACACACTCCTTAAATAACTCAGACAATTCACACATTCCTAGAGATTTCTTAATGGGCTCACATTGCACCAATGAGGATGGCTCTATAAATAGCCATGCTCCGCCTCCAAGACCACCTCCTATTGCTATTGGTCAATCTGAGAGCAGCAGAGATTCAAACAGCAGTCAGTCAAGTTCAAGAAGTGCTGGGACACCTCAGGATGAGACATTGCCAGGGTTCAGGTTTGCATATACTTAATTTCAGGGATTCTAAAGATAAAAATGCACCCTTACTTCCAAATAAGATGTACCACATTTAATACAATTGTTTAAATTTACCGAAAACGGTGAATTAATATGGAAAACAGTGGTTGTTATGAAGGATACTGTGTTTAATTTGAAGGAAAGGTACAGAAAACACAGTATTTCTACCTTATGGACTATAGTTGATCATTGTAAATCTTTTAGCACTGACCAGTCATTTAATATTTGTGCCTTTTCAGCTATCAAACACACGGTTACAATCTTATTACCAGTAATTAGTATTTTCCATAAATGCATTGTTTAAGTAAGTAGTTAAAGGTTTATCTCTCAAAATTTATGTTTGTTATACATGTATGTGTATGAATTGATTTTAAATAACAGTGTCAATTTAAGCTTTTATCCTGACATCAGAATTGAGAGCTTTTAACTTCAGACTATAGTCAGTGTGTGCATACATGGCATGTGATAAATTAGGTTATAAATGCTCCTTAGGAAGACAATATTTTGCTTCAAATTAATACTTTAAACCAAGATAACTTTACTGTTTTCGATATTCACCATTTTAAATGAAACATGTCGCAGTCTACACCGCTAACATACCCTGCCATTGGTCTTTTACCAGAGTTTGATTGAGATTTTAGTTTCTTAAAACACTTCAAAAACGTTTTTACAACACTGCCTCCTGATGGAGATCTGTCAAAATTTGGATTTTGGATACAAGTTTGTCAAACAAAGTGTTTGAGAAACAAAGTGTTTGAGAAAACTAATCACCTAATCAAACCCCAGTAATAACCTGAACACGGGGATCTTTAGCAGCATAGACTGCCCTTTGTTTCATTTAAGATGATGAAGAAAAAGAAAATTTATCTTTGTTTTAGTCATCATTTGAAGCAAAATGTTGCCGTCCCATGTACCTTTTATGACGTAATTTATCACATGGTATTCACACACTGACTGTACAGTTCTAATGACATTTTTTTTAATGAGATGTTTGTATCAAAGACAGTAGGAAGTACTTTGAAATCTATATTAATGATTTTGGAAACATTTTCAAAAGGGGTTTATGCCCCTTGACCCTGCTTTAGGCATGAATCCCTAATACTGGGTACTCAACTGAGTGTAAGACTCGAAAATAAAACAAGCTATATATATATTAAAAATTGATTTAAAATGTAAAACATTACAGGTTTCTGAGCGGAAGTGGTCCGTCAGACGAGGAAGGGGGCAACCCCCCTGCCATACCCCCCAGAGCAAGTACACGACATGGAAATAAGACAACCAAGAGACCAGGTGAGGGGTTAATGTAGTATAATTCATCGCCTCAAACAAGCCAATCATGGTAAAGTATTTCTTGCGCTGTATTTCTAGTATTGCCATACATTACTGAGTCAGCTCATTTAGTGGATCTGCGTAGGGTTTTAGCCAGGATTTAAAAGGCCAGGGTGCTGCAGGAAAGGGACAGGGTGGAAGGGTAAAAAGGTCACATGAATTGGGCTATGAAGAACTTGGAAACCTATGAATTTGGTAGAAAATGTTAGAAATTGCATTTAATTGAAGTAATATTAGGTTTCAACTGCCAGATACATAAAGGGTGTATATATTTATGATATAGTTACAAGTTTTTAGACAATACAAAATAAGTACTTGACAGTCTTGAGCTTTTTATTCTATTAAGGCATGGGATTACCCGTGCTGGTTAACATGAGGGCAGAAGGGTGCTACTGAAAAGAACAGAGCGCAGCACCCTTCCATTTAGCTTAAATCCTAGCTAAGCTTACCTGAATTTCAACAATATACTTAACTGTAAGTCAGTATCAACTATAAGCTAGTATCACAAATACAAAGTTTTTTCAGGGATCAATGTAGCAATTAAGTGGTATTACAATCAAACAGATGTATTTTAATGTATATCTGAACTTTTATGAAGCAGGCATTCTTTAAATGATATATATTATGTTATTTCACCTCCCACATGTCACATGGTGACCCACTATTTTTCTACAGTGGGTCAGTAAAGTCAAGTTGACAAAAATGGCCGCCATTCATCGATTCTTCCTTCAAAACCACTTTTTTCTGATGAGAGGTGGTCGATGAAATAAATCAGTTATTTGGTCTGTTATTGACCCTCTACAGAAAAATTGGGGGTCTGTGAAATTTATAGGGGGACTGGGCTAACGCCTGACCCCCTGTGAATTTCACAGACCCCCCATTTTTATGCCCCCACAAAGTGGCGGCATATAGGGTTGCCCTTGTCCGTACGTACGTCTGTCTGTCTGTACGTACGTACGTCCCGAAGATTGTTTCCGATCTAATTCTTGAAAACCGTTTGTCCAATCCTCACCAAACTTTAAACACATGTTTGTGACCATAATATCTTGATCAAGTTCGATAGTCATGGAAATCGCTTTAGTCATTTAGGAGTTACGGCCCTTTTTTGCCAAAAATACTTCAAAAATATATGTTTCCAATCTAATTCTTGAAAAGTATGTGTCCAATCCTCACCAAACTTTACATACATGATTGTGACCATAATATCTTGATCAAGTTCGATAGCCATGGAAATCGCTTTTGTCATTTAGGAGTTACGGCCCTTTATTTGCAAAAAAAGACTTGAAAAATACGTCCCGAAGATTGTTTCCGATCTAATTCTTGAAAACTGTTTGTCCAATCCTCACCAAACTTTTAACACATGTTTGTAACCATAATACCTTGATCAAGTTCGATAGCCATGGAAATCGCTTTAATCATTTAGGAGTTAGGGCCCTTTATTTCCCAACAATACTTAAAAAATATCTTATCCGATCTAATTTTTGAAAAGGATTTGCCCTTGTGCAGATTATCCTGAATAATCATTATGGCTTATTTTCTGTGACAAAAAATCGAAGTGGGGGCATCCGTGTCCTATGGACACATTTCTAGTTCAGAAGTGGGTCAGTAACAGACCAAATTACTAATATTATTTTTCACTAGTAACTTCAATTCACATCAGGAATATCATTATGTTTTTTTAGTTACATCATATTATGTTAATATCAGATGCCATGGAGGGTGATAGCATATAATGTTAACCCGAGAAAGGTTATGTTAACATTAATGTTTCACATATTAACATTACAAGCTATCAGCCTCCATTGGGTCTGATAATTATTTTATTATACCCAACATATATTGTTATCACCAGTTACGTCTGCAATTGTGAGGTTTCATTTGACAAGGAGTCAACTATTCTATTTTTACTGCGTTATAATGGCATCATATGATAAAACTGTT
This sequence comes from Mya arenaria, assembly GCF_026914265.1. Lineage (NCBI taxonomy): Eukaryota > Metazoa > Mollusca > Bivalvia > Myida > Myidae > Mya > Mya arenaria. The sequence continues at coordinate 36,971,014 of NC_069128.1, read as the reverse complement.
TCCTGTTTATTTAAATTTCTATATTTAGATTTTCAAGTATATTTTATAAGCGTCTATGTGCTCAGCCTCTTAAGGAAGAAAACAATCTTATTTTTTATACAGAAGATGAGGGGAGTATTAAAATTGAATGCATGAGACATTAGGGAATAAGTTATGATTACAGATTTTTAAAAACCTTGGACTTGTGCTAAATTTGACTTCTGTTTATAAGGAATTGTGTCTATTTGTTATTTTAGCCTCCTACTCCCAAGACTTCATGAAGAGTATGCGGCAACTGAAGGATGTGAGTATGACGTATTTTAAGTGTTTTATATGTCTACTGGAGTGTTCTCAGTTTCATATGTGTACTGGAGTGTTTACAGTTTCATATGTCTACTGGAGTGTTCTCAGTTTTATATGTCTACTGGAGTGTTCTCAGTTTCATATGTCTACTGGAGTGTTCTCAGTTTTATATGTCTACTGGAGTGTTCTCAGTTTCATATGTGTACTGGAGTGTTCTCAGTTTTTCATGTCTACTGGAGTGTTCTCAGTTTCATATGTCTACTGGAGTGTTCTCAGTTTTATATGTCTACTGGAGTGTTCTCAGTTTTATATGTGTACTGGAGTGTTCTCAGTTTCATATGTCTACTGGAGTGTTCTCAGTTTCATATGTGTACTTGAGTGTTTACAGTTTCATATGTCTACTGGAGTGTTCTCAGTTTCATACGTCTACTGGAGTGTTCTCAGTTATATATGTCTACTGGAGTGTTCTCAGTTTCATATGTCTACTGGAGTGTTCTCAGTTTCATATGTCTACTGGAGTGTTCTCAGTTATATATGTCTACTGGAGTGTTCTCAGTTATATATATCTACTGGAGTGTTCTCAGTTTCATACGTCTACTGGAGTGTTCTCAGTTTCATATGTCTACTGGAGTGTTCTCAGTTTCATACGTCTACTGGAGTGTTCTCAGTTTCATATGTCTACTGGAGTATTCTCAGTTTTATATGTCTACTGGAGTGTTCTCAGTTTCATATGTCTACTGGAGTGTTCTCAGTTTTAAATATCTACTGGAGTGTTTACAGTTTCATATGTCTACTGGAGTGTTCTCAGTTTTATATGTCTACTGGAGTGTTCTCAGTTTCATATGTGTACTGGAGTGTTCTCAGTTTTTCATGTCTACTGGAGTGTTCTCAGTTTCATATGTCTACTGGAGTGTCTCAGTATCATATGTCTACTGGAGTGTTCTCAGTTTTAAATATCTACTGGAGTGTTCTCAGTTTCATATGTCTACTGGAGTGTTCTCAGTTTCATACGTCTACTGGAGTGTTCTCAGTTTTATATGTCTACTGGAGTGTTCTCAGTTTCATACGTCTACTGGAGTGTTCTCAGTTTCATATGTCTACTGGAGTGTTCTCAGTTTCATACGTCTACTGGAGTGTTCTCAGTTTCATATGTGTACTGGAGTGTTCTCAGTTATATATGTCTACTGGAGTGTTCTCAGTTTCATATGTCTACTGGAGTGTTCTCTGTTTCATATGTGTACTGGAGTGTTCACAGTTTCATTTGTCTACTGGAGTGTTCTCAGTTTCATATGTCTACTGGAGTGTTCTCAGTTATATATGTCTACTGGAGTGTTCTCAGTTTCATATGTCTACTGGAGTGTTCTCAGTTTCATATGTCTACTGGAGTGTTCTCAGTTTCATATGTCTACTGGAGTGTTCTCAGTTTCATATGTCTACTGGAGTGTTCTCAGTTTCATATGTCTACTGGAGTGTTCTCAGTTTCATATGTCTACTGGAGTGTTCTCAGTTTCATATGTCTACTGGAGTGTTCTCAGTTTCATATGTCTACTGGAGTGTTCTCAGTTTCATATGTCTACTGGAGTGTTCTCAGTTTCATATGTGTACTGGAGTGTTCTCAGTTTCATACGTCTACTGGAGTGTTCTCAGTTATATACGTCTACTGGAGTGTTCTCAGTTTCATACGTCTACTGGAGTGTTCTCAGTTATATACGTCTACTGGAGTGTTCTCAGTTATATACGTCTACTGGAGTGTTCTCAGTTATATACGTCTACTGGAGTGTTCTCAGTTATATACGTCTACTGGAGTGTTCTCAGTTTCATATGTCTACTGGAGTGTTCTCAGTTTCATATGTCTACTGGAGTGTTCTCAGTTTCATATGTCTACTGGAGTGTTCTCAGTTTCATATGTCTACTGGAGTGTTCTCAGTTTCATACGTCTACTGGAGTGTTCTCAGTTATATATGTCTACTGGAGTGTTCTCAGTTTCATACGTCTACTGGAGTGTTCTCAGTTATATATGTCTACTGGAGTGTTCTCAGTTATATATGTCTACTGGAGTGTTCTCAGTTTTTCATGTCTACTGGAGTGTTCTCAGTTTCATATGTCTACTGGAGTGTTCTCAGTTATATATGTCTACTGGAGTGTTCTCAGTTTCATATGTCTACTGGAGTGTTCTCAGTTTCATACGTCTACTGGAGTGTTCTCAGTTATATATATGTACTGGAGTGTTCTCAGTTTCATATGTCTACTGGAGTGTTCTCAGTTTTATATGTCTACTGGAGTGTTCTCAGTTATATACGTCTACTGGAGTGTTCTCAGTTTCATATGTCTACTGGAGTGTTCTCAGTTTCATATGTCTACTGGAGTGTTCTCAGTTTCATACGTCTACTGGAGTGTTCTCAGTTTCATACGTCTACTGGAGTGTTCTCAGTTTCATACGTCTACTGGAGTGTTCTCAGTTTCATACGTCTACTGGAGTGTTCTCAGTTTCATACATCTACTGGAGTGTTCTCAGTTATATATGTCTACTGGAGTGTTCTCAGTTATAAATGTCTACTGGAGTGTTCTCAGTTTTATATGTCTACTGGAGTGTTCTCAGTTTGAAATGTCTACTGGAGTGTTCTCAGTTTTAAATGTCTACTGGAGTGTTCTCAGTTTTAAATGTCTACTGGAGTGTTCCCAGTTTCATATGTCTACTGGAGTGTTCTCAGTTTTATATTTCTACTAGAGTGTTCTCAGTTTCATATGTCTACTGGAGTGTTCTCAGTTTCATATGTCTTTTATATGGGTACTCCAGTGTATTAAATTCTACTGGGTACTCAAGTGTTTTCAGTTTTATATTGGTACTCAAGGGTCTTTCAGTTTTATATGTGAACCAGGGATGATAAAATTCCGGATTAATCCGGAATTCCGGATTTAAGGCCTCACGGATCGATTTTGAGATATATGTAAATCCGTTGAGTTTTTTCTAGGGAGGGAGGGGTACAGGGAGCGATTCGAGCTATGTTCGAACAATATGGGTACGAAAGGTGAGTTTTCCGGAAGTGTAAATCCGGAAATTAACGAACATAGTCACGTCTTGCCAATCGAGCTATATGATTGGTTAAGATAGCGTCGGGTTATTACGGAAATTACCGATCGGACAAGAAAACAGTATCCGGATGGTTCGTATCCGGATATGACAGACGACGAAGATTAATAAACGAGTATTGGAAAAACACGACCACAACTTCTAAAAACATCGATTCGTCGATTAAAAGGTATATTTGCTATTTAGTTTTAAGAGAAATTGCCGAAACGTTACTTTTAAAGTTAATAGAATGTGTTAAAACTGAGAATGGCTTTTTGCGCATGTACTGATGTAGCAATATTTCGGACATCCCGATTCGGATTTTGTTATAATAAATGATTTTTATTTTACAATTTTTATTTAGCCGATTGAAGTTTACGATGTAAACCGTTTCTTTATTGTTCTCATTATATTTGAAGCATTGTTCTCAATAAGAAGTGGCTGTTGACCATAATGGAAGGTTAAAAAAAAATCACTATCCCCACCCCTGACACATTCAAGGTGGCTGTAACAACCATTAAGCATTCGATAAGCGAGCAGTGTTTTTATCCTTTTACCAGTTCACCAATCACTTTTTATCATGTTACTTAAATTGTGTTCTCTTTTATACCCTAGTTCTCAATTTTCTGATGTGATTTGCCTCATCAGTGTTTTATTTTTTTCACTAACAAGCCGGTGCACACCGTTCATGTCAGTAACACTCGGAAGAGGGGTTGACATTAAATTGAGATAGATAGATAGATAAAATTGGGTTGTTTAAAATTTAAAGAAAAAATGAATTAATATTTTGTAGTAGTAATATATATTAAGTAAGAGCAATCAGTTTATTTTCTATTTGAGACAGTTCAACAAATCTTCTTGAGGACCCAGTTTGAGTGAGATTTAATTTCTATAGTTGTAATTTGTATTTCCAGGTATGTTGATGGTTCCAAAAGTCAGGGATGAACAGACACCTCAGCCAGTGCATCCGGTTGTTCCTGTCAATGACCGACAATTCAATTCAGATGCCATGATTCTTGGATTTATGGCTGAACATGACCTTCCATACCCCTGGTAGCACATGTAGTGAGTCTTACTTAAGACACTTGCCAAAGATACAAAAGCTCTCAGCGAATTAAAACTTCAAAGGTGTACAGCATCATATAAGATGACTTCCGGAGAGGCAAGCCATTTCAATGATGAACTTGTTGAGGAGTTAAGTGATATTCGGTGTGTGCTACTGGACACCTGTAACATCATGAGGAGAAAAAATCCGGCTTGGAGACCAGAATACGTCAACTTGTCCCTCACCTCATAGACATTGATGGTGACACAGCCCGCCATGTCCACAACGGTTACCCTGCCAAAGCATTTACAGTCCCATTTGGATATTACTTGGAATTCCGAATAATAATTAGTATAATATATAATAATTAATAATATTATATTCTCATCAAATGTGCAGATAATGGAATAAATATTCTTATGTCTGATATATAAAATTTGAATAAATAACACTTTACAATAAACATTTGCAAGCTTGATATTTGATATGTTATTCATTATTATTTATTAAACATCCCACAGTATAGACTATTCATACACAGGCATTTGATCATAGCCAGTTGAGTTTTATGGGAAGTGGACAACTGAACCAAAATGTCAGGTACATGTCTTATGCCTGTGATTTAAGGTAAAAAAGTAAATTTAACTTTGTTCAAAGACAAAGGTGTTTAACTTCACTGCTAAGATTCCTGATAATTGTTCTGATTGCGGAAGTCTCCTGTTGGACATAATTATATCTACCAAACCGAAAGGTGAACTCCTTGAACACTATTCTAAGACAAAAAAGGGTATTAGAAACTCTGAAATACTGAAAGCTTCGGGGGGCTTTGCCCCCCTTGTCCCCCCACCAGGGCTTTGCCCTGGACCCATCGGGGGCCTTTAGGGGCCCCCTGAACCCCACGCAGACATTTTCAGGATTGGCAACTTGGCCCTGTTATCATCCCTGGTGAACTCGAGTGTTATCAATTCTAAACGAGTACTCCAGTGTTTTCAGTTTTATATGGGTACTCGAGTGTATTCAGTTCTATATGGGTAATTAAGTGTGTTCAGTTTTAAAAGGGTATTCAACTGCTTTCAATTTATTTAGGTTCTCAAGTGTTTTCAATTTGATATGGGAACTCTAGTGTTCTCATTTTAAAGGTGAACTCCAATGTTCTCATTTTAAAGGTGAACTCCAATGTTCTAAATTTGAAAGGGATACTCAAGTATTCTTAATTGTAAAGATGTACATAGTATTCTCAATTGTAAAGGGGTGCTTAAGTATGAATAGTATTATCAGTTTGTAGGGTTACTCATAAGGACAAGTGTTCTCAATTTTAAAGGGGCACTCAAGTGTTACATTCTAAAAGGGCTATTCAACATTTCTCAATTTTAAAGGGGTACACAAGTGATATCTCAGGGTCATTGGGTGTTGGGGGTGTTCATTATCTTCAGTGTTATCTTTTTCATGGGTTCTGGGGATATTTATTATATACAATGATATCTCAGATTTCATTTGATCTGGGTGTACATATAGACGAACCTCATTGTTTCGAACTCCCAGGGACTGGCAAAAGTACCTCGTGCCTCGAAAAATTCCACCCAAGCGGGAATATTTACATTCACACTTCATTCCTTAGCAATGGTTGTTGTTTATCAATTGCACTTTATTTCTGTATAAAGTGCAATGGCATTTCCTATCGATATCGCGTGCGTTTGTTCGATACTTCTGTCCTGTCATTGGGCGCAATAATACCAAGGGGCGGGGCATATTTACTACGGAACTATTTTTTTTAATGAAATCGTAGTAAAATTATTGGCAACATGCAAAACTGTAATCTGCAGTAAAGCAGTTAAAACAAAATAAGCAACGATAATTTGATTGATTTTAATGTAGATAATTTCATGATGGATGGAACAGTTGAAGAAACGTTTGTGTTAAAAAATGCTGTTAAATGTCACGAAAATGCAAAAAAACAGTTAGTTCAAAATAACCTCTTTAACTGTCTGATGTCATAAGTGATGTCATTGAAAACGTTTTACATTAAGCTCGATTCGGGCCGCAACATAACTCGGCAGCTGCATTTTGTTTCGATGCCATTTTTTGCAGTGTTCATTCGTTTTGAAAGTGTTGTTTTTTCGAAAATTGACTGGATTACTGGGATTATTTACACACAATACCTATTGGGTAAATGATTAATTACCTATTCAGTCCTACTTTAACCATTATTTGTTTTGATAACTAATTTAAGCCTGAAAATTTTGTAAACATGTACTTGATAAAATGTACAGCATCTTCAGCATCAGAGAAAAAATATTTGAAATTTCTTTGTTCATTGCATACGACGTAATGGAATCATGTCCAAATAAGTCGTATGTTCTGAATAAAATCGACAGAAATAACTAAATTTCGGAGGAGTTAGTCGTTTAAGACATAATTTAGTGCTTTTAATAGTCAAAACAACTGCAAAAAAACTATTTGGTAAACACATCAGCTTGCCAGGAAAAGACAACTCGGCAGAAAATATGTAAGTTATACGTGGTTTATTTCATGTTTTGGTATTTGTATGCAGCTACATTATATATTCTTAAATATGTTTTTGTGCAAAAGTTTGCATCCTTGACCAACTTTCGGTCAGAAACCAGGTCGCTCAGCCTTCATTGTTATGATGCGGGCCCTGAAAGCGCATATGTAAAACAAAAATAACGGGCATTAATGGCATGTGAATTTACTGAATAATGCACGTTTTCTACCGATAATGCCCGGGTTTTTGCGTTTTAATACACCACGATAACGGACAGAAAACACACATTGTATGCAATAATAAGAATTTATAATATTCTTGACCTTGAAAAGATAGAAAATAAACATATAAATAAGGAACTATTTTATCTGTGCATTCATTGTCGTATAAAATTAGGTTACGATAGCTGTTCTAATTTACCCACCGTTAAGAACAACGAGAGAAAGAAAACAGAAAATGCTCTTGAATAATCAATTTATTTTAGCAGAAATGTAGATTTAAATGAATGTAAATATAAGTATTAAAATTCGACATGTTGCATTTTATTGGGGTATGGTATGCAATGGCGCAGTTCAAAATGTTGGTGGAGTCCTTCATGTTGAATTTTAATCCTTAAATGTTTTAAACCTCAGTTTAAAAATAAATCGGGCCTGTACATCCAGTTCAGGCCAACGTATAATTCGAGCCAAGTGAGTTCTAGCCAACAGCGTTAGACTGTATAACCTTCAGTGATTACTCCAGTAATTATACCCCCACAAACGAAGTTTGAGGGGGTATATAGGAGTGAGCTTGTCGGTCGGTCGGTTGGTCTGTCTGTCGGTCGGTCTGTCGGTTTTCATGGTTTCCGGACGATAACTCATGAAAGGCTAGACAGATTTGAAAAAATTTTGGTACACAAGTGTAACATCAGAAGATACAGGTCAAGTTCGATATTGGGGCTGGTGGGGCCAAGGTCAAGGTCACTGTTACTTAAAATAGAAAAACGGTTTCCGGACGATAACTCATGAAAGGCTAGACAGATTTGAACAATTTTTGGTACACAGGTGTAACATCAGAAGATACAGGTCAAGTTCGATATTTGGGCTGGTGGGGCCAAGGTCAAGGTCACTGTTACTAAAAATAGAAAAACTGTTTCCGGACGATAACTCATGAAAGACTAGACAGATTTGAACAACTTTTGGTACACAGGTGTAACATCAGAAGATACAGTTTGGTACACTGGTGTAACATCAGAAGATATAGGTCAAGTTCGATATTGGGGCTGGTGGGGCCAAGGTCAAGGTCACTGTTACTAAAAATAGAAAAACGGTTTCCGGACGATAACTCATGAAAGGCTTGACAGATTTGAACAATTTTTGGTACACAAGTGTAACATCAGAAGATACAGGTCAAGTTCGATATTGGGGCTGGTGGGGCCAAGGTCAAGGTCACTGTTACTAAAAATAGAAAAACGATTTCCGGACGATAACTCATGAAAGGCTTGACAGACTTGAACAATTTTTGGTACACAGGTGTAACATTAGAAGATACAGGTCAAGTTCGATATTGGGGCTGGTGGGGCCAAGGTCAAGGTCACTGTTACTAAAAATAGAAAAACTGTTTCCAGACGATAACTCATGAAAGGCTAGACAGATTTGAACAATTTTTGGTACACAGGTGTAACATCAGAAGATACAGGTCAAGTTCGATATTGGGGCTGGTGGAGCCAAGGTTAAGGTCACTGTTACAAAAAATAGAAAAACGGTTTCCAGACGATAAATCATGAAAGGCTTGACAGACTTGAACAATTTTTGGTACACAGGTGTAACATCAGAAGATACAGGTCAAGTTCGATATTGGGGCTGGTGGGGCCAAGGTCAAGGTGACTGTTACTAAAAATAGAAAAACGGTTTCCAGACGATAACTAATGAAAGGCTAGACAGATTTGAACAATTTTTGGTATACAGGTGTAACATCAGAAGATACAGGTCAAGTTTGATATTGGGGCTGGTGGGGCCAAGGTCAAGGTCACTGTTACTAAAAATAGAAAAACTGTTTCCGGACGATAACTCATGAAAGGCTAGTTTTTCTTTCAGCAGTGTAACTTCTAAATTATTCAACAGATTTAAATAAAACAATACATGCATGATAAAAGAAGATGCAGTGTGCAGTAACCTTGGAGTTATGGCCTCTTTTCAAAGGAATGGTTTGCCATTCCTGTGTCCAGGCGGCATTTTGGGTATTCTTCACTCCTGTGACAGCTCTAGTTTATATCTACTACAGTGTGGCTGGTACTGGGGCCCTCTTAGTTGGGGGGAAGCGGAGATGAAACTGGCCAACAAACCGGAAGGAACGTTTCTCGTGCGGGACAGTTCCGATGAGCGATACATCCTCAGTCTCTCCTTCAAGAACCAGGGGCGTGTGCATCATACTCGGATTGAACATCATAAAGGTAGATACATCAGGACCATCCGGTGGCCAACAATATGTAAAAAATGGTCAATCTTTATATTTATAAAATTGATTTCATACGTTTTGATGTCTTCCAAATACCTTTGAAATTTATTCACAACTTTCAGAAATACTTAACATTGCTTTTGAACAAAAATTAGGCTTATGAGTCTTTTAGAACATTGTTTACAGTGGTCCTACCAACTAACCAAGAATGCCTTGAATCTATTTAGATATGCCTGCAGAAGGCTATTGAAGATTTAACCAAATTTGTTACACAGGAACCTCAATCTGTCCATGCCCCTCAAACGCCGACCCTTACCCCACTTTTCAAAAAAAAGATAAAATTAATAAGTAAAAAATTTGTTTGTGTTTTACAATTTCTACAATTTTACTGACTAAGCTGTTTTGGACCGATATAGAAAAAAGTGATCAACTTTCAAACCAATTTTAAGCCATTTCCTGTTACTAAAATCAGTCTGGCTAGGTCAAAATTGGCAGATAATTGTCAGATTTTAGAAGCCCTGCAATAGACAATAGGCAAATGTTTATAGCAAGGCCCATAACTTTGGTTTTGGTATTTGTACTTATTGCCCTTCTGCAGCGTTTAAAATTAAAAAAACAAAAAACACCTGAATTGACACTTTTGTTTAAATGAATGAATAATTTCTAACATTTTCTATGAAATTCATAATTCTTAAATTATTTACTGCCCGATATTATATGCCTTTTTGTCATTCAGCACCCTGTCCCTTTTCTGCAACACCCTGTCTTTTTTAAAACCGGGCTAAACAATATATTTTCAGAAATCAGCCATTTAAAAAAATACAATTCTAATGGAAAATTGACCATATAATTAAAAAGTTGTTGTGTTTCCAGGACATTTTAGTTTCTGGTCTCAGCCTGATTCCCACGGTAAATCGACCATCAAGGATTTTATCGACCAGTGTGTGGAGAACTCCAGAAATAATCGGTTCCTGTACTTCATTCGTCCAAGCGGTCCTGGGAGTCCCCCGCTTCCAATTCACCTGCTCCATCCTGTCTCAAGGTAAAGTCACACAGGAACTGACCATCCTGACCATCCTTATCATTATATATTTTACAACGATTGTGAAGAAAGTTATGATCATTTATACTAAGTCACTGCCGTTAGCACAATGTTGCGCGAGAATGTGGTCTTGTGTTGTGGGGGTAACCTGACAACCTGGAGAAAAACATACTTGTCCGGCTTGGTGACCACATACCAACCTCACATGCTCCCAGGCAGGTTCGCCTTGATGAGAATTGAGTGTCCTTTCTAGACAACCAGTTTAAGAATTCTACGTACCGGTAATAACGAAAAAAAGAATCATCATTTTTGCTGAGAGATGATTGTTTAGGAAACAGATTTTACTTAGAAAATAAATTGCTATAACAGTCATATAGGCTTTCGTATAAAACTTTCATAAGATGTACACTTGAAGCCAATTCTGTAAAACCAGTTGTATATTTTAAGCTTTCCTAAGTGATTCCAACGTGTTTATTGATTGGTCAATATTAATACAATTATGCGCAGTCATCGTTGTTAACTTTCAACTCTGAATTGCTCTGAAAGTTTTATGGATACACTTGTGATCTCAAAGTGACACTCTTATTTAAAATCAATACATTCACGTGTATTACAAACATTATTTTTGACTTTTAAACCTTTAACTGCTTACCAAATAATACATTTATGGAAAATTTTGATTACTGATAACAAGATAGTAACCGTGTATCTAATAGCAGGAAGTGCAATAAATATTAAATGATTGGTGAATGCTAAAAGATTTACTTTAATCTACTATAGTCTCAGGCCTAAAAAAAAAATACATTTGGTTCGGGTTACCCGACCCTACCTACGGAATAGGCGCCGACCCTAACGTTTTTATAGTCAGTTTGAAAAAAAAAAATGAAAAACTAAGTTTTCTTTTTTTTTTTTGCTTTTCAATATGTAGTTTAAAACCTTAATTGCTTATATAGAAGATAACTTTAACACCATTCTCCAATGATGAAAATGACATTCTTATATAAAGCCTAATAAAAAAAAAAAATATAAAGCCTACCTACCCTACCTATTTTTGAAAAGGATGTAACCCTAACCAAACAATATTTTTTTTAGGCCTCATCAGGTAGAAATACCATGTGTTATGCTCATTTTTTTCAAATAAAGCTCGGTATCCTTCATAAGAACCATGGTTTTTTTTACATTTATTTATCCTTTTTTTGAATATTAATGCATTATTATTAAATGTGGTAAATTTTGTTTGAGAGTAATAGTGCATCTTAAAGTATTTTTTACAAGATTATATATAACTGTTTCAGTTGAACTTCCATACATGAGCACATCATAAAATATTTTACATTACAATGTCGTTAATCATGTTGTTAACTCAAACAGAGTTTTGAACAATGGGGCCAATAACTACTTAACTATCCAAAAAATAACCTGAGGACAACTTATACATGCGATATCCCCTAGTAGGGGGGAAATCCCACCAAATTACGACCTATTCACCTGTCCCCCTTCAGGGGATCCAGGCGGGGGGATATGGATCCCCATGATTTTTGATTTTTTCAAAAAAAACTAGCTCAAGGTTGACAATGGAAAGCATCCATATTATTTTGAGTGTGAAATTCCATGAACACACTCTTCCCTGGTGTTATATTAAAATCTCCTGGAATTCAGATCAAAATCCCCTGAGAAGCCCCTCAGAAGTATGGTGGTGGTGTTATTAGTTTATACTCCGGGTCCCGGTGAGAGCACATGAAAGGGTCCCAGAGTGACAGTTCAACAACCGCACACCTATTCTGGGCAGACTATCAGGCGGTTAACCAGTACTAGGTGCCTTCACCTCTGTAAGGAACTAACAACTTCTGTACATGCCAGGGGCAGTGGTACAGTGCGAATGGTCGTAGAAAGGATTTCATAACCAATCACAACAGAAATGACCTGGTCCGCCCGGGAATCGAACCCGGGTCGTCCGATTCACAGTCCAACGCTCTACCGGTTGAGCTAACCGGGCGGACATATGGCATGTATGACAACAGATAAATGTTTTATACCAGTGCACTTATCTTTTGGCTAGTTTGTGCATTTAAATGATTTTATTGGCCAAAAGTTACTTCTGGATTAATATTGACCAGTCAATAAACAATTGCTTACTTTGACCAAACCAAATAAATGACTATTTTAAAACATTTGCTGCTGCTTGTATATTTATCTTATTACAAAGCTGTCAACTTATCAATGAGGGTATGACGAAATATCGTTTGATTTAAGATTTCACTTAAATATTAAGCGGGAATCACTTATGCTGCATGTTTATTTATCTTATTACAAAGCCGTCAACTTATCAGTGAGGCTACAACAAAACATCGAATGATTTAAGATTTCACTTAAGTAATAGTGGGCGTCACTTATCCAATCAAAGAATTTACTTGCAACATCAGATGCACTTAGCCTAGAGGGACCTTTCTTGCAGTTAATTTTGAAACATATATTATAACCACTCAGAAATTATAAGGATGCTCTCTTTCTCCCGAAAAAGATGTACTACAATTAGTACAATTGTTTTAATTTACCGAAAAGGATGAATAAATATCGAAAACAATGTTTTTTATGAAGGATACTGTGTTAAATTTGAAACCATTGTATTTCTTTCTTAGGAGATGAGTTAATTACTGTAAATCTTTTAGGACCAACCAGTCATTTAATATTTGTGTGTTTTCAGCTATTAAATACATGGTTACAATCATGTTATCAGTAATTAATATTTTCCATAAATGTTTTATTTTGTAAGTAGGTAGAAGAAGTTTTATTACTCACAACTCATGTTTGTTATACTTGTGTATGTATTGATTTTAAATATGAGTGTCTTTTAAATTGAATAAAGTGATTGTATGATACGTTTATTGCTCAGATTTGTCCAAAGCCAAGGTCAAGTGCCTGAGTGATTGTTATTCATTTAAAAGCATAACATTTATTATTGAGGTTTTACTGGTTTCCTGTTCCATGTTTTCACTGGAAGAAAAAAACTTGTCTATGGATAATTTCTACTGTTTTTAGTGTGTTTTTTTAAATCGAGTGCAAAATTTAAAGCTGCATTCTCACAGATTGACTGTTTTGACAACTTTTTTTATTTTTGTCTTAGAATCAGTAAATGTTTGCGTAAATGTCTAGGATCCAGAGATATTTTAGACTGCCGACAAAAGAGAAGATCACAGGTTTTCATATTTACATTTAAAATTGATTTTTATTCCAAAGAACTCATTTTTTCTTAAAGAGTTAGTAATGCTTTTAGCCATAAAACATTATAAGTACATGTATCTTTCATGTGTTTCTGGTACGGATTGAAAAATCCGACCCGAGGGCACACGCGTAAGCCGAGAACAAAGCTTGCCGAGTTTCCGGTCACGCAGCGTGCCCGAGGGTAGGATTTTTCGATCTGGACCGAAAGAACATGATTGATGTTTTTTCTTGCATACCTAAAATTATGAATTTGTGGAAAAATTGACATAGAAAATGCACTTTTGTACATTTCACAAATAAGCGCGTGCGACGTCATAAAGCACAGTCATTTTAAATCACTATTGACGTCAAATAGTTCCATAAAAAATCACGCTTTTATGATTATTTGTTTTCAATTTTTATGAAAAGTATTGTATATTTATATTTTTGAATCCGCTTTAATGAAATTGCATAATATACTTTTCATAAACCATACAATAAAAGAAATAAGAAGTGGCGCGTTGTTGCGTGTAACTCATCTTACATGGGGGGTGTAAGATGAGTTTTTCCAGCACCAGCCACATGACTGGAAACACATGTCCGGTATGCAAGAATAACTTTTGAACGTCAGCAGTCTTATATCACTAGCTTCAAGATATTCACATAAAAATTGGCTCATTTGAAGACAAAAACAGTCATTCTGTGAGAGTGTGGCTTTTAAGTATCATTTTAATTTTTTTATACCCCCCAAAACAAAGTTTGGGGGGGTATACTGGAATCGGGTTGTCCGTCTGTCCGTCTGTCTGTCTGTCTGCCGCAAGACAAAATTGTTTTTCTTCAAGACGCGAAAATTTGATTTTTTTTTCGGGGTTTTAATAATTTTTTTGTACGTTTAGGGTCATTTCCCGATGTTAAAATTTTAATTTTTTTTATCTTGATACCAGGTTACACTCGGCCGAATTTTGCCCCATGGATGACATTGCCTACCTTCAGTCATATTTTGGTTTTTCGGTTTAAGACCGTTACAAGTTTTCAAACTGATCAAAAAATCGTATAAATGTTACTTGTCATAAACACAAGAAATGTAGCGAGTTATATTAATATTTATTGACGGGTTAAAAAAATATGACATTTATCATTTTTTTGTTTTACCTGTCTGACAGCGTCTGTTAGCCAGACAGGTTCAGGCAACGCCTGTACCTTTCAAATTTTGTTTTTTTTAATTTTCTTTGTTAAATCATTTTTGTTTGTTAAGCAATTTTGCATGATTGTTCAGTTATATATTGACAATTTTCAAGCAAATTTTCAGTGAAATTGGAATACAGGTTTAAAAGATATTCGATATTGAAAATATTTCAAAATCTTTGCAGACGCAAACAGACGCCAGACGGATTTTGAGAGATAATTTTTCGTAATTAACTCTACAAAAAGGCATCATTTTTAACAGTTTTTACATTAAATATCATAGTTTATTGTTTTTTTTTACATTTATGATTAAAATACAAAATAATATTAACATTTTTCAAATCGTTTTCCCGATATTTCAGACATTTGCTTCCAGACGCATGCGTCTGCCGTATGATTTTGCGGTACTTAAAACGCAATATCTACAACATTTTTTAACGTATTGGCATGATTTATTTACCAAAATGTAGGGTATATTATACGCTTTAAATTAAGGTGCTATTTGCTTTATTGCTATACGAAACAACTGTAGCGTTAGACGTCCCATATGCCTACCCCACCCTAGTTTTTCCCTTATTGATCGTGGTTTCGCATACATTTTACACCATTTTCAGTTTGTAAATCATTCAAATATTAAGTTATAGTTTTAAATTTGCTACAAACTTATAGGTGAATGATAAATTATTGAAAATGTAAATAAATGAATGATATCGTGCTGATTAGTTCTAGCACGTTGAGCGGAAAAAATGCTTGTAATAGCACGCTGTGTTACGCTTGTTTTTCGCGCTATACGCAGCTCCTGACCCCCAAATATGGCATGTATTTATATTTATGTACAGCTAGGAGTCTTAGCTACACTTTGAAAACATAATTACATGTGTCTGCCGACGGATTCCGCCAGGATGACCGAAACACGGATGTATCATGGCCATTTCCAGAGTCAATTGTACCATATTTGGAGCGGGTTTTTTTATCCTCCTGTACCTACACTACTACACTACTACATACTACACTACTACTACTACTGCTGCTGCTGCTGCTGCTGCTGCTGCTGCTGCTGCTGCTGCTGCTGCTGCTGCTGCTGCTGCTGCTGCTGCTGCTGCTGCTGCTGCTGCTACTACTGCTACTGCTACTGCTACTGCTACTGCTACTACTACTACTTCAGCTTGTTTCGGCTAGTACTACCACTACATTACTATTACGACTGGTTCAGCTAGTACTACTACTACACTACCGTTTCAGCTAGTCCTACCACTACACTACTAATTTTCCTGCTTCAGCTTTTACTACGACTACACAGCTACTACTACTATTTCAAATAGTACTACTACACTACTACCACTAATGCTTCAGCTAGTACTACCACTACACTACTACTGCTTCAGCCAGTACTACCTCTACACTACTAATACTACTGCTTCAGCTAGTACTATCACTACTCTACTCATGGCCGTAGGCCTGAGTGATATATTATTTTGAATAATAACGAAAACTTCGGGTTATTCTTCGATAAATCACATTCGAAACTTGTTATTTCGATTCTAACACGATATATCTTTAAAGAACAGTGTTAAAATAATGGTAACTACTTTTTTACGCGCCTGGATCAATAAGGATTGACTTCATCGCATTTGCACGTCCGTGGTATATTGCAGAATAACCTGACTTTGGTTTTCTACTATGGGTATTTAGGATATTTACTGATCGTATTAAAATTAAAGAAAATGTATAAAATTTAGCTAGAATTCAAACTAATCATGCATTTTCTTTTATCTTTATAAATGTCTTCAAGATACATGTCTCTGCAAAACCCGGCATTGCCGTCCCAAGAAGACAAAATTGAATCTTTTTTCAAAATTATAGAAAAATGTATGCTATTTCAAAATATATTAAATAGTAAATATGCATTTGTAATATTTAGCAATAAATCAAAAACAATTCAGGCATTTTCTTTGGGTTTTCTTTTATATCTTCAAGACACTTATGTCTGCAAAACCCCGCAATGCCGTCCCAGGCAGACAAACCAAATTGAATCTCTTTTCAAAATTATAGACAAATGTATGCTATTTCAGAATTTAAAGACTGGCTATAATATTGAGCTAGATTACAAACAAATCATGCATTTTCTTTTATTTCTATTTCTTCAAGACACTTATGTCTGCAAAACCCGGCATTGCCGTCCCTGGCAGACAAAACAAATTCAGTCTCTTGACAAGTTTATAGAAAAATGCATGCTATTTCAGAATTTTAAGACTAAGATATTTAGCTACATTTCAAACAAAGCATGCATTTTCTTTTACTTTTATGTCTTCAAGACACTTATGTCTGCAAAACCCAGTATTGCCGCCCCGTCAGACAAACCAAATTGAATCTCTTCCAAAATTATAGAGAAATGTATGCCATTTCAGAATTTAAAGATTTGGGTATAATATTGGGTAGATTTCAAACAAATCATGCATTTTCTTTTATTGTTATGTCTTCAAGTCAGTTATGTCTGCAAAACCAGTCATTGCCGCCCCGGCAGACAAACCAAATTGAATCTCTTTCCAAAATTATAGAGAAATGTATCATTTTAGAATTTAAAGATTGGGTATAATATTTAGCTATATTTCAAACAAATCATGTATTTTCTTTTATTTTATTTTATGTCTTCAAGTCACTTATGACTGCAAACCACGGCATTGCCGTCCCAGACAGACAAACCAAATTGAATCTCTTTTCAAATTTATAGAAAAATGTATTCTATTTCAGAATTTATTAAATATAACATTTAATACTTAGCTAGAATTTAAGGAAATCAGGCATTTTTGTTTTGTTTTTATTTATATCTCCAAGACCCTTATGTCTGCGAAACCCGGCATTGCCGTCCCTGACAGACAAACCAAATCGAATCTCTTTACAAAATAATACAGAAATGTATGCTATTTCAGAAAGATTGGGTATAATATTTAGCTAAATTACAAACAAATCATGCATTTTCTTTTATTATTATGTCTTCAAGACACTAATGTCTGCAAAACCCTGCATTGCCGTCCAAGGCAGACAAACCAAATTGAATCTCTTTTCAAAATTATAGACAAATGTATGCTTTTTCAGAATTTAAAGATTGGGTATAATATTGAGCTAGATTACAAACAAATCATGCATTTTCTTTTATTTCTATTTCTTCAAGACACTTATGTCTGCAAAACCCGGCATCGCCGTCCAGGGCAGACAAACCAAATTGAATCTCTTTTCAAAATTATAGACAAATGTATGCTTTTTCAGAATTTAAAGATTGGGTATAATATTGAGCTAGATTACAAACAAATCATGCATTTTCTTTTATTTCTATTTCTTCAAGACACTTATGTCTGCAAAACCCGGCATTGCCGTCCCTGGCAGACAAACCAAATTCAATCTCTTTACAAGATTATAGAGAAATGTATCATTTTAGAATTTAAAGATTGGGTATAATATTTAGCTAGATTTCAAACAAATCATGTATTTTCTTTTATTTTATGTCTTCAAGTCACTTATGTCTGCAAAACCCGGCATTGCCGTCCCAGACAGACTAACCAAATTGAGTCTCTTTTCAAATTTATAGAAAAATGTATTCTATTTCAGAATTTATTAAATATAACACTTAGCTAGAATTTAAGAAAATCATGCATTTTCTTTGGTTTTTATTTATATCTTCAAGACGCTTATGTCTGCGAAACCCGGCATTGCCGTCCCTGACAGACAAACCAAATTGAAACTCTTTACAAAATTATACAGAAATGTATGCTATTTCAGAAAGATTGGGTATAGTATTTAGCTAAATTACAAACAAATCATGCATTTTCTTTTATTATTATGTCTTCAAGACACTTATGTCTGCAAAACCCGGCATTGCCGTCCAAGGCAGACAAACAAAATTGAATCTCTTTTCAAAATTATAGACAAATGTATGCTATTTCAGAATTTAAAGATTGGCTATAATATTGAGCTAGATTACAAACAAATCATGCATTTTCTTTTATTTTTATTTCTTCAAGACACTTATGCTTGCAAAACCCGGCATTGCCGTCCAGGGCAGACAAACCAAATTGAATCTCTTTTCAAAATTATAGACAAATGTATGCTATTTCAGAATTTAAAGATTGGCTATAATATTGAGCTAGATTACAAACAAATCATGCATTTTCTTTTATTTTCATTTCTTCAAGACACTTATGTCTGCAAAACCCGGCATTGCCGTCCCTGGCAGACAAACCAAATTCAATCTCTTTACAAGATTATAGAAAATTTATGCTATTTCAGAATTTTAAGTTTAAGATATTTAGCTAGAATTCAAACAAATCATGCATTTTCTTTTGTTTTTATTAATGCCTTCAAGAGACATTTGTGTGCAAAACATAGTGTTGCCGACCCTGACTGACAAACTAAATTAAATCTCTTTTCAGAATTATAGAGAAATGTATGATATTTCAGTGTTTAAAGATTGGGTATAATATTTAGCTAGATTTCAAACAAATCAAGCATTTTCTTTTATTTTTATGTCTTCAAGACACTTATGTCTGCAAAACCCGGCATTGCCGTCCCTGGCAGACAAAACAAATTGAATCTCTTTTCAAAATTATAGACAAATGTATGCTTTTTCAGAATTTAAAGATTGTTCAAATTTATAGAAAAATGTATTCTATTTCAGAATTTATTAAATATAACACTTAGCTAGAATTTAAGAAAATCATGCATTTTCTTTCGTTTTTATTTATATCTTCAAGACGCTTATGTCTGCGAAACCCGGCATTGCCGTCCCTGACAGACAAACCAAATTGAAACTCTTAACAAAATTATACAGAAATGTATGCTATTTCAGAAAGATTGGGTATAGTATTTAGCTAAATTACAAACAAATCATGCATTTTCTTTTATTATTATGTCTTCAAGACACTAATGTCTGCAAAACCCGGCATTGCCGTCTAAGGCAGACAAACCAAATTGAATCTCTTTTCAAAATTATAGACAAATGTATGCTATTTCAGAATTTAAAGATTGGGTATAATATTGAGCTAGATTACAAACAAATCATGCATTTTCTTTTATTTTTATTTCTTCAAGACACTTATGTCTGCAAAACCCGGCATTGCCGTCCAGGGCAGACAAACCAAATTGAATCTCTTTTCAAAATTATAGACAAATGTATGCTATTTCAGAATTTAAAGATTGGCTATAATATTGAGCTAGATTACAAACAAATCATGCATTTTCTTTTATTTTCATTTCTTCAAGACACTTATGTCTGCAAAACCCGGCATTTCAAACAAATCATGTATATTCTTTTATTTTATGTCTTCAAGTCACTTATGTCTGCAAAACCCGGAATTGCCGTCCCAGACAGACAAACCAATTTGAATGTCTTTTCAAATTTATAGAAAAATGTATGCTATTTCAGAATTTATTAAATATAACATTTAATACTTAGCTAGAATTTAAGGAAATCAGGCATTTTCTTTGGTTTTTATTTATATCTTCAAGACCCTTATGTCTGCAAAACACGGCATTTCCGTCCCTGGCAGACAAACCAAATTCAATCTCTTTACAAGATTAAAAAATTCATGCTATTTCAGAATCTTTCAAAGATTAAAATATTTAGCTAGAATTCAAACAAATCATGCATTTTCTTTGATTTGTATGAATGTCTTCAAGAGACATGTGCAAAACCCAGTATTGCCGCCCCGACAGACAAACCAAATTAAATCTCTTTTCAAAATTATAGAGAAATGTATGCTATTTCAGAGTTTAAAGATGTTAATTCTGAATATAAAGATTAGCCATAATTAAAACAAATCATGCATTCTTTTATTTCTATGTCTTCAAGACACTTATGTCTGCAAAACCCGGCATTGCCGTCCCAGGTAGATAAACCAGATTGATTCTCTTTTGAAAATTATAGAGAAACGCATGTTATTTCATAATTTAAAGATAAAGTTTAAATAAAATAGTTAATAAATAAAATCGTGTGAAAACAGAGGTTCGCGGTCAATTAACTTAATAGCTAAACAATCTTCTTTTTTTTCAGAAATTCAAATCTTAGTAGCTTCTAGTCTATTTCAAACATTCCCGAAGAGTCATAGTTTCGAATCCAACACTGGTCTGGGCTAAATATTACACTAGCTCGAAATGATGACATTTTGTACTATTTATGTATAATGTTATTTTGGATGAATTAATTAAACGATGTCTGAGATACATTATATGAATAATTTACGACGTTTTAATAATATTCGATAATCAATAAATATAACTCAACCGTTTTAAATTGATAATATATTCCAATCTTGTTGCAAACTTTTGGCAGAGATCTTCGGTCAACACATAGACAATAAATTTGATAAAACATATCAGAACGAATTCTTAATCATATCTTATATCAGCATAAAATAAACCGTTTGTATTAAAACTTACTTGTTGTGATTTGTCAGGCTCAAGTGTCATGCAGTAATTGAAATACACAACGTTACTTGACATTTTCACCTGAAAAAACATAGGAAATTTGAACATCTGGACACAAATATTATACCCAAAACACTCAATCAAAACAATGTAATACAGAATGTTTTTAGAAAATATTCAATAACAATTAAAAAATGATACTTTTTGAGAAATACTTTAAAGCAAATAAAAGAAACAAACAAAAAATATTAAATGTTGTGCAGGTGTTATTTAATACAGTCGAAACTCGTTATCTCATGGCTCGATATCCTCGTTGGCTCGAACCAGATTAAAAGGACCGATTTTTTTTTACTCTTTGTTCATATAAAATTCGATCGGATGGCTCGATAACTTGAGGGTCGATATTTCTCCACGCTCGAAGTCATTTTCGCGGTCCCAAGTAAGAATTTCACACTTTGTGGGAAATATTTGCTTGGGTTGATGTCATTCTCGCGGGTTCAGTTAAGAATCTCACACCTTGGTTTGTTTGCGTGCGAATCGATTAAAATTGCTTGACTGGTATAATAGTTATTACCAAATTTAAATGTTTTTTACAGTTTGAATAAACATGCCATCACTTTAAGTTCTGTCTCTAATTGTTATCCATCTATAAATTTCTAAGCCTTTAGATACAGCTTATAAGCTATGTTTGTGTTACCCACTGTTTAAAATTGCTTGTTTGTTGTTTCGCATAAATGTATTTTTATAATAAATAAAAAAAAATCAAAATGATATTTTCTAAGTATCGAATAAGTCATGTTACGGATATAGCGTAGCAAATAACAAACGCTGTAAAAAATACTTTTTGTAATTAATACAAAAATAACATTCTGTAAACAATCCCGCTTGGCTCGATATTCTCGAGGCTCGAAGTATTTTGGCCGATCCCTAAAATATCGAGCTATCGAGTTTCGACTGTAATTAACTTTAATGAACAGAACAATGATATCAACAAAACATTAATAGATTTAAAAGATTAATGTATTAAAAGATAATTGATATTTTTACAACAAACTGTACTTGTGAATAACAAATTAAGTGCATCAATTATCTATTTTATATTATACAATACAATATCTTTTATTGCTGAGAAACAAATTACATGTTTATAGCAAATAAACAAACAAATTGAATTTTTTATTTCAAAGTTATTATTCATACATGTAATTATGTTTAAACACCTTTCTATTCACAGATACTGACAATGAGCGACATTTAATTAAAGTTAATTGTACAATTGATTATTTTCTTTCAATGATGTGTTGTTAGTGTGGGTAATTCAATCTTTAGTAAGCATTATCCTCGTAGAATCATATCTTCTAGTTAGCACCCTCAAATTGTAAACAATCCATGCGATTACATATATTATTGGCATAGAAAATATAATTTTATACAGAGTATATTAATTTTCTTGTATCGGCTTAATATTAAGAAATAAAATGATCGTAAAACATGAATTCTGTATACGTCGATTTTTCAACTGCTTGCAAAAACATATTATGAAATAGAAAATCATTCACTTAAGAATTAGTAATATTTTTTTGGGGAGTCTTTATTTTCATTAACCTTTTGTTTTTAGTTGAACTAAATAGGAAATAACATGTAGAAGTATTTTGATTTAACCGGATTCAACAAAGATTAATTTCGGGGCTCTGGTGTATACTGCATTGCCATCTTACGTTCAAACGGAAAATCATAAATTTTGGTTTCCTTTTTAATGCTAAAATTGAATATGTTTATTTTACTGCTAAACATTCAATTTGTATTGTTTGCGAAAAGATATTGATAAATTCCTTGATATTTCTTTTACAATTAAAGATATGAAATTTAACTCTTATTTATATATTAAGGTAGTCAGCTAAAATATACACTAGTTGATTGTGCATATGGTGTCACAAGGGCCATAAAAGGGGACAGGATATGCCGCGAACGTATAACTTTATGGGCGTGACTACCTAATTAAATCGCAATTTGACAGAATATTGCCCTCAGCCAATCAGAGAGAAGATTCAAAAAAGAAAGGTCTGCCGGTTCGATTGGGGGAGGGGCTTACCAATCTCTTTAGTTTCCGACACAATTCAACTTAAACTTCATGTTTTGTACTTTTCGGATTTCATTTAAAACCACATGTTTTATTCAATTATAATATAGAGCTTGAGCACATTTTAAGAATTTTGATACCAAACACGTCCTTTTTAGCTATAAAATGACAAGTACTGTTTTTTCAGTCCGATTGGCAGACATGAATCAAATGAAATCTTGTGAATCTTGTGCATCATTATCGCGTCTAAATAAAAACATGGAGGTTTGTAATGTTTGAAATGGCGTTAATTTACAAAAATAAAATACTGAAGGTTTCAGTTGCACTTTTGCTAGGATACAATGTACAATGTCATTCATTAATTAGTATATTAATTAATTCTTTCGTTCGATCGTTCGTTGGTTTCATCCGTCTGTCATCCATCCATCTTCGTTCGTTCTTTCGTTCTTTCGTTCGTTCGTTCGTTCGTTCGTTCTGTTCGTATCACTTACTCACTCATTTATATCCTTCACTGTTACGGAGCTACACTTTAATGTGAAAATATATGAGATATGAACAATAAAACATTCATCGCAAAATTACTTGAGGTAAAGATACGTAACTTTATCAATATTTACATAATAGATAACTGTTAAGTCGTTATTAGATATAAAAGAAGTCTTGAACTGTCATGCATTTCACAGTTAAATACCATAATTATCATGACGTGATGAACATCATGTCACACAGCACTGGTAAATGGATTCAATTTCTTAAAAAAACATTTGAAATACATAAGAAATATTCAAAATATATTTCACTCGCGAACATGATAACTTACATTCTTACTCGTGAACATTATTAATTATGGTGATCAGTGGGTGAAACTATTTTTTTTATCTTAAACTGAAATAAAAAGATAGCCTTAAAATTGGGAAAACTTATGTGACAGAATGTTTCAAACACCAACAACAATATTTTGTTTTAAATTTCGACCAATTATAACTGCATGCACATATTTTCAATGGGGTTATTAAAAACATTCCTAACAGCAGCATGTCATTTCAGTACCAAACACAATACAGCCTTAAGCTGACATATTTCCCGTCAACCAATTTTTATATGACCCTTTAAAGAATTTAAGATCACTATCTGTAAGCGGTGCTTTATGATCTTTACCGCCCTTCCGGTCTATGAACAGTTGGGTGCAGTAAAACACCATGACGCATACGCGTGAAACATGGAAAACAATCTAAATATACATAGATCTCATTTTTTATGCACCCAGCGTTCTTTGTGGATATGTACACGAGCCCGCAAATTTGCAATGTTCTTGTTTATAAATAGGATAGTCAATAGGAGTGGAATAGTAGCAGTTTTTGTACTTTTATATGTTGAAATAAGGTAAATTGAATTGAAAAGTACCTTGTTAATTTAATTTCAATGATGTTGATTTAATGTCAAAATGCTTAGAAAGATTGCAACACTAAGCAATCGGTACATGCGGTATGACAAAGTGTTAAATAGAAGTTAAAAGCGTAAATTGCACAGACGATACATTATTTGACGGGTCTTTCTAATCATAGCAAGTTGTATACTGTTATTATCAGCTTTTGTTAGTAATTTCAAAACAACATGATCATTATCGCACATTTTAAATATATTAAATACAACAATTATTCCCTCGAAATTGTCCGCAGTAAAATTTCATAGACAAATTGAAGACACGCAGACGTGGTAGTAGCTGTTCATGCAATTATATATTTTTATATTTAAATATTATTTCTTTCAAATTAATATTTTTTATTCTAACGAATTTAGTCTTAATTAACAACAAACATTTAATTTTTTCCAATAAAAACGATGATTTAAGCTATCGATAAATTTATGAATCGGTACAGGCAGCGCCTGCCACTGACGGCATCGCCTGCGTATGTCGATACAGGCAACGCCGGTATTTGACCGTGATTGCCTACCGTCTTGAGGCCTGTCTGTCTGTCCGTCTGTCCGTCTGTCCGTCCGTTTATTTTTGTCCGGGATTCATCTTTGTCGTTATTGAACAAATCTTTTTCAAACTTTCAGATATTAATGGCCATGATGTAAACTTGCGCCTCTGTGAAATTGGTACGGGTCACATGACCCTGACCAGAGTTATCTCCCCTTGATGTGTTAAAGTAGGCAAAATAAGCCCTGTCCGGGACTCATCTTTGTTATTATTCAACAAATCTTTATCAAACTTTCAGAAATTAATGGCCATGTTGTAAACTTTCGCCTCTGTGAATTTGGTACAGGTCACATGACCCTGACTGGAGTTATCTCCCCTTGATGTGTTAAAGTAGGCAAAATAAGCCCTGTCCGGGATTCATCTTTGTTATTATTCAACAAATCTTTATCAAACTTTCAGAAATTAATGGCCATGTTGTAAACTTTCGCCTCTGTGAATTTGGTACAGGTCACATGACCCTGACTGGAGTTATCTCCCCTTGATGTGTTAAAGTAGGCAAAATAAGCCCTGTCCGGGATTCATCTTTGTTATTATTCAACAAATCTTTATCAAACTTTCAGAAATTAATGGCCATGTTGTAAACTTTCGCCTCTGTGAATTTGGTACAGGTCACATGACCCTGACTGGAGTTATCTCCCCTTGTAGGCAAAATTAGCTTTGTCCGGCCTAACTCCAGGGCAAACAACCTTAAGACATGGAGGGGTGGGGGGTATTCGTTAGCCTATGGCTTACAGTTCTAGTTAACAAATATCTTATTATTTTGGTGTTTCTTCTCGAACGTAATATTGATTCTGTGTAATTGTACCAAATTCATAATTTTTTAAAACAATCATACAATAAATATTTTTATTCTAATAAACAAAACTAACAATTATAATTATATTTTTCAGGTTTGTTCAGATGAGATCCCTACAGCACATGTGCCGATTCCGTATTTTACAGCTTGTGCGACGAGACCATATCGACCATCTTCCCATCCCAACCCGAATTAAACAGTACCTTAAAGAAACACAGTATTACGTAGAATACTTAGACGATTAACTGACTTTGCAAAACTAACTGACCTATCAAGCCAAGTTTGGTAAAATTTGAGTGGACCGGGTTTATTTTTTGGCCAAATGTAATTTAATTAATCATTCGCAAGACAAAAGATGAAGCAATAATAAGGTTGGTCTTATAAAAGCTGGAAATCTTTTGTCGAGATTTTCAGCAAAAGGAAGATCTTTGAATCACTGTAATATAAAGAAAACTTAGCCGATATTTAAGCTTAGTTTCTTGCTCACAAAACATGTTCTGATTAAAATATCTTTATTACAAAATTACTTAATTTATTATGTAGAAATTCTTAAAATGATTAGCGGGTATTAAGGTATTGTAAAAAAATTCAAACTTTTCAGGGTTTTTTTACAAATAGGTTAACTTACTAACTAACTAATGTTGCTATTTTGCGTATTATAATAAGTGCATGTATGAAGCATGTATGAAGCTTAAAGTTATGTTTAAACTGAAAATATGGCCATGTTAGAATATTATATTTATTGTTATATATCTCCAAAGACTTACATATTTAGAAAATTTAAGTTAGAAAATAAATACTATTATAATATTAATGTTTTCTCTAATTGATTTGTTATTTAGCCTGTATATGCCTATAAAACGCACAGGGCACTTGTCTTTTTGAAAACCCTGAATTAAAGCTTAAAAAGAACTATTTTTGGCCATTTTATAGCCTGATATATTGGGTTATGTTCCAATTCAAAAAAGTCTTGTTTTTTCCCCTAATGTTAATTAGATTTCCCCAAAAAGAGTATTTGAGTATATTCAACCTTCAAAATAATTTATAATAAAATCTAAATTTTATGAAAAATAACTTGAAAAATTTCCATTTCCAAGGATATACATGTAGGTAATTTTTTTTAAAAACTACTGAAAAAAAACACATGGATCTAAGCAGACACAAAAAAATGAAACTTCAGGCCGGCAGCCTATGATATGGTTCAGATAAGGGAAAGGCTGGCCTATGATATGTTGCAAAGGAGCATAAGGTTAGCTTTTGATATAGTACAGGAGAATATTTTGAATATTGGTTATACACACTTGTGCATTTTATAAATTAGTGTCTAATTAAAGTGTTCATACATTTTGTTATTTATTGTTGATTATGCTGGCATACATAGGTGTATTAAGACTTAATTACTTTATCCATTTTGTTTGTGAGATGATGGATCAGTTGTTCAGAACTTTATTAATGTTAGCAGCAAGGTAGTTCAGTTTAAAAGGTGATTTTTTTAAATATATTTCAAAAAAACATTTAGAGCATTTGGAACTCCTCAGCTATTTTCCATCGAAAACAACTTTGGATGTATGCTAGTACATCGGTTGAAGTATTTTATAAAATTTTAAATATTAGTATTAATAAACTGTAGTGTTTTTACGTGTATTTCGTATGTCTAAGTTTAAAGTGATTGCCAGTGAAGTGTATTATTGCATAAATAATTCAGATTCCCAAGAGTAAAGGCATAAAGTTTAACTGCTATATTGAAATTACTACACTATCTACTTACAGCATAGTTCAATGTAAAGAATTCGGACATTGTAAACCATCCATATACATCCAAGTTTGTTTTTCGATAGAAAATGGCCAAGATTTCCGAATGCACTTAGAGCTAAAACAGTTGTCACAATCCTTGTTAAAATATTACAGATCGATCAGGATGGCTATGAAAGGTCCAGATCAGTAAATATTTAAAAATTAACAATGGTGACATTAACAGAGTTGTTAACTTAATAATATTCTGACAATCAGTCCAATAAGTTTTCATTGTTTGTTGATATCATGTTGACTTGAACATATTTAGCTGCTGCATTTAAAAAATGTTTTAGTTTAAATTTTTCTTGTTTTTAATTTTCATTATTGGAAGTATACCGTGACAATAATATGAAAATGATTTTAGCTTATTATGACATCATCATTTATGGCTGATATAATTTTAAGTATTGTTAATTCTCATTATGACACAAAAAAGTTTTTAACTACAGTGGAACCCTGTTGGCTCGAACTCCCCTCAGCGACAATACCTCGAGCCTCGGAGACATCGATGAATTTGAGCCAAGCGATTTCGAGCCAACGGGTTCGACTGTAACTGTTTGCCAAAGAATGTTTTAAAAGGTTGAAGTTCATTTTTGTTAAAAAGGGGATTTCTCATTTCTCAATTTTTAATGATTTTTCTCAACTCCTTTACCCTCATTATGTAAATATTACATGGCTTCAATGTGATAATTGGATTATGACTTACATATTATTATTAATGATACCTCCAATTTAATTGTTCTCATAAAAATTATAAGTTTATATCTCATATAATCAGCCGTGTTATTTTAACATTTTCATAAGAATGATCTTCTTAGCCAATTTGTTCTCAAAAAGAGGCACTCGCTGCTTTTGTAACATTTTCATAATAATTATTGCATACTTATCTGTCGTTGTCACAAAATGGGCTGTGCTAATTTAATTATTTTTTGTAATCATTGTCTTATTCTTAATTGCTGTAACATATTGATGTAACAGGCTGTGCTATTTACATACCATTCATCTTTATGATCTTCTTCTCATTTGCTTTTACATAGTTAAAGTCTGTCATGACCGACTGTGCTATTTTCACATTTTCAAAATCAGGGCCCACATTTACGAACAGTCTCAAGTCCAAGTCTAGACTCAGGCTCAGAAAAGCAAACAATCATCTTTATTCCATTTGTTTGACAAAAATAAATGTAAAAAAATGTGAAAAATAAATTTCGTCGATTTTCATCGTAAAATGAGAAGACCTAGAAAGAATGATGTGCTACAGTGTATTGGAAGATTTTGTTTTCTGCCACTTAAGTCTGCATTCAGACTTTAGACTGTTTGTAATCATGGCCCCTGGGCCAATGTCTTGGTCTAGGGCTGGTCTTAATTGGATCAAGGAACGATGTAGCTAATCCGATTGCTTGTTATAAATAACTGACCAATAGAGTGAATGAAGTCAATGATGTATGACCATAAGATTGACTTGAGTTGAATTTTGAATACCAACCTAGGGCCAATCATCGTCTTTAAAAAAAAAAAATTCTGTTTGTTGCCAAATTCAAAATACCCCAAAAATTCAAAGTAATTGATAACTCCTCATGAGAAATCTAACTATCCTGCTGGAGTTGTTTCCCTTACAGTGAATTTTGAGTATTTCCCTGTGTAGCGTGTGAGACTAGGAGTGATAATGTTGATTGATGACAGTATTAGTGAATTGGACCAATTTTTTTTAGTATTGCATTGAAGCCGACTACCTATCAATATTATTTAAAGCTGCACTTTCACAGATTTATCGTTTTGACAAGTTTTTAGTTTTTGTCTATAAATGAGCCAATTTTTGCATGAATGTCTGGAAGCCAGTGATTTAAGACTGCTTACTAAAGATTTTACTAAAGTTTAGATTGCAGTTTTTCATATTTATGTTTGAAAAATGATGTTAAATGGCGAAACCGTTGATAAGGCTTTCAAAAAATGCAATTTTAGGCAGTTAACCAAACAATCGAGACTTTTTCTATTGTGAATTATCTATTTAAATATGACTGAAATGAAGGCATTGTTGCCAAAATCCGTTGATTCTGAGACCAAAAAAAAGAAGTGTTGAAACTTACAATCTTTGAGAGTGCAGCTTTAAAAAAAACTTAACATTGCTTGTTTTGAAAACAACCTCCTATTTCCATTTAGTCATTAAAGTTGTTATATCTAGTGGGTAATGAAGAAACTCAAGCATGGGCACTGCCTAGTGTAGAGGCATTATGTGCTAAACACTAAAAAGTTAGCATTTATATTAAGTCTTCTTAACAATTAAGTCTTGGCACGCTGTGTCGTGTCTGCCACTGTTCAGGAAACCAAAATTAAACACTGACTATTTAACACTAGTTTAGCATTTTTCATACCACGAAAAGAACTCGTTGAACTGAAATGGATATTAATTTCCTTGTAAGGAAATGTAGAGCTGTTCTTTTTTCCCTCGGAAATGCACTTGATGTATGTCTACAAATTCTTTAGGGAGGAAATAATTCCTTTAAGGTATCCAATACATTATAATGTACTGATTTTCATGGTTATTTTGGTAGCAGTCAAAGGCGTTGTCCTGAGGTGTCAGGAATGGCATCTTAGTTTAAACTTAATTAATTTATCAACGATTCTGAAATAAGCTATTGCAACTTAAATAAATCACTCTCCTTGGCACAATGTTGCATGAGATTATGGTCTTGTGTTGTGGGGTAAACCGGAGTTAACAGAGAAAACCCACTTGTCCGGCTTGGTGACCACTAACCAAACTCACATGCTCCCAGGCTGGGATTCGAACCCGGGTCGCCTTAGTGAGAAACGAGTGCGCTAACCATTGCCCTAACTGGTATAACACATCAGGGATGGCATCTGAACTGTTGCTCGAGGTGGATTGATTTTATCATTATCATCCCTCAGACACCAAGAGACAACAGTTTTGACTGTTGAATGGCAGTATAATATAAGAAATATAACTCACCACTTCAAGCCATGTGACATTTATAAGGACCGGAAGGCAGCCCACGAAGGTGAATGGACCTCGGCATTAGCCGAGCAAATGCCTCAGTGAGGTGTAAATTTTCTTGAATATAATGTATTTTTGGTAATCTATTTTACCTATTGTTCTAGTTATCTGCAAGCAATTATATATTTTTTTGGTATAGGTTTAACATGTAGGGTGGATTGTTCAGCGTTTTGTTAAAGTTAGCCACATTGTGAACTTCATCGTTGTTAACTTTAAAATTGTTTCTGCTCTGGAAGTTTCATGGATACACTTTGTGATCTGCTGTGTTTCCAACAAGATTTAAGACAGATGTATCACCATTACTTGTTTTACACATATATACGAGCACATCATAATTAACTTCCCTTTATAATGTTAACAACAACACTGTTTACAATGTTGTTAACTTTAACAAAGTTCTGAACACAACTGGCCTTAAACATTATTATTCGAACCCATTCAGAAACTGTTAACTTTAACAAAGTTTTCAGAACAATTGGCCATTAAAGCTATTATCAATGGAGCTCTGTCAGAAAGTATTCTTCTTTGTGCGTCAGACTCCTTAAGTTAAAGATATGTAAGAGCAGTTAAAAATAACCATAATTATTTAGTTCTTGGTAATCCCTTACCATGTTCAATGAACTGTATGAACCAAGAAACATTTTAAACCAGGAACTATAATTCTTTTCTTTAACTTAGATAATTTTGTCTGGATCTATAATTATTCACAGCTCGGTGTCGTAAAAATTCTAGCTCCCTACCGCTTCTAAGAATGAGACTAAGGAACCTCAATTTTACATGAAGACAATTTTGTCTAGACAGTTCGCTACTGTCACTTTCCTATCCCCTTCCCAGAATAATAACGGGGGAAATTGTTTAATAACTTTGTCTGAATTTTTTTTATTAAATTGAGGAAATAAGTTACGCGGTTTATGCTTGATTCTGCACTAACATTTTAACTGCTACCTGTACTTTTAAACAATTCCTGTGACTTTTGACTAACTATCTAATGTGACGACTTTAACCTCAGTTTGTCAAGCATGTTATTGATGGGAGCCCTGCCGTGAATGCCCTTTTTGTAACACCCAAACATCACCTTTTATCCCTGCAGCGCCCTTTTTTTGTAAAAGATTAAGTAACTTATTTCATTTATCCAATTCCTAACTTGATCTTGAATTTGCTATATAAACAAAGCCATTAAGATAATTCCCATTTAAAGTCCAAAAACTCTTAAGAATGTAAATATTACACAAAATATACGAAAACAAAAATAGTAAACATAGCTTAATCCTGTTATAAGGAAATTAAGATGTTTTGAGAAATTGGGACAAGGGGAGCATTGACACTTGTTTGTGGTGCTCTTGTTAAAACTGTAATAAATGTTTTCTAAATTTTGTAATAAACACTCTTTTAAAAAGAGGACAGCTGCATGTGGAGGGACTACCAATGCCTGTCTGTTTTTTTGAGATTAAAAAAGGGCAATAATCCAATGATTTTTTAAGCCAGAGTTATGGGTATTGATGTATATGTGTCTATTTTCACAGGGAATGTCTATACCAAGTGTCTTGTTAAAGGGGCTAGACACCAGATAGTCAATTAATCGGCAATTAGTTTTTCTCAAAAGAAGCCTAGATCTTGAAACGCTCTACTTTTAGGAGGCAGATAATACATCACTTCATGTGGTTGAAATAATAAATGCAACAATCGGTTAAAATCGAGCATAATTGTTTTCCAGTTTAATTCATATCTGTTTATGAGTACAGATAAATATACCAACGCTTTTTTTTAACTTACTTGGATTTACGTTGTAGACAACCCTAGTAAATTACGAATTGGAAAAATGCGCAACAGTTGCATGTATGGTAAGCATTGTGATACATCAGTAAGTAAGTCAATGCGTTGTATTCAACTTTGTCAATTTTTTAGGTTTTAAGTTTTTTGTATCATCTGGTGTCTAGTCCCTTTAATGGAAACTACAGACTGAATATGAAATAAATAATTGCTCCATCATAGGTTAAGTAGACTAGACAGTTAGATAAGGCGATGGCATGAAGTTAGAACATGTACGTTGAATTGCTATGCATTTTCAATAGCATTACCAACGTTTTGAGTAAAAAAAAGAGCATCTTCTGGCACGTTTTTAATTTTTAATAGTTAGCTTTCAATTCTGGTTTTCTATATGCTTAGCTTTGCAGGGTTGGCAGGCTGGATGCAGCCCTGCGCGAGTTTTTGTTTAGTAGGATAAAATAAACTGTGAGTGTTCAGCTCATAATGCCTATCAAATGCCTCTATACTAGCCACTGTGCATGCGCAAGCTTCTGAATTACTAACACAATGAAACCAATTAATGACTAAATGGAAATGTGGCTGGAGCAAAAGTCCGCTCGGTGTAGGGCTCGAATCCACGACCGCCAGAACAATAGCATGGCGCTCTAACCAACTGAGCTACCCGGGTGTCTCATTCTTAGCCACACACACTACACTTCTCCACCCATGACCTTTTAAGTGGCTCGAGGCACTCCTGCTGTTTACCGATGCCACCATTAAAGTAAACCTGTGAGTTAAATAAAGCCTGAATACTTTTTAACAATAGAGCCAATTTGAACCGTTGTAGATGTTCTATCAAATTTACAAGCATATTGTTCACATTTCTGACCCTATAAAATATTAACGAGTCCCTGGAATAAACATCTCATTGCTGTTAAACAACATTTGATCTACTTAATGGAAAATGCGTTAAGCTCTGAAGCGAAATTTCTTGAAATTTTCATAGTCAAATTATAAAAAATGTTTAAGCGGTTTTAATATTAAAGTATTTTTTTCATATGACTTAAGAGATACCAATATTATGAAAGTGACTTAAGTTAGGAAATGACTTAAGAAGTGTTTTGAATACCACCCTAGGATTAGATCTAAGAGCCCTTGAGAACTAACAGCTTAAGCCACATGTATGATGATCCCCCATCCATCCTTACTCATTTTCTATTTGTGATGAAAAAATGATTTTTCAAGGCTTCTGGAATGCTGAGATGCAAGGGAGCATTGACACTTCTGTAGCTATTGATGGTGTCAATGAACTGTTCTCATCCTCATGCAGATAATATCGAATGAAAACTTACATGATGCCCTACAAGTTTTCACTGTCAAACGCACATGCCAGCTGTGGAGCGATTTATGACGATCTATGAAAAATAAACATTGTTCAGGGCGAACTCCTAAGGCTTTCTGAGCAAAATCCGCTGGGAAGGCATTCAGAATTGTTGCATGACGTATGTTTGCCTCTCCTGAAGGATTTCTCTTTGCCAGACTGTATTATGTAATCTAGTAATCTAGCTATATAATTATGTACTGAATTGCTTGCCTACATAAAAATGTCGTGCATTGTGTAATTTCTTATGCGCATGTTTTGAAGTTTCCTTGCATGATTTGTTATCAAGAACGTCACCTATATTTCTGTTACCTCTGTGCAGAACTCGGTGTTAACATCACCTTGGAGTGGTTTCGTAACTATTCAAATTACTTGTCTTTAAATAGAACACTGATCATCATTAGTTGAAAATGTAGATCATTTTGCACAGTGATTTTCTATTAAAACTTCTCTATTATGAACAGGCGATGCAATCCTTAATAATCTATTCATGTTACAGAAGTGTTAAGTTTCTGTGTCACATGCTTGGTTAAAGGCCCATACACTGATTTTTATATGTTTGATTAAAGGCCTATATACTGATTTTTGTATGCTTGATTAAAGGCCCATTAACTGAGCCAATGAGGTTGTATTCGAAGTCGATTACGCTATGCTCACTCTGCCTATTCTTAATCATTAAGATTTTAATTCATGTCAGTTATTCTAACTATTACATAACTTTTCTAAAACCCCTCAAAAAATGATATACAAAGGTTAACACATGGACCTTTTTTTATAAATACAATGATAAAAATCTTGCATTATGATTCAAACCCAGGTAACTCAGGGCTTGCTGTCTATGGCCATATCCATTACACCAGTTAAGGTGGGTTTTTTTGTAAGATATAAACCCAATTTTAAGTTACAGGCAAACCCTGTTGGCTTGAATTACCAGGGACCAGCAAAAATACCTCAAGCCTCGGAAGATTTTAGCCAAGCGAGAATGCATTTATTTGGTAGAAAAAAATCGGTCCTTTACATCCAATTCCAGCCAATGAGGAATTCGAGCCAAGCGAGTTTGAGCCATTGGGTTGTTCAAAAGTATATCATCATTGAAACAAAAGTTGTCAGCATTTGAATTTTTATTGTTTTAATGTTTTGAAAACTCTGCTAGATTCTTAGACGATGCTTGAAAAACAAAATTATCACTTTGGTCGGCTTATTTTGCTTCATGTATAAAGTTATGAAAAGCTTTCAGGAGACTTAATTCAAGCTAAATGGTATTCAATATTTAACTAAAGTAAATCTTATAGTCGTGCATCATTGACTTTATTCACTCTATTGGTCAGTTATTATTTACAAGTAATCTGATTAGCTACATCGTTCTTAGTTCCAATTAATACTTTTATTGAATACAAGCCCAGGTGTTTATTATACCCCCCAAAACAAAGTTTGGGGGGGGGGTATACTGGAATCGGGTTGTCCGTCTGTCCGTCTGTCTGTCTGTCCGTCTGTCCGTCCGTTTTTTTTTGTCCGGGATTCATCTTTGTCGTTATTGAACAAATCTTTTTCAAACTTTCAGATATTAATGGCCATGATGTAAACTTGCGCCTCTGTGAAATTGGTACGGGTCACATGACCCTGACCAGAGTTATCTCCCCTTGATGTGTTAAAGTAGGCAAAATAAGCCCTGTCCGGGATTCATCTTTGTTATTATTCAACAAATCTTTATCAAACTTTCAGAAATTAATGGCCATGTTGTAAACTTTCGCCTCTGTGAATTTGGTACAGGTCACATGACCCTGACTGGAGTTATCTCCCCTTGTAGGCAAAATTAGCTTTGTCCGGCCTAACTCCAGGGCAAACAACCTAGACATGGAGGGGTGGGGGGTATTCGTTAGCCTATGGCTTACAGTTCTAGTTTCAATTTTTTTAAGTATAATCAAATTAACTATCCAAAGCTTAGAATGCCCCTTTAATTAGTTACAGATTTTCAGGGACTTAAAAGAGAACATCAAATGACTATTGTCAATTAAAAGGTCACTTTTTGGTGCATTTTTTCATAGGTCTACAAAAACCATCCTATATGCCAGCTTTAAAAAACGCCTTCGAGGGAAAAACGGGGCTGGCTTCAGGATTTCATGTTAGCGGTGTAATCTTAAATATTTAATCTACGTCATCTCATGATGTGTATATTGCACGGTTTAAAATGTCCGCATGAGGAAAGTGATTTGTACGAGTATCTGCAGCGCAAGCTTACAACGACAAGTTTAAAATCATTTTAATGACTTTAACTATAAAGGTGCAACTTTACATGTACATAAAACGTGACATTAGCTTCACGTTCAATTACACACAAATGTCGATATTCGCAACCCGTCTCTATTATTATACTGTTGTGAAACAGGCTTTTTGTGTTATATAAGGTATAATTTCATAATTGTGGCTCAAAATGGTTTGGGTTTTTTTGTATTTGTATTTGAAATGCTTTTTGTTTCCGTTGACAATTTCGATTTGTTTCATATCATTAAATATAGTTAAGTTCGATCATTTTCGATGGGACGCACCAGGTGTCACACGCCTTGTATTATGCAATTAACATTGAAACCATGGATGCCAGTAAATATAACTTGTATCCCAATGCATGTATATTATTATTCTTATGTAAAGAAAAGATTCATTGCACATAAGCAAATACTAGTAACAATCTCTTTGACACTCGATAACACTTGATATTCATTTGTACACTGTACAATTGGTCTAATTTACAAAATGAGGCTCTCTAGTTCTTATCTGCTCTCCCTAGTTAAAATGAACCTTTGTATGGCCAGTCATAAACTTAGCTCAATCATTCTGCTTGCAGCTTGGCCATGCCATTTGTAATTAAAATTGCAGGTATACAATTTCCAACAAAGAGTGTATAAGGACTTAGTTGACTTACTTCTGTTTGACTTACCAGTACTTTGGTTGCACTAAGGCTGCAAAGGAATTTTTTTGGTGATTGTGCAACTTGCTTTGACTTAAAATGATCTACTTTATTTGCTGGCTATTTTAAACCTGCACAAGTATTGTTATTCAAGGGTATCTCAATAAAACTTTGACTTAGTATATTCTAACACTAGCCCAGATTTCCACTCAAAAGAACACTCAAGCCCATCTTTATTTATATAGAATTTGCAGAACATAAGGAACTTTCTTCTACTTCTGTAAGCATAGCAAACAGAAGAAAAGTAGTATCTTACAAAACTATAGTGGCACCCACTTGGATCATTTTTGGATACGTCCCTCCCGCCCCCGCCCCCCCCCCCCCCCCCCCCCCCCACACACACACACACACAATTTTTTTTTTAAATTCATAATATAAATATTAGATAAAAATTTCTAAAAACTGTCATCAACATAAAATCATGGTTAAATTATAGTATTTCTTTTTTCTGAATAAGAAATTATTTGGTCGATTTTATAAATTTTATAAATAAATCTTGACAAAACTAAATCATGACTAAACATACAAGAAATAGACAACTATCTTTTCTAACAATTCTAAGTTAATGATCTTATAATGAATGATGTAACCTCACTCATTTAATCATACAAAGTTTTATATTGTATCACTTTAAATGCTGAAGAAATAAATATCCATGATTTCAAAGAAAAGAGAAAAAAAAGAAAAGAGACGACCAACATAAAATCTGTGCGCGAGTCTCTTTCAATTGATATCATTTATTTTGTTCGACTAACATCATAGTGCTCAGTACCTGGGGAACAAGAATGATATAGCATTATGTCTGCATAGTTGTAATCTGTTACTCATAACAATAAAGCGTTACTTGAGCCCATTATAAGGATGTTTTTTGCTGCAGATGTAGGTTACAATTTATAGGGTTCTTACCTGTATGCAAGACTTAGTGCAACTCTTAAGTGTATAAAGGCTAATATTTTCATGATGTAAACTTTAAAGAATAAGCACTTTTTATAAATTTGTTTTCTTAAAAAAAAAAAGTTTTAGTTGTTAATAGCTGCATGTTATCTTAAAGCTGCACTCTCATAGATTGAACGTTTTGATAACTTTTTTATTTTTTATCTTGGAACGAGCCAAGTTATACAAGAATGCATGGAAAACAGTCATATAAGACTGCTGACAAAAATTAGATCGCAGATTTTTATATTTAAGTTCAAAAATTGATGTTTTATGCATTTTTCTTAAACCGTTACGGTTTAAGCCATAAAACATTAATTTTCGAACGGAAATGTGAAAATCTGCGATCTGATTTTTTGTCAGCAGTCTTTTATCATTGGTTTGCAGATATTCACGCAAAAATTTGCTCATTCCAAGACAAAAAATAAAAAAGTTGTAAAAACGGTAAATCTGTGAGAGTGCAGCTTTAATTGTGATTAATGTATCTAGGGCCAGTTGCTCAAATACTCCGTTGAACTGCTACTTCACCTTAACAGTCTGTTAATGCCTTAAATTAAATAATGCTTCGTTAAATATGATCGAGTTGCTAAAAGCTATTCAACACTGAATTAAAAAATCTTTTAATTAATTGCCAACCTCACACCTCCCATTAAAATTAAATTGAGGTTTGGAGGTCAATTAAGTTTGACGGCAGGTTCAACCGTTAAGTCATGTTGTTTAAAATTAACTAGGCTTTTGAACAACCCAACGGTTACGTAGTATTAAATATAACTGACCGTGTACAGTCTGATAAGCATAACGGCGGGCCTCCGAGGTTTTGAGCAATTCTTAATGTTTTTATAATCATAGTTTATTATGTTAGGCATAAAGCTATTTTAAACAGAGTTTGTACATAAACATATATAAAGTATATTTAATGTTTTAATTTAATTCTTCGTATAATACTAGTATGTAAAATGTACAAACTGAGTTAAATGTAATAGATATAATTATTGATTCAAAATATTTTGTAAATTAATTAAAATTTGTACATGATTTTACTGTTCTCTATGTAAAACTGGATGTATTTTTTCTTGTGAACTAAATTAATTCAGTTAATATATGCATTTTAACTATTTTTTTGTTCTTTGGAGTGTTAAAGGGTTTCATCATGCTCGCCTGTTTAACATTATGTTCTACTGTAGCAAAGTAATACAAACAAGTTTTTGTAAAATTAGTCCTATAGAGTTTGTCCCACATTAGTGTAGGTGGTGTCGATGTCCCTAGGTTTGTTTAAGTCAAAAAATAAATTACACTATATCAGGTTGTGAGTAAAACACCTAGCAAAAAAACCTGCACATTTTTGTGAATGTTTGAATAATGACATGGTAATTTTGTTTTATTTTTTGTTAATTTTTTAAATCAAACATCAGCACACATAGAACTGGGACACAATGTCAGCTACTTAATTTCTTAAATAGTCACATTTAGTTTGTATATAATTTGGCATGCTTTTCTGAAAACTACAGTTACCTGTCATTTTATATCTTTTAAAACAATACAACAAAAAATGTTTGTTTTTAGTGTAAGATCGCAATATATTTCACTTTTGATAAAAGTAATGTATTCGGACATTTAAATTTAACATCTAAATAATAGTTAATAGAACTATGATAGATTCATCATAAGTCCAGCTGATTTTTGGGTCAAATAACCTTTAAAATTGTCAGTAATTATTGAATTCATACTGACATAATGACCTTACAGTCAAACCTGTATATAATGGCCACCTTTTGGAAAAGGTCAAATTGGCTGCTTAAAACAGGTGGCCTCTTTATCCAGGTGGAAAATTTCCACCACTTGTACATTTGAATTGTTAAGTGTATTTATGTTGTATAGTGGTATTATAGTAATGCATTTAAGTCAATACCAAATACTTAAAACCGATTCAAGTCACATATATGTTTTTATTTGACATTATTTTCATCTGTTGCTTTTCTATGTGCAAAAAACAGTTTAAGTTTTTGTCATTTTAAGTTTAAGCTTCTGTTCATTTTTTGCTACAGTTTTTTTTCATGTTGAGTTAAGTTATGGCTCATTTTATGGTACAGTTTCTGTTCATTTTAGTCACGTTTTTTATCCATTTTATGGGTAAGCTTCTGTCCACTTTATGTTCATTTTAGTTATGGTTTTTCTCCAGTTTATGGATAAGTTTCTGTCCATTTTATGACCAATTTAGCAGTTAATTTTCCTTTTTATGCTACAGTTTCTCTCCATTTTAGTTACAGTTTTTCTCCATTTCATGTTACAGTTTTTCTCCATTTCATGTTACAGTTTCTCTCCATGTTATGGTACAGTTTCTCCCATGTTATCGTACAATTTATCCCATTTTATGGTACAGTTTCTGTTAATTTATGATACAGTTTTAGTCCATTTTATAACCAGATTTACTGTTATTATGGCTTATACATGTATTTGTAGACCAAATTTTAGTGGTACCAGAATATTCTATGGTACCAAAGATTTCAATTGAAATGCCTACTTACCAAGATATGTTGTTATACTTTGTTGTTTTGGGAATTTGTCATCATATCATTTCGATATTCTCTGGTATTATTAAATGGGCTAGAAACCAGATGGTTCAACAATCGGCAAGTACAGTATTTCCTTAAAACTAGCCTAGAATTTTCAATCAGGGGCTGTAAGCGATGTGATACATCAGTAAGTAAGATGCAATGTGTTGTACACAACAATATCAATTTTATGTAAGTTTTTGACAAGTTTCGTTTTTTCTTGCAATTGTATTATCTGGTGTCTGGCCCCTTTAAGTCTTATATAGATTTTAAAATATTTGAATGTCCTCGTCCCATATTGACTAACGTCTTGATTCTGAGTTTAAAAATAAGGATCAGAAAAGCGAATCTATAAACTTTATAAGTTATCTTGAATGTAGTCTTTTTTTCACCAATAATGTGTAAATAATTGTTAAACATGGTATTCGGAACATCTATTGCCAGTTTAATCATTTCTGCTCTTCAAATAACAATTGCAGAATCAAATAAAGATTTGCAATTTTGAGTCCCGAGTCTTAAGCTCAGACTGGAGACTGTAGTGAATACGGCCCCTGATCTTGCCCTTATTTTCTCAGAGCCTTATATCAGGATAACTCCGACTGGAGACTGTAGTGAATACGGCCCCTGATCTTGCCCTTATTTTCTCAGAGCCTTATATCAGGATAAAGCCAAGCTAAGTATTTTTGTTTTTCTGTTATTTAGTTTTAGTTTAAACATTATATATTTTACAATGATTGTGAAGAAAGTCATGCTTACTTAAACTTGTTCACTCTCGTTAGCATGATGTTTCTGTAATTTGTGTAACAATAAGAGTTTTTAAAAAAAATAAAAATTATTTAATAGGATTTATCTTCATGATAATCACAATGAACCATTTTTCATGTGTCAAAATCAATTTGTTAAAAATATCTTAAGTTTTAAAAAGTTCTATAAAATGATAGAACCCGAATTAGGATATCATTACATTGTATAAAGAAATAATAAGAATTGCTGTTAAATATCATTTGCGCAGTAAGTATTGATCCATACTTGGTTTTTAAAGTACCCTTAATGAAGATTAACAAATCAATAAAAAAAATGTTAGAAATTATTACTTGTATAAGAGAAATGATCTTTTATTTAATTATCATAATTCTTATCATATAAGCTTTGGTGTGCTTGTAAAATATTCAAGGTTATTAAAAGTATATTGCCCTTTTGGATTTAAGACACTTATTAATCAGTGACTCAGATTGTATGCCATAGGTTTTTGAAAAAAAACAACACTTTGCCATTTTGCAAACATATCCTGCATTTTATTTTGGTTTGCCGCACAAGCGGTGCAAGTATTTTATCCATTGTTAACAGTTTACGTTATGATTTTCTCATTCATTGTTGTGTTTGTCTGTCCGTCTGTCCATGTTTGTGATTCTCAGCACCCTAATTTCTTTATTGTACATATAACTTATGTGAAGAAATAATATATATATCATAAGCTATATATATAGAGTACTATATATCAAGTTATTTTGGAAATCTACAAAATAAAAATTGTGCCATATCTTGTCTTGTTATTATGTCTTTGTTCCTTTTACCATCCTTAGGGAAATTCTCTCATGTTTTTCAGGAGCAAACATTAAAATTATTCGTTTTGTCTATGTAATTTCAGCAAAAATCCTTCAGTCTTCAGGGGCCATATTTATAAAACATCTTAGAAAAACTTTTCAGCTTAATGAAATTGAATATTTTAAAAACCTTATATCTTCCATCAAATTTATTCATTAAATTTAATACCGTCATTATTTGATTCTGATTTTAATCATGCTTTTGACTTTTTTTCTTGTTTGATTCTTTGAATTAAACTATGAGAAAAGGCGGTTTTTCACAAAGTAGAAATTTCACTCAATGATTGATGAGGATGGCCCCAGAACTACAGATGATGTGACATAGCGACATACGGTGTTAAAGAAATTTTATCAGCATACCCAGCTAAAGTGAACAAGCCAAAATTAGTTCAAGCTCTCACAGATCAACCTTTTTTTCATTTTATTTTCTGTCTCAGAATCAGCGGATTTTGGCCTTAATGCCTTTAAAAAGTTTTATATACATAACTCACTATAAAACAACTCTCAATTGTTTGGAAAACTGCGGAAAAATTGATTTTTCTGAAAGCGTTAGTCAGCTTTTAGCGTTAAAACATCAATTTTCGAACGTAAATATGAATAACCGAGATACGATCTTTTGTCAGCAGTCTTATATCAATGGATTCCAGACATTTG
This sequence comes from Mya arenaria, assembly GCF_026914265.1. Classification (NCBI taxonomy): domain Eukaryota; kingdom Metazoa; phylum Mollusca; class Bivalvia; order Myida; family Myidae; genus Mya; species Mya arenaria. The sequence goes on along the minus strand of NC_069128.1, from coordinate 36,928,331 downwards.
CACAACAATTGGCTCATTCTAAGACAAAAAAAGAAAACATTTGTCAAAACGGTCGATCTGTGAGAGTGCAGCTTTAACAACAAATTTATGCTTTAACTTGTCAAGTGGACACAAAGTTGGTCATTAACATCATCAGCAAATACAACATACGCTTCCATATTTTCGGTAGCACAATTTTATTTTCAATGAAACAAATTGCAATTCAACCAAACAAGTACTCTGAGAACTACCTCTCAATTTGATAGTGAGAGTAGTTTAGAGGATCTCCTTTAACCCAAATCTCCGTGGGTTTGTGACCCATGTAGGTCAAAGTTCTCTCGACCTCTCAGAAGGACAGTAGTGGTACTGATTTTACGCTGGAAACGGATGCGTGTATGAAGCTGTCGTTACAATCCAGGTAAAATGTTTATGATCTAGCAGTATATCTTCATGTTAGAATAGCCTTTTTAATATTACTAGAAGTAAAATAAAATGGGTAATTGCTGTAAAGCAAAATAAAACAAATTCATTGGCCAAAGAGCATCTATACTTTAAACATACATCAAGAAGTTTAAGTTATGGTTAAATGCTATTAATATTTAACTAGCTTAGTGCTTTAGAATACATTTTTTCTATTGACCCAGCCTCTAGTTAAATCTACCGTTTCACCTGATTAAAATCAATAACGGCTGATTTCTAAAATACCAAAATAAATGTACGGCATATTTAAAAAAAAATACTGCCATCTCATTTGACAAATTATAGCTTTAAACGCTACGCTTAGAACATGGACGTTTTTCCCTTTCCACGCCCAGACAGGTCAATTTTGCTTCCATATCCTTGCTTCTGCAAAGATTGCTCGTACGAATTTTTTATCTTCTTATATTGCTCATAATCCAGTTTGATTCCGTAGTCATCTGCAAGCCGGCGTGCTGTTTGAAAGGCTGAAAAAAACAACAACATTTATTTAAAGGGACCAGACACATAATGATACAACAACAAGAAAAAAAAGAAAATTGTCAAAAACTAACGTAAAATTTATATTGTTGTGTACAACCATTGATTCCTACTTGCTGATGTATCACATCGCTTACGACACATATTTCTCCCACCTCAGATAAGTAGATCCAATAATTTAACCATGCTAGAAATTCTAATCTTGCCCATTGGCGAAGATAAAATGCCCGTATGGAACTCCCTCCCTTGTTGAAGACTGTCGTCTGTAGCATCATGTAAACCTTGTCTTTTGGCAATATTTAGAACGCTTATTAATTATTTATCACTTCAAATGTCACCATAAAACAGCTTTAACGCACCTTTCAAGATAATTAAATTATCAAGAATTCACTCTCCTTCGAACGATTTAAAGACCGATTTGACTATTAACATAATCTGAATCATTGCGCGCATATCCATAACCACGAATAATCGCATATCCATACGCAATTATTTTCAATAAGCACAAAAGAGTTCCAGCAAAAGATACATTTTTACTTAATTTTGTTTAACTGAGGTGGGAGGAAAAGCATCTACCATAGCCGCTCGTGTAAGATAGGTTCATCCCGACCCTCGCGCAGGATGTTTTGCGGAAACTCGGTAAACCTCGTTTCCGCAAAACACCCTACGCTCGGGTCAGAATGAACCTATCTTACACTCTCGGCCATGGAAGATACTTATAATCTTTCAAATTTTTTTGCACATTTTTCTCACTCCAAAATTTATAGGGTTTGTCCGTTACAAGTTATTTTAAAAATAGCGTAGGCATGTGTACCTGTACTCACCACTTGACTTTTACATGCCAAATATATACACACTATAACTTATTAAAATTATTATGCACTATATTTTACAAGTAAACTCATCTGAGACAGCGACAAACTATTCTTTAAATCATGTACAGTGATGTATTAACTAGATATATTGCATTAAAACTTTAGACATTAAGTGTTCCCACCCATTCAGCAATCAAGTTAGATATCTCAATTTTGCATATAATGTAAGTCTAATAAGAACGGCCCTCAAGCACATTTAAGACGATATCTCAGCAATTACTTGATGTACATGTAAATGTATTTATTGATTGCATTGACACTTTATAGTCCAGCAGAACCTGGAGTGAACCGTGCATTGGCGTATATACAAAATATTTTTGCATTTTCTTAATGGCATGACTGCACCATAACATAATCTAAATGATGCCACTCTGACATCGGTGGGCATATCCTGGAATTCAAGATGGCGTCCAAGATGGCCGCCAACGGACAATTTGTACCCGGAGTGATCAGTGCATTGGCATCTATACAAAATGTTTTTGCATTTTCTTAATGGCAAGTCTGTACCATAACAGAATCTAAATGATGCCAATCTGGCATCGGTATGCAACTCTTGGAATTCAAAAAGGCGTCCAAGATGGCCGCCAACGGACAATTTGTACCCGGTGTGAACAGTGCATTGGCGTCTATACACAATGCAATTTCTTAATAGCGTTTCTTACCATAACAGACTCTGAATAATGCCACTCTGGCATCGGTGGGCAACCCTTGGAACTCAAGATGGCGTCCAAGATGGCCGCCAACGGACAATTTATACATTCAAACATTAGGACATGATTTCATATGATTGACATACTATTTTATGGAAAATACTGAAAGTTCATAATTATTAATCCATTATCACTACCCTTCTTCAAAATTTTGACACAAAATGGTCTTCTTTGAAATGGATATCAAAAGTTAAAAAGGGTGCCAATGTATTATAAAGCAAGTGATCATATTTTGTAGGCGAAATTCTTAACCTGTGCGAGAAAGCAAAACAGCGTGCAACAGTTAAGGGTCGAATGTCATCTAAAAGTTGTACTGATCATGATAATGTTTATCCGTGCTGAAAGGGAAGGTGATTGGTGCTTACATCTAGCTGGGATCAAGTGTATGATTCTAAACTTTTTTGCGGCGGGTAACTTTAAGTATGACCGCTATGGTCTCTATCATTTGAGATCGATGGAATCGCTTCCGAAACCAGTCCGAGAAAAATTCTTAAAAGGTGAACACATAATGCGTCAAATACCCGAAACATGGAACGCGATATGGAGCGATATGTTCATTGAAACGACCTTTATGAGGTACGCACTTGGAGCCGGGGGAATAATAGGAATCACACTCAAGCCTGCAACTGAAACGTTATAGGCACTCAGTCTGCACATATGTAGTCAAATGGAACATGGCATCGAATTTATTTGTGAAGGAGAACGACCACAGGCAAACATTTAACGAAGATAGGAAAAGCAGGATATAAACCGATATGAAATACCGCACTTCTATCAAGACCAAGATCAATTAATGCATTCATCAACTGCGGCCCATCGATCATCCACAAGAGCTGGTAAATGTTGTTACCTGAGAGCTTGTTCCATTTGTAGCTAATGTACACGATGTCATCGCAATTGGTACGAAGCAAATGAAAGACTTTAAAACGGATAGTCAGTATCATTCCACGAAGCCATTCTGCGATCAATTAAAACTCAATCCGCATCAAGGAAGTCACTCAAGATGAGTTGAGATCATTTGACACAGAGTTGATCGATACCAGAGTTATTGGTCTGCAAGCGAGTTCACGGGAAAATGACTTGAAATGTGTGTAATCGTATGAATTGTCGCCTGTTTCCCCCTCTTTGTTTCCTGCATCAGGTGATCTCAGAATTGCCAAATCAAAGTCACAAATGAAGAAGATTTTACATGTAGAAACGTCTGCAAGACAATCACCAAAGCAGATAGAATGGGTTATAATTGGCGGTTCTGCAATTGTATGTATAATTCGCTGGCCCATAAGTGGAACGGTGATGGATTACATTTTCCAATTAAGAATATATATTGAAAGGAAACTGGCCGACTTCAATATGTACTTTGTATTTGACAGCACAAAAGGTGAAACGCGAGAATCACGAGGAATGACATATTGTCGGATACACCAACTTTCTACAGTTATGCAATTGCCCACACAGTATGCCATTCTTACTGTACCAGAAAACTTAAACAGTTGATTTCTCTTATATGTGACGATTTGTCGACAAATCTAACATTCCCAGAAACAGGCTCAAGACACAAACTCGTTAAAACTGGGAAAGACGATTTTCAACTCGACGTTACAGAGAGTGTAACAATAAGACATGTGCACATAACATGAAGAGGCGAATAATACCCTTGTTCAACAAATGGTTGTTGTTGCCAATGAGACCGAAAGTGGTATGTGCATAATATCTGAAGACATCGATGTGTTTATGCTGGCCCTTTATCATTTTCTGGTACTCCCAGTGTCTTTGAAAGTATTAATGGAATAACCAATACAATGCCCCGCAGTTAAAGACATCAACGCGACTGTTGAGGCTAACAATATAATACTGGATATACCAGCATCTCATGCACTATCCTGTTGTGACATATTGGCGTGTTGTCATGGAATAGGAAAGGAAACAGCTATTAAAGTTCTAAAATCTCAAAAATACACACTCGAGTCTGTTTGAAATAAAACATTCTGATTCTGGACGCCATCGTCAGGGAATTGACGTCCTTTGATGCTGCTTGTTTCGAGCTAGACTGAATAAATGCAATGTTAGACATGAGAATAACTGCATGGGCCAAAAAGATTGAAAAATCTCCAGCATCAGCACCAAAGCTTCAGTCACTCCCCATGCATGTATATGGAAATACGCCGTCAATATTTATGCGAAAAGCTACAGAAACAAACCCAGATCCACTAGAACTTGATCGTTCGGATCATGGTGGGATGCGAAATGAAGATCACAAATTGTTGTCAGACGTTAAAGTTCATATTGATGTACAAAGGGCACCGCAAACTGATAAGGTGTTCATGTGAAAACCAAATGCTGTGCTTTAGTATGCGATGTCTTTGTTATAGCTCTCGACTGACATGCACTGTGTTCTGTGTTTGTCGTGGAGAAAGTATGTGCTGTAACGAAGAGAACAAATAGGCAATCAATGAATACGCTTGCTGACCGATGAAACACTTATATCAAAACGTGTCAAATGAAACAACTGTTTTATGTAGATAACTTTAATATACAATGTTAGTCTCTTTTTGTGGTATTATCAGTAAAGATCAAGGTCCACTGCCGGCACCATACCATTGATAAGTTTCAGTGTGCTAAGCATTTCTGTCACACAACCGCTATTTCCTTTGTCTTGTAGCTGTTTGAGATAAAAGGTGCTCCTAGTTTATCAATATCTTCAAGTACAGGTCCCATATAATTCATTCTTTCCAAATTATTAATATCTCTCTTCCAAGTATTGGTTCCGTATTGTTGATTATTTTCAAGTTGATCACTATCTATTTTCAAGTACGTGGCCCATATAATTGAACCGTATTCTAATAGAGATCGAAGGAACTTTTCCGACATTCTAAAGGACATTGTTTTAAGTTGCGTAATGGGAAACCAAGTCTACCTATTTACAGCAAGATGTTTGCTATGTGGACACGTTCACAATGTTAAGTCATTTGATATAAGTAATCCATGGTTAGGATATGACTCAACGTGTTTCAGTGTTGTATTGTTAAGTTCAGGAAAATAGTATGATCAGATTACAATTTTTGCATTACATTTCATGCCCCATGGAAGCACACTTTTCAAGTTCATATTATAAGTATCTATCATGTGTTTCCGGTACGGATAGAAAAATCCGACCCGAGGGCACGTGCGTAGGCCGGTAACGAGGCTTGCCGAAGATACTTATATTCTAATGGTTAATGGGATATGAGGCGTTCTTTATCTATCGATACAGCAAACAATCAATGCAAGGAGTCACACACGAGAGTTGACGCTCATTGGAAGGTCATTTATATGGCAGAGAAACAACAGCGGTCCTAGGAATGCTCCTTGTTGTACTCCGGAGTCTACGTGTCACTCGGAACTCCTCGGCCATTTCCCATATAAAACAACCTAGGGTGTATATGGACGGTTTATAATGTCAGAAATCTTAACATTAACTACGCTGCAAGTAGATCGCGTAGTAATTTCAATTTTCAATTTAGCGGTTAAACCTTAGAAATTAATGTCACTTGAGTGTTTGTTTACATCGAATGTGACCCCTGGTGACCAATGTGAGAACCCCTTTAATTCACTGGATTCCTCAACCTTATTAGTATGAGCAGGGAAAGTGTCATGTGACAGAAAATATCCTTCTGAAACGATTTGTTTTATTCTGAACAGAGCATTTGAAAAAAATCCTCGACTGTCATTGGCCAACACAAAAATGCAAACACCAAGTATGTGCTACCTTTTACTACTGACACAGGTAAGCCTTGGTAGAAAACAGACTGACTGAACTTTACTCTATGAAACGTATTTTTGGTACATTCGTCAGAATCGACCCATGATAAAATATTGCGCAGAACGTTTGAAAAAACAACAACACACAACTTCGATTGTCATTGGTCCATACAAAAATGCAAACATATATTGTTCTGAAATAAGGACCCTAAAAGCAATATATCATTATCTGAAATAAATCGTAACCCATCAAACTTTTCATTCACAGCAGCAATATGCTTTGCAGTCAAATACGTTTTTGCCTTTTATTAGCACCTGTATAGCCAACTTGATAGACAATTTTTACGGTGAACCGGGCGGACCACATTAGGTACAAACATGCTTCTTTTGGCCAATATCCCGTCAAAGGGTAGGGGTAAAATTCCCATATAAACTTCAAAATTCAAAACTCCATAGTACTATAGGGTTCCGACATGGAAACTTTCTCATGGCCTCTCAGAAAGGACACCAGGGATCTAATGGTGTAGCTAATCGGATTGCTCAATATGCTGAATGGCGTCAATAAAGTATGCCCATACAACTGACTTAAAGGTGCACTCTTACAAATTGAGAGTTTTCACCTTTTGTGTTTTTTTGGTCTCGTTATCAGCTCATTTAAGATAACTTAAAATGGAACAGATCTCAATTGTTTGGTAAAATGCCGTAAATTTCATTTTTCCTACAGCGTTAGTTACATTTTTAGTAATAAAACCTCAATATCCAAACGTAAATATCTGATCTTTTGTCAGCAGTCTTATATCACAGGCTTCCAGATATGTGCGCAAAAATGGCTCATTCCAAGACACAAGATGAAAAACAGTTGTCAAAACAATCAATCTGAGAGATCAGCTTTAAGTTCCATATTGAATATCACCCCAGGGAAATGGAGTTATTCAATGAGCCTACAGCTGTCTTCACAACTGAATTAAAATGAATAACATGTAGTAGGTACTTAATACATTTGAAGGATGTCCTTACTTGGGTCCCTGTTAAGGCAGATATCCCGCATGTCCCGACACCACATGCAGCCAATCGCACAAAGCCGCGAGAAGAACCGCTTGCAGCAGGCGAAACAGCAGCAGAGAATCATACAGACGAAAGAACCAACGAAAATTATTTTTATGGCGTGTTTTTGCCATTTTTTGGCAACCCTTTCGAGTTTTGTATCCTTTTTCGGCTCCTCTCCCTATAAATAAAACAGATGAATAGCTGGAATAAGGAAACTTGCACATACATAAATAAATGAAATAATGAATAAATATAAACATAGATGATATTTGTTGATTTCAGTGAAAGATCGTATTTTATTTCACGAGTGTCATAGAAAAAACAACATGTTTTCACTAGTGGCGAAGACGCGAACTCAAATATAGTTTTTCTATGATCACGGATTAAAAAAGTATTCTTAAAGTTGAAATTTCAGTCCTTAGTTTGCAGTGTGACTATCAAATATCAATGTTATTTCACTGATAAAACTCCTTTAAATCGAAAAGCATGAAAGATAATTGTTAAATATTTCATTCGTGACTATTAAAAAAGGAACTCGACCCACAAATCTCAAATGATGTTAATGGGAAGAATACATGCTTTGTGCAGAAGGAACCCGAGCACATATTTCGCTAGTTCTCTGAAAGCTCTATTACTGGTGATCCCATATAGTTTTGGTTACAATTGAAAGATGATTTATTTCCGATGACCATAACTGATATATAAAATAGAATGACAAGAAATGCAACTATGAGTATTGAAATTAGTAACAACGCATACACAATATAGATGGAACATTAACCCGTGCAAGTGCCCTATTAATACTTATTCAAAGCGCAACAAAAGTGCACATTTTTCACCTTGCACTCTGCCCTTTTTAATCCTGGCTGAAGCACTGCATTGCCATACAACATCCTTTTTTTTCTACAGAACACACACACTAGTAATGTCGTATCGTCCAGTCCCCCCCCCCCTCCTAGCACATAACTGACGTTAATACAACCAGTTGTTACACTCCTGCTGCCAGCTTTAAGTAGTACCGTCCCTCAGCACTTTCAGTGCTTTGATTTCACTTGCACTTTATTTCAAATGAAATTGGGCGTGATATGATAAATGGCCAGACCCAAAATTTTTGTGACACAGTCGAACCCCGTTGGCTCAAGCTCGCTTGGCTCGCTTTCCTCGATGGTTCAAACTGGATGTAAAGGACCGATTTCTTTATTAAACTGATGGTAAGCATTCCCGCTTGGCTCGATTTCCCCGAGGCTCGAGGTATTTTCGCTGGAACCCGTAAGTTCGAGCCAACGAGGTTCGACTTTACTTTTTCGGTAAATCGTTTCAATTTGTGTGTTTTTATATATTCAAATTCAAACTTTTCAACTGATACCAAGACAACATGGGGTTACCAATACAGACAGACTGCAGATCGTAAATGTCAAGGAACAATACAATATAGATGTGGACGTTAAAACGTTGTTAACGTAAACAAACAATTGGCCCCTTGAGATCTAAATTACATGAGACAAATATAAAATGTACACTTCATACATATTTATTTGTCCTTTATTTACAAAAGACGAAATGAGAACGTGAACTAGAAAGCACACACACGCGCACGCACACGCGCGCACACACGCACGCACGCGCGCGCACGCACGCGCACACACGCACATGCACAATTCTGACCAGTTATGCACCGTGCTGATTAACATTAAACACTAGTTAAAATATATTACAAACATCAATTCAATTACTGAAATCTGCCATGCGTCCAGTAAACATGTTTGGGGCGAACGTTTGCTGTTTGGTTCCCCGCTGGGATACAAAACAAAACGTTTAATGCTCGCATTACTGAACGCACTGCTGCTTTACAACATCAAGCACGCAATTATAAAACAGATCGAAAAATGCAAAAAGAATGCACCAATCACTTTACACGTTTTCTCACGTATATATATACATAAATATATTGTGCCCATCCATCTTCACTGAGTTATCGTCTTGATCTCGGTATCAGAAACCTGATTTCTTTTATGTTTCAAGATATCTCTAATACAACTAATTCTTGTACATAACATCTGTGACTTTTTGTAAAACAGGTCATTTGTAAACTTTACCGTCATACAAATACATCCGTTTTGTTTACTATTGCAGTATAGTTCCTCTTGTTACATCAATGATACAAAATTATTTTGAATTTTGAGATAGTTGTGAATATGCCCGGCATTTTGACTTTATCTCTACAGTAAATTAAATTTGTAGACCAAACTCCACGCAGCGGTTATTTCCCTTTACTACCTCCACGCACATCTCATGATGATGATGATGATGATGGCTGCTGCTGCTGATAATGGTAATGATGGCTGCTGCTGCTGCTGAAAACGATGATAATGGCTGCTGCTGCTGATGATGATGATGATGACGGCTGCTGCTGCTGATAATAATGATGATGATGATGGTTGTTGGTGCTGATAATGATGATGATGGATGCTGCTGTTGCTGATGATGATGGATGCTGCTGCTGCTGCTGATGATGATGATGATGATGATGATGATGATGATGATGATGAAACTACTCAACTGTACAAACGCTTATTGACTTACCGGTAACGTATAATCTTTGCCACCGTTTTCCCACTCGTAAGCTGGATCGAAGTCCCAGTTTAGTTTTCGCAATAGTTTTGAATCAGAAAAATCGCCACCGGAATTGACGTCATCTTTTCCTTTTCCCATAACATCACTCGTGGACAATACACTTCCGGTACATGTTGTGGTCAGGCATATCAATGAGAACGCCAACGGAACTGAATATCCTGTAACACGTCTTGATCTAAGTTTTGGTTGAATCAATTCGAGCTATACCAAAAGAACAATAATCACAGGTCGAAACCTTTAAGTAACCTTACCTGAGAATTTCAAAATTATGCTCATCGTTCGCTTCTGTTCATCGCATTAAACGGAACGTTATGCATATTTTACCAAAAAATAAACGACGTCATACCATGGAACTGACGTCACTTCTGAAAATGGCGCCAAATATATTGGAAATGTTACGTCATTTCTAAAACGATAATTTGCCAATCTTGTTCGCGATGACGAATGACTTTTTAAAAAACAGGTATGGCTAAAATGTTGCCATTGTTGGAAACAGAGTAAAACTATTTCAAACTTTGACTGAGGCATTAAAAGCTGCACTGTCGCCAATTGACCTTTTTAACAACTATTTAATTGTTGTTGTTGTTGTTGTTGTTGTTGTTGTTACGTTCGAATGTTTTATTGCGTTACTAACGCTTCAAGAAATAAATAGTTTTTCGGCAGCTTTCCAAACAATTGAAATCTATTCTACTGAGTGATCGTATATGCCTGAATTGAAGGCATTGATGCCAAAATCAGCTTATTCTGAGACAAAAACTAAAAGAACAGTCAAAATATGGCAATCTGTGAGAGTGCAGCTATAATGTAAGTGTTACAGAATTTTAAAACAGTGATATAATTATATCAATTTGATTAAATTAGATCGCTTATAAATTTCCATAAAATACCGAAAACTTAACAACATATCAGAGAGAGATATCTATTTAAAACAACTTCGCAAGATTCCCGTGTATGACAGTACACAATAACTAAGATTTTTGAGATTTAGAGACGAAACCCCGTTGGGAAATGGTTACATTCAGTTGAAAAAAATAGTATTTTACATCCAGTTCGAGCCAACAAGGACATCGAGCCAAGCGAGTTCGAGCCAAAGGGGTTCGACTGTTCAACTGTACAACTAAACCATTGCGACGTCCTAATTTGGTTTCCCGATTGCTGAAAACACATAATTGGGCCGATTGTTCAGAACTTCAGAACAGAATCGTCGTTAGAATTTAAACGTGACATGTATATGGATTTGCTAATATATACCAATAAAATAAGTACAGCTGAAACAGTTTTCTCAAATCGTGCTATGAACGCTCAGATCACAAGTGTATCTATAAAACTTCCAGGCACCAATTTCTCGAAACTTCTTAAGTCCCTTATAACAGGATTAAGCTAAACTCACTATTTTTGTTTTCAATAATTTGCAAAATATTAACTTCTTTAACGATTTTTATACTTTAAATAGGAAGTACGTTTAATATATTTACAATAAACCATTTTTTATTTATCAAAATCAATTTAAAGTATGTATTTGGGTTTATTGAAATAAGTCACTTAAGCCTGTTAAGCTTAAGAGGTTTCGAGAAATTGGGGCACAACAGTAGAGATTTGAAAGTTAACAACGATGAAGTTAACAACGATGAAGATAACAACGATGAAGTTAACAACGTTGTTAACTTTAACAGAGTTCCGAACAATCGGCCGATTACTCGAAAATATTGTGTAAAGAAGAGATTCGCGCCTTTTTTCCGGCGCCAGCCTTCTTAAACATTAAGATTTTGCACAATATATTCTAACTATTACAAATATTATTGTAATTAAAAACTACGATTAAAGTCATATTGTACAATGTCCCAGATCAAGGCAACCTTTTTTTATTTACACAGTCCGTTAATTGCGTATTGCTTGTTATCTTTATAAATGAATAATTAGGTTATCACTGAGCGCAATAAAATGTGCACCTTTCTTGATAAAACCACTTTCAGGTCGTTTTTTTTGTTTAACCGATTTAATTGTCCAAGGTCAGTGATTTTATTTAGGCGTAGATAATAAGTAATCTTCATTTTTTCAGCCAATGAAATCGCCTACTGGCCTTCCGAATATGTACGGCACATACCTGTTAAGAATAGTGATTTTACAACTTATTAAACAGAGACGATCTCGTGATTTGGTTTCCAACCTATAATCTAAGACATTTAGAAGAAGGCTAGCGCTTTTACATCGGCTTAAAGCTGCACTTTCACAGATTTACCGTTTTGAAAACTTTTTTTTTGTCTTGGAATGATGAATTTTTTGCCTTTATATCTGTAAACCAGTGAAAAAAGACTGCTAACAAAATATTAGATCGCATATTTCATAGTTCGATAATTGATGATTTATGCATATTTCCTAAACCGTTAGTAACGGTTTAAGCCATAAAACATTAATTTTCGAACGGAAATCTAAAAATCTACGATCTGATTTTTTGACAGCAATTTTAGATCATTGTTTTGCAGATATTTACGCAAAAATTTGCTCTTTCTAAGACAAAAAATAAAAAAAGTTGTAAAAAATGGTAAATCTGTGAAAGTGCAGCTTTAAAGCTTAAGAGACACGATGTCACGATTTTATTTTAAATCTATAATCTATGACATTTAAGGGTGATTCTTTAATAAAGTGACACTCTTATACAAAATCATTACATACACATGTATAACAACATAAATTTCGAATGATACACCTTTAACTACTTACTAAATAATGCATTTATGTAAAATATTAATTACTGCTAACAAAACTGTAACTGTGTATTTAATAGCTGAAAACGCAAAATATTAATTGACTGGTGAGTGCTAAAACATTTACTGTGATCTACTATCGTCTCATAAGGTAGAAATATCGTGTTTTCTGCATCTGTATATCAACACTAAGCTCGATATTCTTCATAAGAACCATTGTTGTCGAAATTTATTTATCCTTTTTGGTAAATAAAAACATTTGTATTAATTGTGGTATATCTTATTTGAGAGTAAGAGTGCATCTTTAACGACTTAAAAAGGCTTGCTCGCTGCGCGCTCTTAGACAATATTTTACATATAAATGTGTTCCAACTATCGCATGGTTTAAGCAATATTCGATTTAAACTTCTATTTATATTTGATTAGGAAATAGATGCACAGCCCACCCCCACCCCCACCCCCACCTTTACACACACATCCTTTGTTTGGTGACGAATCAATCGTGATGCCAAGCTGGCGTAGTCATACCTAGTATAACACAGATTGTATGTTCAATACAAATAATTATACATTACGCGCACGAAACGAAAGATTTACCACAAGAATAGTGAATCGGAAAAAAATTGTTTAGACTAAGCTGCAACTTTTTCATGTACACGTAGAAACATGCACGTGTACATGTACACCTGTACCCACAACTACTTGTACAACAACTGCGCGTACTTCAACTACACATACTACAACGACATACATAATTACACGTGTAACTATACATACAACTACACATACTACAACGACATACACAATTACACGTGTAACTATACATACAACTACACGCACTACAACGACATACACAATTACACGTGTAACTATACATACAACTACACGCACTACAACGACATACATAATTACACGTGTAACTATACATACAACTACACGCACTACAACGACATACATAATTACACGTGTAACTATACATACAACTACACGTACTACAACGACATACATAATTACACGTGAAACTATACATACAACTACACGTACTACAACGACATACATAATTACACGTGAAACTATACATACAACTACACGTACTACAACGACATACATAATTACACGTGAAACTATACATACAACTACACGTACTACAACGACATACATAATCAAACGTGAAACTATACATACAATTACACGTACTACAACGACATACATAATCACACGTGAAACTATACATACAATTACACGTACTACAACGACATACATAATTACACGTGTAACTATACATACAATTACACGTACTACAACGACATACATAATTACACGTGTAACTATACATACAATTACACGTACTACAACGACATACATAATTACACGTGTAACTATACATACAACTACACGTACTACAACGACATACATAATTACACGTGAAACTATACATACAACTACACGTACTACAACGACATACATAATTACACGTGAAACTATACATACAACTACACGTACTACAACGACATACATAATTACACGTGAAACTATACATACAACTACACGTACTACAACGACATACATAATTACACGTGAAACTATACATACAATTACACGTACTACAACGACATACATAATTACACGTGAAACTATACATACAATTACACGTACTACAACGACATACATAATTAAACGTGTAACTATACATACAACTACACGCACTACAACGACATACATAATTAAACGTGTAACTATACATACAATTACACGTACTACAACGACATACATAATTACACGTGTAACTATACATACAATTACACGTACTACAACGACATACATAATTACACGTGTAACTATACATACAACTACACGTACTACAACGACATACATAATTACACGTGAAACTATACATACAACTACACGTACTACAACGACATACATAATTACACGTGTAACTATACATAAAACTACACGTACTACAACGACATACATAATTACACGTGTAACTATACATACAATTACACGTACTACAACGACATACATAATTACACGTGTAACTATACATACAATTACACGTACTACAACGACATACATAATTACACGTGTAACTATACATACAATTACACGTACTACAACGACATACATAATTACACGTGTAACTATACATACAATTACACGTACTACAACGACATACATAATTACACGTGTAACTATACATACAATTACACGTACTACAACGACATACATAATTACACGTGTAACTATACATACAATTACACGTACTACAACGACATACATAATTACACGTGAAACTATACATACAATTACACGTACTACAACGACATACATAATTACACGTGAAACTATACATACAATTACACGTACTACAACGACATACATAATTACACGTGAAACTATACATACAATTACACGTACTACAACGACATACATAATTACACGTGTAACTATACATACAATTACACGTACTACAACGACATACATAATTACACGTGTAACTATACATACAATTACACGTACTACAACGACATACATAATTACACGTGTAACTATACATACAATTACACGTACTACAACGACATACATAATTACACGTGTAACTATACATACAATTACACGTACTACAACGACATACATAATTACACGTGTAACTATACATACAATTACACGTACTACAACGACATACATAATTAAACGTGAAACTATACATACAATTACACGTACTACAACGACATACATAATTAAACGTGAAACTATACATACAATTACACGTACTACAACGACATACATAATTAAACGTGAAACTATACATACAATTACACGTACTACAACGACATACATAATTACACGTGTAACTATACATACAACTACACGCACTACAACGACATACACAATTACACGTGAAACTATACATACAACTACACGCACTACAACGACATACATAATTACACGTGTAACTATACATACAACTACACGCACTACAACGACATACATAATTACACGTGTAACTATACATACAATTACACGCACTACAACTACATACATAATTACACGTGTAACTATACATACAATTACACGCACTACAACGACATACATAATTACACGTGTAACTATACATACAACTACACGCACTACAACGACATACATAATTACACGTGTAACTATACATACAACTACACGCACTACAACGACATACATAATTACACGTGTAACTATACATACAACTACACGCACTACAACGACATACATAATTACACGTGTAACTATACATACAACTACACGCACTACAACGACATACATAATTACACGTGTAACTATACATACAACTACACGCACTACAACGACATACATAATTACACGTGAAACTATACATACAACTACACATACTACAACGACATACATAATTACACGTGAAACTATACATACAACTACACATACTACAACGACATACATAATTACACGTGTAACTATACATACAACTACACGTACTACAACGACATACATAATTACACGTGTAACTATACATACAACTACACGTACTACAACTACATACATAATTACACGTGTAACTATACATACAACTACACATACTACAACTACATACATAATTACACGTGTAACTATACATACAACTACACATACTACAACTACATACATAATTACACGTGTAACTATACATACAACTACACGCACTACAACGACATACATAATTACACGTGTAACTATACATACAACTACACATACTACAACGACATACATAATTACACGTGAAACTATACATACAATTACACGCACTACAACGACATACATAATTACACGTGAAACTATACATACAATTACACGCACTACAACGACATACATAATTACACGTGAAACTATACATACAACTACACATACTACAACGACATACATAATTACACGTGAAACTATACATACAACTACACGTACTACAACGACATACATAATTACACGTGAAACTATACATACAACTACACATACTACAACGACATACATAATTACACGTGTAACTATACATACAACTACACGCACTACAACGACATACATAATTACACGTGTAACTATACATACAACTACACGCACTACAACGACATACATAATTACACGTGAAACTATACATACAATTACACGCACTACAACGACATACATAATTACACGTGAAACTATACATACAATTACACGCACTACAACGACATACATAATTAAACGTGTAACTATACATACAATTACACGCACTACAACGACATACATAATTACACGTGTAACTATACATACAATTACACGCACTACAACTACATACATAATTACACGTGAAACTATACATACAATTACACGCACTACAACGACATACATAATTACACGTGAAACTATACATACAATTACACGCACTACAACGACATACATAATTACACGTGAAACTATACATACAATTACACGCACTACAACGACATACATAATTAAACGTGTAACTATACATACAACTACACGCACTACAACGACATACATAATTACACGTGTAACTATACATACAACTACACGCACTACAACGACATACATAATTACACGTGAAACTATACATACAACTACACGCACTACAACGACATACATAATTACACGTGTAACTATACATACAACTACACGTACTACAACGACATACATAATTACACGTGAAGCTATACATACAACTACACGCACTACAACGACATACATAATTACACGTGTAACTATACATACAACTACACATACTACAACGACATACATAATTACACGTGTAACTATACATACAACTTCACGCACTACAACGACATACATAATTACACGTGTAACTATACATACAACTACACGCCCAACAACTACATACATAATTACACGTGTAACTATACATACAACTACACGCCCAACAACTACATACATAATTACACGTGTAACTATACATACAACTACACGCCCAACAACGACATACATAATTACACGTGTAACTATACATACAACTACACGTACTACAACTACATACATAATTACACGTGTAACTATACATACAACTACACGTACTACAACGACATACATAATTACACGTGTAACTATACATACAACTACACGCACTACAACGACATACATAATTACACGTGTAACTATACATACAACTACACATACTACAACGACATACATAATTACACGTGAAACTATACATACAACTACACGTACTACAACGACATACATAATTACACGTGAAACTATACATACAACTACACATACTACAACGACATACATAATTACACGTGTAACTATACATACAACTACACGCACTACAACGACATACATAATTACACGTGTAACTATACATACAACTACACGCACTACAACGACATACATAATTACACGTGTAACTATACATACAACTACACGCACTACAACGACATACATAATTACACGTGAAACTATACATACAATTACACGCACTACAACGACATACATAATTACACGTGAAACTATACATACAATTACACGCACTACAACGACATACATAATTACACGTGTAACTATACATACAATTACACGCACTACAACGACATACATAATTACACGTGAAACTATACATACAATTACACGCACTACAACGACATACATAATTACACGTGTAACTATACATACAATTACACGCACTACAACGACATACATAATTACACGTGTAACTATACATACAATTACACGCACTACAACGACATACATAATTACACGTGTAACTATACATACAATTACACGCACTACAACGACATACATAATTACACGTGTAACTATACATACAATTACACGCACTACAACGACATACATAATTACACGTGTAACTATACATACAACTACACATACTACAACGACATACATAATTACACGTGTAACTATACATACAACTACACGTACTACAACGACATACATAATTACACGTGTAACTATACATACAACTACACGCACTACAACGACATACATAATTACACGTGAAACTATACATACAACTACACGCACTACAACGACATACATAATTACACGTGAAACTATACATACAATTACACGCACTACAACGACATACATAATTACACGTGAAACTATACATACAATTACACGTAGTACAACGACATACATAATTACACGTGAAACTATACATACAATTACACGTAGTACAACGACATACATAATTACACGTGAAACTATACATACAATTACACGTAGTACAACGACATACATAATTACACGTGAAACTATACATACAACTACACGTACAACTCACCTTCTACAACTACACGTACAGTTTTACGTACATCTACACGTACAAATACACTTTTATCTACACATACAACTACACGAAATACAAGACGTAAAGCTACACGTAATCTACAAGTACAAATATACATTCGGCTTTGGGTACAACTACACTTACATTAGTTGTTTTGATCGAAGCTTCTCAAATGTTCAAACAGTGACCTTAGACTATGCAAACATGAACGCTTGACCGCACTAAAACAAACATAACTATCTAATGACCAAGGACGAATGAACACGCTGACCAGTTGACCAGCGGTGTTTATCGCGTCTTACTAAAGCCATTGACCACAGGACAATGACCTGGATGTCCAGGTGTAATGTGCCCTAACAAGCGATACCGGTCAACATTCACTCTGACTTTCAACCTGTGTACTCAAATAAACTTTCAGACAAACAGCATTGGCAGTTTACACGGAATATCATACAGAGGGGAAGCACAATAATCACACTCATGTTAATGAATTTTTCTGATAACCTATGGGTCAATTGTTCAGAATTTTGTTAAAGGTTTACAACGTTGTAAACGGTATCATGCAGATTTTTTTTAAATCTGCCTTTGGAAGTTTAATAGATACACTTGAGATCTGCCGTTATAATATTATATTATAATCAAGATTAAAACAACGTTGTTTTCGATAGAAAATGGCCGATGAGTTGCGCACCGCATACCTATATTAAGTATTGCTTAAACCCCCCAAAAAGGACGTTAAGCATCCGAACTGCTTTAAAAATACTTCCGAAGTATGTATGTGCGCGTTCAGAATACGCATTTGGAAGTTTCGTTGAGTAGCTGACCTCTGGCTAGATTGGAGTGACCATCGCAATTTAGGACGTTGTATTGCAGTTTGTTTGCTTGGATAAAGGGGTTCGGGTGCATTGGGAGAAAGCCATACGATGCCAGGTAAGTGAAGTTCGCTAATCATTCAATTTTGTTTGAAAGTGTATGTGCAGCTGAAATTGGGTGGGGTGGGCTATTGAGTTTGTCGGTGGTAAGTGTGGTTAAGTTATTAAGGGAGAAATATTCGAGATCGATTTCTTATGCTTGTTACTCTTCAATCGCAACTCGCTATGTCGAACTCTGTAATCTCGATGTTCTGGTTATGTGGAACATTTTTTTATGTGTTAGGTTCGGTTATACACTTTTTGTATTTCGGTTACATCGAATGGTCGTTACATCGAACTATTTTCCCAGGTCCCAACGACTTCGACATAGCGAGTCTTGCCTGTATTTAAAGCGTACTGGCTGAAATTCAGTTTCGGTAGGGTGGGGATGGGTCGGTGTGTGTGTGTGTGCGCGTGTGTGTGTGTGTGTGTGTGTGTGTGGTACAGTTTTTAAGAGGGACTAGTTCCTTTTTCATGTCTTGTGTTTGTCGCTGCATATTGGGTATATTCCGACTGAAATTAAGTTTAGGATTTGGTGATTCGGGTTCGGTGGAAGTGTGGTTCAGTTTTTAAGAGATTCATTTTTCCGGCTGAAATTGAGTCAGGGGTCGGAAGGGGTCGGTGGAACTGTGGTACAGATTTTAAGATATTAATTTCTTTCTTTTTTGTCGCCGTATATGGGGCGCATTCCTGCTGAAAATGAGTTACAGATGGGGTCGAGAGGGGTCGGTGGGGATGCGGTAGTAAACTTATATATCGTAAATATATATTTGAAAGTTTATTAAAGTCTAATCAATACAACATATAAACATCACATAATAAATATACTTTAAAACATGCATTGCAACTCAGTGTATGAGTTATAAGAGACTATAGCACACACAAAATAATACATGTACTACATGTATACATGACTTATACAACATCTAAAACATCTTAATATATATGATCGCTCCATTGATTAAACCCGTATTTAAAGCATTGCATAGTTGTTAAATGTATAAATAATTCTACCACTTGATCAAGTTTGAAATACACTTTTAACAGAGAACACTTTAAACTCATTTCCAAATTTGAAACTGTGGAACGTTTTAGAGTGCATCTGAACAATATCCTATGAGACGCCTTTAAGACGAGACTCATTTATTCTTTGTAGTGCATGACCCCTGAGTCTAACTAGGTTACTACAAGCATAACCGATATAAGCGGACGTAACAACTCGGCCATCTCCGGCAAGATTCGAGATAGGCAATTCTGTTTGATACTGGCCGAGGTGTTCCGATTGCGATAGAAGTTGTTCAATTATTAGGGCAAAACTGTGGCAACTGCTGTACTAAATCAAAAGTTGGGCTCATAAAACCGCAGTATCTTACAAGTTGTGTTCTTGTCTTATGTGTTTTTATCGAGAATGCTAGCCTAGGTAATATAGCAATGCAGTACTTGTTTTTACGATTATTAGTTTTGTCATTGCACACAAATATCGAACAAAAGACATGATACTCGTGATTGAACAGTGGTCTAGTGTCACCATGACCCTGTACTTATAACTGACTTACTTGTTAGGTGATTCATTTCTTCTTAGTATAGTTGAAGGTAAATTATGCAGAATTGAAGTTATGGTATCTTCATTAACATAATAAAATCTATAGTATGGTTATCATTTTAAACATCGAAAATAAACATCTATCACCTAAATATTGTTTATTTTAGTATTTATTTTGAGGTTTATATTCCTAAATATTGTTTATTTTAGTATTTATTTTGAGGTTTATATCAAAATTAATCGTTTGAGTCCGGCGCAGCCCGACGAACGAATTTCGTTCATTATTATATATACGTCAAAACCAAATGATAACGTGACATAATGGTTGATATTATTTTGTTACTGATAAGCCCCGCCTCATTCTTGGGCGCTTTCCCTTTTAACTCAACATATGTATGAGTTAGAGGCGGTATTTAAAGCAATATGAATTATTAGGATATAAGTTTATTTCTGTCAATTACACAACATTCACGATCTTTAACAGACTTATTAAGCCTCTTATGGAACCAGGGGTGCGTTTCAGAGACGATCGTTAAGGCGATCGTTAGGTGATTTTGGTAGTACGACCAAAATTACCGATCGGCACCGTTTCAGAGACACAACGTGCACCTGCTTTATCGTTTATTTTGCTCGTAAACCTACGACCGGTAAGAGGCACTCGTTAACTTAACGATCAAGATGGCGGATGAAGATTTTCTCCATATCAAAGTATACTTTTACTTTTTATCAACATTTGAGAGTTTAATATTGCGTGTAGAATGTTCGCTGGTGTGGAATTTTCAAACTATGTCTAAAAATAGCTGAAAACAGTATGAAAATGTTCTATTTCCGCCGTTCTGTCAAAAATGGATTTTAACTGTAGAAGATGTAAGCTTTTTGTTATATCTGTGAAGTATGATGATATTGTGTACATCTAAAACATGGAATATGATGAAGAATTTGATTTGGTTTCATTGCTGTTAAATATGTCATGTAAAACATTTTCTTAAAATTCTTCTATTTCGGATGGTTTTTAATTCGGATAAATAAATGCCTGTACATATTTTGTTGTAATATTACCGGCCTTTGTGGCATGTAGTCAGTGAATTATTGAACAGTGTTATCATTTTATCATGTCATGATATAACATAATTATTTTTTCTTATTTTTACACATCTAAAACTGATGCTAAATATGTAAATATACTGTACAGTACTGTAAATGGTACCATTTGATGCCAAGTGTACAATAAAAACTGAAATGAAAATTGCCAACAGAAGTGTCATGGTCTTGGTGGAAAATGCTGTGTTCTTCATTGACATCTGTTTAATAATGGTATGGAAAAGGGAATTAAATTTTAATGTTGATTTTATGAATAATAATGGAGGTATACATATTCAACATTTGAACACATTGTCATAAGGACTTATGTAGAAACTAAACTGCAAAACCATATTATGTATCTGCAGTTAATGCACAGGCTATGTACAGATGCTTATTGATATTCTATGTTTTCATTTTTTACTGTTTTTACTTGTTAAATATTTGTTTTAGTTAATTATTTCAGGCTGGTGATAGAAAACTATCAGGAATGCTTCAAGCTGGCAATGGAGGGAAATGTAAAAGTAGGTAGGAAATGATAAAATGCAAAAGGATATTAACCAATGTTATGAATAATACAATAAGATGAATTTTATATTGATACAATGTTGGGCATCTTACTTTGAGCAGTTAACTGGTTCAACATACTTGTTATTTAACTTATATGAACATTAAACAAGAAATAAAATGTGACCAGAATGGTGTTTTTCATGTTTTCTTAAAAACCCTACTTATTTTTTTTTTTAAAAAGACAATAATTTTCATAAAATATGCAAACTATTTCAGTTGAAATATGGGAATGTAAATTATGTGTTACTTGTAGTTTAACCATTAAAAGGAGTTTTCAAAAATGTATTATAATTATTGTGCTGTATTAAACAATATTTTGTAACTTTTTGCCTTTTCAGGACACTGAGATATCACAAGGTTTCAAAGATCTAGAATATGCTCACAGTCAGTCTACTACTCACCTTAAAGGTTCCAGTGTGTTTTAGGAGACTTTGTCAGAACAGTACTTTATACCTACATACACTGGAGATACCAGACCAAGCAGATAATTACAGATATATTGACACAGAATCTGAAATTAATTGCATATCCCAACACAACATAAGACTTTAAACTGTTAAATAGGCGATGAGGCATTTGTGTAACCTTCATTATTTGAAATGAAATTTCTTATAGTATTTATTTTAAGTTTGACTTTGCATTTAAAAGCCATTAGCATTAGATTTTTCAAAAATATATATATATTTATATAAATTCAACTGTGATGTATATCCAGTTGTACATGTTTGTGAATTATATAGGATTATCTTAATGATACATTTATTCAAACTTATGAATATATAGAAAACACACTACCATGGCTGATCATGTAAACATTCATACTATCTTTTTATAGAAATTAAGTGAATCTTTCGATATTTCTGAATACATTTATTTTTTACTTTGACTGGCTCATTTATAAACACAGAATGCTACATAAAGTGTATACTCCAGTGTATATCATAACATGATTGAAATAGATAATAGATAATATTTGCATGAAACTCTGAACACTTAACCTCTATGGCAATCTGCACCAGTTAAGATACTTTTTGTTGAATAATGTGTTTTGAAGAGACGAGCTTGTAAAATATCTGTATTTCTTTTAGTAATTTTGTGTATTTGAAGCATGTCTGCAAATGTAGATTTTATCATGTATTTTGAATGGATCTGAAATGCTGTTTATTTAACTGTTATTACAACGATTGACACAATAAAGATGGATTTATGAATTGTCTTCATACAAAAAACCCAACCAGTCAATGTATTTTCGAACTGTTTCCCAATACAATAACTCTTAGTCACAGTTTTGGTGTGTATGAACTTTACGCGTTATCTGAACTAAGGCCGGTTGTTGATGATTGGAATCAGTCATCATCATCATCATCATCATCATCATCATCATCATCATCATCATCATCATCATCATCCACCGCACCAACCACAACCACCTTCACCACCAACTTCACACCTGCATCATCATCCACATCATCAATCATCAGCAACATCTACGCATCATCATCTCGTCATGAGCATTGTCGTCATCGTCACAACATAATTAGTATCATTGCCGTCGTCGCATCATCATTATTATTATCATCATCTAAGTCGTCGTCGTCGCATTATCACTATCGTTGTCATCGCATCATCATTATAGTGTCGTTGTCGCATTATTATTATTAAATCATCATTGCCGTTGTCATTGCATCATCGTGACTATCATCATCAGCACTATGCTGCACGTTTGCATTTACTTTACACAACGCATACTATAATATTTCCCTTATCAAAGACGAATTTAAAGTAAAATCACCAGCCTGAAAAAAACAACGTAATTTGTTGTTGTCCAATTTTCATAATGATTACACAAATATTAAAATGAGCGTCGGAACCGCCACTGCCTCCATCACCAAAAATCCCGGATGACGATGTACTTAAGATACAATTGTAACATAAATAGCACATGGTTAATCAGAATAGAGACCACGAGTTTGTATCATTTGTGTTAATCATTATAAAAAGGAGAGTTTCATTAATTGATTCCATTCAAGAGATTATCGGTATTATTATTATTATTATTATTATTATTATTATTATTATTATTATTATTATTATTATTAAAAAAGACAGGTGCGCTCATCAGGTCAAAGTGACGTAACGTCATTTAACTTCAGACTGGGTCACTCGCTTTAACGCTGTGCTTTATCGTTATTTTTTACGTACGACCGGAGAGTTTACGAGACGTTTCTGAAACGCCTTTATGATTATCGTTAAGTTGGTCGTTATTACGATCGTAAATTTACGATAATGGCAGATCGTAAAATCTATCTGAAACGCACCCCAGGGGCGGTTACAGGAATTGACGTTAGAGGGGGCGTAACTTATAGGCGCAACCTTTTACATGCGCCTCTCCCTAAAAACCTAAAACATATGGCATAAACTATTTGCGTGTAGGTTTGGGGTTACTGCCTCAAGAACATTGTAACAATTTGTGATAAAAAATGGTGCATTTTAAGCATGTTTTATTAATTTTTCTCTCCCATATTGAAATAAAAAGTAATCCTGGGCGATTTAAGAGGGGGCGCGCGCCGGATGAGCCCTCTCTTTTACCGCTAGTAAAAACAGCTCATTTACTTCTACAGTCGATACATTTTTAGCTAGCTAGCTTAATCAGGTTACATGTACACTCATTCAGTAATTTAAATAGACACACATCAAATGTTGGCGACCTATATACAATTAAAATGGGTTTAAGGTGCATGCCTCAATCTATAAGTACAGCACATAAAACATCGACCAATGGAAATATAACGCTTCAATTAATTTAATTAATTCTGTCGTCTCATTGGTTCATAACTTATTTCAACCATTTTAATATTTTAGATATTTTTACATGTACTCAAATGATCTATATTCGGTAAGTGAACACGTTTCAATCTGAGTGGTTTTAAAGCGACTCGTTCATGGTTTGCAAAATTTGCTTTTTTAATTATGAAATAAAGTGTGGCAAATCATAAGGAGTGTTAAAACCAAAAAACCAAACTGGAACCCTTCAGCAAATGTTGATATTTGATCAAATATCGTCTTTGAAGACCAGATTTTTCATAAGCATTTATGACGCGATTGAAAAATAATTACGGCTGTGGTGTTGCGTGATTGGTTGATTGACAATAGCACGTGATGTATCAATGTATCCGTAACAGGTCAACATATCCAACATTGTTGTTAAGGTCACGGTGGCCGTGTGGACAAGTAGGCTGTTTTCTTCTTTTTTATCTTCAATTAACCGGCGAGGATTCGAACCCCGCTAAAACCAAAAATACTTTTTATGCTATAACTGTATTTTTCTGCAATTTCGATACCACAGAGTAAAATAATGATGAAACAATTATGTTATAATAATGTTTTCAGATGCATTACCGGGAAAACTAATTTTTGGTTCAAAACATGAGCGAGTCATTAAGGAATTAAGGAACTAGACATCATTTGATACAATTACAAAAACTTATTTACTGATGTATTACATCGCTTACGACACATGACAGCGACGAAATATTATTTTAATCATATAAGGTGATGTATTAATATTATCGACCTCATGCTTCTTTGTAAACACAACTGTAGACTTGTTTTAGGGACATACTGCATTTGGAGATTTTGGGACCATATGGTGTCTTGTCCCTTTAAGCCAGTATGCACTCTACAGTAAACCGTTATACAATGAAACCGTTCAACCTATATTTCTCCATCCTTGTCATTAAAACATTGATTTCAAACATGCTGTATTGATTCAGAATTAATTATTATTATTATAAAAGAGCAAAGAAACTCTTACGTTTTAGCAGTGTTATTCAATCCGAAAAAATATGCCTCGTGATATTTTTAAGCACCTTTAATGACGTCGTCAGTGCATTGTACATAACGTAGGTAATACTTATATGACCTGAACTAAATTCTTTATGACTAAGAATGGGCGAAATGAGCGAAGCTCCAGTCTAAAATTTCATTGGTTGTAAATGTAGGTTGTATTCTAAATCATAATAGCCATACATTCAGAAAGTACATTCAGTTTAAAAGTGTATAGTATGTCATATGTATTGCTGTATAAACTGTAAATATGACCGCTTGATTGTCGGGTATGCTTAAAACTCTTTCGGGTGGAAATATATAATATGGTATTTAACACCAACATGATGTATTTTGCTCTGTTTCTTTTGCGTTGACTACCTAACCACTTGCGGATTGGGGAAGGCGGGGGGGGGGGGGGGTTGTAAATACATTTACAATACGATTTAAGAAAAAAAATACACTAAACTAGAACACTGTCGATATAATCCGCCAATGTATATCGATACGTATTACTTCTGCTCCGTTTCTTAATATATCACGCCTCCAACATAAATGACGCAACGCCATTGGTCCAGGACTGGTCACGAGGTGACCCCATATTTATCCATATTGAGTCACCAAATTTATATCGTTCCAATGTGACGTCTATTTTACGATTCCGATGAATATTTCGATGAATAAATGAAACATTTTAAAAACATGTAAATATATTCTCGACGTGATATGATACGGGGTTAGTAGGTGACCGATATATGAGATATAGAAGATATGCGGGGGGCACAGGAAACCATACTCGGGTTCACTATAACACGTTTGCCCCGTATATCCCGGTCATATCGGGACACCTACTAACCCCGTAACTTATAATATCGGTAATATTGCAAATCCCCATTATATATTACTAAACCCACTATCTACATGTGTGAATATCGACTAATAATGTTTTAAGTTCCATTCATGTACATGCATTATTAAATTTTAATCTCAGCATACGTTGGAAAAGTATATACGGAAACTTATTTATTCTACTCTACTTCTAAATTGATACACTACCCCTATAATTCGTCCTATCCTTGATACTCCGGTTGACCCTGATATAATCGACGTGACCCAGGTCATGACTAGTATAAATAAACACGGCGACCGCGTCATGACAGGTTATTCACCCCGACCTGGCGTGAAAGTCGGTCACAGCCCACTATTAAGCCAGTCTGCCTCGTATTGAGCTTGTATTTTAAGAGTGCTTGATGGTATCATTCTCTGTTAGCTGAGCTCGATCGATTCTTGAAATGTTGAACTATTGGAGCACTCACATAGAGGAATAATAAATAGTTCGGTAGCCGAGTTTTATTTTATTGGTAAAGGCTGTTGAACGCAAGAAATAGGCTGAATGGTTTAATATGAATATTTTAGGTCGCTACGTGTATATGCAGAAAAAAATGCAAACGTTTTTCTCTCGTAATTCACTCAAGTGCAGAATGGTCATAAATTTGCTCAGAGAGAGCAATATTTGATAAGCACACAGAGATCTGATTTTCTACCTTCTGTACCTTGTGTGTAGGAGTGAATTATCACTATCGTTTGCATCACTCTGATCACTCTGATTAAGAGTTAAAGGGACTTGACACCAGATGGTTTCAAAATCGGCAAATACATTATTTCCACTAAACAAGCCTAGAATTGTCAATACAAGCTAGTTTTGGGCCGATAGTGCAGCATTTTACATGATTGAAATAATATTTTGTCACTGCCTCAGCTGAGTTTACCGTTTAAGAATTGCGCATAATGGTTTCGCAGTTTATAGTGTATTTATTTAACATAATGAAAGTCACGTCATTAGTACAGATACATATACAGGCGCTATTTTTTTTAAAATAACTAATAACTGGTATTTACGTCGTCGGCAATCCCAGTAAATTTCGAAATGGACCCCCACCCACCCGCAAAAACTGCGAAATACACGTGTCCTAAGCGATGCGTTACATCAGTAAGTAAGAATGCGTTGTACACAAAGGTATCAATTTTATGTAAGGTTTTGACAATTTCCTTTTTTTCTTGCCATTGTACATACCATCTGGTGTCTAATTCCTTTAATAATGATTGGTATATCTCCTCATAAGGCCATAGCGGGAAGAATTTCATGTACAGTGTATTCACCTATTTTTTTTCTTTCTGAGATCTGTGATGTCCTCGTTTGACTGCAGACAAAACTATTCATATGTCAATTAATAATAACAAAATGATAGGCTAATTAGAGGATCTGGGCCCAATTTCTCGAAACTTCTTAAGTCCTTTATAACCGGATTAAGCTAAGCTCCCTATTTTTGTTTTTCAATAATTTGCGTAATATTAACTTCTTCAAGAACTTTTATACTTTAGATAAGAATTAAATTTATGATAATCACAATAAACCATTTTCCTTTCATAAAAGCTAAATTCAAGTATGTATTTTAGCTAATTGAAATAAGCTACTTAAGCCTGTTATGCTTAAGAAGTTTCGAGAAATCGGGGCCAGTAGCGATTAGAAGATCGGATAACTATAACAGACAGAAAGTATGGCTGAAGGCGAGAAAAGAAGGCAGACAGGCAGGCGGTAAAAAAGGCAGACACTGATGCGGGCAGAGCTGGCGGGCAAGAAGGCAGACACTGAGGCGGACAGACATGCGGGCAAGAAGGTAGACACTGCAGCAGACAGACAGACGGGCAGGAAGGCAGACACCGAGGCAGACAAGCAGGCGGGCAAGAAGGCAGACACTGCGGCAGACAGACAGACGGGCAAGAAGGCAGACACTGAGGCAGACAAGCAGGCGGGCAGGCAGGCTGACACTGAGGCGGGCCAGCAGGCGGACAGAAAGGCAGACACTGAGGCGGGCAAAGCAGGCGGGCAAGAAGGCAGACACCGAGACAAGCATGCGGGCAAGAAGGCAGACACTGCGGCAGACAAGCAGGCGGGCAAGAAGGCAGACACTGCGGCAGACAGACAGACGAGCAAGAAGGCAGACACTGAGGCAGACAAGCAGGCGGGCAGGCAGGCAGACACTGAGGCGGGCCAGCAGGCGGACAGAAAGGCAGACACTGAGGCGGGCAAAGCAGGCGGGCAAGAAGGCAGACACTGAGGCAGACGGGCAGGCGGGCAAGAAGGCAGACACTGAGGCGGGCAAGTAGGCGGGCAGGAAGACAGACACTGAGGCTGACAGGCAGGCGGGCAAGAAGGTAGACACTGAGGTAGACAGGGAGGCGGGCAAGAAGGCAGACACTGAGACATACAGACAGGTGGGCAAGAAGGCAGACACTGAGGCAGACAGACAGGCGGGCAAGAAGACAGACGCTGAGGCAGACAGACAGGCGGGCAAGAAGGCAGACACTGAGGCGTGCAGAGCAGGCCGGCAGGAAGGCAGACACTGCGGCAGACAGGCAGGCGGACAAGAAGGCAGACACTGAGGCGGACAGAGCAGGCGGACAGGAAGGCATACACTGAGGCAGACAGAGCAGGCGGGCAGAGCAGGCGGGCAGGAAGGCAGACACTGAGGCAGACATGCAGGCGGACAAGAAGGCAGACACTGAGGCGGACAGAGCAGGCGGACAGGAAGGCAGACACTGAGGCAGACAGAGCAGGCGGGCAGGAATGCAGACACTGAGGCAGACAGGCAGGCGGGCAAGAAGGCAGACGCTGAGGCAGACAGACAGGCGGGCAAGAAGGCAGACGCTGAGGCAGACAGACCGGCGGGCAAGAAGGCAGTCACTGAAACATACAGACAGGCGGGCAAGAAGGCAGAGACTGAGGTAGACAGACAGGCGGGCAGGAAGGGAAATACTGAGGCAAACAGACAGGCGGGCAAGAAGGCAGACACTGAGGCAGACAGGCAGGCGGTCAAAATGGCAGACACTGAGGTGGGCAAGAAGGCATACACTGAGGCAGACAGGCAGGCGGTCAAAATGGCAGACACTGAGGCGGGCAGAGCAGGCGGGCAGGAAGGCAGACACTGAGGCAGACAGGCAGGCGGACAAGAAGGCAGAAACTGAGGCGGTCCGAGCAGGCGGACAAGAAGGCAGACACTAAGGCGGGCCGAGCAGGCGGACAGAGCAGGCGGGCAAATCAGGTGGGCAGGAAGGCAGACACTGCGGCAGACAGACAGACGGGCAAGAAGGCAGACATCGAGGCAGACAGACAGACTGGCAAGAAGGCAGACATTGAGCGGGCAGAGCAAACGGGCAGGAAGGCAGACACTGAGGCATACAGACAGGCTGGCAAGATGGGAGACACTGAGGCAGACAGACAGGCGGGCAAGAAGGCAGACACTGAGGCAGACAGAGCAGGCTGGCAAGAAGGCAGATACTGAGGCAGACATGCAGGCGTGCAAGAAGGCAGACACTGAAGCAGACAGGCAGGCGGGCATCAAGGCAGACACTGAGGCAGACAAGCATGCGGGCAGGAAGGCAGACAAGCAGGCAGACATGCAGGCGGGCAAGAAGGCAGACAGTGAGGCAGACAGACAGGCGGGTAGGAAGACAGACACTGAGACAGACAAACAGGCGGGCAGGAAGACAGACACTGAGGCGGGCAGAACAGGCAGGCAAGAAGGCAGACACTGAGGCGGGCAGAACAGGCGGGCAAGAAGGCAGACACTGAGGCGGGCAGAACAGGCGGGCATGAAGGCAGACACTGAAACAGACATACAGGCGGACATGAAGCCAGACACTGAGGCAGACAGGCAGGCCGACAGGGCAGGCGGGCAGAACAAAAGACATTGAGACAAATAGGCAAACGGGCAGTAAGACATACACTGAGGCAGACAGGCAGGACGACGGGGCAGGCGGGCCGGAAGACAGGGCAGGCGGGCAGACAGGCAGGCCGACAGGGCAGGCAGGCAGTAAGACATACACTGAGGCAGACAGGCAGGCCGACAGGGCAAATAGGCAGACGGGCAGGTGGGCAGAAAGACCGACATTGAGACAGACAGGCAGGCGGGCAGGGCAGGGCAGGGCAGGCGGGCAGGAAGACAGACATTGAGACAGACAGGCAGTCAGGCTGGCGGACAGGGCAGGGCATTCGGGCAGAAAGACAGACATTGTGTCAGGCGGGCAGGGCAGGGCAGGGCAGGGCAGGGCAGGGCAGGGCAGGGCAGGGCAGGGCAGGGCAGGGCAGGGCAGGGCAGGGCAGGGCAGGAAGACAGACATTGGGACAGACAGGCAGGCAGGCAGGGCATGCGGGCAGGGCAGGTGGGCAGGGCAGGCGGGCAGGAATACAGACATTGAGACAGACAGACAGGCGGGCAGGGCAGGCGGGCAGGACAGGGCAGGCGAGCAGGAAGACAGACATTGATACGGACAGAAAGGCGGACAGGACAGGCGGGTAGGAAGACTGACATTGAGACATATAGGCAGGCGGGCAGGGCAGGCGGGCAGGACGACACACACTGAGGCAGACATGCAGGCGGGCAGGGCAGGCGGGCAGGAAGACAGACATTGAAGCAGACAGGTAGACGGACAGGAAGACAGCCACGGATATAGACAGGCGACGTACAGTGGACGTTACAGACAGCCATCTGGACACACAGCAGACAGCGAAAATTAAACACATTCGGTATACATATATAGAAATAACTATATTTCAATGTAACCGCATCTGTGAACTACAATTATTGTAATTTAACTACATTCGCACTGAAAGTGTACTAGAATCCTCCATTTAATGGCGATGCGCAGGGCTACAACTAGGGAATCAGGGCTTTTTTAATTGTCGCTTACAAATGGCCTACATGCGCAATAAGGCATCAATAAGAAACAGCCATCGTGACATTTTCCCTATGGCTGTGCACATGTTCTAAATACGAACACTAGGTTTGTCTACTAAAACTGTATTTTTTTATTAAAGGTTGCTAGAACGAGGTTTTGATTGAAAGTATAACTATTTGATATGTGTTAATATGCTTTTTGTTGTATTTAAATAGCATACTCATGGTATTTGTATTCAAATTAAAGGAGTAATGCAATACAATAACTATAATTGGTTTCATTCTGACAAATAGTTTCATGATGTCCAAATTAAGACCGTGGGGTCAAAATGATCAGACCTGATTCATTATGCCGATATAAAGCCGAAAAGTCAGACAAAATTCATTCTGTCCCAAATAACAGCGAAAGTTCAAAGTTGCATTATGCCCAAATTAAGACCGAAAGGTCAGAATTATTAGACTGATTCATATGCTGCAAGAAGAACAAAACAATTTGATAATGCACCAAATAAGACCTAGAGGTCAGAATTATCAGACTAGACTCATAATGCAGCAATAAAATCGAAATTTCAAAACAGTTAGATCATGCTCAAAATAAGACCGAAAGTTCAAAACAGTTAGATCATGCCCAAAATAAGACCGAAAGGTCAAAACAGTTTTATCTTGCCCCAAATAAGACCAAAGGTCAAAACAGTTTTATCATACCCAAAATAAGACCGAAAGGTCAAAACAGTTTTATCATGCCCCAAATAACACCGAAAGGTCAGAGCAGTAAAATTATGCCCAAAATAAGACCGAAAGGTCAGATTGGTTTCATCATGCCTGAAATAAGACCTAAAGGTCAGAGCAGTTAAATTATGCACAAAATAAGACCGAACGGTCAGAACAGTTTTAACATGCCCCAAATAAGACCAAAAGGTCAAAACTGTGTCATTATGTCCAAAATAAGACCTAAAGGTCAAAACTGTTTCATTATGTCAAAAATAAGACCAAAAGGTCAAAACAGTTTTACCATGCCCCAAATAAGACCGAAAGGTCAAAACAGTTTCATCATGCCCTAAATAAGACCAAAAGGTCAAAACAGTTTCATCATGCCCCAAATAAGACCAAAAGGTCAAAACTGTTTCATTATGTCCAAAATAAAACCGAAAGGTCAAAACAGTTTTACCATGCCCCAAATAAGACCGAAAGGTTAAAACAGTTCTATCATGCCCCAAATAAGACCAAAAGGTCAAAACTGTTTCATTATGTCGAAAATAAGACCTAACGGTCAAAACTGTTTCATTATGTCCAAAATAAGACCAAAAGGTCAAAACTGTTTCATTATGTCCAAAATAAGACCTAACGGTCAAAACTGTTTCATTATGTCCAAAATAAGACCTAACGGTCAAAACTGTTTCATTATGTCCAAAATAAGACCTAACGGTCAAAACTGTTTCATTATGTCCAAAATAAGACCTAAAGGTCAAAACTGTTTCATTATGTCCAAAATAAGACCGAAAGGTCAAAACAGTTTTACCATGCCCCAAATAACACCGAAAGGTCAAAACAGTTTTACCATGCCCCAAATAAGACCAAACGGTCAAAACTGTTTCATTATGTCCAACATAAGACCTAAAGGTCAAAACTGTTTCATTATGTCCAAAATAAGACCGAAAGGTCAAAACGGTTTTACCATGCCCCAAATAAGACCGAAAGGTCAAAGCTGTTTCATTATGTCCAACATAAGACCGAAAGGTCAAAACAGTTTTATCATGCCCCAAATAACACCGAAAGGTCAGAGCAGTTAAAATATGCCCAAAATAAGACCGAAAGGTCAGATTGGTTTCATCATGCCTGAAATAAGACCTAAAGGTCAGAGCAGTTAAATTATGCACAAAATAAGACCGAACGGTCGGAACAGTTTTAACATGCCCCAAATAAGACCAAAAGGGCAAAACTGTTTCATTATGTCCAAAATAAGACCTAAAGATCAACACTGTTTCATTATGTCCAAAATAAGACCAAAAGGTCAAAACAGTTTTACCATGCCCCAAATAAGACCGAACGGTCAAAACTGTTTCATCATGCCCCAAATAAGACCAAAAGGTCAAAACAGTTTCATCATGCCCCAAATAAGACCAAAAGGTTAAAACTGTTTCATTATGTCCAAAATAAGACCTAA
Source organism: Mya arenaria (assembly GCF_026914265.1). Classification (NCBI taxonomy): domain Eukaryota; kingdom Metazoa; phylum Mollusca; class Bivalvia; order Myida; family Myidae; genus Mya; species Mya arenaria. The sequence continues at coordinate 36,893,545 of NC_069128.1, read as the reverse complement.
AGGTCAAAACAGTTTTATCATGCCCCAAATAAGACCGAAAGGTCAAAACAGTTTTATCATGCCCCAAATAAGACCAAAAGGTCAAAACTGTTTCATTATGTCTAAAATAAGACCTAACGGTCAAAACTGTTTCATTATGTCCAAAATAAGACCTAACGGTTAAAACTGTTTCATTATGTCCAAAATAAGACCTAAAGGTCAAAACTGTTTCACTATGTCCAAAATAAGACCAAAAGGTCAAAACAGTTTTACCATGCCCCAAATCAGACCGAAAGGTCAAAACAGTTTTACCATGCCCCAAATAAGACCGAAAGGTCAAAACAGTTTCATCATGCCCCAAATAAGACCAAAAGGTCAAAACTGTGTCATTATGTCCAAAATAAGACCTAAAGGTCAACACTGTTTCATTATGTCCAAAATAAGACCAAAAGGTCAAAACAGTTTTACCATGCCCCAAATAAGACCGAAAGGTCAAAACAGTTTCATCATGCCCCAAATAAGACCAAAAGGTCAAAACCGTTTCATCATGCCCCAAATAAGACCAAAAGGTCAAAACTGTTTCATTATGTCCAAAATAAGACCTAAAGGTCAAAACAGTTTTATCATGCCCCAAATAAGACCGAAAGGTCAAAACAGTTTTATCATGCCCCAAATAAGACCAAAAGGTCAAAACTGTTTCATTATGTCCAAAATAAGACCTAACGGTCAAAACTGTTTCATTATGTCGAAAATAAGACCAAAAGGTCAAAACTGTTTCGTTATGTCCAAAATAAGACCTAACGGTCAAAACAGTTTCATTATGTCCAAAATAAGACCTAACGGTCAAAACTGTTTCATTATGTCCAAAATAAGACCTAACGGTTAAAACTGTTTCATTATGTCCAAAATAAGACCTAAAGGTCAAAACTGTTTCATTATGTCCAAAATAAGACCAAAAGGTCAAAACAGTTTTACCATGCCCCAAATAAGACCGAAAGGTCAAAACAGTTTTACCATGCCCCAAATAAGACCGAAAGGTCAAAACAGTTTCATCATGCCCCAGATAAGACCGAAAGGTCAAAACTGTTTCATTATGTCTAAAATAAGACCTAAACGTCAAAACTGTTTCATTATGTCCAACATAAGACCTAAAGGTCAAAGCTGTTTCATTATGTCCAAAATAAGACCGAAAGCTCAGAATTATCAGACCTGATTCATTATGCTGCAATAAATCCGAAAAAATCAGAGTAGTTTTATCATGACCCAAATAAAACCGAAAGCTCAAAACAGTATAAACATGGCCCAAATAATAATTTTGATGAGTATGTGGTTTGTTAGTGGTATTTGGCGTTGCTTATATGCTTCTATCTCTAGTTCACTGTCGGTTGTGCCTTTAAAAGGCCTTGTGCGCCTAAACAGTGTTCATTTTTGAATATTAACATTCGCATAGTCCTTTGTATAATTCGTATTGTAAAACAGGCAAGGAGTTGACGATGGCAATGACGTCATTGTTTATTTCAATATTGCGATTCGATTGGATTAGCGCGGCATCATTTAACCAATGATACTCGACGTAATAAGTATTAGCTATTCTTTTACACAAACGTCGGTTGCATTTCTTTAAGAACACAAAATCAATTGCAGAAGATACTTCTAATTTTGAATTGTAATGAAAAATTATTTAAAATGTAAATAGCGCGCTGCATGGAATTTTCACGCTTGCCCTACTGCGTTCATGCAGAAAAAACGCAAAAATGCGATCGATCATGAATGTTTCATAGTAACGGAGGTTTGCGACGATATATCATGTGTACTTTTAAAAGATGGCCTACTTCTTCCAAATGGTCTCACATATATCATGATGGCAGCTTTGTTGAAATTTGTTATTTACTAACTAGTATAAGCAAACACCTTACAGCCTTGTTATCAGTAAATAATATTTTCCATAAATGCATTAATTAGTAGGTAGTTAAATGTTTTGCACTCATAATATATGTTTGTTATACATGTGTATGTATTGATTTTGAATAATAGCGTCACTTTCAGCGTGTGTTCGCCAAATGGGCGATGATTACTGCCCTTATTTCATCAAATATAACACTACCATATATATAAGGTACATTGCCTTACCATTTCTCGCCACAAAAATCGACACAAACTGTTACACAGGCTAGTATAATTAACAATCTTCTGCTTTTGAAACGGAAATGGCGGATCCGTGGTCTAGTTGTCACACATTTGACTGGTTATCCAGGGATCACAGGTTCGATTCCCCGCCGCACCACTTTAACAATTCTAATCGTCTTCTGGGATGGACGTTAAATGGGGGTCCCGCGTGACAGTGCTATACATTAGTGCAGGTAAAAGAACCAGGGTAGCTCTAACCAGGGTTACATTCTGTCTGTGCACTTTTGGATCAAAAAATAAAATAAAATGCTTTACAATCTTATCGGAGCACTCGCCGAATGGACAAGGCCCGAGTGCGAGAATAAAGGTTTACACATCAATAGGTTGTGGAAAATATTTGAAACATATCTGTACACAGTGCACGATTCAAACAACAGCGTCTCGGAGCGAACGTCAACGCTCGTATGTCATTTTCTTCTGTTCAGTGAGAATAGGAGCATGATTTAACACTTATTAAAGTCAGAGTTATGGGCCTTTATGTACATGCGTGTATTGTCTCCGTCAACATGTGTACCAAATTACATTTGTTAATCTTCACCAATTTTAGAGTTATGGTCAAGGCTAATTTTGCGCTCCGACGACAACGTGAGCTCGACCTTTTCCTTGAAAAATCAGACGAGTTGAAAAGAATACCTTACGGTATATCTCAAAAGAAAGCTAAAATGATACGGGCAATCAATGAATTATTTCCTCTTTGCAAATGTTATGTCTGGAACACTTCAATTTAAATTCAGACATACTACTTAAAACACAGGAAACACACTTTCAGTGTTAAATCAAAACGCAATTATCATTTATTAAATCTCTCTATCGAAGTGACTGGCCACTTGGTAATATTTAAAAGACATGGAGTAAAGTCTTAATGATTTAGATTATTTTATAATTAAGATATTACTTGAAGTCATCTAACTGACTAAGGATACAATCTCATTGCATTACACATTGGCAGTCCTGGCGTTTGTATTCTAAATTGTCTTTAAATTCAAAATTATACAGAGTTACTTTTTTATTATGATGTAAAAAAGCGTTTTAAAATACGACCTACTTTTTCAGCCAATGCAATTTCAGATAGGCAATCATTAAGTACTACGCTTTATCATTAAGAATTTCAACTTTCGCGGGTGTTTAAAGGTCCGCCCACTGCGGCTCATCCGATACAAACGTCAGATTTTGCGTTTACAATGTATAAGACAACGAGGTGGAATTCAAAGTCAGTTAGATGACTTAAAGTAATATTTTAATGATAAAGAAGGGCTCGTCCGCTACGCTCCCTCCACCTTTTCTTGATAATTAAGAATTTACTTCATGTCATCTTACTATTACTTAGTGAAAAGCATTAACCATTTTACAGCAAGGGTAAAATTATTTTAAAATATGACAGAAAAATGTATTTTGGGTTAAAAAAAAGCGTTAGTACCGTTGTTGAATGTTAAATAACGTTATGATTGAATGTACATGTAATGTTCAAAGCTGCCAGTTGCAGTTTGATGTAATTTATTAAACCAAATATTAAAGATGCACTCTTACTCACAGATAATATTTACCACAATTTTTAATATTGTTTTAATATTCCAAAAAGAATGAATAAATGTCGCAACAAAGGTTCTTATGAAGGACACCGAGTTGAATTTGAACGAAATGAGCATAAAACACGGTATTTCTGCCTTATGAGACTATAGTAGACCACAGAAAATCTTTAAGCATTCACCAATCATTTAATATTTTTGCGCTTTCTGCTATTAAATACATACTTACAATCTTGTTATCAGTAATTAATATTTTCCATCAATACATTATTTAGAAAGTAGTTAAAGATTTATCAGTCAAATTGTATGTTTGTTATAGAGGTGTATATATTGATTTGTAAGTGTCACTTTAAACCAAGTATTAAACTCGTTTTGACCAAAGTTTGAAACAATGTTCTAAAAGTAAAAACAGTTACTTGGTATTTGGACTGCATTTTTGGCCAGTCGAGCTACCTGATTCGAGCGGTAACAGATTTGGTCCCTAGGGGATTTCTTGGACTGAGAATCATAAAATATGTGTTCTAGTACTCTATGATACACATAGTAAACAAACAATCCACTTAAGTCCACCAATCGCTCGAATCAGGTAGCCAAAAATGCAGTCCAAATATCAAGAAACTGTGAGTCAGTGTGTGTATAAATTGCGTCATAAATGCAACGTCGGAAGGCAATTTTTTGCTTCTAATGAAGACTTAAAACAAAGATAACTTCACTATTTCTTCACCATTTTAAATGAAACAAAGCATAGTCTATTACGGAGCACCACCTTCTGTCTTTACCAGAGTTTGATTGAGGGTTTAGTTTCTTAAAACACTTCGACAAACCTTTTCACAGAACGGCCGTCTGACGGAGCACTGTCAAAACACTATTTTGGTTTGTCGAAGTGTTTGATGAAACTGATCACCTTATCAAACTGCGGTAATACAATGAAGGCAGGGCTATTTAAGCGGCATAGACTGCCCTTTGTTTTATTTAAAATAGTGTAGTAAAGGAAAAGTTATCTTTGATTTAAGTCTTCAGTTTAAGCAAAATATGGCCTTCCGACGTAGCATATATAATGTAATTTATCACGTGGTATACACACATTGTGAGTGTGAAGGCTGTGTGCGAGTCCCTTACATTGGCTGTACTTCATTATGTAGTTCATAATTCAAGCTGTTACATGAATACTTTAATACACACATGGGAAAATCTGATAAGCTTGCGCCGATCTACATATAGATTGCTCCGCCGTAACTCTCTATCATAAACGATTGCGTAAAGTAGAAGAATTTCCATTTTGCCCTTTCTGATATACTTTCATAAAAAGGATACTTCAAATGGCATTTTCTGCACAAAATATCGAAAAACGTTCAAAAATAAGGGAATTATAAGAAATAGCGTAATTACGAACAGCAGCATTCAGGTAATCATTTGAACGGAATTTTGTAAATGCAAGCCAATTTCAGTACCGTTACTCTCGTTTTTCGGCAAAATGTCGTATTTTCAAAGAAGTTGATCATTGTTGCAGGCAGTTTGCTCCGTTTCTGTGTGCTACAACGTGCTCCCTGGGCTGGTATTCATTATTAGTCTTATTTGGATCTAAAAACGATGTAGCTAATCGGATTACTGGTAATTTATAGAAGACCAATAGAGTGGCCATAATATTTACCTAAAGATGCACTCTCAGTCCAGAATAACATTTACCTCAAAGGATTAACACAATTGTTTAAATATACCAAAACGGATGAATACATTTAAAAAAACCCACATTGATTCTTATAAAGGATACCGGGTTTAACTTGAAAGAACGATGCAGAAAACATGTTATTTTTACCTTATAAAATGATAGTAGATCACCGTAAATCTTTTAGCATTCACCAACCATTTAATATTTGTTAGCGTATTCAGCTATTTAAAACACGGTTACAATCTTGTTTTCAGTAATCAATATTTTCCATCAATGCATTATTTAGTAAATTGTTAAGGTTTATCACTCAAAATATATGTTTGTTATACAAGTGTTTATATTGATTCTGAATGAGTGTCATTTAAAGTTAAATTCCAGCCCAGATCTGCTGTGTTAACCTACATTTTCAGCACTTTTATCGTTCTTACCAAAGCTTGGGTCAATATTGTACCGGCATCCATCCAATAATCATGGGACTTCAAATAAAGGACAAGTTAAACACACACTCCAAATCACTCTGTGTCGAATGTTAAACACTAAAAAAGATCTGTTTAAATCTTAAGTATTCAAATATTCAGTTTAATAGATCTGTTCAAATTTCAAGTATTCAAATATTCAGTTTGTATACATTTGTAAGCATCCTATGCAAAATAAATACAATTGTATTAATTGTGGTACATCTTATTTCGGAGTAAGAGTGCATCTTTAAAACAAGAGATGTTTTGCTGTGTTTGTTTGTGACAACGCGAGTGTAATTTTCGCAGAGTTTGTACAATGCCATATTTATGCAACGAGGTTATTAACCAGAAATAAACTGCACAGCGCGCGCTCTTAGCTTAGCCTAGCTGCACTCGATAAAAATATCGTCTGCACTGTATAAGCGTTCATTGACACGAAGCGAGAGCAGGGCGGCCTGACATACTTCAGCGATAGTTCAATGTATTTCACAGTAAATCTTTTAGCACTCACCAACCATTTAATATTTTTGCGTATTCAGCTATTAAATACTCGGTTTCAATCTTGTTTTCAGTAATCAATATTGTCCATCAATGCATTATTTAGTAAATTGTTTATCACTCAAAATTTGTGTTTGTTATACATGGGTATGTTTTGATTATGAATAAGAGTGTCACTTTAAGTTGAATGTTGAATACCGCCCCAGATCTGCTGTGTTAACCTACATTTTCAGCACTTTCATTGTTCTTACCAAATCTTAGGTCAATATTGTACCGGCATCCATCCAATAATCATGGGACTTAAATAAAGGACAAGTTAAACACACACTCCAAATCACTCTGTGTCGAATGTTTAACACTAAAAAGATCTGTTTAAATCTTAAGTATTCAAATATTCAGTTTAATAGATCTGTTCAAATTTCAAGTATTCAAATATTCAGTTTGTATACATTTGTAAGCATCCTATGCAAAATAAATACAATTGTATTAATTGTGGTACATCTTATTTCGGAGTAAGAGTGCATCTTAAAAACAAGAGATGTTTTGCTGTGTTTGTTTGTGACAACGCGAGTGTAATTTTCGCAGAGTTTGTACAATGCCATATTTATGCAACGAGGTTATTAACCAGAAATAAACTGCACAGCGCGCGCTCTTAGCATAGCCTAGCTGCACTCGATAAAAATATCGTCTGCACTGTATAAGCGTTCATTGACACGAAGCGAGAGCAGGGCGGCCTGACATACTTCAGCGATAGTTCAATGTATTGCCGCTGTAATGTCGCTTGGTTTTCTAACATCAATTTCTACATGCTAAAAGTTTTATTACAAGGTGATTTTTGTTTGAAGAACGCGGAGGTTAAAGTACACTGATTAATTGTTTGAAATGGGATTAGAAGTGCCAGTTCAGATTTGACCGGTGTGTAGGTAAGATTTTTAGTGCCAAATATGTAGGTGAAGGTACCATATATTTCCAAGCGCTGTAGCACCTACTTAAAGAATATATATTTTGGTACTTCAATAATAATAAACTATTTATTTTTTTGCTTTAATATTGATGCACATGTAATTAAACATATGTCAAGGTTAACAGTATGGTAAAATGTCGCTTGGTTATTCAACATTTCAGCATATCATTCTTCAATGTTAAAGATGCACTCTTACTCCCAATTATGATGTACCGTAATTCATACAATTGTTTAAATTTACTGAAAATGATGAATGAATATCAAAAGCAATGGTTCTTATGAATGATATCGTGTTTAATTTGAAAGAAAGGTGCAGAAAACACGATATTTTTTACCGTCTACATAATGAGATGATAGAAGATCACTGTAAATATTTACCACTCACCTATCATTTACTATTTTTTTTTGTGTTTTCAGCTGTTAAATACAAGGTCTTGTTATCAGTCGTTAATATTTTCCATAAATGCATTATTGAGCAAGTAGGTAAAGGTTTATCACTTGTAATGTATATTTGTTTTACATGTGTGTGCATTGATTTTAAATAAGAGAGTCACATTCCTAACAAATTGTCATGTTAAGTATTCACTAACTGTTCAATAATTTGAAGTTACATGACTTTTGGATGAGGAATGCGGGTACAATATTGACCTAAGCTTTTGTAAGAATCTGTGCTGAAAATGTAGGATCAAGTCAGAACACGTTGTCAATCACAGAAAAGGATACCAATACCGGGTTATAACTATAATGTAGACTATTACCAATGCCGGGTTATAACTAAAATGTAGACTATTACCGATGCCGGGTTATAACTAAAATGTAGACTATTACCGATGCCGGGTTATAACTAAAATGTAGACTATTACCGATGCCGGGTTATAACTATAATGTAGACTATTACCGATGCCGGGTTATAACTATAATGTAGACTATTACCGATGCCGGGTTATAACTATAATGTAGACTATTACCGATGCCGGGTTATAACTATAATGTAGACTATTACCGATGCCGGGTTATAACTATAATGTAGACTATTACCGATGCCGGGTTATAACTATAATGTAGACTATTACCAATACCGGGTTATAACTATAATGTAGACTATTACCGATGCCGGGTTATAACTATAATGTAGACTATTACCGATGCCGGGTTATAACTATAATGTAGACTATTACCGATGCCGGGTTATAACTATAATGTAGACTATTACCAATGCCGGGTTATAACTAAAATGTAGACTATTACCAATGCCGGGTTATAACTATAATGTAGACTATTACCGATGCCGGGTTATACAAATATTACAAATACCAGAGTATAACTATTATGTAGATTTTACCAATGCCAGTGTATAACAATTATGTAGATATTACCAATGCCAGGCTATAACTATTATGTAGATATTACCGATGCCAGGCCATGACTATTATGTTTGTATAGCCGATGCCAGGGTATAACTATTAATGTAGATATTAGCTCATTTGCGCATTAAAGGCGTTGACCCATTGACTATAATATCAATGTAGGTTACTCGATGCACTTTTAGTCATTATTGAAAAGAGGCAAGCTCGGGCAAGTATCCCACTACGAGGGCAATAACCATCTCATTCATAATAATATTTTTCTCTAATTAAAAGTCATTCTCGTACACCAGAGCGATGATGCTATGAGTGCAATAGATTTATCAATATCCTACCTCTGATGAATACGAATGATTATAAATAGGTAGGTCAAGGAAAACCGTGCGATTGAAAGCCGTTTGTTCTTTTAACGTCTCCTAACACATTTGAAAAGTAATCAGTTCATGGTCAAATGTTCATGGAATAATTTAGTATTAGTAAGGTAAAAAAGATTGATGTGAAGGGTTCAAGAAGGTTTAAAAAGTGTTGTGCCTGTTGGTTTAACAAGAAAAAAAAAAGTATTTAAAAAAAAAATAAAAAAAAAATAAATAAATAAAAAATACAAAAAAAATACAAAAACTACACAAATAACTAAATAAATAAAAAATAGATAAATAAACAATGGTAAAAATAATCATAATTAGAGCAGAAGTAGTGAAATAAAGATGAATAATAATGATAATAAAAAGATAAAAAAATGGTCTTAATATAAGTCATTATGATAAAAACAACAAATGATAACAAAATGATTAAAATAATGATAAATAGAATTGATAACAGTGATGACGATCATTATTTTGTAAAAAGAAAGGTTCATAATTATAACAACTCCCTTTGAGTTCGGTAAGTTCAGGGTCGCTGTTCAAAGAAATATGGTTTCCACTAAAAAAAATCAATAAAGAATAACTTATATTGCTGAAAAATGTTCTGAAGGAAGCTTATGTAAATATGTAAATTTGGATTGCATTTGATGTCAGTAGCGTCTAGGTCAAGGTGACCTAGTGGTGACCAATATTAGAACCCCTTTTAAGTCACGTGATTGCTCGCCCTGACTTGCAATGATGTTCGGACAAGCGATACAGGGACACACAAATAATGGATTGATCTGCATCAATAATATGAGTGATCAAAATTGAACACTTGATCAATTTATTACCACGGAAAATGTCAATATTTGAGAAACATTATCAATATTATTAGTTTCATACATAATATGGTTGATTGAGATCAAATAATAATAATAATGATAATAATAATAATAATAATAATAATAATAATAATGATGATGATGATGATGATGATGATGATGATGATGATATTAATAATAATGATAATAATAATGATAATAATGATAATAATAATAATAATAATAATAATAATAATAATAATAATAATAATAATAAAAATAAAAATAATAATAATAATAATAATAATAATGATACAGATAATAATGATAATGATAATAATAATAATAATAATAATAATAATAATAATAATAATAATAATAATAATAATAATGATAATAATAATGATAACAATAATACTACTACTACTACTACTACTACTACCACTACTACTACTACTACTACTACTACTACTACTACTAATAATAATAATAATAATAATAATAATGATAACTTCTTGGGTGGCAAAAAATAATACTATTTGATTCAGTCATTAACATTATTGTCAAATATATTCAACGTGTATGGGCCGCCCAAGATTCCAAATTAAAACACAGGGATTTGTTCGCCTGTTTTTGATCGGAATTTGGCCGCTCAAGATTATTATTCATCCCACTACAATTCCTACTAAGGGGAAAAAACACACGCCAAAATCCCTCTTAAGCCTGAAACAATTGCACTTTAGTTTAAGCATCTAAATTGTACATTATTACATAACATTTCCCTAACTATTTAACCATCTTTCTTAATATATCAACAGCCTTGTCTGCATTTCAGCATTTTACTTGTAATGCCCTTGACATGAAATAAAATTAAATTTCAGTACAAGTAAGCCATATGGTGAACTACACTCAGTCAACTTCCCAACCAATCCTATTTCTTGTTTTTAATGACTTACATCTTGAGGCAATATTAACTTTAAAACATGTCTTTTCTTGGAAAACTTTAATAAAAAGCTATAAATTATTGTCAAACTTGAAATCACAGTTGAAAATTATGAGTGGGGAAAAATGTAAATTTGGGTAGACGCGTTTATGAATGGCATTAAATTGTGGCTATTTATGTGAACACTTTATATATTGCTATAAATTATTGCTTTTCCGGGAAAACATTAGTGTACGACTTTATAATACTTACTTTTATATTATTTATGTTAAACAGGGACGGCTATAAATTATGGCTTTTTATGTGAACACTTTAGGTGTGGCTAGTAATTATGGCTATTTTTGTGACCATACTTACGGTTTGATGCAGCATTATGGCTATTTTGTTGACCGTACTTACGGTTTTCATGCAGCATTATGGCTATTTCGTTGACCGTACTTACGGTTTGATGCAGCATTATGGCTATTTCGGTGACCGTACTTACGGTTTGATGCAGCATTATGGCTATTTCGTTGACGGTACTTACGGTTTGATGCAGCATTATTGCTACTTCGTTGACCGTACTTACGGTTTTCATGCAGCATTATGGCTATTTCGTTGACCGTACTTACGGTTTTCATGCAGCATTATGGCTATTTCGTTGACCGTACTTACGGTTTTCATGCAACATTATGGCTGTTTCGTTGACCATACTTACGGTTTGATGCATCATTATGGCTATTTCATTGACCATACTTACGGTTTGATGCAGCATTATGGCTGTTTCGTTGACCGTACTTACGGTTTGATGCAGCATTTTGGCTATTTAGTTGACCGTACTTACGGTTTTCATGCAGCATTATGGCTATTTCGGTGACCATACTTACGGTTTGATGCAGCATTATGACTATTTCGGTGACCATACTCACGGTTTGATGCAGCATTATGGCTATTTCTGTTAATACATTTACTTGTATATTTGATAGTGACATAAATATATAACGCGTAATTACTTTTCACCCAACCAAGATCAGAATTAAGGGCAATGATGTAAATGAAATTATAAAACGGATTTAAGTTTCAACGTCAACCGAGATCACAATGTAGGACATTGATGCTCATGAAATTATAAAGCGGATTTAAGTTTTACCGTGAACCGAAATCATAATGTAGGACATTGATGTTAATGAAAATATATAGCGGATTTAAGTTTCACCGTGAACCGAGATCGCAATGTAGGGTAGTGATGTCAATGAAATTATAAAGCGGGTTTAAGTTTCATCGTGAACCGAGATCAGAATGTAGGGCAGTGATGTTAATGAAATTATAAAGCAGGTTTAAGTTTCATCGTGAACCGAGTTCGGAATGAAGGGTAGTGATGTTCATGAAATCATAAAGCAGATTGAAGTTTCACCGTGAACCGAGATCATAATGTAGGACATTGATGTTAATGAAATTATAAAGCGGATTTTAGTTCCACCGTGAACCGAGATCAGAATGTAGGGTAGTGATGTTAATGAAATTATAAAGCGGATTTTAGTTCCACCGTGAACCGAGATCAGAATGTAGGGTAGTGATGTTAATGAAATTATAAAGCGGATTTTAGTTCCACCGTGAACCCAGATCAGAATGTAGGGCAGTGATGTTACTGAAGTTATAAAGCGGATTTAAGTTTCACCGTGAACCCAGATCATAATGTAGGACATTGATGTTAATGAAATTATAAAGCGGATTAAAGTTCACCGTGAACCGAGATCAGAATGTAGGGCAGTGATGTTAATAAAATATGGGTCGCATCGTGTGATTTCGGCCATTTGAGCTACATAATCATTAGAAAAAAATGTCAGAATAATGAGTTTTTCCATGGGTTTATTATTTTCCAAAACGCCTTTCTTTTTAAAGGATTGCCATTGGCGCATCGTTTTCTTGACGATTTATGACACTTACTTTTTTAAAGTTTCGATAGCAACCACGTATTTCGTCCCGAAGTTATATGACTTGCATTCATAGTGTCTGTCTAAACAGGTCCGATAATTTAAAGAAACAAAAGTGAAACATCAAACGTTATTCTATTGTTGTTTCATATGGATGCCTTGTAAGGTAATACAACAAAAAACATAAGCTAGTTGGAATATTGATACGTCCATGATGCTCGTCGCTTCAAAAATGTACTTTCGGAATGACGTCATGATCAAATTCAGTTTTAAAAATGCGCATTGCGCATGGCCTTACTTGTAAACACGTCTCTTGCCAGGGCATGTGAGCTTGGTTCGTGGTCAACAAGCCAGACTATTGGGTTTTCTCTGGATTATCCGGCTTCACAAACAACACAAGGCCACACTCTCGCGCAACATCGTGCGAGCGAGATTGACTTAGCATAAGCTAAAATCATTCGATCATCCTCGGCCATTTTTCATCGAACACAACCTCGGATGTATGCCGGTACATCAGTAGAAGTAGTTCGTTAAATTTTAATTAATATTATTAATAAATAGTAGTGTTTTAACGCGTATTTTGTATACCAAGTTTAAGTTTAACTGTTAAATTGAAACTACTTAGCGATCTACTTGCAGCGTAGTTAAACTAGTTAAAAATTTCTGACATTGTAGACCGTCCATTCGTTGGAAAATGGCCGAAGAATTCCGAATGAAGCTAACAGAACTTTCTTTACAACGTTGAAGGATGAATGCAGTTAGAACTAACTAGTATTTTACGCAATTTTAGAAATATCGCTATTTAACATTGCATTATAACTTCCTAAAATGTCATTTTATTGAAAATACCCAATAAATCAATCAAAGCAAGTATATGTCTGAAAGCCCAAAATCACGCGTTGCGGCTCATACACTAATGTACCCACGTCTTTATTTATATTTTACAACGATTGTGAAGAAAGCTATGATAGCTTATGCTAAGTCACTGTCGTTGGCACGATGTTGCGCGAGAGTGTGGTCTTGTGTTGTGGGGGAAACCGGAGAACCCGGAGAAAACCCACTTGTCCGGCTTGGTGACCACTAACCAAACTCACATGCGCCCAGGCCGGAAATCAAACTCGGGTCGCCTTGGTGAGAAGCGAGTGCGCTAACCACTGCGCTAACCGGACAACCCACGTCTTTGTTGGTCATTAAGATATAAATGAAGCATAAGGCAAATATAGAACTATATAAATCTATATGACAAAACGTGCCTGACTGCACGTACAGGATGATTGTAATATTGTCTGATTACGTAGTTGTTCTGTTAGCGCACTCGCTTCCCACTTAATTAAGCGACCCGGGTTCGATTTGCGGCCCGGGCGCCCGTGAGTTTGGTATGAGGCCACCAAGATTGATTAATTGATTTCCTTCGACCACCATCTCGCGTACCATCGTGCCAACGAGAGTGATTAATATCATGTTCTAATGACTTGTTTCGCAAACTTTGTAAAATAAATATGTTTAAATGAGATCAAACTAATGTTGAAAAAAGTGCTACTTTCAGCATTCAAAAGAAGTTTGCTTCTATTTAAAAACTTATATGGAAAAGATTGGACAGAGGTATTCAATATTCAACTTAATTAATGTTATGGTCATGCATTATTGATTTTATTCACTCTATTGTTCCAGTTATTGAAAAAAACCAATCCGATTAGCTACATCGTTCATATATCTAATTAATAATAATATTGAACACCAGGCCAGGTAAACATCAGTGTACCGCATTAATTTTATCTTATACTAAGGCCAATCCATTATCTTCAACGTTATCGTAAAATGAGACGTCCATAGATGCAATCCATGTTAGTTTACATATTACCTCATGATTAACAATGTGGTGCAAAACCAGTGCAGTATTCGGCAGTATACAGAAATCGGGCAATAAACTCCTTAGTGCAGATATGTTAAGTTCGTTTAGCAACAATTGGTAACACGGCTGTATAATACATTCAATGTGTTCCTGCAAGGGGCGTAGCTTTATTTAAGCTGTGAAGGCCGTGGCCTACATTTTTGTTTGCGAATACGTAAAAATGCAAATATATATGTTAACGTTGAATTGTCATACATATGAAAGCAATGTTAGGATATTAATGTTCTTATAAAAATATTTAACGATACGAAATACAAGCCAAATTGCATATCAAAAAGCTTAGCTTAACATAAATCAGGGGTGAAAGGTGTGCCACCAAAACCCTCGTAGAACTAGGACTACACACTCTTTACAGCAAAGCTACGCACCTGCCTTTCCGTGTTTAACAGTTATGTTTGTTCACACGCGTGCAGACAGTTCATAGGTTTTTGTGCACAGTGTGTATTTATACATACACGTCAGCTGGAAAAGATTACATACAATGATGTTAATTAAATGAAGTATGTTTCATACTTGGTGTTCGCACACATATTTGTGGGCCACTAACCACATTCCCTGTAGCTTCGTAATAGTTAGATGACATGAAGTGAATTCTAAATGATTAAGAATTGGCGGGGTGAGCGTAGCGAAAGTTGAAAATCTGAATGATTAAGTCTACTACTTAATAGTTGCCTATCTGTAATAAAAGTAGGTTGTATTCTAAGTAATTGTTAGATGACATGAAGTAAATTGTTAATGCCGATAAGAATGGAGGGTATGGGCGTAGCGAACCTCATTGGCTGATACATTGACAACGCAAAATTGGACGCAAGGAGTGTGTATACATCGGATGAGTGGCAGAAGGGGGATGTTTAAAGGAGTGTGTATACATCGGATGAGTGGCAGAAGGGGGATGTTTAAAGGAGTGTGTATGTACATCGGATGAGTGGCAGTAGGGGGATGTTTAAAGGAGTGTGTATGTATCGGGTGAGTGGCAGAAGGGGGATGTTTAAAGGAGTGTGTATACATCGGATGAGTGGCAGAAGGGGGATGTTTAAAGGAGTGTGTATGTACATCGGATGAGTGGCAGAAGGAGGATGTTTAAAGGAGTGTGTATACATCGGATGAGTGGCAGTAGGGGGATGTTTGAAGGAGTGTGTATACGTCGGATGAGTGACAGTAGGGGGATGTTTAAAGGAGTGTGTATACATCGGATGAGTGGCAGAAGGGGGATGTTTAAAGGAGTGTGTATACATCGGATGAGTGGCAGAAGGGGGATGTTTAAAGGAGTGTGTATACATCGGATGCATTGCAGTAGGGGGATGTTTAAAGGAGTGTGTATAGATCGGATGAGTGGCAGTAGGGGGATGTTTAAAGGAGTGTTTATACATCGGATGAGTGACAGTAGAGGGATATTTAAACACCAGCGAAAGGTAGAATTCGTAATGATTAAGTCTACAACTTAATGATTAGCTATCTGCAATTTCATTGGCTTAATTTCATTGGCTTAAAATGTAGGTTGTATTCTAAATAATTATCTTGTAGTGATGACGGTGAATTTCGTAGCTATCTTTCATAGTCCGCTACTCTCTCTGTGCATGCGCGAAGTAACTATGATTGAAAGCTAAGGATTCCGTTGTCTGGAGGCAGTTGAACCTTCAAGTCATAAACCTAAATTTAAAATAGAGAGATGTGTAATCAGATAGCGAATCGTATTCAGTTCTCATATAAAATATTTATTTGACATTATTCGAATAAAAGATAAACATTTACGTTAGATGTTCTACTTCTTTTTTTATTTTCTTTCTGATGTATAACCAAGCAAGCACGATTTAGTACCAAAGTTGTTTTTTTATGACAATCGGAACGTGTATGGACGGTTTACATACTCGGTAAGTTTAAGTCCGCTGCAAATAGATCGCGTAGTAATTTAATTTAGCAGTCAAAGTTAATGGCTTAACTCATGGGAATCTTAATTATGTCTGCGATAATGCATTTCACTGGCAATCAATTTAAACTTAGATCAATAAATACAAGCTAAAATTAATGATTTAATTAAAAAAAATACGAACTACTTCTACTGATGTACCGGCATACATTGTACATTCAAGGTTGTTTTTGATAAAAAAAATGCCGAGGAGCTCCGAATTTTTTTATGATAATCATTCTCATGCGAAAAGTGATCTGAATAAAGTTATCGGGCAGAGCATAACACCGCTAGCAATGACAATGACAAAATTAACCATGTCATCCCAGTAACTGTACTTTGCAAACGTGCCGAGGTATTCATAATAGTCCAAATATCTACAATTTGTTGATTTTTAAAAGTAACCTAAAGTTCATATTCTGGTGCTTTTCCCTTTACGTGCAACAGAACAGAATTTATTACACGTAAACTATACATTTTTTGTGTGTTTCATATACATATTAAATATATTACAATTACAATTATTACAATTATTATAATTCGTACAATGAATAGTTGATTTTATTAGCTTTTATGAAATATTCGCAAAGCCGCTAGAATTAACACTCGTACGACACTCATTTACTGATTTAATTAAGCTATAACGACTGGCCTGGTACTCAGTTTTGGTCTTAATTGGATCTAAGAATGATGTAGCTAATCGGATCAGTTGTTATTTAGAACTGACAAAAATAATAATGTCAAAACGGTAAATCTGTGAGAGTGCAGCTTTAACTTAAGTTGAATATTGAATACCACCCCTTGTCGATTTAACTTTCGCGCATTGTTTGGCCAATTCATTGTAACATGCTGAAACATATCGTCGTTATAGAGCAAAAACATGTCATAAGCCTTCTTATTTCATTTGATAAGTTTTAACTTTTCAATTCATTTAATTTAACCGATCAGTGGATGATCTACGAATGTATGAAATTATTTCATTATATTTTTTTTACCATTCGGAGCTCCTCGGCCATTTTCTATCGAAATAACCTCAGATATATATGGACGGTTTACAATGTCAGAAATCGGTACACTTTAAACACGCTGCAAGTAGATCGCGTAGTAATCTCAATTTAGCAGTTTAACTTAATGACTTAACTCTTGGTAATCTTTATTATGTTTGCTTTTATACATTTCGATGGTGTAATCAATTTAAACTTAGATCTATAAATACAAGGTTAAACACCTTATTTAATCAATAATATAATGCTTCAATTTTTTTACGAACGACTTTTACTGATGTACCGGGTTACATCCGAGGTTGTTTTCGATAAAAATGGCGGAGGAGCTCCGAATGATTTTTACAGTGTGTGAATTAACAATAAAACTTAAACAAAATCGGTATAAACATTAGTGGTCATCTTTTTATGCGCGTATTATACAACACCGATAACAGATAACACCGCATTGTAACATTTGGAGACGGATAAACATTTGTATGCCACCTCGGTAAGCGAATTGTGCAATAGAGTAAATAGGCCGATAACTTCTGGCGGTAACTAGGCCGTGCATGCATTTACCAGTGCACTAAAGCAAACCGAAAAGTAGTTATAAATAACCTTCAGACGAATCGGCAGGAGAGCGTGGCGGTATTTGACAATAAGTCCAATATTCTAAATGCATGGAAATAAGGCATTCTGACGTATGCAATAATTATATTAAGTTTGTTGTATAGGGAAAAGAATACATTTGTGAAGCAAAGCTTATTTGTGTGTGATTGAAATTTTACTACAGGTCCATTTTTCTAATGAATTTAAGCTGCACTCTCACAGAATGAACGTTTTGACAACTTTTTTATATTTTTTTTTGTCTTGGAACGAGCCAATCTTTACTACAATGCATTTAACAAAAAGTGAACATTATGATATACGATCTTCATAAAACACATAAAATGGTTTCTTCGATATGAGGGATATTTTATTTTTTAAAGATACTCTTAAAGCTGCACTCTCTTAATGTTTTGACAACTTTTTTTGTCTAGGAACTAGACAATTTTTGCAAAAATGCATGGAAACCAGTTATATAAGACTGCTGACAAAATTCAGGTCGCAGATTTGTAAATTTAAGTTAAAACATTGATGTTTTATGCATTTTTCTTAAACCGTTCGTAACAGTTTAAGCCATAAAACATTAATTTTCGAACGGAAATATGAAAATCTGTGATCTGATCTTTTGTCAGCAATCTTTTATCATCGGTTTGCAGGTATTTACGCAAAAAGACAAAAAATAAAACAGTAAAAACGGTATAATTATATGTGAGAGTGCAGCTTTAAAACAAAATGAATTTTTACTACAATTCATTTAACAAATAGTGAACATTATGATATACGATCTCCATAAAACACATTATATGTTTTTCTTCGATATGAGAGATATTTTTTATTTTTTAAAGGCAATAATTCAAACTGATCAGAAGGCATTGAATCGAATTACAGTAATTATTTTTTACGTATTGAAATTTAAATAACTTTTGGGTTGAAATATAGAGTAAATAAATTTGTGTATAGGAACATACTATTTTTTTGCCAATTTAAGTCAAATTCACAGATATTTCATCGATACATTCTATGAGCGGTATTGATATTGATCACAATTCTCAACAAATTTTAATTGAGAAAATGATATATAATTCTGATATCTGTAAAAAAACAAATTATTCTTGAATGTTGTTTTCTTGGGACTTATGCCAAACACGTCGTCAATAGAAGCACACATATACAATAGACACTGTTTATACCTTATATCGTAAACATTGTTTTAAAGAGACTGGCTCATGGTTTGTAAAATGCAATTTTTTGCTACGAATTAAAGCTAAGATACTGGCAGCTGGAACACTTCAGCTAAAGTTGATATATGCTCAAATTTCGTCTTTGAAGATATAATTTTCAGTATCGTTATTAATGGCATTCATGGCATTGAGAGATTTAATTGCTGTGTGATTGGTTCATTGACATTATCACGTGATGTTATCAATGTATTCGGAAAATGTCAAAATATCCCTTTTTGATGTGTTATTCCTGATGGCATAGTGGTAAAGGCTCTGTCTACTAAATTTTTACTTGACTTTACCGGCGTGGGTTAGTACCCTACTAAAACCAATTTATTTTTATACTGTATATAGTAATTTTAATGCAATTTCGATATCATAAAGTAAAATAATGATAAAATAAGTGCTTTTTAGATGCCTTACCGGGAAACCTATTTTTTGGAGCCCAAAACATGAGTGAGCCGCTTTAATGAAACCAATTGAACACAAACATATTTATAAACATTACGAGGCCTAATTTCTCTTTTACACTTTTTCCTGTTTGGTATAAATAAATAAATAAACAAACAAACAAACAAACAAACAAACAAACAAACAAACAAACAAACAAACAAACAAACAAACAAACAAACAAACAAATAAATAAATAAATAAATAAATCAGTCAATGAATGCATGCATGAATAAATAAATGCCTCTTGACCGTACACGATTTTGGATTCGTTTGCTGGTTCTTTATCTCGTAAAATAAATAATCAAAAGTTCATTATACATAAAGTAATTGCAGCTTGTATGCATGACTATAATATGAAACGGCCTTTGTAAATACTTATTCCAATATTGTACATATTTAAAACAGTACGCTTTTATTTTAAGGTCACCAGATCTGTGCTATGTTTTGTTATGTTACGTATGTTTGTTATTCATGTCGGAAAGTAGCCCATTGAGTAAATGTTTCTTGTAAGCATATATATACCCGACTTTAAATAAAGATTCTTGTAGTTTGTATCTTGTATCTTGTTGTTGTTGTTTTTAACTGAAATCAAATGTAAAATAATCAAAACTTGCAAATGTTTTTTTTATTATTATAATACCTTTATTTTACCATGCGCTAAGATAATGGTAGTCACGTTCACTCACTTCGACAATTATAAATCATTAAGATTTTAATTCTTGTCATCTAACTATTTCGGAGTTAAAGCTGCACTCTCACAGATATACAATTTTTACAACTTTTTTGTCTGTTTTTTTTGTCTTGGAAAGAGCAAATTTTTGAATAGATATCTGCAAACCAATATAAAATTGCTGACAAAAAACAGATCGTAGATTATCATATTTCCGTTCGAAAATTAATGTTTTATGTCTTATACGAAAAATGCCTGAAACATCATTTTTTTAACTAAAATATAAAAATCTGCGATCTAATTTTTTGTCAGCAGTCTTATATAACTGGTTTCCATGGATTTTCGCAAAAATTGGCTCGTTCCAAGACAAAAAATAAAAAAAGTTGTCAAAACGTTCAATCTGTGAGAATGCAGCTTTACCATGTGTTTATCAAATACTACAGAAGCAGTTATCAACACTATCAAACACAAGTACAAGTTTGTAGTTCACATGTTCCCATTTGTATACGTAAGCCTTATTTCTATGAATTTGATCCCAGGTCAAGATGGCCTATTTCTTATATACAACAACAACAACAACAACAACAACAACAACTTTTAATGCATTCAGGCAATAATGCCTATAAGCATACAAACAGTTTATGAGCAAACAGGTAGAACTTAGCGAGAAGCATAAAAATAAAACGTGAACATAAAGATAAATGATTGTTAGTCAGTAGTAGTAAATTATTTTGCAATTAAAGGTAAATCTAGAATGCTTAAATAAAACATTTTGTTATTAACAATTTGATAGAACAAAAATTAATTCACCAAAGTCCGAGTGTTTGTTTAACAGAAGTTAGATGTAGTAGTATTTATCTAGTCGTAAATATCTTGAGCTAACTCGTGTTTTTGTATGTACTCAATGACTTGACACCCACGTGCTATGTGGTACTACAACCAACTTTCTATGAATGAAATGTATTATACATTTGTGAATGACATTCCAACCGTGATTATATAGCGAATTAGTTGCAGCAATGTATGGTAAGTTGCAATATGTTGTATGGTATTATTCATATGTAGACTGTCCAGCTGGTGAGATTGAATAATGATGTTATTTATTTTAAGTTCTTAGGTTATTTGCATGGTATATATATTTTGCCATATTGATGGTTGTGTTAATGGTTTCTTCGCATAATAATTTTGTAAACTTGTGTATATTAGGCCAGTGGCAATAGTATGGTTTAAAGAATTGTTTACGTACATCCCTAAATTTTGGACATACTAAAAGAAAATGGTATTCTGATTCTACTTGGTTTTGACTGCAGTTTGTACAAATTCTCTGTGTTCTTGGTATATTGTTATATCTCCCCGTTTCTATTTGTAGTGTGTGAGAACTGGTTCTAAATTTGGTTAAAGCTTTTCGTTACATTTTACATTTAATTCGGTCTAGATAATTTTCAAGTACAAATTCGTGTTTAAATAGACAGTATGTTTCAAATTTACTAGAGTTGTATATTCTTGAGTACCATGACTGTTTATAGATATCTGTTATTCTTTGAATAATTAATGTGGTGTTAATTTGAGTTCTTGCTTGGTTCACCCATATGTCATTCATTCCGCATTCTTGTAGAATGCTTTTTATATGAAATGCCCAGTTGGCTTTATTAATTGATCCATCGTCCACTGTATTTTTAAGCATACTGTACGATTTGAATAATAAAGAGTTTGGGTTACTGTCTAGTAGTTTCGACCAGTATTTAATTAGAATGATTTTCCTTTGGGAGAATCCCAAGTACTCCATTTAGTGCGTCTATATGTGTTGATTTTTTTACACATAGAAGTTTTCTGCAGTATTTGTTATGGATTAGTTTGATGTCTTTACATTCGTGATATCCAATTATCTCTGCGCCATAGTTTAGTATTGGTGCAACTAATGTGTTGAACAAAATTTTATTTTTTCTGAAATTGGTAAATCCGTTTGATTATAAATTATAAATAGATTGTGCAAAGAGTGTGATGAGTGCTGTGCTATTCTTTTATGCCACGATAATTTTTGGTTTCGCCTGGATTTCCCCCTTTAAAAATTGGAACAATAATGCCAACCCCCCAAGATTAAGGATATTCTCCTTCGCGCAATAGTTTATTATATAACTCTAACAGAAATGGTGATAGTATTTCAAACGTATCTTTAAACATTTCTGCAGTAATTTGATCAGGCCCTTGGCTTTTTGAATTATTTTGTGAAAATACTGCGTTTTTTAGTTCTGTGATTGAAAAAGGACTATCGAGTGTTTCATTTTGTATATTTCCTTCTGTTGTATTTTCATTTTGTTGGTTGTTTCTGTTTGGTTCGTCTCCGTAGAAGCGAATTGAAATGATCGAATAATTCATTTTTTGGCGGTGACTTTTCTGTTGCTTTTTTTAGTTTTATATTGTTTTTTTAATGTATTTCCAAAACTGTTTTGGCTCCGTTTTTGCTAGTTTAGTTATTTTAATTCCCTCGTCCCTCCGATATTTTAATTTATGCTTAGTTTTAATTTTATCATAAATATTTTTGTACCGTATATAAGCTATTCTGTTTTCATGGGATTTGTTTCTATATTCTTTCCTTGCATTGTTACATTCCTCAGTGAACCTCAGTGAACCATGGATTTCTGGCTCGATTGGTTGTTTTACTTTCTTTACTTTTTGGTGTTTTTATTTTACCAAAAGACTTAGCCGCACATGATTTTATTATCTCAGCAAAGCTATTCACTGATTCATCTATTTGCCTATCATCTAAGTTTAATCTTAATTGTGTAATTACGTTAATTTTGGAGTTGATTTCGTTTTTAAAATGTTCTGTTTGATTTACATCGTATTTTATGTATGTTTCTGGCACGGAATCATCATTAATATTTTCGTTTGAATTTATGTTGCTCTTCAATGTAAAAATGAGTGCACAGTGATCTGAAAATTCATTTGGAGCTGAAATTTCGAAGTCATGTATGAAGTCAAAGTCGTTCCTGTTAAGCAACACATAATTTACAGTGCTTGATCCGTTTAGACCTTTGAAAGTGTAGTTGCCAACGTTTGCGTCGTTGTCAAGGCGACCGTTGCCAATCAATAAGTTTGTTGACTTACATAATGCTATTAACTTTTTGCCATAGTCATCAATAATTACGTCTTTATTACTTCGCTTTGGGATTTCTGTTGTATCCAAGAAAGTATTACTATCGACATCAAGGTATCTATCAAATGCAATAAAATCCTTACAGTTCGATGTTCTACTGTTCATGTCTCCTGTTAAGAGCAATATACCTTTATTGTCATATTTTTCTATATCTGTTTCTAGCAATTCAAACAAACAATCTCATTTTGATTAATAATACGAGAGTTTTTGGGCGGAATATATACAGCACAAATATATACATCTTTTTCTATTTCAAGCAAAGTTTTACAAATTTTAAACCAAATAATACCACTTTGATTCAGTTCTTCAATCGATATTTTTGTTTTGAGTTCTTGTTTATAATAAATTGTCAATCCACCACTCGCACGTCCTTGACGTGTATTTCTGGATTTGTTTCCAAATAAATGTTTACAATCATAACCTTCAATATCTAAATTAAAAGCGGTGTTTTTCGATAACCAGGTTTCACTCAAAACAATAATAGCATATATTTTAAGGTAACATAGAAAATCAGGATCTGCTAATTTCCGCACTAAACCGTTCACATTCCAGCTAACTATCTTCAGTTGCATCTCTTGACGTCCCTTGTTCCCGGAAGTGGCTTCCGCAGTCTCTCCTTCCATTGGTGGTGGGCGATACAGCTTGTTGTTAATGTATAGTTTGTCGCCATACATTCTTACGTGCTGTCCACGGGCGTGAGCGTTATCCATGACGTCACGAAGTGCTCTCCGTGCATCACGTATTTCCTTCGGACGCTGTGGCCCGACACCATAACCTTTTCCTCGCAGGGCTTGTGAACGTTTTGCCGATTCCGCCATGACCTTTTCTCTTTCCTGGAAATAGTGGAAGTTCACAACCATTGGCCTGGGCGTTTTGGTGTTTGGACCTATTGTCGCCGGGATTCTATGGGCTCGTTCAAATGTCATTGCTGTTGCATCGACTTCAAGCTCATCGGATATGAACTTTTTTACCAAATTGTCACAGTTCTCCGGGCTTCCATGGTTTGTTTGCTCAGGGATTTCCCAAAACATCAAGTTGTTTCTCATTGAGCGGTTTTCTAGGTCAAGCACTTTGCTTTTTAGTATCTCATTTTCTTCATTTACCTTTTTCAGTGTAGCATCAAGGGAAATACATTTTTTGTCAACTTTTTTTACTGTTTCGCTGGCCGTTTTCAGTTCCTGTGAATGTTTTTCAAAGCCTTGGCTAATAAATTTGCAGGAATTTTCAACTTCTGTGACTCTAATGTCTATATTTTTGAGGTTTCCTTCTAAATCTGACATTTTTGCATTCATTATAGAAAGTGTCTGTTCTATTTTATTTATACTTGGAAGGACGGACTTGAGTTCTTTTATGTCTTCTAAGAGTTCGGAGGCCCATGGGGGTATACCGGGTTGTGGGGAGGGGTTCTGGGGCGGGGGTAGACTGTACTGTGACATCGGCGAAGATAGGTAGCCCGCTGAATAATGCTGGGGGTTCTGGGGGGTCTGCATGCCGTACATGGGCTGGGCGGTGGGCTGGGCAGCATAACTCATATTTGTATTCGTAGTACTGCTGTTCATGTCAACGTTCGTATTCCCAGTTAATGTTATATATAGTGTGTTATATTTTCTTCTATAAACTTTCTTTTTTCTTCATTCAAAAACAATATGTTCAATGGTTTGTCATTACTGTTCTTTGACGCTTTTGTCTGATGTAGGGTATTAAGAATGTGAAGCCTAAGTTCTTAAAGTAAACAGCAATTAATCGACCATATTATACACACGTATTAAGGCAGTGTCCTACTTATGCTGGTAAGGTCGCTGCACAATGGGTCGACTTGTCTTGATAGAAGTGCACTTGTGCTAAAGTACAGTATTTATATCCGTTTATAAGAATGAATGATAATAGGACATGCGCATTGAAACCGGTGTTATTTTGTACTGTGAGTGTGTATGTGCAGAATCAGCGAAGTCAAAGTTTTTGTGGGATTTAGTCAGACTTTACATAAAAGGTATGCTGTTGTGGTTCTTTTTGCTCTAAATTGTGTAACTGAATGTTATAGCCTGTTTAAAGTATTTGTACTAAATATATATATCAATAATAATTATTGAATGTTATAGCCTGTTTAAGGTATTTGCACTAAATATATATATCAATAATAATTATTGAATGTTATAGCCTGTTTAAGGTATTTGTACTAAATATATATATCAATAATAATTATTGAATGTTTTATATATCAAAACAATGGTATTAATTGTGGTAAATCTTATTTAGGAGTAAGAGTGCATCTTTAAGTACAGGTTATAGTTTATTTAGAGATCTGTATGAAAATGAATTGTTCAAGTGTGACAACGATAAACTTTCATGTAGACATCCAAATAAATGAAAACGTATAATGGTTGAAATGTTTTTGTTACGATGCAAATTTCATTTAAAGATGCAATCATTGGCAAAAATATCACTTCAATACAAGCAAATCTAAACTATTTCACACATGTATACTCAGAAAATAGCATAGTTAGCTTAAGAAATGTTTTCATATCTTTTATGTCAAAGAGGTTATTTAGAAATTAACGTCACTTACTTGTTTGTTTACATCGGTTTTGACCCGTGGTGACACATATGAAAACCCCGTTGAAGTCACGTGATAAAACGTCGACCAATACGAAAAATTAACCTTGTTTTTAATACGGTCACCTTATTGGTACATAAATGATTTTAACCATTATAAACAGATTTTGTTATTTGGAATTATTATAAAATTTAAATAAAAAGTCCACAACATGACCAAGTTTGTGAAAAGTTATGTCATAAAAAATATAGTATTGATGTAATTTATCTTGATTTCCATATTTTCTGTAAAATATGGACCTATTTTATTGAAAAAAGGGAGTATATTTTCTATTCTTAAAGTAATGCTAAACGTTTATTGATATATTAAGAAAAGACACTTTATCCGAAAACTTAATCATGTAGTCCAAAGCAGGGAAAAATTCCAAGTATCTATGGTTTCTCTCTACCTCTGGCAATACGACCGAATGAACGATTCTCATAAATGCCAGTATCGGTCCTGATTGGTGTATTATGTTTATAGTTAAATAAAAACAATAAATAATTATATCAACTCAGACCGAACCAATATTTTCGGCAATATCGGCCAGTAGATTTTGTATTGTTCTATTGTATCTATAATTATATAAAAACAATATATAATTATATCAACTCAGCCTGAACCAATATTTGGGCAATATCGGTCCTGGACTGTGTATTATGTAATTATGTATTTTTTTTATCTGTAATTGTAAAAACAAAACAATATATGATTGTATCAACTCAGACTGAACCAATCCTGTATTGTGTATGGTGTTTTGTTTTGTATCTATATTTATATAAAAAACAGTATATAATTATATCAACTCCGACTGAACCAATCCTGGATTGTGTATTGTGTTTTGTTTTGTATCTATATTTATATAAAACACAATATATGATTGTATCAACTCAGAATGAACCAATCCTGTATTGCGTATTGTGTTTTGTTTTGTATCTATATTTATATAAAAAAACAATATATGATTGTATCAACTCAGACTGAACCAATCCTGGATTGTGTATTGTGTTTTGTTTTGTATCTATATTTATATAAAAAACAATATATGATTGTATCAACTCAGACTGAACCAATCCTGGATTGTGTATTATGTTTTGTTTTGTATCTATATTTATATAAAAAAACAATATATGATTGTATCAACTCAGACTGAACCAATCCTGAATTGTGTATTGTGTTTTGTTTTGTATCTATATTTATATAAAAAACAATATATGATTATATCAATTCAGACTGAACCAATCCTGAATTGTGTATTGTGTTTTGTTTTGTATCTATATTTATATAAAAAACAATATATGATTGTATCAACTCAGACTGAACCAATCCTGGATTGTGTATTATGTTTTGTTTTGTATCTATATTTTATATAAAAAACAATATATGATTGTATCAACTCAGACTGAACCAATCCTGTATTGCGTATTATGTTTTGTTTTGTACCTATATTTATATAAAAAACAATATATGATTGTATCAACTCAGACTGAACCAATCCTGGATTGTGTATTATGTTTTGTTTTGTATCTATATTTTATATAAAAAACAATATATGATTGTATCAACTCAGACTGAACCAATCCTGAATTGTGTATTGTGTTTTGTTTTGTATCTATATTTATATAAAAAACAATATATGATTGTATCAACTCAGACTGAACCAATCCTGAATTGTGTATTGTGTTTTGTTTTGTATCTATATTTATATAAAAAACAATATATGATTGTATCAACTCAGACTGAACCAATCCTGAATTGTGTATTGTGTTTTGTTTTGTATTTATATTTATATAAAAAACAATATATGATTGTATCAACTCAGACTGAATCAATCCTGGATTGTGTATTATGTTTTGTTTTGTATCTATATTTATATAAAAAAAAAACAATATATGATTATATCAACTCCGACTGAACCAATCCTGTATTGCGTATTGTGTTTTGTTTTGTATTTATATTTATATAAGAAACAATATATGATTGTATCAACTCAGACTGAACCAATCCTTGATTGTGTATTGTGTTTTATTTTGTATCTATATTTATATAAAAACAGTATATAATTATATCAACTCAGACTGAACCAATCCTGGATTGTGTATTGTGTTTTGTTTTGTATCTATATTTATATAAAACACAATATATGATTGTATCAACTCAGACTGAACCAATCCTGGATTGTGTATTGTGTTTTGTTTTGTATCTATATTTATATAAAACACAATATATGATTGTATCAACTCAGACTGAACCAATCCTGGATTGTGTATTGTGTTTTGTTTTGTATCTATATTTATATAAAACACAATATATGATTGTATCAACTCAGACTGAACCAATCCTGGATTGTGTATTGTGTTTTGTTATGTATCTATATTTATATAAAAAACAATATATGATTGTATCAACTCAAACTGAACCAATCCTGTATTGCGTATTGTGTTTTATTTTGTATCTATATTTATATAAAAACAGTATATAATTATATCAACTCAGACTGAACCAATCCTGGATTGTGTATTGTGTTTTGTTTTGTATCTATATTTATATAAAAAACAACCAATATATAATTATATCAACTCAGACTGAACCATATGTTGTGTCATAGGGGGATGTATCGTTTATGGATTTTGAATTGTGTTATTGTATGCATAATAACAATTATCAATGATTGGTCTTCCATTTTCAGAGGTGTAACGTCATTTCCTAGTCAGCATGGTGATAGGAACAACTTTCCAGTTTCCGAGCAATATGTCCGGGAAAAACAAGAAAAAGGGTACTTAATAGAATACTACAAATAGTCACACCAAGTAATAGTTTGATGACATGAAATAACATTTAAATGATTAAGAATGGGCGGAGTGAGCCATTCTTAATCACTCAAATGTTATTTCAGCTTGAAAATGTAGGTTGTATTTTAAGTGAAAAAGTGATTTACATTAAAATGAGTAAAACGTTGTTGCTAATGCTGACTATTCAATTTGTTCGACTTCATACAACACATGCATCTTACAAAAATGAGCGCTTCCCTTTAAAGAAAGCGAATATTGTCTCAACTCAATTTTTTTTTAATGAGTATCATTCTAAATGCTGCCAGGCGCACATTCTTCTTAAAACGTAATAAAATGAAAATTAATGATACACTTTCTGGTATGTTCATCTGATAATGTAACCAATGAAAATTGGAAGAAAAATTGCAAAATAGCTTGATAATTAAAAATGAAAAAAAAAATATACAAAGTTTAACGCTAGTCCAGTTTTATTTTAGCATAAGCTGTTAACGCTAGTACAAATAAGATCTAAAAATAGAT
Organism: Mya arenaria; assembly: GCF_026914265.1. NCBI lineage: Eukaryota > Metazoa > Mollusca > Bivalvia > Myida > Myidae > Mya > Mya arenaria. The sequence goes on along the minus strand of NC_069128.1, from coordinate 36,864,068 downwards.
CATCTCGACTTCAGCCAGAAATTGAAAAATAACCATTTTGTTATTTTTATGAAACCCCTTACATTTCGATCTCAAACAAATCTTTTTATAAGGCCACACCAAATTGATCTTTCGTTCCTCGGATTCGCCGCACCTGTTTTTTTGAAAATGTAAAAAAAATATTTTTATTTTTTTCATGCGATCGCTCCAATTTTTTTACCTGTGAACCAGATATTTTGAGTTTAATTATAGGTTGAAGTGTAATTTGTCCATTTTTAATATGTTTTTCGCTTGCGCTCGCTTCATATTTTATGAAAAATGATAAAAAAAAAATATTTTTATTTTTATTTCGCTCGCTCGCTCCATTTTTTTGGGCAAAAATCCGAGGAACTAAATATCAATTTGGTGTGGCCTAAATATCTTAAAATTAAGTTCGCTACAACGTTGTTAAAACGTTAAAAATGTGTCTTTGCAGAAAAGTATGGGTCGGGCAACAATGAGCACATTCTATGTCGCGTCTGCGGGGACAAATCATCAGGGTTTCACTATGGGGTGTTCAGTTGTGAAGGGTGTAAGGTAAGAAAAATCTTGTTGCTGTAGTTTGGTGATGATGATAGCGGTGATAGTGGTGTTGTAGTTGTTCAGACCATCAATATGTTACAACATTGCGTTTAGTTGTGAAGGATGTAAGGTAATAACTTTATTGTTGCTGTAGTTGAAGTTGGTGATGATGATAGCTGTAATGGTGGTGCTGTAGTTTTACAGTAAACGACAATCAAGGTGTTACAACATTGCGTTCATTTGCCAATGATGTAAGATAAGAAATATGTTGTTGTTGTAGTTGAAGTTTGTGATGATGATAACAAGGTTCCACTTTAGTGTGTTCTGTTGCGAAGGGTGTAAGGTTAAAAGTATATTGTTGCCGTAGTTGAACTTGGTGGTGATGATATCGATGATGGTCGTACTATAGTTTTACAGTACAAAATATTAGATCGCAGTTTTCATATTTACTTTGGAAAAAATGTTTTATGACTAAAAAATTAAGTGAATATTAAAAACAGCGATCTGATCATTTGTCAGCAGTCTTATATCACTGGTTTCCCGACCTTTTGCCAAAAAGGATTCATTCTGAGACAAAAATAAAAATAATGTCGAAACGGTCAATCTGAGTGCAACTTTAATATTTTAAAATCGGCTTCAACACCACTTCAATAAATGACCATTTTGTACTGGTCGATAACCCGGGCATGGGAGTCAAGTTGTGTTTAGGTTATCTAACACTTTCAGTCGGTGCGGTAATGTTAAACTATGAGGTCGCATGGTCAGCTAAATGTATTGTTATACGCCCATGTTCCCTTTTTGTTCTGATCGGCTGACCGAATGTTGACCATGGTCATTGTTCGTTTGACCCTCGTTCTTGACCAGTACAGCTCGATAGTTCATTACTGCTACTGTTTTGTTATTGATATGTCCAAAATAGTTACACTTAAAGTCAAATATATATAAAAAACAACAACAACATATTATTGCGCATGGCCAACAAAGCGAACATTTGTTAATTTGTTATCCGAAAATCAAACAATTCTTGGATTAACATGTCGATGATTATATCTTAAGAAACCAATTATTATTTTTCCATTTATGCATAAAGTTGTTACGCTTTTCATTAAATAACATTTTGCTACTGCAAAGATTAAAGCTGCACTCCCACATATTGAACGTTTTGACAACTTTTTTATTTTTTTGTCTTGGAACGAGCTAATTTTTGCGAATATCCATGGAAACCAGTTATATAAGACTGCTTACAAAAAATTATATCGCAGATTTTTTATATTTAAGTTCAAAAATTGATGTTTTATGCATTTTTCTTTAACCGTTAGTAACGGTTTAAGCCATAAAACATTAACTTTTGAACGGAAATATGTAAAACTATTCCGATTATTTGTCAGCAATCTTATATCATTGGGTTGCAGACATTTACGCAAAAAAAGCACTTTCCAAGACAAAAAATAAAAAAAGTTGTAAAAATGATATATCTGTGAGAGTGCAGCTTTAATGCCTTTCGGATATTATGGGCTTTCCCGTTGTCCACAGTGCTTTATCAGAGCAATAATAATGTTTCATAAAGTACGGTGTGTGTAAGCAACGGAGTGTTCTTCAAATGCTAGCAGATCTAAACAAGTATGCACAAATCCGATTCGGAAGAGCCACAGTTTGCCCAATATTAAAACGAATTCGTTGCCAACCTGCAGTAAAAGTGTTCTAACACGGTACCACATTCTCTGATTTTTAAAATAAAAGTATTCAATCAAATATAAATCATACTCATGTGTGAAGAAGTCAACACAACGGGTGTGTCGCTAGCTCATTTTCTTTGCATCACCGAAAAGTGAAGGAGCTTGCGTTTAGTAGGCGTGGTTACGGGCGCTTTTATTTCAGAGCAAGAACTTTTGAAAGACCTGGTGTGGTTTCTTCAAACTTTGTATATGTATTGATCATGTTCAGTAGATAACCCTTACCGATTTTGAGGTCAATATGTTTAATTATAAAACATGTATCCGAAGAACCGATTCTTTTTCATCGTGACCGTTTCTTGAAGATTATGGGCTCTCCCGACTGGCGGAACATCCGAGTCGCGGATTTTTTTCTTTAAACATTATATATTTTACACTGATTGTGAAGAAAGTTATGAGAACTTGTACAATGTCACTCTTGTTGGTACGATGTTGCATGAGAGTGTGGTCTTGTGGTGTTGGGTAAATCGGAGTACCCGGAGAAAACCCACTTGTCCGGCTTGGCGACCACCAACCAGACTTACATGCGCCCAGGCCGGAAATCGAACCCGGGTCGCCAAGGTGAGAAGCGAGTACGCTAACCACTGCGAAAACCGGACAACCTTTTTCGAGGATTATATTTTTCGAGGAACTGACCACGAAAATCTAAATGTCTAGCGGCTTTCTTCGACAAACGGTCCGTGAATTAAACCTAATTGTCTTAAAAATACGTTGCTATCCATCTCATGCCCCGGAATTGTTTCCAAGAGGAACTGTCGGCTGAACATGCGACTTCCTAGGCATTTACTTTCATTCCCGACCATTCTGTTTGCAGGGCTTTTTCCGCCGAACGGTTCGTCAGAAAATGGAATATAAAGCATGTGAGAACCCGAAAGGATGCCTTATCATGCGAATCAGCAGGAACCGGTGCCAGTACTGCAGACTACAGAAATGTATAGCCGTCGGAATGTCGCATGAAGGTAAACCTCAACCAAATTATCACTTTTCTTAAAGCTGCATTCTCACAGATTAATTGTTTTGGTGATATTTTTAGTGTTTTTTTTTGTCTTGGAATGAGCCAATTTTTGCGTTAATGTTTGGAAACCAGGGATAAAATACTGCTGACAAAAGAGCAGATCGAAGTTTTTAACATTCACATTTGAAAATTGATGTTTTATGGCTAAAGGCGTTACTAACGCTTTTAGAAAAAATGCAATTTTCGGCAGTTTACTGATTAATTGAGATATGTTCTATTGTGAGTTATTTTATATGACTGAATTAAAGGCATTGATGCCAAAATAAGCTTATTCAGATAAAAAATAATAAAAAGGTTAAAAACTGTGATGCTACAGCTTTAATGCCGTCTTTTTTTCAAATAATCTTGATGTCAATATCATTTTCTTGTATTTAATGAAATATCACCCATATATTGCTGTTGTAATGGAGCTTTAAAGCTTTTGAAACTTACCAATTTCTAAAATACTTATTAAAATTTTCATTTACTTTTCATTTACTTCATTGAAAATACGTACTTATATGTCAAAAACACATATACTTTTCTTTTAAGTTACTATAAACGTTTTTAGAATTAAACTAAGTTCGGAAATAAATTAAGATGCATTATGAATACCGGTCAGGTTATATAATGTATTTCGAGGGTTTGGTGCAAAATGGTTGTAACTAAATATAGAAACTGAAGGCGTTACAATAGTCTTGCTCTAAGTTTGCTTAGCCCAGGAATTTTCAATTTACCTTCCCATGGGGATAATACTTTGGGTCGGTCCATTGCAAACACATGCAAACCTTTTAAATGCTAGTGTTCGATGCTGTTCCATTGTTAAATATTTTATAACTCTGTTACCGACTGTAATTGTCTACCGACCCATGAGGGAAATAAATTTGGGTCGGTTACAAATTTTTCCATGTTGTTCTCCAGTTTAATATTTTATAATTCAATCATTAATGTAATTTTCTATCTTTGAGAAAACTTTCGGGTTGTCATTTCAACCATAAACCTTTTTAAGCATAAATTAAAGCTGCACTCTCACAGATTGAACGTTTTCACATCTTTTTTTATTTTTTGTCTTGGAACGAGCCAAATTTTGCGAAAATGCATGGACACCAGTTATATGAGAGTGCTGACAAAAAATTAGATCGCAGATTCTATATTTAAGTTCAAAAAATGATGTTTTATGCATTTTTTCTAAAATCGTAAGTAACGGTTTAAGCCATAAAACATTAATTTTCGAACGGAAATATAAGAATCTGTGATCTGATCTTTTGTCAGCAATCTTTTATCATTGGTTGCAGATATTTACGCAAAAAATTGCTCTTTCCAAGACAAAAAATAGAAAGTTGTTAAAACGGTATATCTTTGAGAGTGCAGCTTTAAGCGGGGAATGGGCCTAACCTAGGGTCCCTGGGGTGCGGGGGAATTTGGCGGGGATTTTACCATCTGTTCGTCCCCGCAGGGCGGGAATTTTAACCGGGGTTGGCTGGATCGAAAGTCAAAGTCCCCGCTATTCCCCGGACCTGGGGGGCCGTGGTTACAATTGACTGGTGCATAATGCTGCACTCTCTCAGATTGAACGTTTTGACAACTTTTATTTATTTATTTTTTGTCTTGGAACGAGCAAATTTTTGCGAAAATACATGGAAACCAGTTATATAAGACTGCTGACAAAAAATTAGATCACAGATTTATAAAATGGATATTTTATGCATTTTTCTTAAACCGTTAGTAACAGTTTAAACCATAAAACATTAATTTTTGAACGGAAATATGAAATCTGCGATCTGATCTTTTGTCAGCAATCTTTTATCATTGGTTTGCATGTATTTACGCAAAGTTTTGCTCTTTCCAAGACAAAAAATAAAAATGTTGTAAAAACGGTATATCTGTGAGAGTGCAGCTTTAAATGTACTGCATGGCCGACTGCCAATCTCTGCCTGTTTTTCATAACAAAAACACCTTTATTGGAATAATAGTTATGAATCTTGGCGTGTGGTGCAAAATAATGACTTTGCATAAAAGCAAGTTAAAACATGTTTTACCGGAGTTGTAAAAGACAGTGTTAACTCTCATGGCAGCCATTTTGACCAAATGTGATCGTCACATAACTTGGTATCTAAAATATGGCATTTCAGTCCTTTGATGTTATTTAAAGAGTAATATCATGTCATTTTTATACAATTCTTTAATACCTGTTTTATTTGAAAAATATCATTATATATGTTGGAATTTTATTAAAATTTCATACTAGTATTATAACTTTATAAAAAATATCAAAGGACTGAAAGTCGATATTTAAGTATCCAACCTACACAACGATCACATGTGGTTTTGGCTGTATTGTGTTTCGTTTGTTCATGAGCGATGACGTCATACCCAGTCGGCACATAAAACGCTTATTTTTTCAAGATATTCACGAATATGCCATGATATACCAAAGCTTATTATCTTTTCTGTTGTCCACAGCTGTGCGACTGGGCAGGTGCCCGAAAAAGGATCGACCAGCGAAGGCCAGCTTCATGTACATGCCTCAGGATTCCACGAATGAACTTGACCGTCAAGTTCGTACCGAGCAAATGGTGCTTACCGTACACGCTGCGTACCGAAAAGCGTGTGAAGATTTTGACGACTTTTCAGCGCTATTTCAACAAAATCAGGTATATTTAGATTGTAGATTTTTTTTAAAAACATTTATTGATTTGAGAAACTAATAATCTGTAAATCTGTTAGTTTGAGCATTATTTATTATGCTTAGTTTGTGAATATTTGAATTTCTACACAGTGATATTAATATAAGAGATACGATGGGTTTTTTTCAAAGTTAGATTATCTGAAGGAATTATTGTGGTTCTGGCTGGCCATTATTATCAGTTGAATGAGGATTATCATTAGCTACGTGCATATGCATCGTGGCAAACTATACGATCGGTGGATTGGCAAATCACACTTCCAGTGAACAGTAGCTTTAGTACATAAATAGTGTTATCTCCAGCAATATTTGTCCGACTTCCTTGTATCGACTTACTTCAAAATGCGTCGGAAATATGATATTTATCTCATGTCACAGCAATTAACTTATGCGTACTTAAATCAAGAACTCACTACATTTGAAATTAAAATAAATCTACGGCGAAATACGGAAAAGGGGGGTGGGTGGGAGTGGGGGGGGGGGGGGCATTGCATAGCGACATCAAATAAGGAAGCAAATAGTTCGATAGACATGTAGCTCAATGTTTGGGAATCGGAGACAACTCTTGATAATGCTTAAATATGTCTTTACGATTTTATATCCCTTAGTACTGGGAAAATGGAGGGGATTTGCATATTTTCTGCAACTTTTATACAATTTTAAAAGAGGTTTTGCATATTTAATGAAACCTGAGATGAAACAAGGGGCTTTGCATATTTTTTTTTATGTAATGTAACTTAAGGAGGGGCTTTGCATATGTAATGTAACTTAAAAAGGGGCTTTGCATATGTAATGCAACTTAATAGGTGCTTTGCATATGTAATGCAACTTAAAAGGGGCTTTGCATATGTAATGTAACTTCAGAAGGGGCTTTGCATATGTAATGCAACTTCAGAAGGGGCTTAACATATGTAATGCAACTTAAAAAAAGCTTTGCATTTGTAATGCAACTTAAAAGGCGGTTTGAATATGTAATGGAACTTAAAAGTGACTTTACATATGTAATGCAATTTAAAAGGGACTTTGCATATGTAATGCAACTTAAATGGGGCTTTACATATGTAATGCATCTTAAGAAGGGGCTTTACATATGTAATGCAACTTAAGAAGGGGCTTTAAATATGCAATGCAACTTAAAAGAAGGGTTTTACATATGTAATGCAACTTAAAAGGACTTTGCATATGTTATGCAACTTAAGAAGGGGCTTTACATTATGCAATGCAACTTAAAAGAAGGGTTTCACATATGTAATGCAACTTAAAAGGGGCTTTGCATATGTAATGCAACTTAAGAAGGGGCTTTATAATGTCATGCAACTTAAGAAGGGGGCATTCAATATTTAATAAACCTTAAGGAGGGGCATTCAACATGCCATGTAAATTAAGGGGTGGGTGCTTTGCATATGTCATGCGACTTAAGAATGAGGAATTCAATATTTAATGGGACTTAAAGAGAGGCATTCAATATTTAACGAAGCCTAAGGAGGGGCGAAGCATAAAAAATGCAACCTTATGCGGGGGGGGGGGGGGGGGAAGGGGGGGGGGGGTCGAATAAATAATGAAACTTCAGGAGGTGCTTTGCAAATTTGCATATGTTAGGTAACTTAATGAGTGGGCATTCAATATAAAATGAAACGTAAGGAAGGGCATTCCTTAAGGAGTCCATATTATTTAAGGAGTGGCATTATTTAACTTTAAATTTCATTGTATTTCAATATGGAATCTTCTTTCTTTTTCTGTCACAGATTTTCATAGAGGAAAAAGAGGACGCCAAACATCTCTACTTCCGGTATCTACCAGGGACAGTTCGATTCATCACCGCATTCGCTAAAGACATTCCACTTTTTAAGAACCTCACACAGAGCGATCAGAGACTGCTCATAAAAAGCGGCCTACTCGAGATTTCAGCTATCAGTGACTCCACCCACATAGAAATTGACGGTAGCTCGCTTGTGAACAGGAAACTCAATATTGTAATTGAAAAGGACCGACTCGAGAATATTGGACTTCTTGGATCTCTGTTCAAAGACCTTGAAGTTGTGATAAGGAGACTTCGTTCACTGACTCTCTCCGACGTGGAGCTGTCTCTGTTGTCAGCCATTGTGCTGTTTTGTCCAGGTAATTGTCATTCGGAACTCCTGGGTCATTTTCTATCGAAAACAACATCGGATGTATATGGACAGTTTACATTGTCAGAAATCATAACATTTAACTACGCCTCAAGTAGATCGTAATAATTTCAAATAAGCAGTTAAACATAATGACTTGACTCTTGGGAATCTTAATTATGTATGCAATAATACACTTCGATGGCAATCATCCATTGACAGATCTCAATTGCTTGGATAACTGCCGAAATTTGCATTTTTCTTCAAGCGTTATTAACGCTTTTAGCTATAAAACATCAATTTTCGAACGTTAATATGAAAACTGTGATCTGATCTTTTGCCACCAGTCTTATCTCATCTGATTCCACACATTTGCGCAAAAATAGCTCATTTAAAGACAAGAAACCAAAGAGTTATCAAAACTGTCAATTTGTGAGAGTGCAGCTTTAAAATGTTCAATGAATAGAGAACAAAATTATTAATATGTTTTAAATAACAATACGGAAGTACATATTGTATACAAGTTTTATAAGTGCTTGAAAGATTGCAAAAACGCCAATGTCGTCAAATTTTAGTTGAAAAAATGAAGACATGTTTAAACTGCAATAATTTAACCTATAATTTAGTTTCGGTGTAGTGTTATTATGTTGCTTTCTTTGTCTTTTACAGATCGTGAAGGTTTAGCGCACAGCGTTGCCCTGGAAACAATGGAGACGGACTTGTGTTTGGCACTGAAGTGTCAGCTTATTTTGAGCCATGGTGACGGTACACTCATGTTCGCTAAATCAGTGGAGGTCCTCACCGAACTGCGACACCTAGCTACGTTATTTCAAGATGATATTCTCAACTCCCAAGTAGAAATTGATGGCAGTGATGTGCCTGCTAGCTGATGACAAGTTACAGACGCCACATAGCGGTTACTTTCCATTTCTGTACAGTAATCACTGCCGTCACATAAGTCACGTGATCATTTTCAATATCACGTGACGTCATTAAAAAAAGTGTGTTTTTTTCTTCCATTTGATATGATTTGTTTATCTGTTTAAACTTAAACGTTTTTTAATGGAACTGGAATTTAATAGTGCATTAATACGTGTTAAAAACAGTCACTCAACTGAGATATTTAGGTGGATTTAGTGTTGCTTGTCAAGGGAGATCACTGCGTAGGAGATCACTTTAACATAAACAAATCTTAATCAAAGGGAAGAAACTCAGAAAAGAAATCTGGCTTAATATTGGATTGGGTAACGGGGATTAATTATTTGATCATCTCATTGCATATTTACATTTTATATTCATTGTCAGCAGTAACGATGTTTACTTATAAGCCACTGGTTACAGTATCGGTCAGCAGAGGGTACATATATTATAAGCATGATTATATACATACATGTTGTCAACATTTTTAACCGATACTGTCACCTATGGCTAATGCACACAATAAATGGTAGCATTCTTGTAGTTTAATCTGGGGTAAAAGGCAAAATGAAACATACATTGATTGACTTGTAAGCCACGGCAGTTCCATGGCTGATGTTATGCTGTTTTTCTTCAATCTAATAGATGATATGTAAGAAACATGAATGATACTTTTTAAATTTCTATAGACGAAATCGTTTTTCTTTAGATAGTAAGCTGTTATAAGTGTGAAAGTTTTTTTTATGAAATTAATATGGATGCTTGTATTAATACTATGTGTTAAAACATTTAAAATGTTTTATGTATCGTTCATCTGCTGACATTATGTACTAAGTACAGGACATTGAATTCAGGTATGCTGATTAAGTATGTTATAAAAGGCATATAAGTATCTATTTATATAGTTGTTAATATATATTATGCCGAATGTTGTTTTATTTGAAGTAATAAATATTTCCAATGTTGGTTGTATTGTCATTTCATCTTTATCAAATATATTCTAATGTAGACTAAATTTTGATTCTACTAGAAAACTCTTCCCTCAAAATTGCCTTATTCCAGGGAATGATAGAGCTACGTATTTCTATTTAATTCATAAATCTAGTTCTAACGTAGACTGAATTCTGATTCCCTATCAAACTCTTCTCTCAATACTTCGGCATTCAAGACAACGACCGAGCTACACACATAGCATATTATTCCTTGCTTGAGCCATTTAGTAGATAACTTATTTGTATATCGAAATCAGCCCGTTTAACTCATCAACCAAAAAACATATCTTTTCTACTTACAGTATACCTCATAATTGGTGCCGTGACCAGGATGTGTTTAATAATAAGAACTCGTCAGTTACCATATTGTGTCACATTACCATGCTAACAGTCAGAGTGATGGGCTTTGCTGTACAAACTAGCTTGTGGGGACAGTGAACCAGTCACACAACATTGTAATATTGGTGTGGACAGTCACACAACAGTGTTAAATTGGCAGTACTGCCACACAACAGTGCAAAATTGGTAGAACAGTCACACATCAGTGTTATATTGGTGGGAACGGTCACACAACATTGTTATATTAGTGGGGACGGTCACACAACATTGTTATATTGGTGGGGACAGTCACACAACAGTGTTATATTAGTGGGGACAGTCACACAACATTGTTATATTGGTGGGGACAGTCACACAACAGTGTTATATTAGTGGGGACAGTCACACAACAGTGTTATATTGGTGGGGACAGTCACACAACAGTGTTATATTAGTGGGGACGGTCACACAACATTGTTATATTGGTAGGAACAGTCACACAACATTGTTATATTGGTGGGGACAGTCACACAACATTGATATATCGGTGGGGACAGTCACACAACAATGTTATATTGGTGGGAACGGTCACACAACAGTGTTATATTGGTGGGAACGGTCACACAACATTGTTATATTGGTGGGAACGGTCACACAACATTGTTATATTGGTGGGAACGGTCACACAACAGTGTTCACACAACAGTGTTATATTGGTGGGGACGGTCACACAACAGTGTTATATTGGTGGGGACAGTCACACAACATTGTTATATTGGTGGGGACGGTCACACAACATTGTTATATTAGTGGGGACAGTCACACAACATTGTTATATTAGTGGGGACAGTCACACAACATTGTTATATTGGTGGGGACGGTCACACAACATTGTTATATTAGTGGGGACAGTCACACAACATTGTTATATTGGTGGGGACAGTCACACAACAGTGTTATGTTGGTGGGGACGGTCACACAACATTGTTATATTAGTGGGGACAGTCACACAACAGTGTTATATTGGTGGGGACGGTCACACAACATTGTTATATTAGTGGGGACAGTCACACAACATTGTTATATTGGTGTGGACAGTCACACAACATTGTTATATTAGTGGGGACAGTCACACAACAGTGTTATATTGGTGGGGACGGTCACACAACATTGTTATATTGGTGGGGACGGTCACACAACATTGTTATATTAGTGGGGACGGTCACACAACATTGTTATATTAGTGGGGACGGTCACACAACAGTGTTATATTGGTGGGGACAGTCACACAACATTGTTATATTGGTGTGGACAGTCACACAACATTGTTATATTGGTGGGGACAGTCACACAACATTGTTATATTAGTGTGGACAGTCACACAACAGTGTTATATTGGTGGGGACGGTCACACAACAGTGTTATATTGGTGGGGACGGTCACACAACAGTGTTATATTGGTGGGGACGGTCACACAACAGTGTTATATTGGTGGGGACGGTCACACAACATTGTTATATTAGTGGGGACAGTCACACAACATTGTTATATTAGTGGGGACAGTCACACAACAGTGTTATATTAGTGGGGACAGTCACACAACATTGTTATATTAGTGGGGACGGACACACAACATTGTTATATTGGTGTGGACAGTCACACAACAGTGTTATATTGGTGTGGACGGTCACACAACAGTGTTATATTGGTGTGGACGGTCACACAACATTGTTATATTGGTGGGGACGGTCACACAACAGTGTTATATTAGTGGGGACAGTCACACAACAGTGTTATATTAGTGGGGACAGTCACACAACATTGTTATATTAGTGGGGACAGTCACACAACATTGTTATATTGGTGGGGACAGTCACACAACATTGTTATATTGGTGGGGACAGTCACACAACATTGTTATATTGGTGTGGACAGTCACACAACATTGTTATATTAGTGTGGACAGTCACACAACATTGTTATATTAGTGGGGAGAGTCACACAACATTATTATATTAGTGGGGACAGTCACACAACATTGTTATATTGGTGTGGACGTCACACAACATTGTTATATTGGTGTGGACAGTCACACAACATTGTTATATTGGTGTGGACAGTCACACAACATTGTTATATTAGTGGGGACAGTCACACAACATTGTTATATTGGTGGGGACAGTCACACAACATTGCTATATTGGTGGGGACGGTCACACAACATTGTTATATTGGTGGGGACGGTCACACAACATTGTTATATTGGTGGGGACAGTCACACAACAGCGTTATATTGGTGGGGACGGTCACACAACAGCGTTATATTAGTGGGGACAGTCACACAACAGCGTTATATTGGTGGGGACAACATTGTTATATTGGTGGGGACGGTCACACAACATTGTTATATTGGTGGGGACGGTCACACAACATTGTTATATTGGTGGGGACGGTCACACAACATTGTTATATTGGTGGGGACGGTCACACAACATTGTTATATTGGTGGGGACGGTCACACAACATTATTATATTGGTGGGGACGGTCACACAACATTGTTATATTGGTGGGGACGGTCACACAACATTGTTATATTGGTGGGGACAGTCACACAACAGTGTTATATTGGTGGGGACGGTCACACAACAGTGTTATATTAGTGGGGACAGTCACACAACATTGTTATATTAGTGGGGACAGTCACACAACATTGTTAGTGTTATATTGGTGGGGACAGTCACACAACATTGTTATATTGGTGTGGACAGTCACACAACAGTGTTCTATTGGTGGGGACGGTCACACAACAGTGTTATATTGGTGGGGACAGTCACACAACATTGTTATATTGGTGGGGACGGTCACACAACATTGTTATATTGGTGTGGACAGTCACACAACAGTGTTATATTGGTGGGGACGGCCACACAACAATGTTATATTGGTGGGGACAGTCACACAACAGTGTTATATTGGTGGGGACAGTCACACAACATTGTTATATTGGTGTAAACAGTCACACAACAGTGTTATATTGGTGGGGACAGTCACACAACAGTGTTATATTGGTGGGGACGGTCACACAACAGTGTTATATTGGTGGGGACAGTAACACAACATTGTTATATTGGTGGGGACGGTCACACAACAGTGTTATATTAGTGGAGACAGTCACACAACAGTGTTATATTGGTGGGGACAGTCACACAACATTGTTATATTGGTGTGGACAGTCACACAACAGTGTTATATTGGTGGGGACGGTCACACAACAGTGTTATATTAGTGGGGACAGTCACACAACACTGTTATATTGGTGGGGACGGTCACACAACATTGTTATATTGGTGGGGACAGTCACACAACATTGTTATATTGGTGGGGATGGTCACACAACATTGTAATATTGGTGGGGACAGTCACACAACATTGTTATATTGGTGGGGACAGTCACACAACAGTGTAATATTGGTGGGGACATGTTATATTGGTGGGGACAGTCACACAACAGTGTTATATTGGTGGGAACAGTCACACAACAGTGTTATATTGGTGGGGCAGTCACACAACATTGTTATATTGGTGGGGACGGTCACACAACATTGTTATATTGGTGGGGACGGTCACACAACATTGTTATATTTGTGGGGACGGTCACACAACATTGTTATATTGGTGGGGACAGTCACACAACAGTATTATATTGGTGGGGACGGTCACACAACAGTGTTATATTAGTGGGGACAGTCACACAACAGTGTTATATTGGTGTGGACAGTCACACAACATTGTAATATTGGTGAGGACGGTCACACAACATTGTTATATTGGTGGGGACGGTCACACAACAGTGTTATATTGGTGGGGACAGTCAAACAACATTGTTATATTGGTGGGGACGGTCACACAACATTGTTATATTGGTGGGAACAGTCACACAACATTGTTATATTGGATGGGACGGTCACACAACATTGTTATATTGGTGGGGACGGTCACACAACATTGTTATATTGGTGGGGACGGTCACACAACAGTGTTATATTGGTGGGGACGGTCACACAACATTGTTATATTGGTGGGGACGGTCACACAACATTATTATATTGGTGGGGACGGTCACACAACATTGTTTTATTGGTGGGGACGGTCACACAACAGTGTTATATTGGTGGGGACAGTCACACAACAGTGTTATATTGGTGGGGACGGTCACACAACAGTGTTATATTGGTGGGGACGGTCACACAACATTGTTATATTGGTGGGGACAGTCACACAACAGTGTTATATTGGTGGGGACATTATATTGGTGGGAACAGTCACACAACAGTGTTATATTGGTGGGGACGGTCACACAACATTGTTATATTGGTGGGGACGGTCACACAACATTGTTATATTGGTGGGGACAGTCACACAACAGTGTTATATTGGTGGGAACGGTCACACAACAGTGTTATATTGGTGGGGACAGTCACACAACATTGTTATATTGGTGGGGACGGTAACACAACAGTGTTATATTGGTGGGGACGGTCACACAACATTGTTATATTGGTGGGGACGGTCACACAACATTGTTATATTGGTGGGGACGGTCACACAACATTGTTATATTGGTGGGGACGGTCACACAACATTGTTATATTGGTGGGGACGGTCACACAACATTGTTATATTGGTGGGGACGGTCACACAACATTGTTATATTGGTGGGGACGGTCACACAACATTGTTATATTGGTGGGGACGGTCACACAACATTGTTATATTGGTGGGGACGGTCACACAACATTGTTATATTGGTGGGGACGGTCACACAACAGTGTTATATTGGTGGGGACGGTCACACAACAGTGTTATATTAGTGGGGACAGTCACACAACATTGTTATATTAGTGGGGACAGTCACACAACATTGTTAGTGTTATATTGGTGGGGACAGTCACACAACATTGTTATATTGGTGTGTACAGTCACACAACAGTGTTATATTGGTGGGGACGGTCACACAACAGTGTTATATTGGTGGGGACAGTCACACAACAGTGTTATATTGGTGGGGACGGTCACACAACATTGTTATATTGGTGTGGACGGTCACACAACAGTGTTATATTGGTGGGGACGGTCACACAACAATGTTATATAGGTGGGGACAGTCACACAACAATGTTATATAGGTGGGGACAGTCACACAACAGTGTTATATTGGTGGGGACAGTCACACAACATTGTTATATTGGTGGGGACAGTCACACAACAGTGTTATATTGGTGGGGACAGTCACACAACAGTGTTATATTGGTGGGGACGGTCACACAACAGTGTTATATTGGTGGGGACAGTCACACAACATTGTTATATTGGTGGGGACGGTCACACAACAGTGTTATATTAGTGGGGACAGTCACACAACATTGTTATATTGGTGGGGACGGTCACACAACAGTGTTATATTGGTGGGGACGGTCACACAACAGTGTTATATTGGTGGGGACGGTCACACAACAGTGTTATATTGGTGGGGACGGTCACACAACATTGCTATATTGGTGGGGACGGTCACACAACATTGTTATATTGGTGGGGACGGTCACACAACATTGTTATATTGGTGGGGACGGTCACACAACATTGTTATATTGGTGGGGACAGTCACACAACAGTGTTATATTGGAAGGGACAGTCACACAACATTGTTATATTGGTGGGGACAGTCACACAACATTGTTATATTGGTGGGGACATGTTATATTGGTGGGGACGGTCACACAACAGTGTTATATTGGTGGGAACAGTCACACAACAGTGTTATATTGGTGGGGACAGTCACACAACATTGTTATATTGGTGGGGACGGTCACACAACATTGTAATATTGGTGGGGACGGTCACACAACATTGTTATATTGGTGGGGACGGTCACACAACATTGTTATATTGGTGGGGACGGTCACACAACAGTATTATATTGGTGGGGACGGTCACACAACAGTGTTATATTAGTGGGGACGGTCACACAACAGTGTTATATTGGTGTGGACAGTCACACAACATTGTTATATTGGTGAGGACGGTCACACAACAGTGTTATATTGGTGGGGACGGTCACACAACAGTGTTATATTGGTGGGCACAGTCACACAACATTGTTATATTGGTGGGGACAGTCACACAACAGTGTTATATTGGTGGGGACAGTCACACAACATTGTTATATTGGTGGGGACGGTCACACAACATTGTTATATTGGTGGGAACAGTCACACAACATTGTTATATTGGTGGGAACAGTCACACAACATTGTAATATTGGTGTGGACAGTCACACAACATTGTTATATTGGTGGGGACAGTCACACAACAGTGTTATATTGGTGGGGACGGTCACACAACAGTGTTATATTGGTGGGGACGGTCACACAACAGTGTTATATTAGTGGGGACAGTCACACAACAGTGTTATATTGGTGGGGACGGTCACACAACATTGTTATATTAGTGGGGACAGTCACACAACATTGTTATATTAGTGGGGACAGTCACACAACATTGTTATATTGGTGGGGACAGTCACACAACAGTGTTATATTAGTGGGGACAGTCACACAACATTGTTATATTGGTGGGGACGGTCACACAACAGTGTTATATTAGTGGGGACAGTCACACAACATTGTTATATTAGTGGGGACAGTCACACAACATTGTTATATTAGTGGGGACAGTCACACAACATTGTTATATTAGTGGGGACAGTCACACAACATTGTTATATTGGTGGGGACAGTCACACAACATTGTTATATTGGTGTGGACAGTCACACAACATTGTTATATTGGTGGGGACGGTCACACAACAGTGTTATATTGGTGGGGACGGTCACACAACAGTGTTATATTGGTGGGGACGGTCACACAACATTGTTATATTGGTGGGGACGGTCACACAACATTGTTATATTGGTGGGGACGGTCACACAACATTGTTATATTGGTGGGGACGGTCACACAACAGTATTATATTGGTGGGGACGGTCACACAACAGTGTTATATTAGTGGGGACGGTCACACAACAGTGTTATATTGGTGTGGACAGTCACACAACATTGTTATATTGGTGAGGACGGTCACACAACAGTGTTATATTGGTGGGGACGGTCACACAACAGTGTTATATTGGTGGGGACAGTCACACAACATTGTTATATTGGTGGGGACGGTCACACAACAGTGTTATATTGGTGGGGACAGTCACACAACATTGTTATATTGGTGGGGACGGTCACACAACATTGTTATATTGGTGGGAACAGTCACACAACATTGTTATATTGGTGGGGACAGTCACACAACATTGTAATATTGGTGTGGACAGTCACACAACATTGTTATATTGGTGGGGACAGTCACACAACAGTGTTATATTGGTGGGGACGGTCACACAACAGTGTTATATTGGTGGGGACGGTCACACAACAGTGTTATATTAGTGGGGACAGTCACACAACAGTGTTATATTGGTGGGGACGGTCACACAACATTGTTATATTAGTGGGGACAGTCACACAACATTGTTATATTAGTGGGGACAGTCACACAACATTGTTATATTGGTGGGGACAGTCACACAACAGTGTTATATTAGTGGGGACAGTCACACAACATTGTTATATTGGTGGGGACGGTCACACAACAGTGTTATATTAGTGGGGACAGTCACACAACATTGTTATATTAGTGGGGACAGTCACACAACATTGTTATATTAGTGGGGACAGTCACACAACATTGTTATATTAGTGGGGACAGTCACACAACATTGTTATATTAGTGGGGACAGTCACACAACATTGTTATATTGGTGTGGACAGTCACACAACATTGTTATATTGGTGTGGACAGTCACACAACATTGTTATATTAGTGGGGACAGTCACACAACATTGTTATATTAGTGGGGACAGTCACACAACATTGTTATATTAGTGGGGACAGTCACACAACATTGTTATATTGGTGGGGACGGTCACACAACATTGTTATATTGGTGGGGACGGTCACACAACAGTGTTATATTGGTGGGGACGGTCACACAACAGTGTTATATTGGTGGGGACGGTCACACAACATTGTTATATTGGTGTGGACAGTCACACAACATTGTTATATTGGTGTGGACAGTCACACAACATTGTTATATTGGTGGGGACAGTCACACAACAGTGTTATATTAGTGGGGACAGTAACACAACAGTGTTATATTGGTGGGGACAGTCACACAACAGTGTTATATTGGTGGGGACAGTCACACAACATTGTTATATTGGTGGGGACGGTCACACAACATTGTTATATTGGTGGGGACTGTCACGCAACATTGTTATATTGGTGGGGACGGTCACACAACATTGTTATATTAGTGGGGACAGTCACACAACATTGTTATATTAGTGGGGACAGTCACACAACATTGTTATATTGGTGGGGACAGTCACACAACATTGTTATATTGGTGGGGACAGTCACACAACATTGTTATATTGGTGGGGACAGTCACACAACAGTGTTATATTGGTGGGGACAGTCATACAACAGTGTTATATTGGTGGGGACAGTCACACAACATTGTTATATTGGTGGGGACAGTCACACAACAGTGTTATATTGGTGGGGACAGTCACACAACATTGCTATATTGGTGGGGACGGTCACACAACATTGTTATATTGGTGGGGACGGTCACACAACATTGTTATATTGGTGGGGACAGTCACACAACAGCGTTATATTGGTGGGGACGGTCACACAACAGCGTTATATTAGTGGGGACAGTCACACAACATTGCTATATTGGTGGGGACGGTCACACAACATTGTTATATTGGTGGGGACAGTCACACAACATTGTTATATTGGTGGGGACGGTCACACAACATTGTTATATTGGTGGGGATGGTCACACAACATTGTTATATTGGTGGGGACGGTCACACAACATTGTTATATTGGTGGGGACGGTCACACAACATTGTTATATTGGTGGGGACGGTCACACAACATTGTTATATTGGTGGGGACAGTCACACAACATTGTTATATTAGTGGGGACAGTCACACAACATTGTTAGTGTTATATTGGTGGGGACAGTCACACAACATTGTTATATTGGTGTGGACAGTCACACAACAGTGTTCTATTGGTGGGGACGGTCACACAACATTGTTATATTGGTGGGGACAGTCACACAACATTGTTATATTGGTGGGGACAGTCACACAACATTGTTATATTGGTGTGGACAGTCACACAACAGTGTTATATTGGTGGGGACGGCCACACAACAATGTTATATTGGTGGGGACAGTCACACAACAGTGTTATATTGGTGGGGACGGTCACACAACATTGTTATATTGGTGTGGACAGTCACACAACAGTGTTATATTGGTGGGGACGGTCACACAACAGTGTTATATTGGTGGGGACAGTCACACAACATTGTTATATTGGTGGGGACGGTCACACAACAGTGTTATATTAGTGGAGACAGTCACACAACAGTGTTATATTGGTGGGGACAGTCACACAACATTGTTATATTGGTGTGGACAGTCACACAACAGTGTTATATTGGTGGGGACGGTCACACAACAGTGTTATATTGGTGGGGAGAGTCACACAACACTGTTATATTGGTGGGGACGGTCACACAACATTGTTATATTGGTGGGGACAGTCACACAACATTGTTATATTGGTGGGGATGGTCACACAACATTGTTATATTGGTGGGGACAGTCACACAACATTGTTATATTGGTGGGGACAGTCACACAACAGTGTTATATTGGTGGGGACTTGTTATATTGGTGGGGACGGTCACACAACAGTGTTATATTGGTGGGAACAGTCACACAACAGTGTTATATTGGTGGGGACAGTCACACAACATTGTTATATTGGTGGGGACGGTCACACAACATTGTTATATTGGTGGGGACGGTCACACAACATTGTTATATTTGTGGGGACGGTCACACAACATTGTTATATTGGTGGGGACAGTCACACAACAGTATTATATTGGTGGGGACGGTCACACAACAGTGTTATATTAGTGGGGACAGTCACACAACAGTGTTATATTGGTGTGGACAGTCACACAACATTGTTATATTGGTGAGGACGGTCACACAACATTGTTATATTGGTGGGGACGGTCACACAACAGTGTTATATTGGTGGGGACAGTCAAACAACATTGTTATATTGGTGGGGACGGTCACACAACATTGTTATATTGGTGGGAACAGTCACACAACATTGTTATATTGGTGGGGACGGTCACACAACATTGTTATATTGGTGGGGACGGTCACACAACATTGTTATATTGGTGGGGACGGTCACACAACAGTGTTATATTGGTAGGGACGGTCACACAACATTGTTATATTGGTGGGGACGGTCACACAACAGTGTTATATTGGTGGGGACGGTCACACAACATTGTTATATTGGTGGGGACGGTCACACAACATTGTTATATTGGTGGGGACGGTCACACAACATTGTTATAGTGGTGGGGACGGTCACACAACATTGTTATATTGGTGGGGACGGTCACACAACATTGTTATATTGGTGGGGACGGTCACACAACATTGTTATATTTGTGGGGACGGTCACACAACATTGTTATATTGGTGGGGACGGTCACACAACATTGTTATATTGGTGGGGACGGTCACACAACAGTGTTATATTGGTGGGGACGGTCACACAACAGTGTTATATTAGTGGGGACAGTCACACAACATTGTTATATTAGTGGGGACAGTAACACAACATTGTTAGTGTTATATTGGTGGGGACAGTCACACAACATTGTTATATTGGTGTGTACAGTCACACAACAGTGTTATATTGGTGGGGACGGTCACACAACAGTGTTATATTGGTGGGGACAGTCACACAACAGTGTTATATTGGTGGGGACAGTCACACAACATTGTTATATTGGTGTGGACAGTCACACAACAGTGTTATATTGGTGGGGACGGTCACACAACAATGTTATATAGGTGGGGACAGTCACACAACAGTGTTATATTGGTGGGGACAGTCACACAACATTGTTATATTGGTGTGGACAGTCACACAACAGTGTTATATTGGTGGGGACATTCACACAACAGTGTCATATTGGCTGGGACGGTCACACAACAGTGTTATATTGGTGGGGACAGTCACACAACATTGTTATATTGGTGGGGACAGTCACACAACAGTGTTATATTAGTGGGGACAGTCACACAACAGCGTTATATTGGTGGGGACAGTCACACAACATTGTTATATTGGTGTGGACAGTCACACAACAGTGTTATATTGGTGGGGACGGTCACACAACAGTGTTATATTGGTGGGGACAGTCACACAACACTGTTATATTGGTGGGGACGGTCACACAACACTGTTATATTGGTGGGAACGGTCACACAACATTGTTATATTGGTGGGGACAGTCACACAACATTGTTATATTGGTGGGGATGGTCACACAACATTGTTATATTGGTGGGGACAGTCACACAACATTGCTATATTGGTGGGGACAGTCACACAACATTGTTATATTGGTGGGGACATGTTATATTGGTGGGGACGGTCACACAACAGTGTTATATTGGTGGGAACAGTCACACAACAGTGTTATATTGGTGGGGACAGTCACACAACATTGTTATATTGGTGGGGACGGTCACACAACATTGTTATATTGGTGGGGACGGTCACACAACATTGTTATATTTGTGGGGACGGTCACACAACATTGTTATATTGGTGGGGACAGTCACACAACAGTATTATATTGGTGGGAACGTTCACACAACAGTGTTATATTAGTGGGGACGGTCACACAACAGTGTTATATTGGTGTGGACAGTCACACAACATTGCTATATTGGTGGGGACGGTCACACAACATTGTTATATTGGTGGGGACGGTCACACAACAGTGTTATATTGGTGGGGACAGTCACACAACATTGTTATATTGGTGGGGACGGTCACACAACATTGTTATATTGGTGGGAACGGTCACACAACATTGTTATATTGGTGGGGACGGTCACACAACATTGTTATATTGGTGGGGACGGTCACACAACATTGTTATATTGGTGGGGACGGTCACACAAAAGTGTTATATTGGTGGGGACGGTCACACAACATTGTTATATTGGTGGGGACGGTCACACAACAGTGTTATATTGGTGGGGACGGTCACACAACATTGTTATATTGGTGGGGACGGTCACACAACAGTGTTATATTGGTGGGGACGGTCACACAACATTGCTATATTGGTGGGGACGGTCACACAACATTGTTATATTGGTGGGGACGGTCACACAACATTGTTATATTGGTGGGGACGGTCACACAACATTGTTATATTGGTGGGGACAGTCACACAACAGTGTTATATTGGTGGGGACAGTCACACAACATTGTTATATTGGTGGGGACAGTCACACAACATTGTTATATTGGTGGGGACATGTTATATTGGTGGGGACGGTCACACAACAGTGTTATATTGGTGGGAACAGTCACACAACAGTGTTATATTGGTGGGGACAGTCACACAACATTTTTATATTGGTGGGGACGGTCACACAACATTGTTATATTGGTGGGGACGGTCACACAACATTGTTATATTTGTGGGGACGGTCACACAACATTGTTATATTGGTGGGGACAGTCACACAACAGTATTATATTGGTGGGGACGGTCACACAACAGTGTTATATTAGTGGGGACGGTCACACAACAGTGTTATATTGGTGTGGACAGTCACACAACATTGTTATATTGGTGAGGACAGTCACACAACATTGTTATATTGGTGGGGACGGTCGCACAACAGTGTTATATTGGTGGGGACAGTCACACAACATTGTTATATTGGTGGGGACGGTCACACAACATTGTTATATTGGTGGGAACAGTCACACAACATTGTTATATTGGTGGGGACGGTCACACAACATTGTTATATTGGTGGGGACGGTCACACAACATTGTTATATTGGTGGGGACAGTCACACAACAGTGTTATATTGGTGGGGACGGTCACACAACATTGTTATATTGGTGGGGACGGTCACACAACAGTGTTATATTGGTGGGGACGGTCACACAACATTGTTATATTGGTGGGGACAGTCACACAACAGTGTTATATTGGTGGGGACGGTCACACAACAGTGTTATATTGGTGGGGACGGTCACACAACAGTGTTATATTGGTGGGGACGGTCACACAACATTGCTATATTGGTGGGGACGGTCACACAACATTGTTATATTGGTGGGGACGGTCATACAACATTGTTATATTGGTGGGGACGGTCACACAACATTGTTATATTGGTGGGGACAGTCACACAACAGTGTTATATTGGTGGGGACGTTATATTGGTGGGAACAGTCACACAACAGTGTTATATTGGTGGGGACGGTCACACAACATTGTTATATTGGTGGGGACGGTCACACAACATTGTTATATTGGTGGGGACAGTCACACAACAGTGTTATATTGGTGGGAACGGTCACACAACAGTGTTATATTGGTGGGGACAGTCACACAACATTGTTATATTGGTGGGGACAGTCACACAAAATTGTTATATTGGTCTTTTGGTTTTTTAATAATCATTCAGCGCATAGTTTCATTTTCAGTTAACTATTACATAATGGGGTAAAATGTTTCTTGTATTGGACAGTAATTGCACTATTGATTTGTAAAATTACACAATGGTGTAATATTGGTTAGGATCCAGTTGTTGCGAGCCTCCATCGACTATGTGAGCAATGTACGGCGTCTTGTCACACGTTTGCATAATCATCTGTGTAACAGAAACAAACACATACTGTATGTTAACTTTGTGTATATATTTTTTGAAAGCTTTTTAAGAGGGCTGTAAAAACGCGAAGTGAAAACAGAACCATACCATACCATACCGTAGCATAGCATAGCATAGCATAGCATAGCATAGCACAGGGTACCGAACCGTACCGTACAATACCGTACCGTACCGTACAATACCATACCATACCATATCATACAAACCATTTATTTAAGATGTTTATTTGTTAAAAATAGAGAAGTAATTTTCATGTTAAATTTTCCTTGTTTATTTTTTAAATTCTTTTTTTAATTTGATCGATCAAATCAGTGTTACCAAAAACTAAATCGGGGTAACAAATGTAACACACAACTATATCTTCAGCACATAACATTTATTATTTTATTTTATATTATCTTTATCTTATCTAATATGATCTTGCCTTCAATCCGTTGTCAAGACAGCCGACGAATATCCCGGAATATCCGTAACTCGGGTAGCTGTCCGTGGGGAAAGTCGCTACAGCCGTGTACGGGGGCACGATGGCACAATCGTCTACTACCTTAAACGACATAACGTGTACCAGTTCTTGAACGTCAAGGAATGTGTTCATTGTTGGATTCTTTAATTGGCCATGTGTGCAGTAAATGACGTGATTTTTACGTGACGGTAATGAAGACTATAATTAATTTATCGTTTTTCCCCTGTTATTTACTCCGTATTTCCGTAAAATCCCCGAATTGTGAATTTTAATACTTATGGACACCCCTGTAATCAGTGCTTTAAGCAAACCTGTAACGTATTGAATTAAGAAATTCCATGAACTTATTAAATTTCTTTTTGATAACTGAATAATTCTACGGAAGAAACCACACGCTGAAACAAAACGTATCAAATACCTTTTGTCCTTTGGACCAATCGCTTGTGTTGTTTGTTACGTTGCAGTCATTCATTACCAATGCTTCCGGTGTTGCCCTTTCAGTGGTACTGTCACACGCATGCGCAGAAGGTATGGTTACAAATTGCGCATGCGCAATGTTGTTTATCGCCATGTATTTATTGCACTGCCGATAAACTAAAATGAACATGAATTATTTGTAAAAAGGTATTTATACAAAGGACATATATCGCTTGCAGATGTGACGGGGCAACAACAACAACAACAACAGAAGCATTTAAATGAAAGATTATAAGTATATTCTATGGCCGAGAGTTTAATACGAGCGTATTTTTTTCGGAAATGAGGTTTACCGCAAAACACTCGCGCGAGAGTTGGGATGAACCTTTTTCCCACCTCAGATTAGTAAATCCAATAGTTAAACCATGCCAGAAATTCTTATCTTGCCCACGGGCGAAGATAAAATGCCCGTATGGAACTCCTTTTTAATGGTCACCACATTGTAATTACATCCCTTGTTGAAGACTGTCTTCTGTAGCATCATGGAAACCTCGTCTTGTGGCAATATTTAGAATGCTAATTAATTATTTCTCGCTTCAAATGTTACCATAAAACAGTTTCACGCTGCATTCAAGAAATTATGCAGCACTCTCCTCAGAACTATTTAAAGAACGATTTGACTATTTACATAATCTGAATCACTGCGCGCATCTCCATGACAACCACGAATTATAACATATCTATACGCAAATTATTTTCACAACGCACAAAAGAGTTCCAGCGAAAAAAACTTTATTTTTGTTTAACTGAGGTGGGAGAAAAAGCATCTACCATAGCCGCTCGTGTACGATAGGTTCACCCCAACCCTCGCAAAGGGTGTTCTGCGGAAACCTCGTTTCCGCTAAACACCCTACGCTCGGATTGGGATAAACCTATCTTACACGCTCGGCCATGGAAGATACTTATAATCTCACACAAGCGACCATGGTAGATGCTTTTCCTCCAAAATTCTCCTGTTAAACAATATATAGCAAAAATGTATTTTCTTACCGAAACCTTTTTTTGCGTAGTGAAAAAAGTATTTCTATACAGGAGCTTTTTTACAGTGGGCAAAAAAGGACAACCAAAAACTTCTACCGATATATATATATATATATTTCGCTTCTTGGTCAGGAAATGCATGTCAAAACTTTTATGCCAACTTTAATGCCATGCAAAATGCATTTTTATCCTGACAAAACTGGTTACTGGGATTAGTTTGAGTAAATTATTCAATTTTGCTTCAAAAAAATAAATAAAAAATAAATATTTTGGTATGTATTTCAATGTTCGACATATTTTTGTAAACGGCACTCCAAGATTAACACGATTGAATTACATACTTAGTATTTAATTCGTAATTCATCTGAGTGCTTGGTTTCGAATTTCACAAAATATTCATATTTCTCATTTCTTAAAGAATAACAACAGAAAGTCTTTCTAAATAAAAAAAATCCTTTACAACCTTGAGCAGACGGTGTCGGCAATGTTGTTGTTGGTTGTGGTGAAGTTGTGGTAGTTGTCGTGGTCGTTGTACTTATTTCTACAATACATCAAGGTGAATGTGAACAGGCATTATTGGTGTAATATGGGTTGGGATGGACACACAATGGTGTAATATGGTGGGGATGGGCACACACTGGTGTAATATTGGTGGGGATGGACACGCAATGGTGTAATATTGGTGGGGATGGCCACACACTGGTGTAATATTGGTGGGGATGGACACACACTGGTGTAATATTGGTGGGGATGGCCACACACTGGTGTAATATTGGTGGGGATGGACACGCAATGGTGATATGTTGGTGGGGATGGACACGCAATGGTGATATATTGGTGGGTATGGACACACAATGGTGATATATTGGTGGGTATGGACACACAATGGTGATATATTGGTGGGTATGGACACAAAATGGTGATATATTGGTGGGTATGGACACACAATGGTGATATATTGGTGGGTATGGACACGCAATGGTGATATATTGGTGGGGATGGACACGCAATGGTGATATATTGGTGGGGATGGACACACATTGGTGATATATTGGTGGGGATGGACACGCAATGGTGATATATTGGTGGGGATGGACACGCAATGGTGATATATTGGTGGGAATGGACACGCAATGGTAATATGTTGGTGGGAATGGACACGCAATGGTGATATGTTGGTGGGGATGGACACGCAATGGTGATATGTTGGTGGGAATGGACACGCAATGGTGATATATTGGTGGGTATGGACACATAATGGTGATATATTGGTGGGGATGGACACGCAATGGTGATATATTGGTGGGGATGGACACATAATGGTGATATATTGGTGGGTATGGACACGCAATGGTGATATATTGGTGGGGATGGACACGCAATGGTGATATATTGGTGGGGATGGACACACAATGGTGATATATTGGTGGGTATGGACACACAATGGTGATATATTGGTGGGGATGGACACGCAATGGTGATATATTGGTGGGGATGGACACATAATGGTGATATATTGGTGGGTATGGACACACAATGGTGATATATTGGTGGGGATGGACACGCAATGGTGATATATTGGTGGGTATGGACACGCAATGGTGATATGTTGGTGGGGATGGACACGCAATGGTGATATATTGGTGGGGACTGACACGCAATGGTGATATATTGGTGGGGATGGACACACAATGGTGATATATTGGTGGGGATGGACACGCAATGGTGATATGTTGGTGGGGACTGACACGCAATGGTGATATATTGGTGGGTATGGACACGCAATGGTGATATATTGGTGGGGACTGACACGCAATGGTGATATATTGGTGGGGATGGACACACAATGGTGATATATTGGTGGGTATGGACACGCAATGGTGATATATTGGTGGGTATGGACACGCAATGGTGATATATTGGTGGGGACTGACACGCAATGGTGATATATTGGTGGGGATGGACACACAATGGTGATATATTGGTGGGTATGGATACGCAATGGTGATATATTGGTGGGTATGGACACGCAATGGTGATATATTGGTGGGGACTGACACGCAATGGTGATATATTGGTGGGGATGGACACACAATGGTGATATATTGGTGGGTATGGACACGCAATGGTGATATATTGGTGGGGACTGACACGCAATGGTGATATATTGGTGGGGATGGACACACAATGGTGATATATTGGTGGGGATGGACACATAATGGTGATATATTGGTGGGGATGGACACACAATGGTGATATATTGGTGGGGATGGACACGCAATGGTGATATATTGGTGGGGATGGACACGCAATGGTGATATATTGGTGGGAATGGACACACAATGGTGATATATTGGTGGGGATGGACACACACTGGTGTTATATTGGTGGGGATGGACACGCAATGGTGATATATTGGTGGGGATGGACACGCAATGGTGATATGTTGGTTGGGATGGACACGCAATGGTGATATATTGGTGGGGATGGACACACACTGGAGTAATATTGGTGGGGATGGACACGCAATGGTGATATGTTGGTGGGGATGGACACGCAATGGTGATATATTGGTGGGGATGGACACACACTGGAGTAATATTGGTGGGGATGGACACGCAATGGTGATATATTGGTGGGGATGGACACGCAATGGATGGTGATATATTGGTGGGGATGGACACGCAATGGTGATATATTGGTGGGGATGGACACGCAATGGTGATATATTGGTGGGGATGGACACGCAATGGTGTTATATTGGTGGGTATGGACACGCAATGGTGATATATTGGTGGGGATGGACACGCAATGGTGATATATTGGTGGGGATGGACACACACTGGTGTTATATTGGTGGGGATGGACACGCAATGGTGATATATTGGTGGGTATGGACACGCAATGGTGATATATTGGTGGGTATGGACACGCAATGGTGATATATTGGTGGGTATGGACACGCAATGGTGATATATTGGTGGGGATGGACACGCAATGGTAATATATTGGTGGGGATGGACACGCAATGGTGATATATTGGTGAGGATGGACACACAATGGTGATATATTGGTGGGGATGGACACGCAATGGTGATATATTGGTGGGGATGGACACGCAATGGTGATATATTGGTGGGGATGGACACGCAATGGTGATATATTGGTAGGTATGGACACGCAATGGTGATATATTGGTGGGGATGGACACGCAATGGTGTTATATTGGTGGGGATGGACACGCAATGGTGATATATTGGTGGGGATGGACACGCAATGGTGATATATTGGTGGGGATGGACACGCAATGGTGATATATTGGTGGGGATGGAAACGCAATGGTGATATGTTGGTGGGGATGGACACGCAATGGTGATATATTGGTGGGGATGGACACACACTGGTGTAATATTGGTGGGAATGGACACGCAATGGTGATATATTGGTGGGGATGGACACGCAATGGATGGTGATATATTGGTGGGGATGGACACACACTGGTGATATATTGGTGGAGATGGACACGCAATGGTGATATATTGGTGGGGATGG
The DNA here is from genome assembly GCF_026914265.1 of Mya arenaria. NCBI lineage: Eukaryota > Metazoa > Mollusca > Bivalvia > Myida > Myidae > Mya > Mya arenaria. Next base: position 36,834,350 of record NC_069128.1, on the reverse strand, counting down.
ACACGCAATGGTGATATATTGGTGGGGATGGACACACACTGGTGTAATATTGGTGGGGATGGACACGCAATGGTGATATATTGGTGGGTATGGACACGCAATGGTGATATATTGGTGGGTATGGACACACAATGGTGATATATTGGTGGGTATGGACACGCAATGGTAATATGTTGGTGGGAATGGACACGCAATGGTGATATATTGGTGGGAATGGACACATAATGGTGATATATTGGTGGGTATGGACACGCAATGGTGATATATTGGTGGGTATGGACACACAATGGTGATATATTGGTGGGTATGGACACGCAATGGTGATATATTGGTGGGTATGGACACGCAATGGTGATATATTGGTGGGGATGCACACACAATGGTGATATATTGGTGTGGATTGACACGCAATGGTGATATATTGGTGAGGATGGACACACACTGGTGTAATATTGGTGGGAATGGACACGCAATGGTGATATATTGGTGGGAATGGACACGCAATGGTGATATATTGGTGGGGATGGACACGCAATGGTGATATATTGGTGGGGATGGACACGCAATGGTGATATATTGGTGGGGATGGACACGCAATGGTGATATATTGGTGGGGATGGACACGCAATGGTGATATATTGGTGGGGATGGACACGCAATGGTGATATATTGGTGGGGATGGACACACACTGGTGTTATATGGGATTGACACACAATGGTGATAAACTGGTGTGTATGGACACACAATGGTGATATATTGGTGGGGATGGACACGCAATGGTGATATATTGGTGGGTATGGACACGCAATGGTTATATATTGGTGGGGATGGACACGCAATGGTGATATATTGGTGGGGATGGACACGCAATGGTGATATATTGGTGGGGATGGACACGCAATGGTGATATATTGGTGGGTATGGACACACACTGGTGTAATATTGGTGGGAATGGACATGCAATGGTGATATATTGGTGGGTATGGACATGCAATGGTAATATGTTGGTGGGGATGGACACACAATGGTGATATATTGGTGGGAATGGACATGCAATGGTGATATATTGGTGGGTATGGACACACACTGGTGTAATATTGGTGGGAATGAACATGCAATGGTGGTATATTGGTGGGGATGGACACGCAATGGTGATATATTGGTGGGTATGGACACACACTGGTGTAATATTGGTGGGAATGGACATGCAATGGTAATATATTGGTGGGGATGGACACGCAATGGTGATATATTTGTGGGTATGGACACACACTGGTGTAATATTGGTGGGAATGGACATGCAATGGTGATATATTGGTGGGTATGGACACACACTGGTGTAATATTGGTGGGAATGGACATGCAATGGTGATATATTGGTGGGAATGAACACGCAATGGTAATATGTTGGTTCGGGATGGACACACAATGGTGATGTATTGGTTGGGATGGACACACATTGGTGGTAATTATTTTACTGGGTATAGTCACACACTGGTGTAATATTGGACAGTCACACACTGATATACTTTTCGTTGGAACAGTAGGACAATGTTTTTCTGTTGGTGGTTACATCCACACAATTTTGTTATATTTGTGGAGACAGTCACACTTTGATGAAATGTTGATGAGGACATACACCCAAATGTGTAATATTTGTGGTGATAAACACAAATTTGCGCAATGCTTGAAAGGACTGTTAAATCACACAAATATAAAAATATTGGTTGGGATAGTTAAATCCAAAGGTGAAATATTGGTTTTGACAGGTAAACAATGGTAGTATATTGGGTAGGACATTAAGACAATAATGTAATATAGGAGGGGTTGGTTACACAATGGCGCAGAATGGTGAAATATTGGTTGGGTAATTACTCAAAATAGTGTTATATAAGTTGGGTAGTTACACAATGGTATAACATCGGTAGGGACAGTCACAAAATGGTGTAATATTGGTAAGGTAGTAACACAATAGTGTAATATCGGAAGTGACGGTCACATTATCGTTTAATAAGATTGGGTAATTACATAATGGTGAAACATCGGTAGGGACAGTCACAAAATGGTGTAATATTGGTTGGATAATTACACAACTGTAAAACATCGGTAGAAACAATCACAAAATGGTGTAATATTGGTTGGATAGTTACACCATGGTGAAACATCGGTAGGGACGGTTACATATCTGTGTAATATTGGTTGGGTAGTTACACAATGGTGAAACATCGGTAGAAACAATCACAAAATGGTGTAATATTGGTTTGGTAGTTACACCATGGTGAAACATCGGTAGGGACGGTCACATATCTGTGTAATATTGGTTGGGTAGTTACACCATGGTGAAACATCGGTAGGGACAATCACAAAATGGTGTAATATTGGTTTGGTAGTTAAACCATGGTGAAACATCGGTAGGGACGGTCACATATCTGTGTAATATTGGTTGGGTAGTTACACCATGGTGAAACATCGGTAGGGACAATCACAAAATGGTGTAATTTTGGTTTGGTAGTTAAACCATGGTAAAACATCGTTAGGGACGGTCACATATCTGTGTAATATTGGTTCGGTAGTTACACCATGGTGAAACATCGGTAGGGACATTACAAAAATGGTGTAATAATGGTTTGGTAGTTGCACAATGGTGAAGAAATATGGTAGGGGCAGTCTCAAACTGGTGCAATATTAGTTGGGTAATTGCACAATGGTGAAATATCGGTAGGGACAGTCCCAAAATGGTGCAATATTGGTTGAGTAGTTACACAATGGTATAACATCGGTAGAGACAATCACAAAATGGTGTAATATTGGTTGGTAATTGCACAATGGTGAAACATCGGTAGGGACAGTCACAAAATGGTGTAATATTGGTTGAGTAGTTACACAATGGTGAAACATCGGTAGGGACAGTCACAAAATGGTGTAATATTGATTGAGTAGTTACACAATGGTGAAACATCGGTAGGGACAGTCACAAAATGGTGTAATATTGGTTGAGTAGTCACACAATGGTGAAACATCGGTAGGGACAGTCACAAAATGGTGTAATATTGGTTGAGTAGTTACACAATGGTGAAACATCGGTAGGGACAGTCACAAAATGGTGTAATAATGATTGGGTAGTTACACAATGGTGAAACATCGGTAGGGAGAGTCACAAAATGGTGTAATATTGATTGGGTAGTTACACCATGGTGAAACATCGGTAGAGAGAGCTACACACTGTTGTAATAATATTTGGGTCAAATACACAGTACTAGTAAGTTAGTGTAATAATGATGAGTCATATTGGTCGGGACTGACACGATATGCGTTATATGGATTGGAACGGACACAAAATGCGTAAAACTGGGGACAGACAGAAACTACGTAATAATATAAGTGGTTACAGGCACTTAATGTGTACTATAGGTAGGGAAAGACACACAATGCGTAGTATTGGTGAGGACATCTACACAATGGCTTATTATTGATGGGGACAGACACAAAATGTGTAATGTTTGTGGGAACAGACAGAAGATAGTGAAATGGGGACATCTACATGATGGTGTTATTTTGGCCAAAAAACCTCGACCAATATTTGGAATATATAGATATACCGTATTGCGATTCTGGAGCAAGAGGCGCATGTCATAAGATGCAGTCCCCAAAGTTGACCCCCCATTGAACGCCAAGCCAAGTATTTATTTCCTGACAAAAGTCACGAAACTGGTTGCTACGATTATTTTGTAATATAATAATTGAAACGTTTGCCTTTAATGAAAAAATGTAAATCATTTGAAGAGTAAGTTATTCAAATTTGCTTCAAAAAAGAAATATGAATAGTTGGGTATGCATTTTAATAATCTACATAGTCTTGTTAACTGCAGTGACTTCCCCTTGATTGAATCATATATTTAATTCTTAATTTATTGATATGTATGTTTTGGTGGTAATATAAAAAAAATAATTTTATAATGAAAACACAACAATGTTTTAAAACAAATTTCGGTACAACCTTGAACTGGAGTTGTCGGCAATGTTGGTTTTGTTGTTGTTGTTGCTGGTGTGGTTGTGGTAGTTGTCGAAGTCGTCGTCGTAGTAATTTCTACAATAAAACAACTGGAATAAAAGGCGTTTGTATAGTTGTTATGTGGTTAAAATAAATTAATTTCGTTGTTGTTGTTGTTCATGAGTCGAAATTATCGGAACCCAATCAACAACGGCTTGATGCTTTGTGGTGATTGCAGCTATTTTTAAAAAATATATTTGCAATTGTGTAACCAGGAAATGAATTCAATCCTATATTTTCCACTATTGTTTGAATAACTTTCTTTTTGAAAAGATATCATCAAAAACTCCCAATGCATTGTTGAATAGCAAAAGCAAAGTAATAATGCCGGCAGACATTTCCGAAAGAATGTGAATGCCTTTTTGATCCAAAATCTGCTACAATCTTCTTTTGTAAAATTTGATCAACTCCTTACTACCCCAAAACATGTTACAAAGAATGTATGTTTCACTCCCAAAAAAAGATTGTTCCTCAAAAGTTAATAAATCATGACTTTTGAAACGTTTTAATGTTGACCTGCCCCACACACGTTTGCGCTGTAAGACAAGCTGGTCTTACTTACCGTTTTCACAAGAAGTCCCTGTGTACCCAGTAAAGCATTCGCATCCATCCTCACCGTTGCTCCCTTGATAGACTCCGTGGCAATTACATTTTTCACAATCGTGTCCTCCTCCTCCACCACTTCCACCACCATGCTTTCCTACAACTGATTTAAAATGAAGAGTATTAGTGGATTATATATACTATATTCTTACCATGGACCTTGTGAAGACCCTGTGTGAATATGATTTTTCGCAATTGCATAGTCTTTCGGACGAGCAGGTACCTAGTTGTATCATTTGAATTCGCTACGCTCGCGCCAATGATATTCAGAACCAAATCATGGCTGGCGCTCAGGGACACACATCTTTTTTTATATTCTATAGTGTGTATTACAATATTTTTGTTGTTGTTGTTGTTGTTTTTGTTGTTGTTTTCAATGATCTTGTTGAAGACGTTGTTAAAATGTCTTCAAATTTTGATGTTTAAAATAAGTATGCCTCTGTGATATTCATTATGCCTCTGTGATAGTCATCATGCCTCTGTGATATACCTCATGCCTCTGTAATATCCCTCATGCCTCTGTGATATTCCTCATGCCTCTATGATATCCCCACAGGCGCAAGTCACAAAATAAAAAATCGGCCTATATATATGTTTATTAAGATATAAGGCCCCCAATGGAACAAAAGCATTATGCAGAACAAACAAGAACACTGCTGCAAGAAACGACCAGATCACGGTTATCTCTTTGTGGTAGCCATTTGAAAGCATCAATCCAAGCGTTAACGCTTTTTATTTCATTAAAATCCCTCAAATAGCAAAGAAATGAGAAAAAGTTTCA